>NC_092414.1:67830292-68446959 GCF_040894005.1 Engystomops pustulosus
TAAAAAAAACAATATTCTAAGTTATTTATTTGTCCTTTGCTGATGTGAAACATTTATACAAGGTAACAACTGAAACATTGGAGTAACTACAGCGGTAGCAACCATAGCAGCTGTTATGGGGCCCGCAGTGTCAGGTGGCCCTGGCATCTGACTTGACACACTGAGAGACCAGCCTCTCAGTCACGCCCCTGAACTGAAACCTGGTGGCCATGGTGATAATGGAATCCTGTAGTGTATGGGATGTCATTCATGAGGCTCTTGTCTACCTAGCAGAACTTTGAGAAAATCTACTGTTTTATGCATTGTGAACCAAACATACCTAGAGAATGCTGTTGTTGCAGAAACATATCTCGTTTAAACCCTGAGTGGTTTTGTTAAAATAAAAAAATTATAAAATTCAGGACCTTGGGAAAGCTGGGTGTAGACTGCTTGCCATACATAAATACATTACACTGAGCTTCCGGAACTGTCCAGACAGGACTAATCAAGCTGAGCTGGATGACTCATACACAGCAGCTGGGGGATAGTGCAGCAATTGATTACTTCTGTCTGTTCCCTGAAGCAGTACATAATTAGGGTAAAAGGAGAAGCGCCAGGGCAGCCACATGAGAGAGCACAACACAACAGAGCCTTATTATCATAATTTTATAATTGTTTTTTTCAGTAAAACCACTCAGTTCAGGGATTAAACAAGATATATTTCTGCATTTGTGTCGCTACAGCATTCTCATGGTATGTTTGGTTCACAATGCATAAAAGTGAATGGTAGATTTCCTTAAGAGATTTTGTAAAGACATTATTTTATCATCTTGGAAATAGTAGCAGAAAATACAAAATAAAATTCCAAAATCATCAGCCAAAATGCTTTGTAAAACCTTATTAATAAATCGTATGCACACTAAACTAATTGTTTTGAAGGTGCAACCCAAAATTAGCTATGATTTAAAAAAGCATAAAAAAATATTTACCCGTAACTGCTTGTCAGAGGGTTAAACAATAGAGGAACGTGTACATCAATTTAGAGATGAAAGAATTATTCTGTATAGTTTTACTGCATGAAAAAGCAAGAACAATACAGCTGATGAACAAATGAACATTGACATGAGCTAAATATAGACTTGCCAACACATTGGAGCAGAAATTCATTTTATAGTTTTTTTTCTTATGGCAAACAGTGTTCCACAATGTAGAGTAGCACGATTAAATAAATACATAGTCAAATCTCCAGTGACATTTCTCATTGTTAATTATCCTTTATTGTTTCTTTGAAAATTTATAACAATATGAAATTTAATATTTTAACTGATAAAGCAGAACTAAAAAAATGTCTAGTTTATGATTCTATATTAATACAATGAGGCTAAATTCACATATTTCCGTATTTGCTTCATGCAGGTTTTGTCGCAGATTTCATTGGATTGGGGGAATTTCTCGGTAAAGATTCTCCCTTAGTGTCCCAAAAATAAATGCACTGTCACATGAATTCTATAGGAAAAAAATGATGTAGCATTCAAAATATAAAATGAATGTACAGTGCCTTGCGATAGTATTTGGCCTCCTTGAATTTTTCTACCTTTTGCCACATTTCAGGCTTCAAACATGTAGAGATATATCGCGTATATATACTTGAGTATAAGCCAAAGTGAATATAAGCCAAGATTATAACTTTACCTCCAAAAACTGTGAAAACCTATTGACTTGAGTATAAGCTGAGGGTGTGAAATGCATTGGTCACAGCCTCCCAGTATATAGCCAGCAATCCCCTAGTAGTATACAGCCACCCCCTTTAATATATATCTAGCCAGCCTCCAGTAGTATACAGCCAGGCCGCTTTAGTACATAGCCAGCCAGCCCCCTTTAGTATACAGCCACCCCCTGTAGTATACAGCCAGACAGCACCCTTAAGTAGCCAGCCAGCCCCCTTTAATAGCCAGACACCTTTATTAACCAGCCAGCCCCTTTTACTAGACAACCAACCCCCTTTATTAGCTAGCAAGCCCCCTTTATTAGCCAGCCCACTTTAGTATACAGCCAGCCCCCAGTTTGCCCAGCACTTAAAAAAAATAAACTTACATACTCACCTTCGAGTGGTTTTGATGTCCGCCGTGGCTCCCCCATTCTCAGCGTGGCTCCTCTTCTGTCTTCTCCATGATGCTCTGGTCCCTGCGGCTCCTCTACTGTCTTTTGTCTGCTGTAACAGCTGGCAGAGCCGCCGCCATGCACTCTGCTGGCTGGTGCACACTATTATGCGGCCACAGATGACGTCATAGCATGCGACAGTAGGCAGAGCGCATCCCTGTCCGCTGTTACAGCAGAAAGAAGAGGAGCCAAGGGGGCTGGCATTGCAGTCAAGACAGCAGAGGAGCTCCGCAGACATCGGGGACCTATGCAGAGTATCGAGGGCTCTGGAAGGCCATTATGCATATTTTTCTACTGACTCGTTTATAAGACACATTTTTTGTGAGGGGGAAACTCGACTTATACACGAGTATATACAGTAATAGTTAAATAAAGAAATAAAATTTAATTTTTTTGCTGAAGAATCAACAACAAGTGGGACACAATTATGAAGTAGAACCGAATTTTAAACTTTTGTAAAAAATAAACTGAAAAGTGGGATGTGCAATATTATTCGGACCCTTTACTTTAAGTGCCACAAGATCACTCAACACAGTTCAGTGAGGATCTCTGAATGAACCAATGCTGTCCTAGTTGACTGATGATGATAAATATAATCCACCTGAGTGTAATCAAGTCTCCGTATAATTAGACCTGCTCTGTGATAGTCTTAGGGTTCTGTTTGAAGCCCAGAGAGGATCATGAAGACCAAGGAACACACCAGGTAGGTCTGTATTACTGTTGTGGAGAAGTTTAAAGCTGGATTTGGATACAAAAAGATTTCACAAACTTTCAACATCTCAAGGAGCATTGTGCAAGCAATCATCTTGTAATAGAAGGAGTATAAGACATCTGCAAATCTACCAAGACCCGGCTGTCCCTCTAAACTTTCATCTAAATATAGATATCCATAAAAATTCTTGTTTAAAGTTTGCCACAAGCCTCCTAGGAAACAGACCAAATATGTGGAAGAAGGTGTTCTGGTCAGATGAAACAGAAATTGAACTTTTTGGCCACAATGCCAAACGATATGTTTGTCCTAAAAGCAACACAGCTCCTTACCCTGAACTCACCATCCTCACTGTCACACAATGTGGTAGCAGCATCATGGTTTGGTCCTGCTTTTCTTGAGCAGGGACAGGGAAGATGGTTAAAATTGATGGGAAGATGGATGGAACCAAATACAGGACTATTCTGGAAGAAAACCTGTTGGAGTCTGCAAAAGTCCTGAGACTGATACAGAGATTTATCTTCCAACAAGACAATGATCCCAAACATAAAGCAAAATCTACCATGGAATGATTCACAAATAAACATATCCAGGTGTAAGAATGGCCAAGTCAAAGTCCAGACCTGAATCTTATCGAGAATCTGTGGAATGAGCTGAAAATGGTTGTTCACAAATGCTCTCCATCCAACCTCCTTGAGCTTGAGATGTTTTTCAAGGAAAATCGGCAGGAATTTCAGTCTCTCAAGGTGCAGAACTGATAGACATACCCCATGAGACTTGCTGCTGTAATCACAGCAAAAGGTGGCACTACAAAGTATTAACTTAAGGTGGCCTAATAATATTGCACGCTCCAATTTTCAGTTTATTATTTTTTATAAAAGTTTAAAATATTCAATAAATTTCATTCCACTTCACAATTGTGTTCCATTTGACTTTTAATTCTTCACCAAAAGAGTATAATTTTATATCCTTATGTTTGAACCTTGGAATATGGTAAAAGGTAGAAGTTTCAAGGGGGCCGAATACTTTCACAAGGCACTGTAACTGAATGGGTAACACAGGGATCTTTTTAGTGATCTTTTTCTACCTAGGTCTTTCGCCAAGATAAGGGGGCATCCTTTACACCTAGAGATGAGGTGGTCCTACCATAACCATAGGCAGGGGGTATCGTCTTCACCCAGAGGAGACGCAGTTCCACCACCACCCTAGATCGGGGGACATCCTCCTCTCCTCTCTACCATCACCATACACAGAAGATCATCCACTACACTTAGAGAAGAAGTGGATCAAACCCCCCAAAAAATCAAAGATTATGGGAGCAAAATATTTTGTTAATTTGATGTTGATGGGGGGGGGGGGGTGTTAATCTGACTACCCTTTTTACGGACAGCATATGATTTTAGAGATGGGGACATCATTTCAACAACTGCTGTACATGCAAATGACATCCAGCTATTTTTAAATTGTTCTTGATTTTATGGACTATGGGTATACAGAGGCCATTGGAACCAGATTTAAAAAAATCACATCCCTGTTATGTGAGATAATGATTAAAAGCCCATCTAACCAATGCAGAATATTACTGTAGAAGTATACATTTTCAAATTATGATTAGCATATAGTATTCAATGCCAACATATGTTTAAGCGCTATACAGAAAGTATAATTTCTCTATTGCAGGAATATTTTTACATTGAAATTGCTGGTAAAACCACTCCTGGGAAATTCAGTTGCCTGCAACAAATCTGTGTAAGATTCAATGCAGATGGTGCTCTGCTCGGAAAATTTCCAATTGGACTTAAACAATAATGCATAGTATGTCTATAACCACTGTGTCTATGAACAAATCTGCAATAATAATCAAGATCATCGCAATAAGTATTGGCACCAATACTCTGATATACAATATATTACAATATAATGGTCTATTAAAAAACCTTCATTTCTGGACGTGGATTTACAAATTCATAGCCAGCAGGTTATTTTACATTATACAGCAGATTGTCCCTCCATACTGCTGCTAGTTTATATTGACTACATAGAGAGCAGGTGCCTTTTACATCTGTTTTGATAGAGAGAAGTAAACTGCAGCCTTTACCAACGTTAGATAGATGTTTCCTTTTTATCTATAAACAAATATTCCTTTAAATTCAAAAATATAAAAAAACTACAAAACAACAAACTAGTACTATAAATGTGAATAA
Organism: Engystomops pustulosus; assembly: GCF_040894005.1. Classification (NCBI taxonomy): domain Eukaryota; kingdom Metazoa; phylum Chordata; class Amphibia; order Anura; family Leptodactylidae; genus Engystomops; species Engystomops pustulosus. The sequence continues at coordinate 67,835,345 of NC_092414.1, forward strand.
CAAAATGTAATTTTTTCTACATATTTTTACCCTTCATTCCAATATTAATAAAAAATAATTATTGTTTATTATTATAATTACATATGTTTATTGTGACAAAATACTTTATTATTATATTCCTGGAGAAATCATTGTGAAATTTATAAAAATTTTTATGTCTTTAAGCCAAAATCAACCGAATTTGGAAAGTTAAGTCACTGGTTAATGTTTCCTCTACAATCTTTCTTTCCTGCATAACTCTATTGTTTCATCTGCTCATGGGGTGATTCAGGGTTCGGCATCATCCTCTTAAGTACCTCAGAATATACGCTGCTGACTATGGTTTAGTATAAGCCGAATGCTTATTCTCACTAGCCTCCCCTCACTAATAAAATGCCCAGCATCCTCCCCCAGTAATGAAATGCCCAGGCAGCCTCTCATCACTAATAAAATGCCCAGCAACCTCCCCCAGTAATGAAATTCCCAGCAGCCTCCCCCAGTAACGAAATGCCCAGCAACCTTCTACACTCATGCCCTGCAGCCTCCCCTAGTAAGAAATGCCCAGCAGCCTCCCCTGGTAATGAAATTCAAATTGTACAAAAAAAAACAGGGATGCCCATAATGTATAACAAATTATAAAGATTTTATTGTAAATTCAAGTACATACATTTAAAAACATTTAAAAAGGAAGCCTGAGGAAGCCTGGTCCAACAGGCGAAACGCGTGGGGATCTCTCCAGCTCCCGGTGCCTAGCTCCTATATTCATATCATATAGGTAATTATGGTTTGACTTGCTGCACAGCTAATTGACTTATACCACACTTGTGGAATTGTTTTACTTTGATTATATTTGTTTATTGCTATATTGCTTTATTGATATACTCTTACCGTATTATAGCTAATATTTAACAGGCACGGGGCTTACTGGTTTGTTTTGGCACAGTCAGTGCTTTTTAAATGCTTTTAAATGTATGTACTTGAATTTACAATAAAATCTTTATAATGTGTTATACATTATGGGCATCCCTGTTTTTTTTTGTACAATTTGAATACTCCAATTGGATGCTGATAGGCCATTATCTTCAGACCCTACTCTATACATTTACTGGTAATGAAATTCCCAGCAGCCTCCTCCACTAATGTAAAGCTCAGCAGCCTCCTCTCAGTAATTATGCCCTACAGCCATTCCATTATTGAAATGACCAGAAGGCTCCCCCAGTAATGAAATGCACAGCAGGCTCCCCCACTAATGAAATCACAACACACTATGACATCATCAGGCAGTAACACCACTATATTATAGTGTGAGCGCATGTAGAGTGCATTGATCTGTCTCTACCCACGCTGTCACACAGGAAGCCACTAAGGAAGAGGAGCTGCAGAAGCACAAGAGGTAAGTACTCAGTTTATTTTTTATATAATCAAGTATAAGCCAAGTGGGGCTTTTTCAGTACAAAAATTGTGCTGAAAAACTCATCTTATACTCGATTATATACCATATGGTAGTTTGAATTCTGTCTTGCATTGGCTTGAAAACTGTCTTATTTCACTCGTGGCTGTCATTACTGGATTCCACCACACTCATCTATCTCCTGCGGACTTAGTTCTAGGCTGCAGAGGGTTAAGCTACTTGTGAAGGACAGAATTGTGTTTGGTCTGGGTGTTGAGAGGAAGGGAGTGGTCCAATCACTTTGTGAATCGGAACTGTTAAGTCCCATAAGAGAAATGTTGGCCATCTTTCTATTTCTTGCTATAAGTCCTCTTTGGAGCTTGCTAACATTTTTGGATTTCCTGACCTCTGATTGCCTTCTATCCTTCCTTAGTCCTCCTTCTTGTTTTGTTGTGTACAACTTTGTTTTGTTTTGTCCTGTTTTTGTCTTTCACTTTGGCATAAGAACGGAATCTCTAGCAGTTGTCACTTACCATCTAGGGCAGTGATGGCAAACCTTTTAGCGACCGAATGCCCAAACTGCAACCAAAACCTCCCTTATTTATCGCGAGATGCCAACCAAAAATGAAAGCAGTAAGTTATTGCTCCCTGTTCTTCAACATATTGGCCTCCTGAGGACAGCAACACAGTAGAAAGATGGAAAATTTGCATCACTTTAGCTTCTTTCCAGTGTCCCTCTGTACACAGAGAATCGTGGGGGCAGCAGAAGGTCCTCCAAAGATAATTCGACCCTGTATACTCATTCTCCCTCTTCCTATAGTTCTAACTAGAGAAGGAAGTATCAAAATATGTCTGAAAGCAGCATCTTTTAAGTTGTTTCAACTGCAGGAAGATTCTTTGAGTTCTGTCTGGTGTGCTGGAGCAATGGTCCAGGTGCCCACAGAAAGGGCTCTGAGTGCCGCCTCTGGCACCCGTGCCATAGGTTCTCCACCACTGATCTAGGGCATGATCGGCAAGTAGGTCTGGAACCAAGGGGAAAGCCAAGGGCAAACGCAGACAATGAGCCCTAGCTCATTAGTAGCATTACATCTATAATCTTTGGGTCGTTCATAAAAGATGACAGTCGGCCTACCCCTTTTAATGAGTTTGTAATTCATATTACATTTGGGTTTAATGTTGTAAATACTTTTTTTTTAACATTTAGGGTTAACAATAATCTAACCATTTTTTCACTTTACAATGGATATTCTGAAGTGAATTAATGTCAACTTTCTAGTTATGGATATTTGCCTCTGCTTGCATGCTGGGAATCATTGGAAATTTTATGATAGAAATCTTTAATTAAAATGTTAAGCTATTACACAAAACAATATGAGTTCCAGTCAATCTGCTGACTGCTAAGAGATCAAATAACGGTGCAATCCACTGTGATTTGCATTTGAAGACATAATGTATTCATGATAATTGAGGTGACATTTTGTCACTACTTATGTAAATGGTAAAAGAAAAAATATTTTTATCATTTTACAGCAAAGAAAAGAAAGAGAAGATCTGGTATGACCTAAAACTCTCCATTATTTGCTAATACAGTGTCATACTTGTAGATAGACGCACAGACTTCGGGTTTGTACCGAACTTTGTGGGTTTGGATCCCAACCCCTTACTTACCGTAATTAACAGTTCAGGGTCGGGTCGACCTAGCCAGCGCCATTAAAGAGTAATCATCTACGATCAGTACCTGAACCCAGATCAAAACTGATTTTTAAAATTTGGGTTCCGAATTTTAATGGACCAGCTCATCACTACTTGTAGACTAACAAAATAAAACTACATAGAAGCAGTTGTTAATGTCTTCTATAGAACACATCCATAGCACAGGATGAATTTCCCCGTTATTGACCTGTGCAAGATATATTTACTAAAATTCACTTTAGTTGTGGAGATGTAATAATAATAATCTTTATTTATATAGCGCCATCAAATTCTTCGCTTTACAAATCGTAGGGGACATACACAAATATGATATTACATTACAGAATACAAACATTCATATGGAACAATCAGAGTGAGGGCCCTGCTCACAAGAGCTGTGATGTGATGGGTAGTAATGATTTTACAGATGCACATTAAATGCTTAGATATAAGATATATGCAAAGCTTGAAAGTATGCGTGACGCAAACAGTATGACCACTGGTGCTATAACACAGTATGGTATTATGAAGATATTAATAACAATGGCACTTTAATGCTGGAATGTATGTATGATGTAAATAGTATGACCTTCGGTAGTGGAAGTAGTACTGAATGGTGCTCGCATTGCTAACGCTGACTGTAAGTTAGTAAGATTCAATTATTACTAACAATGGAACTGTCAGCTAGTACTGTGGGATGCTAGTTCTACTTAGCAAAATCCAGTTCTTCACACTGCCCTGAATAGGGTAATTTATTCTCTTAGTCCCACACAGCCTTTTACCCCAACTCCCTATCTGCCCTGAAAAGGGATTTGTTAAACTACAGCTCTAATCTTTCCCTCACTTAAGAAACAAGCTCCCCCTAGCTCTTAGCTTCCCTGGCTGTAATGGCGACAGGACATGTGACCGTACCTCTTATACAACAGGGTCACATGTTCCACCGGACCAATCACAGCCGTGTTCTGTGTAGACAAGGCTGTGGTAGCTAAGGGCTAAAAGTTGATTGATGGGCTGCTCAGCAGTTTGATTTCACCCTGGGCTTTCCAAAATACACTTATTAACCACCATCTACAGGAGCCATTGTTTGCTGCAGCAGTTAACAACCAATCACAGCTCATCTGCTATTTTTGGCCATAGGTCATTAATATGAGCTCTAAGCTTTAATTAGTTACTGTAAGCAGTGAGTATAAGACAACTTATGTGTGAGGTAATATGGAGAGAGACAGACAGAGAGACAGAAAGAAATACAGAAAGAGAGAAACAGGCCGAGAGAGACTAGAGGGAGACAGACAGAGACAGACAGACACAGAGAAAGATAGATAGATAGATATAGAGATAGATCATATCAGAAATGCAGGCAGCACTCCAAAGATTCAAATGCAAGGTGAACTCTTTATTTCAATATTTCAATAAAGAGTTCACCTTGGATATGAATCTTTGGAGTGCTGCCTGCATTTTTGATAATACTTATTGAGGTTCTGCACCTAGACCTGCTGTGTTATTGCTGTGTTATTCCACCCACCATATTGTGCTGCCTTTGTTTCTACATCCTAATAGAGATATGTAGGTATAGAGCTAAATAGATATCGATGAGTAGATAGATAAATAGAGAAAAAGACCAAGTCCAGAGCAGCACTGCAAAAATAGCTTGATATGCTTAATCCTGGGTGCAAGCTAATGGAGCATAGCATCCTCCATGTAAGTAACTTCAAAGAATTCTGCAGCACTCCATGTAGTGGATAAAAAAAAATTATGGAAAAAACTATTGCACTGCCACTTTTTTTTTGGTGCCCCTTTAACAAAGGTCTTGCAACACAATTCTGTCTGACTTTGCACGACACCGTCCATTTCAGTGAATAAATTTGTGTAGCATGAAGAATAGCGCAGCCGCACCACAATATGGTTGCGACACAAATTTGGCGCTGACACTTCTTAAATACATGTGCAAGCAGTTTGCACCTAAAAGAATGTTCAAAGTCCAACATAAAACTGGTGCATGGTCCATAGTAAATGTACCACGATTTTTTTATAGAATTAATACTGGATTAATACAGAGATGTGGTACTTACAGGGTTAAGAGACAAAAATGGTGTTTTAATAACATTTAAAACATCATATGTTCCTACCCACAGAGATCCTGTTAAAAACACAACCCTCTTCGGCATGTCCCCGTTACTACTGCACATGTCCAGATGTCTAAAAATGTCCGTGGCAACCTCACTGCGAGGTACAGCATATAGCCATTAAAGTTACACTCCGGCAGCTCTCTTAGTATGGGGCCTACCCTTATCTCATCAGCTCAAGCTTGATCAAGTAGGAAGCTCCCAGGCAGCCATCTTGGAATAGGGCATGCCCCCCTGCTCACACTATAAAAAATATTTACCGCATTATGTGGCTAAACATCTTCTTAACTATAAAAATAATGCCTTAGCAGTCATCATACAAGTAACAGGGTAGGTAAGGCTTTACTGGTTCAACAACTTATCCCTAATAGCAGGGAAATAGCTATTACCCTGTCCAGGCCTATTATGGCTATAGAGGGACACATATTCATCCTTGCCAAACCCTTTGTCATAAGCCAATAGGATATCACTTATCATCCCCACTTAATTGAGGTTACCATAGTGATATCATCCTCCATTATTATTTAGATAACGGGAGGGGGGGTGGGGGAATATTTAAAAAAAATAATAATAATAAAGATTTTTATTTGCGCAAAAAGAAAAATACAGCCCACAAGAAAATTACACAATTGCAGGAGTTTATTTGTAAATTGTACAGGAAATGGAATTTATTCTCACTTTTCCAGTACACTGCGTGGGATATTAAATTTTGCCACTAAGAAGTATAATTTGACCTGCAGATAAGGCTGTGTTCACACTGCATTTTTTTTCTTTGTTGTAATGATATGGTGAGAGGATTCACAATGTATCCCACTCTTTACGTCGCAGTGTGGGAGCTCTCCTCAGGCAGCAAAAGGCTAGGTGCACCCCTGTTTTCATGTAATGTGTAGATTCTGAGTAAGCCACCTCACAGAGAAACAACTGTGATTTAAAAGTGGTTTTCTAAAGAGAAGGAAGTTCTGTAAGCAACTGTGTGAGCCTAATACACTAGGCAACGATTATCCTTAGCATGCATCTATTTTCGTCTTGATTGACATCATCAGTAAATTGCCTCTTCTTGTTATGTTAGCATTGTCCTTGTAAACGTAAGGCCAGTTTTCTAGCATACAAGCCTTGAAATCATTGAAATTCCTTGAAAACCTCCAAAATTTGTGATTATTTTACCCCTTACACCACCTCCATGCCAAGTGGGCATGGTGTGAGGGGGGCACTTTTGCTTCATGCCAGTGACTAGCTATAACCTGATCCTGTCCTGGCTGTTCCGCAACATTAAAGGGTAACACTCGCAATTGGTAGGGATGAGCATTCAGGTACAGTACATAAATCTGAACTCAATCCACACCTTATGTGTGTTATTTATTATTAGGTAGGCTCTTTGTCACAGTTCTATGGGGGTTATTTATCATTAGGCGGCTCCTTGGCATAGTTCAGCAGGCACTGGTTATATACTTTTCAATCAATCCTCCGCCTCCACGTTCACCTACTCCAAAAAAAGAAAGAAACGTGGTACCTTTCCGATCTAAGCGTTCGTACTCACGGAGACAGTCTTTGACTTAATGTCCTTGATCGATTTTGGGCATATGTACCGAGCGTGTTTTTATACATAAGGCCTTTTTTATTCTTTATTCTTGAGTATTTCCAATAAAATAGCTTTTAACAAACTGGGAAAATACTGTACCATCGTTTGCCTTTTCTTCTCACTTCGAGCAGCAATCAGGGGAAGGAACGAGGAGAATGGAACGAAAGTGGAGGAACAAGCTCCCCGGCAGGGGGAATTGGGAGTAGCACAGAAGCTACGGGTTACCTCCGAGACGCCTAGGAGAGACACCGCGCCGAAGTATCTAACTTCACAAGAGGACTTTAATGTCCTACACATAGAAGATCGAGGACATTAAGTACGAGTCAAAGACTGTCTCCATAAGTACCGAACGCTTAGATCGGAAAGGTACCACGGTTCTTTCTTTTTTTGGAGTAGGTGAACGTGGAGGTGGAGGATTGATTAAAATGTAGTGGTCTTTTTGGATCTTTTAACCTTTATCCTCCTTGTGCCATTCCCCCTCTCTATCTGCAAGTACGGGTAATTATATTGTTGTTTACTGGCTATATACTAGTGGGCTGCTGGCTATATACTGAGGGACATAGGCTGCTGTCTTTATACTGGGGGGCTGCTGGCTGTATACTGGGGAGCATGTGACCAATGCATTTCTCACCCTTGGCTTATACTCGAGTCAATAGGTTTTCACAGTTTTTTGTGTAAAAATTAGGAGTCTTGGCTTATACTGGGGTCGGCTTATACTCAAGTGTATAGGGTAGATATATAATTTAATGTAATGCTATTCCAATATATATGAAATATGCAATCTTTCAATCCATGCATATATATACAGTTTTCAATAGCACTTTCAGTTTCAGCATTGTGTATTTTCAAGGGACATATTTTTCTATTCTGTTAATGTTTTTTCCTTTTAAATATCTGTTGCAACCTAATAGTGTTTTTATTACATTGCCTCTTATTTAATACTATGGAAATGAGGCAATTGTTCTGCTTAAATACTTCCCCTTTTCTCTCTAATGCTCTTAGATTTTTAATTAATCAGCATGAAAATGCATAGCTTATAATCGGATAAACGTAATCTCCTTTACCAACCATCAAAACGGAGCCCTCAGGTATAACTTCATTTGGAAAAAGAATTGGTATAATTTATTGCAACTCTTTTAATTACAGAATGCAATTTAGCAATCTTCACTATTAATTTTGCATCTCAATGGGCTCCATTTTCCAGCTGGTGTTCTTCCAACAAAAAAGGGCTTTCAACTTTATTCCGTGGGACACATGTTCAACCACTACAGTTTTATAATAGGGGACTCTGTTTATAATCACAATGGGGCAGATTTACTTACCCGGTCCATTCGCAATCCAGCGGCGCGTTCTCTGCGCTGGATTCGGGTCCGGCCGGGATTTATTAAGGCAGTTCCTCCGATGTCCACCAGGTGGCGCTGCTGCGCTGAGGTTCTCTGGAACGCACTGGAATACACCGAGCCGGGCTGAGTGAAGGTAAGTGCAAGCTCCACGACACATTTTTTGTTTTAAATGCGGCGGTTTTTCCGAATCCGTCGCGTTTTCGTTCGGCCACGCCCCCGATTTCCGTCTCGTGCATGCCAGCGCCGATGCGCCACAATCCGATTGCGTGCGGCAAAATCCCGGGGCAATTCAGGGGAAATTGGCGCAAATCGGAAATATTCGGGTAACACGTCGGGAAAATGCGTATCGGGCCATTAGTAAATGACCCCCAATGTGTAGATACAGTGCCGAGCAAGACAATGATTTAAGTAGCCCTTGTAACCAAAATGAACTACTTCACACATAATATTGCCCCATCACCATCACCATAAGAGAGGTATGTAATGAAAAGTGTGCCACATTTGCTTTACTTCATCAAGTCTGTTACCATTAGGTGGATAAAATAAATTATATGTAGTGTAAAAAAAGTTGTTGCCCCCTTACAGGCCCTTCTTTCTCCAGCAGTGGAAGCTGATTTTGTGCTGTGATAGTCCTCTACTATCCCATTTTGAAAGGTATGTAGGCTTTCCTACACATGTATCCCTTTTGCTATGGCAACCAACTACAAAGCCATATGAGCTATAGCCTTTACATTACCTCTTGTTCAGTTTGCATCTTGATAATCTGAACCTTCTGGAATAGCTGTACTGGTTTGGTCTTAATCCCACATCATGTTATCCTTATCCCATCCTCAAAAAGCTATTTGCACCTAGAGTCCCCTAGGACCAACAATGGCTATAAGCCTTAAAGGCGGCCTTAATTGGCAGTCCCTTAAAGGAGAACTCTTATTTCATGATCCTGGTCAAAAGCCTCTCTGCCAAATTAGTTCCCTACACTGTACTGAAGAGACCCAAGCAGGTCGAAACAGTGCTTTCTACAGTTGGGAAAAGTTCCTTCTGGAATAGATATACTGGGGCACATGTATCATAGTTTTGTCTCTCTGAGATGAATTTTAGAGACTTTTGGCGGATAGTTTTTGCACCTTATGTATGATCCTGTCTTTTTACTTGTGATACATGTTCAATTTTTCCTTTCCTGGCAGGCACAAATTTTGGCTTATTTTAGAGACTTTTTGTTGCAAATGTCTCAAATCCACATGGGCATAAGCCACGTGAGGGGGTTATATACAGGAGTGGACACTACAGTTAATTTGGGATTTAACATGTTTCATGAAACTAATTACAACAGCCGTGGAGAGGTGATTTGCCTTATTTCAATACTTTTAACATTTGAATTTCCAAAACGCATAGTAAACACAATGTTAACACATGCATTAACGTGGCATTTATATTGCATTTTGTAAACACAAATGTTAACAGTAATAAAATAAGGCAAAGCACCTCACCTCAGCTGTTGTAGTTAGTTTCAAAATGCATTAAAAATGCAATTAAAACGCTATGGGGCACATTTACTTACCCGGCCCATTCGCGATCCAGCGGCGCATTCTCTGCACAGGATTCGGGTCCGGACGGGATTTATGAAGGCAGTTCCTCCGCCGTCCACCAGGTGGCGCTGCTGCGCTGAAAATAATCTCAATGCGTCGGAATGCACCACCTCGGACCAGGTGAAGGTGAGCGCTTCCCAAGCGACACTTTTTCGGTTTTTAAATGCGGCGGTTTTTCCGAATACGTCGGGTTTTCGTTCGGCCACGCCCCCCGATTTCCGTCGCGCGCAAGCCGGCGCCGATGCGCCACAATCCGATCGCGTGCGCCAAAATCCCAGGGCAATTCAGGTACAATCGGCGCAAATCGGAAATATTCGGGTAACACGTCGGGAAAACGCGAATCGGGCCCTTAGTAAATGACCCCCTATGTGTGACCTCACCCTTAGAAGTAACCAATAAAAAAAAAATGCAAAAATTTAAGAATTTTGACAAAAGAGGTTACTGTGCAAAATGTTAAACATTTAAAGCATGTGAAATAATTCCAATTTACATGTTAAAATCGGGTTAATGAAAAAAAAAAATTCCTTTGCACCTGCCCTGGACCAGGTGCAGATTTGCACCTAAAAAGTCGCTTAAAAAAGGCGCCAAGAAGTGAAACCTAAGTGAAAAGTCACACGGTACATCTGGAAAACAAAGATACATAAGGCATACTGCACAAAGGTTCAGACAAGGCGTACTTGAGAACGACAGAGTAAAAAGACGCAAAAAAGTCGCAAATACGACAAAAGTTGCAAAAATGAGACAATTTGCCTAGCAGAAATAATGATACATGTCCCCCACTGTTTTTGTTATAATCCTACATCATGTGATAAGGTCTTCTGAAGGTCAAGGGAGTTGCAAAGTAGTTAAAAGAGGTGTGGTTTTCCTTATCCCATCCTGGAAAACCTATTTGCATATTTACCCACAATAATTCTATTTAGTATGTGTTTTTTTTAAACTTTTTTTTCTGTGCACTTTGAAGTTCTATTTCTTTTTGACACAAAAGCATCTAAAATAATGCAGTTTATAGAAAAAATTTACAAAATATTGTAAATGGTAAAAGAATCTGTAAAAAATAAGAATGTGTACAAGAGAAACCACTCCAATCACAGGACAGAAGAAATTATGAAGAAAAACTCATGTCTTTTTCTGCTACCACTTCATCTCCAGACAATTTTTCACATATATTCTTCTAGGTTTATCTTAATCAATGTTTTTTCTGCTTGTCAGCATTATAAACGAGAACAGCTCTCAGAGGTCTTGCAGGCATATCCACGTACAATACATCTATTCTACATTAAATTCTCTACCCAAACACATTTATTACTGGCATCTAACATCACTAAAGGCTTCAGTAATAAATATTTTTATACGTCACATAATAGTATCTCTTTTAAGAAATAACTGGTCAGATTTCACTATCTATTACTAGAACTTTAGATAAAGTCGGGGAAATGGGTTGTATCCGAATCAGTTAGTGATAAAAGTATCATAAGAGGGCCTATATTTTTGACAATAACTGTAGCACAAAACAGTCTTCACATTTAGTTGTAGTAGATTTTTCCAAATTTTTTTTTTAATTAAATTGTCTTCTCAGTGGCCCCAATACTTTAGAATTCAACAATAATGTTTATGTTACTATTTTTACCTGCATTTGGCCACGCATGTAAAAATGACTCCTCCTTCTACCAAAGAAAGCTGTTAGGATCCATAGAATGACAGATCCAGAACAGATGTGTGGACATAGAGGGCAGATGTGGCATTTGTTTATTAAGTTTTGTATGAAGATAATATTTTTCCCAATATAATATACTTTCTCTATCAAAATAATTTTTGTTCAGCAATGGTTGACCAAGACCCGATCTCAAAACTCACCCTATCCCCGTAGACAGTCAAAATCTATCATTCCTTTTCACAAAATGGCATGTAAAAGACATAACATTCATGTCATGATTCAACAATGAATCATTTGATGTTGATGAGCAAAAGCCCCCACATTAATTTTTTTAATTAACTTTACATTTTTAAGCATTCAAAAATATTTAGATCCCCAAATCCCACTTCAGCACTCTGGTCCATTCTCAAAAGCCCTAGTCCCTCATTTTACTTTTACATTTACTAAATAATGGCTTTTTGTGGGATACACTGTTTCACAAATTACTATAATGTACACAGACTGTCTAATTATATATATATATATATATATATATATATTGTGGGGATTTGGCCCAGTAGAGACCGTGGTAGCGGGGTGCTGGGATGCAGTTCAAGACAGGGACACCAGGGTACAGTCCAAACAGGTCTCGCCTGCGTTTATTGCAGCAAAATAAAACCAGCCTTTACATTCAGGTATTTGAATAAACAAAAGAAAACCTACCCGTCAGGGTGCTAACTATACACAATAGTCCACTAGCTCACACTAAACAAAAGATCGCGTGGCTGCTCCAGACCCACAGGTCAGAGCTGTGTCCTCTCAGCCTCCTTCCACAGAGAGACAACCCACTCAACTCTGCTGAGTCATTTTATCCAGGCTAATTAGGCTGTTCCCATCACCTGTGTCCAAGGTGCTGGACAAACCCACCTCAGCACTAAGGCCTTGCATAGAAGCAAAACCTAGGGGAAACATACCGCCCATCCACAGTTAACCCCTTCAGTGTCTCACATACCCTCCCCCTCTGTTTGACCCTGTGGGGACGAACACTTTTGGCCATCAGACAGTGGGTACGGGACAGGGCATCGGCATTCCCATGCAATTTTCCTGCTCGATGTTCCACCGTGAATTTAAAATTCTGGAGCATTAGGAACCACCTTGTGACCCTGGCGTTCCTCTCCTTGGCCTGACTCATCCAGGTTAGGGGAGAGTGATCGGTCACCAGTGTAAACTGCCGCCCTACCAAATAATACCTCAGGGATTCCAGAGCCCCTTTGATTGCCAAGCACTCCCTCTCAACTATACTATAGTTCTTTTCAGGAGGTGTGAGCTTGCGGCTCAGGAATGTTACAGGATGTTCCTCACCCTCCACTACTTGGGACAGGACAGCCCCCAAGCCCACGTCAGAAGCGTCAGTCTGCACAATAAAGGTCTTGGTGAAGTTAGGGGTGATCAGTATCGGTCCCTCATACAAAACCGTCTTAAGTCGCTGAAACGCCCCCTCAGCCTCTTCACTCCACTTTACCATCACCGCCCTGCTACCCTTAGTCAGGTCAGTCAGAGGTGCCGCTATTGTCGCAAAATCGGGGATAAATCGGCGATAATAGCCCACTATGCCCAGAAAAGCCCTCACTTGCTTCTTGCTCAAAGGTCGTGGCCACTGCTGGATCGCCTCTACTTTATTTACTTGGGGTTTGATGACCCCTCGCCCAATACGGTACCCCAGGTAACGGGCCTCTTCCAGACCCAGTGCACACTTTTGGGGGTTCGCTGTCAGCCCTGCTGCCCTCAGGGAGTCTACCACTGCTTGTACTTTGGCTAGATGACTCTCCCAGTCGTTACTATAAACTATAATGTCATCTAAGTAGGCCGAGGCATAACTCCGGTGAGGTTTTAGCACGAGATCCATTAACCTCTGGAATGTGGCGGGAGCCCCATGTAGCCCAAAGGGGAGTACCACGTACTGAAAAAGCCCATCAGGGGTAACAAAAGCGGTCTTCTCTTTAGCCCTGTCAGTCAGGGGTACCTGCCAATACCCTTTCGTCAGGTCAAGGGTGGAGAAGAACCTAGCCTGTCCAAGTCGTTCTATCAACTCGTCAACCCTGGGCATGGGATAGGAATCAAATTTGGACACCTCGTTCAACTTCCTAAAATCATTGCAGAACCGTAGGGAACCATCAGGTTTGGGAATCAACACAATAGGACTCGACCAGTCACTTTTAGACTCCTCGATAACCCCCAGGTCTAACATCTGCCTGACTTCTTCGGCTATGGCAAGCCGGCGCGCTTCAGGGACCCGGTAAGGTTTTTGGTGTACCCGGATGTGGGGTTCGGTTATGATGTCATGCTTGATGACTGAAGTACGTCCCGGTAACTTAGAGAACACATCCATATTTCGGAGCACAAACTCCTTCGCTTCCTGAATCTGGGCCCTGGAGAGGGACTCCGAGATCCGTACTTCAGGCACCTTGGCATCGGGTACACCTACCTCCGGTGTCCCCTTCTTGGAGACAGATGCCTTCTCTACTCCCATGGCCATCAGGGACTCTCTTTCCCTCCATGGCTTTAGGAGGTTCACGTGGTATATCTGTTCGGGTTTCCTCCTCCCCGGCTGAGATACCCTGTAGGTTACCTTCCCCACTCTCTCCATGACCTCATATGGCCCTTGCCATTTGGCCAAGAACTTGCTCTCCACGGTGGGCACCAGAACTAGCACTCTGTCGCCTGGGTTAAAGGTCCTGAGTCTGGCTGACCTATTGTAGACCCTAGACTGGGCCTCTTGTGCCCTTGTCATGTGTTCCTTTACAAGGGGCATTACCGCCGCTATGCGGTCCTGCATAAGGGAGACGTGTTCTATCACACTACGGTGGGGGGTACTCTCCTGCTCCCAGGTCTCCTTGGCTACATCCAAAAGCCCACGTGGGGAACGGCCATATAACAGCTCAAAGGGTGAGAAACCCGTGGAGGACTGGGGAACTTCACGTATGGCAAACATCAAATAGGGCAACAAACAATCCCAGTCCTTCCCATCTTTGCTGACCACCCTCTTAAGCATCCCCTTCAAGGTCTTATTAAACCTCTCGACCAGGCCATCTGTCTGAGGATGATACACAGAGGTGCGGAGCTGTTTTACCTGTAGTAACTTGCACATCTCCTTCATTACCCTAGACATGAATGGGGTACCCTGGTCAGTCAAGATTTCCTTGGGGAGGCCTGTGCGTGAGAACACCTGGAACAGCTCCCTAGCAATATTTTTGGAGGAGGTGTTCCTTAATGGAATCGCCTCGGGATACCGCGTAGCGTAGTCCAGGATAACTAGGATGTATTGGTGCCCCCTGGAGGATTTGACTATGGGGCCAACCAGATCCATTGCAATCCGTTCAAAGGGCACTTCTATGATCGGTAGCGGGACCAAAGGACTCCTGAAGTGGGAGACCGGGGCAGTAAGTTGGCACTCAGGGCAGGAGCTACAATACCGGTTTACCTCCTCCCATACCCCGGGCCAGAAAAATCGCTGCAGGATCCTCTCTCGGGTCTTCTCAGCACCTAAGTGCCCTCCCAGCACATGTTTGTGTGCCAACTCTAGCACCAGCCTACGGTGAGATTGGGGTACTACAAGTTGCTCAACCTCCTCACCCCGTATCTGGTCGACCCTGTACAACAGTTCCCCAATAATCACCATTCGGGGGTATATTTTATCAGCCCCTGGTATTTGGAGTACCCCATTTATCACCTTGACATTCTCCCGTGCTTTAACCAAGGTAGGGTCCTGTAGCTGTGCAGCCCCAAAATTGTCACGGGAAATCTCAAGGTCCAGCATGTCGGCCACCTCCTCGTGGCCCTCGACCTCACCAGCTAGGACCTCTAGGGGAGAGAATTCATCACATGGGGTCACCCCTACTGCTGGTGTGTGTACATCGGCCTCAAAGGGTTCAGGGGCCAAGGCCGGACATACCTGATGTCCATTATCTGCAACAGCACCTGAGGTGGGTCTTCGTCTCCAGAGGTCCCAAAACACCGGTAAGTCTCTGCCGATAATAGCCTCATGAAAAAGGGTCCCCACCACCCCCACTTCATGGGTAACAGTACCACAAGGGGTATGTAGGTTGATGACAGCAGTGGGATATTCGCGAGTGTCCCCATGTATACACAACACTCCCACTCTCCGCCCACTGTATAGTCCAGGATCAACCAAAGTTCCCCGCACCAGGGTGACCAGACTCCCTGAGTCTAGCAAGGCTTCCACTGTGTGACCACCGATTGTGACCATGCATACTTGGGGTTCTGCACCCGTGACTGACTCTGCCGCCAGAACTGGCCGGGCAAACAGTGACACTCGCCGGGTCTGGTTGCAGTCCATTGGCTCCACTGACAGTGGACAGTTGGCAGCAATATGGCCCATTTCATGGCACCGCCAGCACTGGATACGGCCATGACCTCTGTCACGAGCCTCACTGGGTTTCTGGGTATCCACGCCCCCCAATGAACCCCCTCCCAACCTGACATGTCTCCCCTTTTCCGCAGTAGCAGTCTTACCAGCTGGTTTGGTGACCCTGTCACTGGCACTGCTTCGTGTGGGAGAGGTAAGTAGAAGGTCCTCTGTAGCCCGATACCTCTCTACAAGGGACACAAGCTCCTCAGCTTTTGTGGGACCGGCCTTTCCAACCCACCGCTGGAGCCGAGAGGGCAGAGAACGGGTGAACTTGTCGAGGACCACTCTCTCTACCATCTGTGCTGGGGTGCAGTCCTCTGGTTGTAGCCACTTCCGGACAAGATGGATCAGGTCATGCATTTGGGAGCGTGGGGGTAATTTTTCTGAGTAAGCCCACTGGTGGACCCGGCTGGAGCGAACTTGAACGGTGACCCCAAGACGAGCCAGAATCTCCGCCTTTAGCTGGGGGTACTTACGGGCCTCCGTTTCACTCAGGTCGTAGTAAGCCTTCTGCGACTCGCCGGTCAGGAACGGTGCCAGGACATCTGCCCACTGCTCAGCCGGTAACTCCTCTCGCTCAGCTACTCGCTCGAACACAGTGAGATACGCCTCCACGTCGTCGGTCGTCGCCATTTTTTGTAAGGCCTTTTGTACTGCAGCCCGTGCGGAATGCTGGACAACCGGGTACCCTTGCAGACCAGTATGGGACCCCTCAGTAGTCGTCGCTTGCGGTGCTGCCATCATGCCAGAAAACTTCTCCATCATCAGCTGGAACATGGCTCGGGATTCTTCCTGCTGCTGGCGGGACCTCTCCTCCTGCAGCTGGAACATGGCTTGCTGCTGACGGGACCTCTCCTCCTGCTGCTGGAGCATGGCTTGCTGCAGCTGCCGATTAGCCTGGGACTCTTCCTGCTGCTGCTGCCGATTAGCTCTGGCCTCCTCTTGCAGGTATTTAATAAAGTCCTCCATCTTGGCTGTATCCTGCAATTTGCCTGATGCTTTCAGCCAGGCCATGCAATGTTGCAGGATGTATCAAGCCTTTCAGGTGTATGTCTTTTTGAACTGCCCGCATCCTCCACCATATGTGGGGATTTGGCCCAGTAGAGACCGTGGTAGCGGGGTGCTGGGATGCAGTTCAAGACAGGGACACCAGGGTACAGTCCAAACAGGTCTCGCCTGCGTTTATTGCAGCAAAATAAAACCAGCCTTTACATTCAGGTATTTGAATAAACAAAAGAAAACCTACCCGTCAGGGTGCTAACTATACACAATAGTCCACTAGCTCACACTAAACAAAAGATCGCGTGGCTGCTCCAGACCCACAGGTCAGAGCTGTGTCCTCTCAGCCTCCTTCCACAGAGAGACAACCCACTCAACTCTGCTGAGTCATTTTATCCAGGCTAATTAGGCTGTTCCCATCACCTGTGTCCAAGGTGCTGGACAAACCCACCTCAGCACTAAGGCCTTGCATAGAAGCAAAACCTAGGGGAAACATACCGCCCATCCACAGTTAACCCCTTCAGTGTCTCACAATATATATATATATATATTCACCGGCCATTTTATTAGGTACACCTGTCCAACTGCTCATTTACACTTAATTTCTAATCAGCCAATCACATGGCGGCAACTCAGTGCATTTAGGCATGTAGACATGGTCAAGACAATCTCCTGCAGTTCAAACCGAGCATCAGTATGGGAAAGAAAGGTGATTTGAGTGCCTTTGAACGTGGCATGGTTGTTGGTGCCAGAAGGGCTGGTCTGAGTATTTCAGAAACTGCTGATCTACTGGGATTTTCACGCACAACCATCTCTAGGGTTTACAGAGAATGATCCAAAAATGAAAAAAACATCCAGTGAGCGGCATTTCTGTGGGCAGAAATGCCTTGTTGAAGCCAGAGGTCAGAGGAGAATGGGCAGACTGGTTCGAGCTGATAGAAAGGCAACAGTGACTCAAATCGCCACCCGTTACAACCAAGGTAGGCAGAAGAGCATCTCTGAACGCACAGTACGTCGAACTTTGAGGCAGATGGGCTACAGCAGCAGAAGACCACACTGGATGCCACTCCTTTCAGCTAAGAACAGGAAACTGAGGCAACAATTTGCACAAGCTCATCGAAATTGGACAGTAGAAGATTGGAAAAAACGTTGCCTGGTCTGATGAGTCTCGATTTCTGCTGCAACATTCGGATGGTAGGGTCAGAATTTGACGTCAACAACATGAAAGCATGGATCCATCCTGCCTTGTATCAACGGTTCAGGCTGGTGGTGGTGGTGTTATGGTGTGGGTAATATTTTCTTGGCACTCTTTGGGCCCCTTGGTACCAATTGAGCATCGTTACAACGCCACAGCCGAGTATTGTTGCTGACCATGTCCATCCCTTTATGACCACAATGTACCCAACATCTGATGGCTACTTTCAGCAGGATAATGCGCCATGTCATAAAGCTGGAATCATCTCAGACTGGTTTGGGATGTGGTGGGGAGATTCGCATCATGGATGTGCAGCCGACAAATCTGCGGCAACTGTGTGATGCCATCATGTCAATATGGACCAAAATCTCTGAGGAATGCTTCCAGCACCTTGTTGAATCTATGCCACGAAGAATTGAGGCAGTTCTGAAGGCAAAAGGGGGTCCAACCCGTTACTAGCATGGTGTACCTAATAAAGTGGCCGGTGAGTGTATATATAATATATATATATATATATATATATATATATATATATATATATATATAATATATATACACATATATAGACATATATAGATCTATATATAATATATATACACATATATAGACATATATAGATCTATATACCTCACTGGATCAAGACATGGTAACTAACACACACAATTCACAGTTCCACTTTGATCCAAATTCTTGAACATAAAGAAGTATGACTAACCACATTGGTCCTTCTCAGAATGAACTGCTATGTACTTACTGTGTACATTTTCTCTGAATAATAGAAACCGTGCATTTGTATTATTTTTGTAAAAGTTAAATATCAGTTTACAAAAAATGGGTCGTCCATAAATGCTGTCAGAGTCACAGCCGCAGATGTTTCTAGGTTCAAAACCATCAGTCATCCTTCTCCTTTTTCACATCGACCCCATCCCCTGTTTACAATGTTGCATTTTTGTTGTGAATGTGTTATATCGGCCACAACTATGCAACATAAGGATGCAATTGAGGGCTCTCCATGTAGTTCTCAGCAGAAGTGGAATGCATAAATGCGAACACACCATGAAAATGTGGGGCCAGTTGCTTTGAAGTCTCTATTTTAATAAAATGGATAAATAAGTCGGAAAAGGGAGTTGTTCAGTGGATGGAATCGACGCAGTAAGTGACATTTATGACATAAAGCTGAAGTATATACATTGGACTCAATTGTCCCTAATATAAGAGTGCAGCCTGCAAGTCAGAAACCTTGTGGGAGACTTTAGGAAAAATACATCATAAATAAATTCCTAAGAGTGGAGGCACCATTATGAATTGCTTGGTAGTTAGTTAATAATGTATTAAAAGCAAAAGATAATGAGGTGTTTTTAAAATTGAGTTTATCAAAGGGCTGAAAAGAAGATCTCATAACAGAAATTGAGGAATAAAAATTGGTCCTTACTGTGTTGAAAAAGTCCAAGTAACTTCCTATTTGGAGAATGTTACACATTGCTATTTCCTTCATAGTTATATACTTAATCCAGCTTATATGGATTTATTTTTATAATATCAATTTTCACATTTCAAGTTTTGTCACATTTATTCTGCCAGCAATATGACAGACCCTCAGGCTCACCTAAAACCTAATACATAATTCTTATTTTAAAAGATAAAATTCTGATCTTTAAATCAATAAATTCCAAGATTTACCATCATAATGAAGGTTTCAATGTGAGAATTATGTATTACTTTATTTTAGGTAGCTCCAGGGTCTATCTCTTTACTTATAAAGAAAAGAGACCACATTGGTGTTAAAGAAAGTGTAATATATATATATATATATATATATATATATATATATATATATATATATATATATTCAGAAATAACTTCAAATCTTAAGAAAAAAAGGTAATTAGGGCGTTA
The DNA here is from genome assembly GCF_040894005.1 of Engystomops pustulosus. NCBI lineage: Eukaryota > Metazoa > Chordata > Amphibia > Anura > Leptodactylidae > Engystomops > Engystomops pustulosus. The sequence goes on from NC_092414.1 coordinate 67,855,186, forward strand.
CTCTGGTTTCTTAATGGTTTTTTAGCATTTATTGTTTATATGGTGTAAATTTTTAACATCTTCCAAAATACTTTCTGTATCAAATGATTTCTAGATCTCTGCTTGCTGTCATTCTATAGGAAGCTTAGATAGAGTGGATAGAAATCTGTCTCTGGTCATGTGATGTGTGACCTGTGACCAAACAAATGTGACCAGCAAATGTCTGGAGGGAAGTTATTAGATGCGAGAGGTAGGGTAGAGGAGTAACTTAAAGCTGTTGACCCCAAATGCTAATTTTATGGCAAACCCACCCCCAACATACTATTGTCTTCTTAAGGCCTCATTCATGTGCCCGTCTGTGGGGATGTATATGTGGTCGCAAATTTACGTCCCCATGGCGGCCCGGCCATTGGTCCACACCGTACACCGGGAAAAGATAGAGTGTGGTGGTATGCCCTAAGGCCCCATTCACACAACTGTATGAAAACGGCATTATATACGGCCGTATATACAGCCAGAATACAGGCCCATGCATTCCAATGGGCAATACATGGCAATACATGGCCGTATTGTCCACTGTACCGTACCATAAGTTAGCTATATAAGAATATAGAGCATGTCCTATTTTTCACTGTATTTCCGTTCTGTACGGTCCATAGAAGTCTATGGGAGCTTATAAAATATGGGCTAAATACGTGCTGCATACGGCTGTGCACCGTATGCTGCCATATATACCTGCAGTATTCAGAACAGGTGGGAGGTGCATTCTGTCAGCCAGCCAATAGTCAGCCATTCATCATCTGCCAGCCCACCGTATTTTATACGGATATGGTGCAATACGTGCTATACTGTTGCAATATGTCCCGTATTTACAGCCAGAATACAGCCGTATATACAGAACATAAAAGACCATACAGTCGTGTGCATGAGGTCTAATAAATTTTGTCTCTTTATCAGAAACAGACTTCTTATAGGCCCCCAAAAATAAGCACTTTCCAATAATAATTGCTTCTTATTCATTGACTAACTTATATCAAAGATAAAGAGGATTAACAGGTTTGATCATTACTGTGCTATTTGTTCTGCCTTTTTCTCTCTATGTGTATTGTTCTCTCTCTCTCTCTACCTTCATCATAGACAGACCGGAGGTTATTTTTCTATATTTTGACATTTCAATGTAGAAAGATCAGTGGGGTCTGGCAGAAGTTTTCTACATATATCTAGAGGCGCTTATTTTGTTCATGTATTTTTTGTACGGTACCAAGTACCAATATGTTTTTCATATGCTTAATTTCAAAAAGTCAATAAAGCCATAAACAACCTTTCACAACACAGAATTCTACTGCTTACTTGGCCTTATAAAGTTTTTTAAAATTTCTGTCCGAGAACACATGACACAATGTACTAGGATGCTTATTTTGTCTACAGTGCTGAGGCAAATTAAATCCCCAAAGACTCATTTCACTTTCCAGCGATGTGCATACTTGAGCTGATGCGCGTCTCCCATCTGATTTTGTTTATCTAACCCTCTGTATCATTAGCCTTGTCTTTCTCTGCTGCAAAAGAAAATTCATATTTCTATACAAAAATATGTACAGAAGACTTTTATAAAACTGATCTAAAAAAATGGATGTGCTTTTTTCAGATTTGACACACAGGGCCACATTTATTAAAGTGTTTGCGCCAGTTTTCTGTCTGACTTTGCACTGAAATGATCGTGCAAACTGCTTGTACATGTATTTATAAAATGTTGCAGCTGTACTGTGTCCGACAAGACCGAAAAAATGTGCACCCAAAGTGGCGTATTAGTGCTTAGTCGGAGTTTGCGCCACATTTATTACTGACATGCGCCACAATTCTGAAGCATGAACAAAGTGCACCAATAAAATGTTGCACACTTCCCGAGCAGTGCAGATTCATTAAGAACGTGCACCACTTTTGATGAAACTGGCGCACCCTACTCACTTCACAGGGCAACTGCGCATAGTACAGACGGCAATACTGTAGGTTTGATAAATCTAGGCCACAAAATCTGGTGTGACTAATACAATCAAATTCCCTTTTGCTTAGAATAAATACTATGCTTAACACATTCATTAGAAAAAATAAAAATCACAGGAGAGAATAATATTTAAAAATAAAATGCAAAATGTTGATAAAATTTGGTTGACAAAAAGATTGAGCATTTCTATGTATGTTTCCAAAGAGCAAATGTGCCAATGTTGACTTAAAGAGTAGCTGTCATTTCAGTAAATTTTTTAATATAGTGTGGGGGCTAGTGTTGTGAACATTTTTCTAATATACTGTATATACTTGAGTATAAGCCGACCTGTATATAAGCCAAGGTACCTAATTTTACCACAAAAAAACTGGGAAAACCTTTTGAAAATGGAAGGTTGGAAAATGTACTGGTCAAAGCCTTCCCCTAGTATATAGCTATAAATCTCCCTGCTCACCAGTATATAGCCAGGCACCTAGACCCCCAGCATATAGCTATCCAGCCCTTGCCCCCAATATATAACCCTATCTAGCCCCCTTACCCTAGTATATAGCCAGCTAGCCCCCAGTATAGCCAGCCCCTGGCCTAGTATATAACCAGGCCCAGTATATAGCCAGCCCCCAGTATATAGCCAGCCAGACTGCCCACAGTATATAGCCAGCCTCTGCCCCAGCATATTGCCAGCCAGCCTCAAGTATAGCAAGCCCTCAGTACAGTCAGCCAGACCCCAGTATACAGCCAGCCAGCCCCAGTATATATCCATCTAGCCCCCAGTATGTAACCAATCCCAGTATATAGCTAGCCAGCCCCCAGTATATAGCCAGCCAACATACCCCCGAGTAAATAGCCAGCCCCAGTATTTCCAGGACATAAAAAAAGAATGTCTCACCTTTCTGATGCCCCCTGCAGGTCTTAGATGTGGCAGAGACAGGTCTGTGCGACGTTGCCACTCTGATGTCAGCGCTGGCTGACAACAAAGCCTGTGTGCCGTGGCATTGCATCGACCTGTCGCTGCTGGATGTAAGAAGTGGACCTGCAGGGGGCATTGGAAAGGTGAGCATTTTACTTTTACTCGTGTATAAGCTGAGTTTGGGTTTTTTTCAGCACATTTTTTTTGTGCATTAGCACTACCCATAATGCACTTGAGGTTAGTGCAATAGCTTTCAGAAGATCTCAGAAAATGTATTACCATATTTTTCGGACTATAAGGCGCCTTATAGTCCAGTGCGCCTTATATATGAACCCTACTTACAGACAACAGGTGCCTTGAACTCTGCACAGGTCTGCCACCCGCTGGTCATTCATCCTTATAATCGGGTGCACCTTATATATGAACTTAGACGTTTTAGCAGGCATTTATTGATGGATGCCTTATAATCCTGTGCGCCTTATAGTCCAAAATGCTTGTTGAACAAATCAATTCATCACTTTTATAGAGATCTATATGAACAAACGAATGGTGTGTGAATAATACTGAGCAATACTCTGCATTTTAACTGTGGAGCATTTAATAAAGTTTACATAAAAAAAATCTTAGGCTCCATTTGAAGAAAACGAATAAATGCTGTTTATTCTAATCAGCTTTTCAAGTTTTTACAGAATTAATGGCATTTCAATTTCAAAACAATTTTTGTATACTTTGATTTTTGTTTTCCTCATTTAGCTCTGTTCCATTTGAAAGAACAAACAGAACACAGATCAAGCAGAGATGATTGGCTCATCCTTTTTAATTCCCTTAGGGAACAGTTATTTATAACTACCAAATGTGATCATTATGCCTGTCTATAATCACATTATAATCAGTGACCTCTTCTATTTCCTCCTCTTTTCTTTTTCTGCATGAGATCTGAAAGGGGAAAGGCTGCCCACGCAGTTTACTTGACAACTTAAAGCAGCACTGACAGAATGCATCAGACTGCTGTAAAAATGCGGACAAAAGTAATTTGCTTAACTTGACTTTATTTTTTAAGGAATTGTTTTGGGTTGGATGAAAAATTCAGTACTGTAACATTTAAGTAAACAATATAATTTTACAGATTTTAAAATTTACAGAGCTGAGATTTATTCTAAAATGTGAAGCATTAATATATAAAGCACATATGTATATTGCATACTTTAAGATCTTTCTACAGAACTATGCAGGATAAGCTCTTCCATGTAGTCATAGTTGCTGAAAGCTGAATAGAGAAGTCAGAATCATAAAGCTCCATCCACTATGTAGTGGCCATCTTGGAGACCTGCTCAATGGCTGACCTTATATAGGCGGGTACCCGCCCATACTGCCTGTATGAAGATCCACCATGAGTCTTTAAAAAGAAAAACTCTCTACTCAGCTTCTTCATCCAGGCTTCATGGCTCTGTCTTCTCCATCCGGCTGTCACGGTCGCACCCGTGCTCCTTCTAGTACTCCCGTGGCCCCCGCTTCCCCGGACTCACCTGTCCCGGCTCCTGATCTCCGTCAGACTGCTGTGCGCGCGCATCCCCGCCGCCTAGGGCACGCGCGCGCTGGTTGCAGAAAATTTAAAGGGCTAGCGCACCGCTGATTGGTGCGTTGGCTGAACACTTCCACCTTATAATCTGGCAACTTCCTTCCTGCCTTGCCGGATCTTTCTGCCTCATAGCCTTAGAGAAAGCTTCCAAGCGAGTATTCCTGCGTTCCTGTGTATTCCTGCGTTCCTGTGTGTCCCCGCTCCTGAGTCCTGTGTTGCCGTGTTGCCCAAGTTCCTCCGTGTTGCTGTGTTCCGTGTGCCCGTTCCCACCTGCCTGGACCTCCTATTGCTGACCCCGGACTTGGACTTGATGTTGCATCTCTGCCGCCTGCCCTGACCCTGTGCCTGGACCTGCCTACGAGATTGTCATCCGCTAAGGTACCTCGACCTCGGCTGCCACCGCGGGCTAGTCACACTTGGGAACGACCTGGTGGTATCCTGCCGCAGCAAGTCCAACCCGCTTTGCGGCGGGCTCTGGTGAATACCAGGTGCCGCTAGACTCTGGTCCCAGGTGTTGGCTAGTTTCACCTCGCGCGGTGGTGCAGAGGATCCACTGATCCTAACACCGGCCCAAACGCACACACTATGACACAGCACTGTATGTAGTGTATAGGGTTTTTTTTTTCAAGAGGGCCCTGCAGTGGACATTTCATTAAGGGGAGCATTTGCTGTGGACATTTTATTAAAGGGGGCCTCTGATGTAGACATTTCATTAAAGGGGGCATTTGCTGTGGACATTTTATTAAAGGGGACATCTGATGTGAACATTTTATTAAAGAGGGCTCTGTTGTGAACATTACATTAAAGGGGGAATCTGCTGTGGACAATTCTGTAAAGGAGGCTCAGCTGTGGACATTTATTTAAAGAGTAACTCTGCTATGGACATTTACTCAAAGAGGACCCTGCTGTGGACATTTCTGTTAAGGGGGCTCTGCTGTGAATATCACATTAAAGGGGGCTCTGCTGTGGAGATTACATTAAAGGGGGCTCTGCTGTGGACATTTCATTAAATGGGAGCTTCTGTGGACAATTCTGTAAAGGTGGCGCTGTTGTGGAAATTTATTAAAGGGGAGCACAGATGTTGATATTTCATTAAACGGGGGCTCTGCTGTGGACATTTCCTTAATGTGGTGCGGCTGCTGTTGGACGTTGTATTAGAGTAACGGCTGTATTTCCTACCCTAGGGCTAATACTCAAGTCAATAACTTTTCCCTGTTTTTTTTTGGTGATAAAAATAGGAGCCTTGGCTTATACGTGAGTATTTCCAGTATGAGAGGGAGATCAGCTGCAGAGCACAGAGGCCGGGCTAGCCAGAGGCAGCATCCACATCTCCTATACTGTCTGGGAGATATGGTCTGGACAGTGATCTGGGTAGATGGTTTCATGCAGTTAAGAATGTGATTGGCTTTCCTAGAAAGATGGGTTAAAAAAGCATATTTGAAGTTCATCATTAAATTATTTTTATGAACAGTAGAAGATTGAGGATATAGAAGTGATAGCGTAGAACTTAAATCCTAACATCTGGACACATGTTGGTTTGAATGGTGGGGGCCATATCAACAGCCAAGGGCCCATGGGACAATTAATCCACCACTGGATCTGCTGCTATTCTCCAATTCAACTGTGCTGAATTACAGTTGCCCATCATGCTATACAGGCGGTCCCCTACTTAAGGACACCCGACTTACAGACAACCCGTAGTTACAGACAGACCCCTCTGACCTCTGATGAAGCTTTCTGAATGCTTTACTATATCCCCAGATTGCAATAATCAGCTGTAAAGTGTCTGTAATGATCCTTGGTCCAATTACTTAAAAAATTGTTTAAACTCCAATTGTCACTGGGGCAAAAATGTTTTTGTCTGGATCTACAATTATAAAATATACAGTTTTGACTTACATACAAATTCAACTTACCCTATCTTGTATGTAACCCGGGGACTGCCTGTACAGTGGATGGAGGTTAACCTTTGGTGCAATATTGAGGTTTTAGACCCCTACTAATATTATGCTGATGACCTATCCAGTTGATAGCCCTCAAAGATACTACTAAAATCATTGTGATTTTATGTGAAGTGAAAGTAACAATTTTGGTGTTATGCCGTTTTGTACATTTCGCTCGATAGAGTGATAGCATTAACTGTATAACCATCTACTGTTAGAATAAACAAATGAAAGCAAAACCCAAACCAAACCAGAGACATGATAGATTACAGTTGACATTCCTGAGAAGCTGTAAATGACCAAACCAACAGATAAGAATAAGAAAGTTGTTTGCCCAAGGATATGAAAAGTACATAGATTGGAACCTTGTAATATCTTTTTGTACTCTGCCTATTGCATTATCCAATGAAATGAAAATATGTTGACAGAATGACAAACCCATGCATTGATACAACTTTTAGCTATATAACATGTCTAAATTCATTACCCAGTAAATAAAGAGTAAGAATTCTTGATCCACTGCTGCTTCAAGTCTTGAAGGCCTATTGACCTGTCAAGATTTTGTCGCTATCAAATGGTTATCAGTATAGTACTCAATAACCTGACTTCAGGAGGATAATTGATAATCTAGGAGGCAAGGGCATTGCTAGGATGGTAAAAAATCCAGGGCACGGGCATCAATGCATGTGTATTGCACTTTCAGTATTGCCCACTCCTTTATATAACCACTCACATTTGGTTGTGCCAATAACAACTTTACTGAGGGTGTATACAGCTACAGAAACATCCTACTTGTTCCCTCCAGTGACTGCAGGTGACATGTCCTCCATCTTCTCCATTAGGCATCAGCACATTTTATGTACTTTGTGATAATATTGCCAAGGGGGGCGAGGCGGTAAGTCTCCAAACCCCAGGAAGTATCTTTTTGATCAGAGAAAATTGATACCTTGTACTAGTTTGTGGTGGAGGAGGGTGGATGAAAGAAACAGCAGACTGTGTGTTAATTTCCCTCCAAAATTCAGACAAAAGACATATCATTGCTGTCCATAACTGGGGCATAATTCATAATTATGGGTCCCCAGTTACACGGGACAGTTAAGGGGTCTAGATACACTCTTAGCCCAAGCTGCAGGGGAAGCCAGCCAATGGGAGAGCACTCCAAATATTAGGCTTAGACACCCTGAGTTTAGTATGGGCTAAATGTTAATAAGGGACCCAATTGATTTGAAGCAATGGCAAGGTTGTGTCATCTTCCAATCAAAAGTTATGGGATTTTAATAAAAACCCAGACCCAGAAAGTACCTCTCTGATGGGAGGGGGATAGAAAAATTCCCCCTCACAGTGACATCACAGCCAGGGGTGGGGGTCGAAAGTCCCCTGGGTTTAAATTAGTGAAGCAGCCACGTGGCTTTGGTTCAGTTTTGAGGACTCTCTACATTAGAAGACTGCCATTGGGCCAAGGAACATCTACCTATTTCCATAGCAAGACTTTTTTGTTTCCGTTTTCCCTAACTGTTTGTAAGTATTGTATGTGTATTGCTTGTTCAACTTTTTTGTTTTTATCTGACAATATTGTTTTGAGTGTACTGTATTTTTCCTTCAAAGGGAATTACAATACCAGAGCGCATTTTTAGCATTGTATATGTAGCTATTGTATGTGTGAATCATCAGGGTGCATTGTTTGTGTGGTTGAGGTGCCTACGGCCTTCTTTGCATGCGTTACTCATGGGTGGAGGCAATGACTGGATCTGGGTGCTGAGATTGTGTGGTGTAAATTTAGCGTTAGGATGCCATTTTGTGTAAGTGGTCGGAGCTTAAGGGCAAAATTCTGGGACTCCATAGAGTAGGTGCACCCCGTGTTTGGACTCCCGTGAGTAGGGTTCATGACATTCCTCATTGTCCCTACATCTCCCTAACAGTGTTTTCCTGGTAGTGCCCCGATCACTCTCCCCAAATAATGTAAGGCGGCGGTCACATGTTTCCCTTAGATTTAAACAATACAAGATACCAGGTGCATGTTACCGATAGCATGCGTTTCACTAGAACCACACATGAGATGAAACTAAGGCCTGTCCTAGTGCCACGTGTGAACGCGCCCCCAGTAATGTGCCCTACACAGTTACCCCCAATAATGTTCCCCACACTGTTACCCCCCAGTAATGTGCCCCATACAGTTACCCCCAGTAATGTTCCCCACACAGTTACCCCCAGTAATGTTCCCCACATAGTTACCCCCAGTAATGTGCCCCACACAGTTATCCCTCATTTTTCCCACTTCCCTTAGCTCCTGTCATGTTCCATCTAATAATAATAAATAATAATTCTTTATTTATATAGTGCACACAGATTACGCAGTGCTGCACAGATTCTTGCCAAATCGTCCCCTGTCCCAGAGGGCTCACAATCTATTCACCCTCACCTCACTGTTGGAAGCTCTGTGCACTGCTTTCCGCTGCAGGTCATGTGATCATGAATATTACCACAAGTCCTGTAGCATCTCTCAGGGGCTAGGACCTGCAGGGGAAAGCAGTAATGCACACTTTCTCATCCCCATGCATGTCCGGAGGATACAGATCATGATGAGAGTGGGGAGGAATGCCCGGGCAGCGGGATAAATCTGGGACTCCTGCCAAAAGATCTGGGATGCCTCTGCCAATCCTACATTGGCCATATAACAAAATGTGAAAAATAAATTGTAATCACCCCTTGACTCTTTGAAAATGCAGATATAAATAAAAAAACAAAATCAAAAACATTTTTAGAGTCAAGCTTTTAAAAATGTCCTATGATCTTAATCTTAAAAAATTTTCCACCCATAAAAATGAAAAAAAAAAAAAACTGATAAATGGTCATACAGGTCACAACATAGTATCAATATAAATGTCAGCTGTTCCCACAAACAATTATACCTCAGCTCGGAAACAATAAATAGTTATGGGTGTCAGAATGTGGCAATACAGAGACGTTTTGTTTGGAGGATTCTATCTGTTTAAAGGCATTAAGCAAACCAAAAATAATATAAATTTGGTATATCTGTGATCCTGTTGATCCAAAGGAAAAAAAGACATGCATTTACAGTGGGTATTGAAAGTATTCAGACCCTAATTCAGACCCAGAATTAAGCCCATCATCCTGTGCTGCTCAAAATTCCTGGGAGGTATTGGACTACCCAACCTCAAAAGTTATTACATTGCTGTGCACCTAGCCAGAGCCCTGGACTGGCGCTGTAACATCAACCTGAAGCTTTGGGTACATCTAGAGCAGTCTCTCACCTCACTCCTCCTGCAAGCGATGCCCTGGTTAGACCCCAATAGTGCGCTTGAACTAAAAACACATCCTAGGATTGGCCTGATCATTCTTTGCTGTCAGTTGGAAATATTGAGAAAATGTCTGCACTCCCCATTGACCCCGATCCTGGAAAACCCAAATTTTTCTTCAGTGTGTGAGAGTTTATCTTCAAACAGTGGAGAGGAGCCACACAATTCAGAGTGGAACATTTCATTAAAGACTCTGCTTGGTTATAAACTCAATTGCTTATGGAGTTTGCAGATCTTTGCCCATTTGACGAGTGGAAGTCCCAACAACTATGGCACTAACCAACCTTCCTAGCTCCTTGCTCTCAATTCTCTAGAAGTAGGACTTCCTTTCAATGCCTTTGCTCCAGTACAGGGATATTTCGCCACATGCTCTCCTCTACATACTCGTGCCTATTGTCCGTGACAACTCTAGCCCTAAGTGGTTGAAACTGACTTAAAGGGGTATTCCCATCTGGGCAATCACATTTAATTTTATTCATTTGCCACACGTAAATATTTCTTCAATAGGATGTTATAAAAAAAATGTTCCTGTGTGAAGATAATTTCTCATAAATGTGGCTATGAGGTCCCTTAGAAACAAGATAGCTTCCTCGGATATGACCACCCTGCACTCTGGCAGTGGTGGCCAGACATGCGCTATTAAGTCCTGCCTGACCACCTGGCTTCAGCGTTCATTACAGGACGGCTGTGCGACATGCAGTAACTGCCAGACATTTCATATACAAAAACCTTTTGTTTCTTTCTCCCTCCAGCAGAGGTGGCCGTATCCAAGGAGTAAGTCTTGTTTCTAAGGGACCATACTACTACATTTATGAGAAATTATCTTCACACAGAAGAAATGTATATATATGGCAGATTAATGAAACCGAATATGAATACCCAGATGATAATACCCCTTTAAATATTTGACAGATGATTAAAGGACTTGGATCTTTGAGTTATACAAGCTCATGGCCAGATGTTATATAATGCCAACCAGGTTGCATACCGAATTCCCATACCCATTGCTAAAGATTGGGTACACTGTACACCCCATCTTGACAGAGAAAATAACAGAAATGTAGATATTTTTCTAATTTCTTTAACAATAAAAACTGAAATATCACATGGTCATAAGTATTCAGACCTGTTACTGTAACTGCTTGTATTAAACCCTTTGTCTAATATTGAGTAGAAGCTACTTTTGAGCTAGGACAGCTACTTTTAAGCTAGGACAGCCTCTTGGGGCGAGAACGTGCAGCTGGCGTCCCATATTGGAGTTTTATATGCACATTTTTATCGCTCTTTTGTGAGTATGTTTTTAACCTAAATAAATCCTGAGTGTAAACTTTACTACGCTATCTGCGGGTGAATTTCTACCAGCGATCTACCGCAACATATGTTGCATACGGAGGAGGTCACAAGACTAACGCAGGAGTGTTGGTCTGAATAGCGGTATATTCTTATCGGAGGATTCAGGAATTTGTGCTGGAGGATTGTGAACTGCTCTATTTTGTGAGTGACATATTGGAAGAGAAAGACACACGGAAGCAAGGGAATCGGGAGCTCTGGTCAGAACTTATTTTCTTTTTGGGAATGATGCAAGAAGTTTTTCACACCTGGATTTGGGCATCTTCTGACATTTTGACTTTGCAGATCCTCTTCAGTTCCCTCAGGTTAGATGGTGAACGTTTGAGGAAGCCATTTTCTAGTCTCTTCAGTCAAGAATGGTCACAAAGTTGTTCTGGAGCCACTGCTCTGTTATTTTAGCTGTGTGCTTAGGTCATTGTCTTGTTGGCCCGATCTGAGGTCACACACACACATATATATATATATATTTCCACCTTAACTAATGTTAAGGCACAACCGTGTACCTCCGTATGCCCTGCTGCGCCCACTGCCTCCCTCACCTTGCCGGGTTCCAGCAACGTCTATAAATGGTGCTGGCTGGCCGCCTTCCTTGATAAATTCCCTTCCCCTTCCGGATCTTTGTGCCTCATAGCCTTAGAGAAAGCTTGTCTGATGCCCTGTGCAATTATCCTGATTTCCCATTGTGACCTTGATTCCGTTCCTGACCTGCTCATGTGCTGCCTGCCCATCCTGACCTTCGGCTTTGTCCCTGACTCTGATCCTGTGCTGCCTGTCTCGACCTCCTGCCTGTCTCGACCTCCTGCCTGTCTCGACCTCCTGCCTGTCCCCGACCATTACCTTGCCTTACGATTCTGTACTTCGTCTTGGCCACCATTGTGGACAAAGTCGCGCCTGTGGAGTGACCTGGGGGTACCACACTGCAACAAGTCCAACTCTGGGTGAAAACCGGGTATCACTTAGACTCCGGTCCCAGGTGTCGGATTACGTCATCTTCCGCGGTGGTACAGAGGATCCACTACCACTGATCCTGACATAATGTACAGTCTTTTTACAAAAATCCACGTTGCTTACATTATTTATAATGTAATTTTTGAATGTTTTGCTTTCTATGTGTTTACTTCAGATACTATATAATCCTCTTGGTTTTCTACTTATGTTTTGTTACTGTCACCATGTTTTTATGAAGGTATTGTATACAATCTACAATCTGCAGTGAGAAATCAGATTCCAGTAAAACATGTGTATGTTACATTATTAGATATGTCTACCTTTTTAGAAGGTCATCATAAGGGCATCCTCAAAGGCTTGTGCTATGTCTTGTTTTTCTTATGTTTCTTACAAAATAGGTCAGCCATCGGATAATATTATTCTGCACTGGTGCAGTAATAGTAAGACAATTTTGTTTTTGTCTCTGGGCCGGAGAAAGAAATATAACAAAAAATAGCAACTTACACAAAAAATAAATTCCTTCAAGCTATGGCTGACACTATTTACAAGTAGGATTTTATTTAGAAAATACATATTACTTATACTTTATGTCTTTTATGTATGTCTGTATGTTTGGCCACTTTGGTATATGAATATGATACAAACCATTCCCTTGCCTTAGATCCTTTCCACCCATGTGACAGAATGAAAAGCAGCCCCCACCATGATAAACCCTGGCATCCATGCATTATGTGGACGGTCATTCACTGAAAATGTATAACCACTACAGCCTATTGAAGACTGCTGACCACTGGGAATGGGCTACAACTGCCCTGGGCTGTATGAATATTATAGCCCCTACAAGTCTGAAATAATTTCCTACATCTGGTGCTAGCATCAAACTTCTTGGGGAATGGAGGATGTATCCGGCTTTCAATCTGCAGTTTCAGGACCTTTGGGGGACTTTCAAAGGTCCTGAAATGGCTGCTGTGTACATGTGTACAGGAAGAGCTGTACAAGGGTTTCATGGGGGTAGGTTCTTCTCAGTATAAAATGTGGTTGGTGGTTTGGTTGACAATGGGCCTCCTAGAAGCCTTGGGACCCAGGCAACAACCCAAACTGCTTATATTATAATCCATTACTGCAACGGTCAGCTAATTTTTCCTGGTATTTATTTAAAGAAGACCTTTAAAAACTTTTCACAAATTTAACTCTCTGCATCCTACAATAAATGCTACAGATTTCAAAGCAGTCGCTCACCCTAATTTTTCCTCAATGTAACCAATATTCTAATTATGCTACCTATTGTGGGGCGGGACTTACAATGTTTGTAGAGATAGACAACAATAAAGAACCAAATTAGTATATTGGTTATTGAAATGAAATTGCTTGCTTGGTAAATGGAGAAAAAATTCCAACTGAGCACTAACCCTTACATGTTCAGCTTGATTAGAGTAACCAGGAATTGGGGATGCACCACCCCTAGAACCACATGCGTTGCATGCAATTGTTTACAGGTTGAGGTATCTCCAACTAGAAGCTGAAAATATTTCATACTATATGTTCAGCTTGATCTCTGAAAGTACTGCTCACAGTATACTGTAGCCACACAAAGGGTTAACATTTACAATTGCTAATTGTCATCAAGCAGTCTCTTTATTTACAAACTAAGTAGAATTTCTTAAAGAAGTATATTAAACAAATGTTCAACAAGGTACAAAATCATGAGAATAGTGAAATAATAAAACAAGGGTCAGAGTACACAGCAATAAGCACAATAGAGAAAGTATAACCAGCACTGACTGCAGTGGGTATATATGTAGTTCCTGAACCCAGCCCTGGCAGCTGATTAATTCGACTGTCCATTACTTTACTGAAACATACTCAGTTCAGCAAAACACAAGTTCTGATAGAGGTAAGTTGGATCCTTGAGGAACATTGTACACCATCAGTCAGTAGCAAATAATAATTTAATCTATCATCCAACAAAACAAATTACGCTCTGTGCGGCAATCTTGATAATCAGTGTCACAGGTGTGTGACAAGTCAAGGTGATCAAAATATCCCAATTTCTTACAATTTCCTTTGTCACACTTACAAGTCCCAGGCTTACCGTATTTTTAAGACTATAAGGCGCACAAAAATCCTTTGATTTTCTCAGCAATCAAGGTGCGCCTTATAGTCCGGTGTGCCTTTTATATGAACTTTACTTACAGACAACAGCTGCCTTGAACTGTGCACAGGTCTGCTACCTGGTGGTCATTCATCCTTATAATCTGATGCTCCTTATATATGAACCTAGACGTTTTAGCAGGCATTTATTGATGGTGCGCCTTGTACTCCAGTGCGCCTTATAGTCCGAAAAATACTGTACATAGATTTCTTATGTAGTCTGCCTCGCCATGTCCACTTCTCTTTAAAAGTGGCGCCTATGAAGCAAAAGGGCGGTAAAGTTGGTAAGCACCAGAAATTGTGATTTTTTTTTCATGTCTTGCACGTCAGAAAACTGACATACTGGGAATGATATATCGGCCCGATGCTTTTTGAGGCTCAGCATTTCTGTTTAATGTGGAAAGTTCTCATAAATTTGATATTCAAATGAAAATTATTTTCCTAAAAAAAATATTTCTTAAGGAAAATGATATTTTGTCTCTGACACAATAAATAATTTTGACATAAAAATATCCTCCATATGTTTACGATTAAATCACAAATCACCACATTGCTCTTAAATCCTCCTAAAGACAAGTGCAGCACCTTTCTGAATTATAGCTCCATGAATCTGACATAATACTGTACGGTGTCAAATAAAACTGTCTGTAGCGTGATTTGTAATGCTGGGTTGTAAGCATCCACAATGTATAATTTTAATAAAATCTTTACTCAGATTCATTCCTATTTGCAGCTTCCACATAACAGTCTATTCCCACTTGCTTGTCATCTGATGGTATCACACACATTTTTCACCTCAGTCTTGCAGCTGCAGAACTAGTACATTCAGGTTTCATAACATCATTATATTAGTATTCAAATTTCTCATATCTCTTTAATTGGCCATTCATCCTGCAGAACCTATTTTCTCACTTGTATTCCTTGATTTCTTAAGCTGGAGATATTTTTTTTCCTTTGGTGATTTTTAAAATTCTTTTGGCACCAGTAATCTTATCTGAGCAGATTTTTCTTTACAACTCTATAGCAGCCTCATAGGAAAACTAACCCAGAAAACAGCTCATTGACTTCCATGAGTCATGGACATACTCTGTGATGCGCAGAGGTCACTGGATGGAGGTGGAAAGCTGTGTTCCATACATATTCTCAGGGGTCAATCTCATGTTATCCACCTACCGCTTTCTAATAGACTTGTTACCTTGCAATGTAATGTGGCTGTGATGAGATGAATGCTAAGTAGTGAGATCTATTGTATTGCTCTGTGAGCAGTGTAGAACAGAACATGTATATTTTTTTATTTTCTAATTAGGTTATTTTCTTAAAAATATTGAGTACTGCGCAATTGTTTTGTGTGAAACAAATACTGCCAAGTAAAAATGTTATCACAAACCGAATGGCTGATATACGTGTTAATAATTTATTCTGCAGAAAGACAACAATCCCAGCCATACAACAAATCTCGAGAACTATAATGATAATAAATTCTTTATGTACATAGTATACACAGATTACGCAGCGCTACACAGAGTTTGCCAAATCGGTCCTTATCCTCAATGGGTCTCACAATCTAATCAACCTACCAGTATGTTTTGGTGTGTGGGAGGACACCATAGGACCCGGAGGAAACCCACACGAACACAGAGAGAATATACAAACTCTTTGCAAATGCAGACCTGGATGGGACCCAGGACCCCAGCTTTGAATACATTGTAACGTTTCACACAAATTCACAGTTAAAATAGCCCCATGGTTAAAATAAAAAATAAAAAACATAATACCTATCCTGGTTATTTCACAGCACCTCTACTTCTCTGCTGATGCTGTTTCCTGTTCAGAGAACCGCCAACCAAGGACATGATGGAACAGGGAGTTAACCGGTAGAAGGTATGCCTATTCTCAGGGTAATAAAGAATGAGAAGTTTGGAAGTGATGATATGGTATGTGTTAGGTTGCTCCTAACAGTAGCCTCTTTGGAAGATTTGCATATTACGACAATTAAAGATTACAAAAAATACAGGAGACTAAAGGATTAGCCCTAAAAAGGGCTATCCTTACATACATTAGAGCCACCTTCCACTGAATCTACCTTAACAGGTAGATCCATGGTGGTAAGTTTTCTTTTAAGCTACAAAAGGGCTGCGTCCTGAAGGGGTTAAAATCAACCTCGAACCATTGCAACAAAATTCCATAAACCTACTGCCATTATAGCACTCTACATATCTAGGTGAGAATGTAGCATACATTTTCACCATTCAGAAATTGACCAAAATGTAATTGAAGTCCAGATTGACTCTTTTCTGTGGACTTATTCATCAATTGTATTGATAGTTTCTTTAATTGTGACTTGTCTCTATAATTGGTGGCATAAATCTTTAATACACAACTAGCTAGATGTTTAAAGAGGTTTTCCACTTTAACCCTTACACGACTGAGCCCTTTTTTCGTATCTGAGTTTCTGTTTTTTTCTCCCCTCATTGCAAAAGCGATAACTTTTTCATTTTTACAGAGACTTGTATGGGTTTGTTATCTGCGGGACAAATTATACTTTTTAGTCCCGCCATTTAATATTCCATGCAATGTACTGGAAAGCTTTAAAAAAAAATTCCAACTGTGGTGAAATTGACCAAAAAAACCACATTTGTGGCTCTGTTTTTACAGTTTTTATTTTGTGCTCCAAATGACAGTTCTTTTTTATTCTTTGGGTTGATACAATCACAGGGATACTAAATCTATATAAGTTTCACTAGGTTTTAGTAGATTTAAAAAAAAAATAAAATATTTTGTACAAAAAAAATATTTGCCAAATTCTGAGGCCAATAACTTTTTCATACTTTGGAGTACGGGCCTATGCAAGGTGTCAGTTTTTGCAGTATGTCCTGGCGTATTAGTTATGTCAATTTGGAACCCATATGACTGTTTGATCACTTTTTATTCAAATATCATGGATGGAAAATAAGTGATTATTCGGACATCTGGGGGCTATTTTCCGTAGCAATTTTCACGGTGGGAATACTCATTTTATTATATTTTGATAGAACGGATACTTTGAGAAGTGGTGATACCTAACATGATTATGATTTTTATGGTTTATTTATTTTTATATGTGTTTGAAGGAAAGGGGATAATTGAAACTTTTACTTGAAGTTACTTAAATATTTAAATTACAATACTACTGTACTGCAGTATATAGCAGTTTTACTGCCATCGGCTGGCATACCTACAAGTCTCTAGGTACAATGTTAGGTGCTGTGATTGGGTTAGACTGCTGCACTTAATAAATGAACTGCCGTGATCTGTGCCAGCAGGAACGACGGCAGTAACAGGGCGGTGTCAGCTGTATTATACAGCTGACTGTATTATACAGCTGACACCCGCTGTGTATTGAGAGAGCTCAGCTGGTGAGCTCTCTCCATACACCCCCCCCCCCACAAACACACACACACACACATCATGTGCGCAAAGATCATTCCAGCAAATAATTGATATTTTTTTGTGTAATGAAAAGTTATAAAATTTTCCAATATACGTACTGTATCCATTCCTTACGGTTTTCTAGATCTCTGCTTTCTGTCATGCAACAGGAAGTTTGCTTTGTTTACTTCCTGTAGATAAGCACTGGTCCATGAACATGTGATGTCACACAGGTGCAAGGCTCGTTATATCACACAGTGTAATCAAAGCTGTCTCCAAAGACTCCAATTCCTATCATTAGGAGGGATCTGTCAGAGCCTGTGTATTACAAACCGTGACAGATCCCCTCCAATACTGCCATCTACTGCAACACAGTATACGACAGGACCAATCAGACCCAATCAGAATAAAGGAAGCAACCTTATGTGTTGGGAGGGATTGTCTTATTGACATGTCCCCTCTCATAGAGGTTTTTCTAGCTATTTTTGTTTGAAAAAAAATAGTTTATTTGCATGTCCCCCAGTTTGTTCTCAACATGTCCCAAAATGAAAAACCAAAGGCATGTTTATGCAGCTTCTTGCATGCCCTGCACACATCTGTTCATGCCCTGTGTGGCACATAGAAACACAAATTTTTTAAAAAAGCAGAGATACTAACCAGCATGGATTAGCAGATGTACTTGTGCTATATATAATTCATATTCGGGGCTAGTTTACTTTCAAAGGTGTCAGAACATCAGTGAAGGACTTCTGCCTTTTACGGATGACCCCTACTGATCTGAAATTGATGACCAATGCAATGGATAGGTTTTCAGTATCACTTCAGGGAAAAACTTCTTTAAGAAAATTCTTCATACTGTCTCTACCTCTCTTTCCCCAGGAGTCACTAGGTTTGCTTCATTTTGTGGGTCAAGGTCAGTAGTCTTGCAGAGAAGACAGTAAGCAATATCTGTGTAAGGAGAAAAAGTGTCAAAATCTAGCCTCACAGGGGAAAACTAATCTGATTAAATAAATTACATTTAGACAAAGCTAAAAATATGACTTATGTTCTATGTTTAATAAGAAAAATATTACTTAGTCTTTGAAAAATACAGTATTTATTGTTGATCTTGTATGAAGATATACAGTATTATATTTGTTGTAAAGATGTGTTTTACACCAAACATAACATGTGTCAAAATTCTCACAAATCTAAGTTATAAAATATTGTGCCTTAGTTTGGGTTGGGTTCATTATGATAATGTCAAAATGTGACCTGGCAAAATTATATAAAATAGATGGTATGGGTCTCTTTCTTTATTGTGTATGTATTTTGGGGCTTTTAAAAGACCAGTTTTCTGTGCAACAGTGAGAAGACAACACAAAGACAATGAAACACAGAGATAGTCAGAGAGAGACACAGAGACAGACATAGAGAGACATAGAGACTGTCAGAGAGAAAGAGAGAAACACAGAGACAGTCAGAGAGAGACACACACATAGACTGTAAGGGAGAGACACCCTCAAACAGTTGGAGAGAGACACACAGAGAGACAGTCAGAGACACACAGAGACTGTCAGAGAGAGACACACAGACTGTCAGAGAGAGACACAGAGATTGTCAAAGAGAGATACACACAGACACTGTCAGAGAGAGACACACACACAGAGACAGTTGGAGAGAGACACACGGATGCAGTCAGAGAGAGACACACGGATGCAGTCAGAGAGAGAGACAAATACATGTAAAAAATTTCTTGTTAACCCATTCTATTTTTTATAGCTAACAGCAGTTACTTACTATCCCAGGCAATGCCGGGAGCTACAGCTAGTATCTATATATTCATAATAAAGAAAGGAGTAGGAGAGGCAAACATACAAAATGTCAGATAATGAACGCAAGCAGCATCCATCTAAGATTTACACAAATCCTGTTCCTTTGCCTCCAGAGTCTCTACAGTTCAGTTATATGGACCCTTAGACATTCTAAAGTCGGCCTTAAAGTGCCGACATAAGTCAATATTTTTTCTCTTAATTCAATGAAAATCTGGTCCAGAAAATTATTTGGATAACTCCTTGAAATGCCAAAGACGGGTTTATACATTTTCATGATTTTCTAGCTTTGTATATTTTGAAATTGTAGAGAGGAGCAGTATGCCTATACAGGCAGTCCCCGGGTTACGTACAAGATAGGGTCCGGAGGTTTGTTCTTATGTTGAATTTGTATGTAAGACGAAACTGTATATTTTATAATTGTAGATCCAGACAATTTTTGGCCCTAGTGACAATTGGAGTTTAAACATTTTTTGCTTTAATGGGACCAAGGATTATCAATAAAGCTTCATTACAGACACTTTACAGCTGATTATTGCAATCTGGGACTAAAGTAAAGCATCCAGAGAGCTTTACCAGAGGTCAGAGGGGTCTGTCTGTAACTATGGGTTGTCTGTAAGTCGGGTGTCCTTAAGTAGGGGACCGCCTGTACATATAAGACATGAAATACTAAGGTACATAACAAAAAAGGATTATTTCCTATGACAAATTATTATGAAATTGAGAGATGGTTAGTGGTCTTAATGCAGAATTAGGTGTTATGATAGGATATAATGCATATGTCCTTATAGCAGCATAGAGAACCATTATGCAATGCCCCTTACTTTGCATAAAGACACTGTATAATCCTCATTGTACAATGGCGGTATAGTGCGGTAGAGAATGGGGCCATATTGCTGTGTGCACAGATCTGCAGATGCTAATATGTAGTAGTTAAGGAATGGAATAATCTGCTGTCTTAACATTTCCAGACCTAATGGAACTCATTTGTATTATATATTCACATTTTATGCAAATTACCTGCGTTAAAGCAAAGCAAGAAACTATAAAAATTCACTGCAGCCACTCAGTTCTGATCTGTAGTTAAATCCTTGAGAACAATAAAAGAACTGACATAATGTATAGCAACAGGTACTTACGTAGAGAAAACATATATAATGCTATAGAAACTGCATTTCATTATAAATGTCTACAGTACAGCTTCCAAGACATCAGTGTAGAAAATTCTTTTAAAGCTAGAAACAAAGGGAACACAAATTGGCACTAAACGAGTTTGTATTTCCAGATGGCCCATACATTTAGCATTAAAGGAAATCTAGCACATGGATGCCATATAGTGCACCAAGCACACACTGGTGTGTGTTCCCTGTAACATGATCCATTCTTCCTATATCCTCTAATGGCCTAGTTTGGGAGAAAATTGTCTTTTAAAATTATGCAAATGAGCCTCAGGGACTCCTGTTAACATCACAGAAGCCTCTTCTGGCTCAATCTTCTGCTAATTATGCATGCCTCTGTTCAGCTTTACTTCCCACCTCCTCCCTCCCCTCCCCAGCCAGAGAGCCAGAGACGTCAGACGGGGCCAAAATGGGCTTCTGTGACATAGACAGGAGCCCCATGAGGCTCATTTGCATAATTTTAATCAAAGATAAAGGAAGAACTGATCCAGCTTCAGTGAACACAGAGCACTGTGTAAGTGTGCTTGATGTACAATACTGCATTTATGCGGTAGATTTCCTTTAATATGTTGTAGTGAATAACTAGGGCAGGAGTTAGAATTATGCTGCTATAGTTTACAGAGCACTGTCTACACAAGATACAATTGTATGTTATTTGTGTTTTATTTTGAAGCCTATATGTGGGAAAACATCAAAGCAAGACCAGATCTAGATAATGCCTTGCATTTGAGTTTACAATTCATGTACTTGGAATTGTTGAAATCTTTGTGCGTTTGTCCAAAGTTTGTCCAAACATTGAAAAAAAAAATGATTAGGGACCCAAATTTGATCACAGACTTAAGGCAGAACACGAATCCAATTGAAATCAATATGGGCCCGAAAAACACATATGGAGTGAATACAAACTATGCAATTTAGGAATAGATGGATTTAGAAAATCCAAGAACTGCTTTTATGAAAGACAGCCATGAGGTTGCAATTTAAGAATATACAGATGCACACACTGCCGCTGCTATTTTGAAAAAAAGGGAGTAGTGAATACTGACTCTACAATTTAGGGATATACTGTTGAAGCAAGAGTGCTGCTATTTCTCTAATTGACAATGATGATGCAGTTTCTCACAAACACACTTCTTCACACTGCCCTGAAAAGGGCAATTATTTTTGTCTGTCGCTCACAGCCTTGTCTCCCTATCTGCCCTTAACAGAGCAATTGTGAAATTATAAAAGTTCTATTATTTCCCTCATTGTCCTAAGCTGCAAAAATTCCCAGCTCTCTCCCGATTGTAAGGGAGCTGCGAAATGCAACCCTGCTCTTATACTGCAGGGTCACATGTCCCAACCAGCCAATCACAGTCATGCTCATACTGGGCTTGGCTGTGATTGCTATGGGGCTGAAAGCTGGTTGATTGGCTCCTTAGCAGCTTTTGGTTTCGGGTTCGGCTCCAGGGTCTTGGGTGTTGAATCCACCATGTTTTGTATGGACCCACACTTTGAAGTTCAAGTTTACTCATCACTAGTCACAAAATATATCACTTTTTTCTTATCTGTTAGATTTTCTGGAGCTTTTTTAATTCTATTATCTATATATTTGGGAGCTGCCATCTTGCCTGAGCTGCTCTTCTCATCTGCTAACAGCATTTAGTGATTTGTTTTACAGACTGAAGCTAATTTCTCTTAGAGGTGACTGCTGCAAAGAATAATCAAGTGGGAGTCTCTCGTGTCTACTTCTGTACACAGTCTACTTTACTTAAGATATGTCAAGTAAGAACACAAGTTTCAAAAATACTGTGCATGTAGAATTTTATTTTTATAACAGTTTCTCTAAAGGGCTATGGCCATCTGTGTGCAAGAAAAATCATAAACACCATAATAAATTTCCCTCCTCTCTTTTCCATTAACACTGCATATTGTAACTACTATGTCAACAGAAACTGCCAATCTCTTTCCTTCTTCTCCATTAAACTGATATACAGGGAGAGATTCATGTTTACTGACATTGATAGAGTAAAAACTGAGCAGTGAGAGAGTGTTACACATGGAGGGTGGGATTAAGCTGTATTCGATTGAGCTGCTTGCTATGAAATGGCAGGGGGGATGGCTTAAGGCAGGATTGAGCTGTATTAGACAGGGAAATATGCAAATACATTTTCCACTTAATTTCACCTATTGGTGAAATTATTGTATTCTCTTTGTAAATACAATAGGCAGTAAGGTATTAAGGTGCATGTTCAGATTGTGATTCAGCATAGGTCTGCCATTGACTCCCATTCAATCTTGTACATAAAAAGTGTGCCGCCCAAACATATGCAAATTTAAAGGTTTATTCCCATTACAACAAATTTATGTTATTGTTAGTATTATAATAAGTTATACAATTTTACAATATACTTTCTGTATCAATTCCTAATGGTATTCTAGATATATGCTTGCTGTTTACTTCTTTTATGTTTACTTCCTGTGGACATAAATCTGACCATGGTCACACAGGTGCATGGCACGTTATAACACAGAGTAATCAAAGCTGTGTGATATAATGAGCCGTGCACCTGTGTCACCATGGTCAGATTCCTTCCTATAGCAGGACAGTCAACAGAGATCAAGAAAATCTTGAGGAATTGAAACTGAAAGTACATTGTAAAATTGTATAACTTATTATAATACAAACAATAATATTAATTTGCAATAATGGGACTACCCCTTTAAGTCTAATCACACAGAGTAAATTGGGAGTTCTTGAATTAAGGTATATCATAAATATATAACCCAAATATATGATGTGAATTAAGCCAATAAAATGTTAAGTGAAAAGTTAATAATTAAATAAAAACATTAATAAAATTAAATAAAAGGCTGACTAAAATGCTACATTTTAAGGGCATCTTATTTTTCATTACTAGATGTGCATTCTGTATAAGCTGTAATTGTAAGTTAACCATGTTACGTATGTGGCGTCTAGATATTGGCTATTGTTAAGACAATTTTTCAAACGTCCCTGTCACCATGGTATAGTCAGCTGGAAACCGCTGAATGTGTAGGTGTCAAGTGCTCTATTTATTTATTTATTGAGTAAGTTATACCTTTGTGCAGTTATTGCTGCATTTATGTTCTTCCCTATATCTTGTTGACAAATCATTTATCTGATTTGCTAAATAGAGAGATGAACTACGAGGAGTAATATCTATATAAAACACAGCAGTGTAAGCTGCAGGAGATTACACAAGGAAGATTACTTTAAAAAAAGAAGCAAACAAGATTAGAAATGTGCTGGTTGTGGAATAAAATGTGATTTGTAATGTAGAGTTAAACATCAAATGTTAGCGAGAATGGTAGAGAAGATTAATCTGTGAACTTTGCTCTATGCTCTGGCTGTGGGCACATTGCATTCACTGTGAGAATGAGTAGGCGGCCTGACAAATTCTCATGGCCTCTAAAGGTAACACACAGGGAGATATAGGGCATGCCGCTAAACGCTTGTGTCCTGACTGTCCTCACTTTAGTCTCAAATTAAATAATAGAGAAATAAATATAACCAGTATACTGTGCCCCCTTGTATTTAAATATTATTATATCCCTGGAGTGCAGCTGGCAGGATTTGGGACTGATGGCAACAGAATGTGCGGCAAAGTGATGTCATCATTGTGCACCCACTTATCTTGAGTGAGAGTGTGCCTACAATAATAGCTGCTTTACACACAAGGAATTTTCCTTGTGTGTTAAACAAATCATAATTCGGTGGTGTACACCTCACAGGAAATTTAATTACAGAAGAAAAACAGAGGAGCTGCTGGGGGCACAACATTACGGGGAGCTTCGGGGAGAGGCACAGTATGAAGGGAGCTGCAGGGATAAAATGGGGTTGCTTGAGTGGGTACAGTATGAAGCAGAGCTTTAAGGGGCTCAGTATGAAGAGAAGCAGCTGGGGGAGGGTGCCCGGTATGCAGGGGAGCTGCTGCAGAGTGCAAAATGAGTGGGAGCTCTTGGGGGTCAACAATATGTGGGGGAGTTCTGGGGAACATAATATCAAGGGTGGCTGAATATTATTGGGCCATAATGTAACAGGGAACTGGGGGGGGACACAATGGGGCCTATTAACATTTTCATCGTGTTTTCTGACATTTTCAGGGATCGTGCCGGGGATTGTGGCGCATGCGATCGGATTTTGGCGCATCGGCGGCGGGTTTCACACAACACAAATCGGATTTGGACAACATGCAGGATTTAACATTTAAATTGTGTCGCAATACTAAGCTCTTACATGCACCAGGACCTGAGCGAGTAAGCGACACATGCAGGATATCTGGTGCACAATCTTGGTGAATCGCTCTGGATTTCATCTTCATCGGACAGTCCGGATCGGGGATCGTGACAGGCCTGGGTAAGTAAATGTGCCCCAATGTGATGGGTGATGGGGAAAAAGTTTTTCTATTTTCTAGGTGGTCTAGGGAGAGGAACAAGTAACCTGTTTACATGCTATTGCCTAATACTCTAAGATCTCTGGCATCAATATCACAGATCAAAAGCTATAAATCTCTTATTACTAGTAAGAAATCATCAGCTACTATACAGAGTCCTTAGCAACAGCCTGAGCGATCACCTCCACATCTTCCATGGTGACAGCTTTAGTCTTCAAGTACAACCGATCCTGTATGGTGCATTTCTGCATGTTAATGTTTCTACTGACACCTATGGTTGCAAATGTACTATTTCATAGGATTGCTGGTGCTTTCAAAACAAAGGTTAATGATATGTTAACTAAATCAACCTTTATCTCTCAGGATTACATTGTTTACTTCTACAGTAAAAGCCATACATCTCTGCAGCCAACAGTAACCTTGACAACCCAATATTCCATCTCCATCCGCTCTACATGTCGCTATGTACCAGGAATGTGCATGACTCTGCTGCATTAGCTATCATTGTCGGAGCTCGGAAAATTGATGTTACTTCAAATTGCTAAAGCTGAACTGTACTTTATGTACCGCCATGTAATGTTTCTGTGTACCGTAATATTTAAAGGTCAATGTGGCTGTTCTGTTTACCAGCCCTATATTTCTATTCAAGTACAGACCTCTATTTATCAGGACTATCTTTGTTTCCTCAAAACTTCAATATTTTAAAATATTATATTGGCACTTCTGGTTCTGATCTCAACAACAATTTTGTTATAACCTGAATTATTGGTACATTTTACATGTAAATAATGAAAATGTATAAATTTAGTGTAAAATATGTATAATTTAAGCTTCAGCCAAATGACTGTAAAAAGCTGCATAAACACTTCTCGCCAGTATAACAGTCCACCAGAATGATCTATTGTTGGAATCGTGTATTTTTAGTGGTGTGCAATGTTAGACTTATGCGGCTGATTACATTTTAGATCTTTTATGACCTATAGAAATCAGCTTTGAAAATAAAAAAAAATAAAAAAACAGAAAAAGTAATGTAAAACAAAGCAGGTTTAAATAAAATCTCAATCTAGGGTGTCCAAATCTATGGGGTACATTTACTAAGGGTCTGTGGACTGCATTTTCTTTGGGTTTCCTGACTTTTTCTGTTTTGTGACGCATTAACTGGGTTTTTGGTACACGCGATCGGATTTTGGCGCAATCGCGGACCTCAGCAGGGAAGCGATACATGCAGGAAATTGAACGCACGATCTTAGTGAAACGGCAGCTCTGTATCCTTGTCGGACAACGCACCTCGGAGATTGCAATGGGACGGGTAACTAAACGTGCCCCTATATGTTTAAATGAGTATAGGCTTCTGAGGCCACTGGAAATGCATTTATCCTTTGTATAGCAATTTTTCAACCATTTTCATGCCTTTGTACACATGACTTTCCAGAATTTTCAGCTTTCCTGCCTTGCCTGTTTTCTGACTCCCCATAACAACACAGCAGCATTCTACATTTTACCAATCGTCTGTTTCCAAATGTATGAATCAATTGACCATTGGGCATTACCAGTTGCTGGTGTATCCCTTCACAGCCTGACTCTAATGGGATGTCTGGACTTAGAGGTGACAGACATGACAGTGAGCTCAGAATTAAGCCCTATAATCTGTCACCTGCCTACTTAATGGGTGCAACCCTAAGTGGTGCCCAGTAACTGGCTGACAGTCCCTCGCTAAGACAGTGGGGACACAAAATAAGAGGTCAGGGGTGCTGGTCACAAGAAAGCATATAGGGGGTCATTTATCTTATCTCTGTTTGTTTTGGCTAGTTTTTGCCTCTTTTCGTCTCTTTTCTATCTGCTTCTTTGGTAATTTATCAATCTCACTTTTTCCTTAAATGTTTTTTTTTCAGATCTCTTTTTGAGACATTTGTTAGAAAGGTCTCAAAAATGTTGGACAAAAGTCTCAAGTCACTTCTTTCCATTTTTTAAGTTTTAATTAATTATGGTTCCATCTGTAGTTTTTTTGCACCAAAAAATCATGCAAATTTTAGGCAATTTGAAATGATAAATGTCATTTGCGACATTTCAAAATGTCCGCAAAAAGTGGCATAAATTGCAATGCGCCAGAAAATGTCTAAAAAAAGACAGAAATATCTGGAAGGAAAATAAAGATAAATGGCCTCCATAGAGTACAAAAGCGGATTCCAAAAATGATAATTAAAAGTACAAGAAGGAAGATCAGAAAACCACAATAAAAAGCAGTATAACGGGAGCAAAGCAAAACACAAAGCTAAGCTAGAGTATAACCACCAAAATACTGATTATGAATGCGGCAGCCTCAGCTACAGAGCTCTGTCGATCACAGCAACAACTACTGTTAAACCAAAGCTACAATTGGGCTTGGTGAAGTGCAATATGAAATACAGCCAGGAACATAAGGCACAGTTCAGACAAGCAAAAACACATGGAAAACTTAATGCCTCTTTAGCCTCATTCTGCAAACAGAACAAGAGGGCGGCACGGATGTTACATTGATATTCACAGCTGTGTCTTACCAGATAGGGGTCTGCCACTGCAGACTCACTACTCATCACTGTGAAATTGGTGCTACAGTGTGAAGCCATACGATTGTGTAGAGACACCCTCAATGACAAAAAGAATGGAAACACACAAATGAATTAATACATTTTCAGGAAAAGGTATGGAATTGCTTGTGCAAAATTATTAGATGTTGCACCAGAATTCTTAATTCATGGGAAAGGCAAATATATAATGAAGCAAGTATGTCAAGAGAGGGGACGTCTTTAAACAAAAATAATTGTCAGGCACCAGGGGAAAAAACAATAACAGCCCAGGGCATGGGAACAAAGCTTTCTCTAAGGCACCAGGCATGAAAATACGGCAGGGGACACAGGAAGAGGCTGGCTATTTAACAGAATTGGCAGCCGGCCAGCGCCAATTAGAGGCACACTGGCCCTTTAAATTTTACAGAGGCGGCGTGTGCCAAGCCGCGGGAGACGGCACTGGAGCCCGGCAAGGTAAGTGAGAAAAAGGGGCACATGGACAAGGGTTGCAGGGGCACCTGTGACAATAATGTAGTTTTTTGCCAATTTCCTCTCAAAATATGGATTCATTCACATCCTTACAATGTTGTTTTATTAGGAATAGCAGGATAGTCAGTTCAGTTTATAAAATGGCATATTATGTAAAGGCAAAGCTGACTTTATATATGGAACAAGAAAACCTCTATATCAATATAGGAAATACCTCATCAGGTCTCTATAAAACGATAATAGGTCCATTTATATGTCCATCATATAGTCAAATTTAAAAAACAATAAGTAAGTAAGCAATGAATAAACTTCTATCGCTATGATATACAAACATATGGTTAATTGATAATGGCTCTTTAAAAGCTCATATTCATATAAACACAAATAGGGTAAATATATCAGGAAACAATTGGAATAATTAATAATAGTGAAATAGATAAAATAAAACGATTTTCATAAAAATAATTCTCAAAGAAAATGTTTTCACTATGTGATTTGGCGCACTGAAGAAAGGGTTGGTTTTGAAACAATGGCCATTGAATCTCCTACGAAGCGATTTGGTTGTACGACCAACATATTGTTGACCACAATTTGAATCCACTAAGTAGATAACAAAGGATGAGTTACATGACACTCTGTTCTTGATATGAAATATTTCATCATATTTTTTTAAGCAAACTTTTATCATTGATACAACATGGTACAGCATAGGCAATTAAAATATGCCCTTTAAAGAGTTGTTATTGCTTTAATTTCCAGTATAAGTTACATTACGGAAAAAACATGACTCTTTTATTCATAAATTTACTCTTGTCTACTCATTTGTGTATCAGTAAAAGGGTTGTAATTAGGTACAATGTCTCAGTGGCAGACAATTTTAGGTTATATGGGGAGGACATTTAACCCTTTACCAGCAGGAATTACCGGTGTGAGGGGGAAAATTGTGGTGACATGTCTTCTTTAAGGTTTTTGTATACCAATTTAGAATTAAAAGGGACATAGTCTCCACTATCTTACATTTAACCTTGTATTTTTTATTTTATTCTACTCTTGTGCAGTCTCTCTCAATAGCTCATATAAGTGAACATGAAAGACAGAGAAGTAAAAGACATCTTTTCTAATGAAAACCCATTGCTATGGTGACCGACGTCCACTCTTGCCATTGACTCAAGTGGAGATTGTATTAGATGCCAGATGATTAGCAGGGGCTGTGCAGGATGATTTAGCTGCTGGATTATTATATCAGTATTCTCTTCCAGTTCGTGCCTAAGATTCATTTATGGTTCATCCTTTGGATTACAGAAAATTTTTGCAATTAGTTAAAATGACAAGAGTTCAATGTGTGACAAATGGGAAATCAGATCTAATTCCTTCTAATAATTATTAAGAACGTTTCCTTCTAATTTTGGGAAACAATAACACTTTTAATAGAATAGTTATGATGTGACACAGAAAATATGTCTAATACAATGCTTACATCATGGACCTTTTCCTATTTCCTGCTATTGTCATTGGCGTCCATTATCCTAAAAGCTTCCTTATGCCATCCTTACACAAGTGTACTGTAAGAATATAGACATATTCTCCATAGCTTTAATACAGCCCTGGAAACCAAGTTCCTGCCACCATAGTTATCTACGATATGTTCCTTTGAGTCCCTTTCTCCAACTGGAATACAGCCCCATACTAGAATCATATGTCCTTGTAGTCCAACAGAGCAACAGGGACAATGAGCTTCACAAACTATACATGATTTCTTTATCTTCACAAGACACATGTTCTCCAAGTTCTTCTGGTCCACCCAAATATCTAGGCTACCCTCCAGCCCTCTAAACTATATTCAAGACATCCTGGTTATGTGTTTGTCAAGTATTAATTATACTTCTCCTTTCTTTGATGTTTGCGTTAGAACTCTTCATAGATGCTTACAGCTTACTACATGTTATAGGATTCCTGATCTTCTTTCCAAACTTAATTTATTCCATCATTCTGATAACTGTTGGTATTTTAAAAGGAACCTGTCACAAGGAGACCCATTTTTAGCACTCCCCCAGTCCCCACAGAGCATAGTACATATGCTGCCAAAGTGTTTTTGTATTAAAAATTGGTTTTACAGAAAAAAGGATATGTTATATTGTACCTTTCATTAGCATGTGCTGTGTGACTAGGCAGTTGCCAAATGGGAGGGTCTGTAAAGGAGCAGTTCCCCCCATCCTTGGGAAACAGCTACTCCATGTGACCTTTTCAAATATATGAAAACACCCATCACTGCACTTAGCGACGCCCCCTGCTCCTCTACAGCCAATCCCGAGTGTGGGGAGTTATTCATATATTTGAAAAGGTCACATGTTTCTCAAGGGTGGGGGGGAACTGCTCCTTTCCATCCCCTCCTATTGGGCAACTGCCTAGTCACACAGCAGATGCTAATGAAAGGTACAATATAACAGATCTTTTTCTCTGTAAAACCAATTTTTTATACAAAAACACTTTGGAAGTGTATGTACTATGCTCTGTGGGGACTGGGGGAGTGCTAAAAATGGGTCTCCTGGTGACAGGTTCCCTTTAATTATACAAAATTTATCCTGTCTCACACGTGACTTGAGTGGACTCCTCTACAGAGATTTTGGGATTCTACATTCTCTTGTATTGTGTACAATACTTACCATTCCCTCCCCTGGGCTACCTTGATAATACTTTTTTGGCTGCTGGCAGTGATGTTTTGCCATAAGTGCAATTATCTAGTAACTGATATGCAAAAAGAAATGGAGATACCAATGTGCAGGATTCCCTGCCCATTTACTGAATGTGGATCAATAGGTTGGGTTATATTTGCAAAATGGAGGCGTTATGAAGTTGGGAACAAAGGCATCAAGACCACTGTGAGAAGATCTTGGCTTCTTGGTGTTTTGGGTACACAGTCTCAGCAGAGCAACATTGGCTTAGCCAGTGTTGGACTGGGTTTCCTAAGTCCCACCACAGAAAATCAATTTGGGGGCCCACTCTTCATTATCCCTAGGAAATATACTCTAGCGGCCCCCAAATTGTGGTGTTTTCTGATGGACCTCTGGGGTTCAGTATTGGTTTGAGCCAGGGCCCACCGGAGGATCCTCTGGTACACTGGGCTTAGCGAGCATTGGGGGATCTTGCTTGCAGAATAGGAGTTTGATGTGTACCTCCTCACTGAGCTCTGTGGGTCAAGGTTATGCAAGCCCCTCTTTTAGTCCCCTTCTCTCTTTTTCCCTACTCATTCTCCACACTACAATTTCTTTCTCCCTTCACTCCTCTCTGTTAGTTGACAGCAGTGTAACAGTAGACTAAGAGTGATGGAACCACGGAAATGTTGAGTGAAGAGATCTCAGAACACAATAGTTTAAAAATTTTACCCAGTTGCTCCAAGTCCAGCTACAAGCTTGGAATATATAACATTTTCACAACAATACGGCTACTTACAAAACACGCAAAGTTATGGTTATACAGCTCTCCAGGGCTCCTACCTAACACTGTCTGATGTTTAAACTGTTGGTAAATTCTATTTATTTGGACTGGTGTTAAAAAAAAACCCTGTCTTTGTAGCTTTTACATACACCAAATAATTTTGTTTTTTCTTGTGGAAAATAACACCAACAGATGCTAAATAGGTGTTTTACCTTGTAGAAACCCCAGAGGAGAAATCTGCATTTTCAAAATCTGCATCGAATTTATATTTAACTTGCCTCTTAAGTTCCAAGCAGAAAGATCAAAAGAAACATTGCTGGAAGGATAAAATGATGAATCATTGGAAAAATACATTAGCATCAACAAAGGGATTAATTAGGCTGAAGTTTCACATGACAGAACTCTTCAGCTGCTCAATTGATAAATTAGTTTGTTGTTTGTTGCCCTTTTGCGCCAATAGGTGATTCGCCTTTGAGGATGTCAATAATAATATGAGTATCTATCTTTAGAAATTTTTGAACAGTGACCAATTTCTTGGTTTTTTTTTGCAGCCTATCAAAAAATATTGGAACTAATCTTAAAGATGCACTCTCACAAAAAAAAAGTTTCTGTCCCATTAAAAATCTAATTGATATAAATAGTAGTGGAAGTATATTGCTCCTAGTGAATATACAGTGTGTTTTAAAAGTATTCACACCCTGAGCTTTGAGCTTTTCTTCAGTTTTAATGTTACAGCCACTAATTTAGTATTTTATTGATTTTTTTTTGTGAAAGAGCAACATAATGTTGAAAAAGATCCTGCTCCTGTACGGTGCCATGCGCCCATTGCCCTCCATGGGGGACATATACACTCACCGGCCACTTTATTAGGTACACCTGTCCAACTGCTCGTCAACACTTAATTTCTAATCAGCCAATCACATGGCGGCAACTCAGTGCATTTAGGCATGTAGACATGGTCAAGACAATCTCCTGCAGTTCAAACCGAGCATCAGTATAGGGAAGAAAGGTGATTTGAGTGCCTTTGAACGTGGCATGGTTGATGGTGCCAGAAGGACTGGTCTGAGTATTTCAGAAACTGCTGATCTACTGGGATTTTGATGCACAACCATCTCTAGGGTTTACAGAGAATGGTCCGAAAAAGAAAAAACATCCAGTGAGCGGCAGTCTGTGGGCAGAAATGCCTTGTTGATGCCAGAGGTCAGAGGAGAATGGGCAGACTGGTTCGAACTGATAGAAAGGAAACAGTGACTCAAATCACCACCCGTTACAACCAAGGTAGGCAGAAGAGCATCTCTGAACGCACGGTACGTCGAACTTTGAGGCACATGGGCTACAGCAGCAGAAGACCACACTGGGTGCCACTCCTTTCAGCTAAGAACAGGAAACTGAGGTTACAATTTGCACAAGCTCATCGAAATTGGACAGTAGAAGATTGGAAAAACATTGCCTGGTCTGATGAGTCTCGATTTCTGCTGCGACATTTGGATGGTAGGGTCAGAATTTGGCGTCAACAACATGAATGCATGGATCCATCCTGCCTTGTATCAACGGTTCAGGCTGGTGGTGGTGGTGTCATGGTGTGGGGAATATTTTCTTGCCACTCTTTGGGCCCCTTGGTACCAATTGAGCATCGTTGCAACGCCACAGCCTACCTGAGTATTGTTGCTGACCATGTCCATCCCTTTATGACCACAATGTAGCCAACATCTGATGGCTACTTTCAGCAGGATAATGCGCCATGTCATAAAGCTGGAATCATCTCAGACTGGTTTCTTGAACATGACAATGAGTTCACTGTACTCAAATGGCCTCCACAGTCACCAGATCTCAATGCAATAGAGCATCTTTGGGATGTGGTGGAACGGGAGATTCGCATCATGGATGTGCAGCCGACAAATCTGCGGCAACTGTGTGATGACATCATGTCAATATGGACCAAAATCTCTGAGGAATGCTTCCAGCACCTTGTTGAATCTATGACATGAAGAATTGAGGCAGTTCTGAAGGCAAAAGGGGTCCAACCCGTTACTAGCATGGTGTACCTAATAAAGTGGCCGGTGAGTGTACGTCGGCCATATATATATGTCCCCCATACGGCAGTGTGAATGTAGCCTAAGACTGTGCCTGATTGTGAATGTACTGTATGTGTAAGAGTGTGTTTACATTGCTTAAACTGCTGATTTGTGTTGCGTGGATGCAATAGTGGAATCCCGAGGACAATATATTGTAGTCATACTGTTACATTGATGTTTTTAGATGATATTGATCAATAAAAGAAGTTTCTCATTTTAAATGGTGTAATGTAGTATATATGGACCAGATATCACTCATGTGCTCTTTTAGGTTTTGTTTAGTTAGGAATGGAGTGGGTTCATGCAAAAGAACGTATGGACAAATGTCTTTTCATTATTTGGTGCTAATCTTTTGGTTTAATGTGTAAGAGTGTGCCTGATCATGTACATACTGTATGTGTAAGAGTTTGCCTGATCATGTATGTACTGTATGTGTAAGAATGTACCTGTGCATGTATGTATGTTTGTATGTGTAAAGCTGTGTGTGTGAGTGTAAATCCATGTATATGTGAATAAAAACAGCCTGTTTATGTATGTTTCTATGTGATTATAAAATCAATCTTTTGAGTGTGTATCTGTGTCTGTTTGTGTAATGACCCACAGATCTTTACTAAAACAGGGCCTTTACTAAATTTGCCACTGCCCTTTTAAGGGCCCTTTTTCTCAATATCTATGTACTCAACTATTCTGTGATATCCAAGGCTGCCATTTACTTTCCACAGAGGGTGTTTGCATAGACATTTTATTATGTTCAGTTATTAAATGGTTAACCATTTTTGTTTATCTTACATGTATACATTATATGTCACCTGGTGAAAATACAGGCTGTTCCATTGGTTTGACCTCTGGAAGCTACCAAAAGTTGCATGTAAAGTCTATAACTATAGGTTCAACCCTGGTTCTGGGTCTTTTTGACTTAGTCTCCTTTCGGGCTTTTAGTGAAAAGACAACACTGATTTAACCTGCAGGTGCAGCAGAGCTGAAAGATGCGCCCAGCTCTACAGACCACTGCTGTAGGACTGGTAGGATTTCTACCAGAATTGGAAGATTATCTGAATGTGAACCAGGACAGACATTGCATGCCATCAGAGTGTAAAGCACCATATACTTTTTCTGCTGCTAACCTGTTGTTCTACAATAAAGGAATTGAAATTTTTGTATCATCTTCATTCCACATTTGAGTCCCTGGCTAAAACCAACATGGGCCACCAAAACCAACCTGTACCATCAACTGGGGCTCATCATATACACTGGAAGTGCCGAGGTGGAACCTTCTTAAGACACAGCCCACTTCTTTTTGCTTCTCCCTGCTGGTGCAGATGTGTCCAGGACCATGCTACAGTGATATCCATGAATATGCTGTAACTTAGCTATCCACTCATCTTCTGCCCACATAAGCTGCTAGACCCTGTGGGAATGTTACATATGTGATTATTCTATATACCGCAGAATGTGTTCAGACTCCTGTTGGTCATTAATGTTAACTCTTCACCCCATCTTGAAAAAAACCCAGAAATGTAGACATCTTTGCTAATTTATTAAGCAAGATAAACCAAAATATCACAAGGTCATAAGTATTCAAATCCTTTACTTAGTATTGTCAAGAAGCACTTTTTGTGCTAGTACAGCCATGAGTCTTCTTGAGAATGATGCAACAAGTATTTCACACCTGGATTTGGGGATCCACTGTCATTCTTACTTGTAGATCCACTCCAGTTCCCTTAGGTTGGAAGGTGAACGTTGGTGGAAATCATTTTCAAGTCTCTCCACAGATGCTCATTTGGGTTTAGGTCAGGGCTCTGGCTGGCCCAGTCAAGAAAGCCACTGCTTTGTTATTTTAGCTGTGTGTCTAGGGTCATTGTCTTGTTGGAGGGTGAACCTTTGGCCCAGTCTGAGGTACAGAGAACTCTGGAAAAGGTTTTTTTCCAAGATATCTCTGAACTTGGCCACATTTATCTTATTCAAATTGCAACCAGTTGTCCTGTCCCTGAAGCTAAAAAAAAAAACACCCCCATAGCACAATGCTACATGATTCACTGCTGAGATTGTATTTGGCAGGTGACAAGCAGTGCCTTTTTTTCTCCACACATACCACTTGGAATTAACACCAAAATGTTCAATCTTCGTCTAATCAGACCAAAGAATCTATTTCTCATAGTCTGGGAGCCCTTCATGTGCTTTTTTGCCAACTATATGTAGGCTTTCAAATGTCTTGCACTGAGGAAAGGCTTCTGTCGGCACATTTTGCTATGTGGAGGGATACAGTGATAGATGACTTTGTCGAAATTTCTCCCATCTCTCCTCTGGAGCTCAACCACATTGCTCTTGGGGTTCTGCTTTACCTCTCTCACCAAGGCTCTTCTCTCATGATGTTTTGGACGGACAGCCAGGTCAAAGAGTTGTGGTCATTCCAAACGTTTTCCATTTAAGAATTATGGAGGCAACTGTAGTCTATCCCTAAGCTCCTTTGGCAGTTCCTTAGACCTCATGATTTTCATGTGCTCTGACATGCACTGTGAGCTGGGAGGTCTTATATAGACAGATGTGTGCCTTTCCAAATCAAGTCCAATCAGTTTAATTAACCATAGCTGGACTCCAATGAAGGAGTAGAACCATCTCAAGGCAGATCAGAAGGAAATGGACAGAATGTGAGTTAAATATTAATGCCAAAGCAAAGTGTCTGCATACTTATAATATTGTTATATTTCAGTTTTAATAAATTAGCAAAATATCTACATTTCTGTTTTTTGTGAAGATGGGGTGCAGAGTGTACATTAATGAGCAAAAAAAAGAACTTTTTTGGTCTTACCACTTGCAATGGAACAAAGTGTGAAAATGTTAAAAGTGTCTGAATACTTTCTATAACCACTGTACATCCTTTCTTCATATAAACAGATTTTTTTCAGCTTTTTTAGACTTCAAGTACCAACAATTTAACTATTCTGCATACTCTGGCACTACTGTGAGTAGGTAAAGAAAAGAGATTAAAACAAGCTGCAACATATTTGATTAGTAAGCTGCTGTCTTGTAGAATCTTTCCCTGACTGCAGATCACAAAGGAAATATTAGTTGGATTCAGTCCATCTCTCAGCACCCAAAATTCAGTCAGTGCTGCTGCATCCAATGCCCAAAGCCAAGCTATAGAAATCAATTGAGGAGTTTTAATCTTAAAATTGGCAGGAACCTTTGGAAAGATTGCCTCTGACTGTGTCATACAAGAAGAATAAAAAGCCATTTCAGCTAATGGAAAATTCTTCCTGAAGTGCATTATGTATTACAAATATCCTTGGAAATATGGAATAGTATGTTCTGATGTCAGGGCAGTTTTGTGTAAGAAGAAATTGGTACACAGTAAAACAAAACACAAAAAAATCTAATATCCGTTAAATCTAATATCCGTTAATATACATTATTGATTATTAAATCTGAGACTGATCCTTGAACTTGTCTTTTTCATCCATCAAACTAAATATAATGTAATAATGAGGACATCTACCACCAGGATGAAGGATTATAAAGAACACTGACATATTGATGTGAGCCACCTCTGGCGGGATCTGCTTTTCTTTTAACTTCTAATGCCATGGTTTTTACAAAAAAGTCTTTATTAAATGATGCAAATGAGCCAGAGGGGCTCCAGACTCCGTAGATGTTGATGGACCCTGGAGACCCTTGTGCTAATTTGCATAATTTTTAAAGACTTTTTTCGTAAAAACAAGGGCATAAGAAGCTGATAGGAAATCTACCACCAGGATGAAAGATTGTAAACCAAGTATACAGACATATTGGTGTGTGTCCCCTCTGACAGGATCTGCTGTTCTTTAAGCTTGTTTTTTTACAAAAAAAAGCTTTTCAAATTATACAAATGAGCCAGAGAGGCTCCAGGCTCCATAAATGTTAATGGAGTCTGGAGCCCCTCAGGCTCATTTAAATAATTCTTAAAACCTTTTTTGTTAAAACAAGGGCATCAGAAGCTTAAAGATGTTCAGATTCTGCCAGATGGGTTATATATAGAGACAATTCATGAAAAAACAAAATAGCATTGTACAATCGTGAAAACTTAACAGAGAAAAAGTTAACAGAGAAAGAAGAGACCCATAGAAGTGGGTAACTCTTTCAGTCTACTATGTTTCTTCCCTTTTTTTCGCTTAGGCCAGAGACACATGACCACAGTCAATCTGTGAATCCTTGACTGTGTAATGGTTGAATATCATGGACCGACCACAGTGCTGAGAATGGGATTCCATGCATTATAGATATACATGCAAGAAGTCCTATCTTCCCTGTTGTCAGTTAATGATCATAACAGTTTGGTGCAGATTTTTTTGCGGGGAAGAAGTAACTCCTCGCATTATCTATCACTTTGATGCACTTTGAGTCCCTTCCTCAGCACAGTAGTCAGTCCATTATATTGGGCAAGATGTTTAGTATGTACATTTGTTTTTTTATGCTTGGTATTCAAAAATACTTCTAGAGGAGACTGTTTCCAAATGCACAGCTATGAGGCGAGTTGAGCCTCATGCCTAAGACAGCACCAAGCACCAAGATGGGGGCAGCATCAAGAGAGCACCTGCTACAAAGCATAACTTGATACTTCTTCACACATCTCCAGGCCAGAAAGTTTAGGTTCACCCCTGTGTATGAGGGTCGGTCCCCTAAAAGTATAACTCTCTCTTTTTTATCCTTTTGACTCTTTTTCAATGTTATATACACTCACCAGCCACTTTATTAGGTACACCATGCTAGTAACGTGTTGGACCCCCTTTTGCCTTCAGAACTGCCTCAATTCTTCGTGGCATAGATTCAACAAGGTGCTGGAAGCATTCCTCAGAGATTTTGGTCCATATTGACATGATGGCATCACACAGTTGCCGCAGATTTGTCGGCTGCACATCCATGATGCAAATCTCCCGTTCCACCACATCCCAAAGATGCTCTTTTGGATTGAGATCTGGTGACTGTGAAGGCCATTTGAGAACAGTGAACTCATTGTCATGTTCAAGAAACCAGTCTGAGATGATTCCAGCTTTATGACATGGCGCATTATCCTGCTGAAAGTAGCCATCAGATGTTGGGTACATTGTGGTCATAAAGGGATGGACATGGTCAGCAACAATACTCAGGTAGGCTGTGGCGTTGCAACAATGCTCAATTGGTACCAAGGGGCCCAAAGAGTGCCAAGAAAATATTCCCCACACCATGACACCACCACCACCAGCCTGAACCATTGATACAAGGAAGGATGGATCCATGCTTTCATGTTGTTGACGCCAAATTCTGACCCTACCATCCGAATGTCGCAGCAGAAATCGAGACTCATCAGACCCGGAAATGTTGTTCCAATCTTCTACTGTCCAATTTTGATGAGCTTGTGCAAATTGTAGCCTCAGTTTCCTGTTCTTAGCTGAAAGGAGTGGCACCCGGTGTGGTCTTCTGCTGCTGTAGCCCATCTGCCTCAAAGTTCGACGTACTGTGCGTTCAGAGATGCTCTTCTGCCTACCTTGGTTATAACGGGTTGCGATTTGAGTCACTGTTGCCTTCCTATCAGCTTGAACCAGTCTGCCCATTCTCCTCTGACCTCTGGCATCAACAAGGCATTTCTGCCCACAGAACTGCCGCTCACTGGATGTTTTTTCTTTTTCGGACCATTCTCTGTAAACCCTAGAGATGGTTATGCGTGAAAATCCCAGTAGATCAGCTGTTTCTGAAATACTCAGACCAGCCTTTCTGGCACCAACAACCATGCCACGTTCAAAGGCACTCAAATCACCTTTCTTCCCCATACTGATGCTCGGTTTGAACTGCAGGAGATTGTCTTGACCATGTCTACATGCCTAAATGCACTGAGTTGCCGCCATGTGATTGGCTGATTAGAAATTAAGTATTAACGAGCAGTTGGACAGGTGTACCTAATAAAGTGGCTGGTGAGTTTATAGTTTGTGCTTTATAACAACATGTATTACCAGCAATTTTCCAATTAAAATTCTATCTCTGTCAGGTTGTAAATAATCTCCCACACCTTCATTGGATGCCAGGGAAAGCTGTTGAAGTGATAATATTAAGCAACATGTACTATCTGAGAAAAATGGAAACTATGAATTTATTGATGTACTGTACAACGCCAATGATATGTCAGCTGCCAGTTACATAAAAAATCTCAATATATTTACCCTAAAAGTCCTTCATACTTGGCATCCGTTTACACTCTTGCATCGTGATGAGTCATGTGAGTGGGCTCCTCACCATCTGCATCAGTGATGTAACATGTGAGAACAATACTACAGGGAGCAGGGACTAACTGGCGAGACCATGAATATTGTTTTGAAAAACTACTAAAGGCGGGAACTCATTGAGGGAAATTGACATTGTGGGAAAGCATAATTTTTGGCATGTACCCCTTGGTCTAAATTTAAGATTCTTAAAGGAAACCTACCATTTTGTAGCTACACTGATGCAGGATCATATCTTGCTTAATCCCTGTGGAGTTTCTAGAGAGAGTAGCAAACACCAAAGAAGGTATAGGCCCGTTTACCTCTTTAAGACTAAAGAGTAGAGCGCTACCGACACAAGGAGATGTAAACAATATCGACATCTTCCTTGACTGTGTCCATAAAGAATTGGAGGAACTGGATCTACATTCTAGAACCCAAGTGACACATAACTATACAACAGATGAGATGCAGGCATTACTAGACTTAGAAAATAATAGGTCCCTGGTCCTAAAACTGTCCGGTAAGGGTGGTAATATCGTCCTGATGAACGCCCCTGAATACCGGACTATGTGTTTGAAAATCTTACAGGACGAGGAATAATCTTGAGAGAAGATCCAACTAGTAACTATAAAAATGCACTGGAAACACTACTTAAACAAGCAATAAAGGATCGTCTGATAGATGAGAAGGAGTACAAATTTTTACTATTCGAATATCCCCAAGTGGCTACCTTTTATGGACTGCCCAAAGTCCACAAGGGGTATCCCCCCTCTGAAATGTAGACCTATTGTCTACATCGACCAGATTTTACGAGGATTTGTATCAGCTCTACCGTCATTCACTCAAGATACCACAGATCTCCTTAATAAGATAGAAGACATACAAATAGGGGAACAAATGTGGCTAGCTAGCATCGATGTGGAAGCCCTATATAGTTCAATACCGCATACTGTAGGCCTACATGCTGTTTCCTCCTTCTTAGATACCCGTTCGAGATTCTATATGAAACATAACCAGTTCGTCTTGGACTTAATGGAATTTATATTAACACATAACTTTTTCGTCTTTCGATCATGTTTTCTAAAATACTGCACAGTGGTCTGAATGTATTGTCTTTTGGACACGATATATAGACAATGGGGCACATTTACTAAGGGTCCGCAGCCGCTAATCCGTCGGGTTTTTCCCGAATATTTCCTCTTTGCGCTGTATTTCACGGAATTGTGGCGCACGCGATCGAATTTTGGCGCAATCGTGCCGACTTTCGCGCGACAGAAATCGGGGGGCGTGGCCACCGGACAACCCGAAGGATTCGGAAAAACCCGCAGAATTTAAAAAGCCATTTGTGTCGCAAGATCAAGCACTCACATACACCAGAAAAAAGCAGGTGAACTCCAGCGGACCTCGGCGCAGCAGCGACACCTGGTGAATATCGGCGCACGGACCTTAGTGAATCCCAGCAGAACCCGAATCAGCGTCGGAGAACCCGCCGCTGGATCGCGACTGGACCGGGTAAGTAAATGTGCCCCAATGTATTCTTAATTTGGTCTGGTACATGTGAGGAGTTCACAAGTTTTATGAATCATCTCAACGTGAATGAAATCGGACTAAGGTTTACTTCAGAGATCCACAAGACTAGTATTCCCTTTCTGGACATTCTGATTAGTAGAACTGAAGAAAACACGATCTCGACCACGTTATTCTGTAAAAAGACGGCTGGTAACAGTCTCTTACATTGGAAGAGCTTTCGCCCGCTACCCCTTCGTCGGGGGATACCGAAGGGTCAATTTTTAAGGACTAGACGAAATTGTTCCAACGATGTTACATATATTGAGCAATCAAATAAACTGAGTAGGTGATTTTGCAGTACGAGGTTACCCTCGCAACATTATCCAGAAAGCACAGGATGAGGGGTACAAAATCCATAGATTACCATTACTGACCCCAAAACCTAAGAAAAAGGATCAAACCATGAGAATTATTGGTACCTTCGATATGGAACATGAGGAGATAAGACACATCTTCGAAAAATACTGGGTCTTATTGTCAACTGACCCAGACTTAAAAGATATAATCCCTGCAAGGCCCTCGATTACATATCGCAGAGGTAGAAATATCCGAGATAGAATCATTAAGAGTAGAGATGAGCGAACACACTCGTCCGAGCTTTATGCTCGTTCGAGCATTAGCGTACTCGAAACTGCTCGTTGCTCGGACGAATATTTCGCCAGCTCGAGAAAGTGGCACCTCCCGCCGTTTGATTTTTGGCGGCCAGAAACAGAGCCAATCACAAGCCACGAAACTCTGCACTCCACCCAGCATGGCGTGGTACACTTACATGTCGATAGCAGTGGTTGGCTGGCCCGATCAGGTGACCCTGGAATAGACTAGCCCCTGCCCGCGCTGCTCGCATCATTCTCTGTCTAGATGCCGTTAGGGAGAGAGCTGCTGCTGGTCAGGGAAAGCTTTAGGCTGTTATATTAGCCTATTGTTAGGCAGGAGTGAGTCTACAAGAACCCAACAGCCCTTGTTAGGGCTAGAATATTTTTTTTTTCTTTGCTTGTGGCTGGGCTTGCTGGCACTAGTAGTACAGCTAGTAACATATTGTGACGAATTTGCAGAGAGACTTGCGAACGTTCTATTTAGCTCTTAGTGACACACATATCCATCTCAAACACCTAAGTGGGACAATTTATTAGGGGTTTGATTGAATTAGGCACAGTCTGCCGATTTTTTTTTTTTTTCAAAACTTAAAGTCACAGGCACAGCACAAAAGCCAGTTGTCTGCTGTCAGTGTAGGTTAGAAACTAGCCATACAAGAACCCAACAGGCCTTCTTAGGGCTACAATAGCGTTATATATTTTATTTTTTTTCATTTGCTTGTGGCTGGCCTTGCTGGCACTAGTATTGCAGCTAGTACCATATTGTGAGTAATTTGCAGGGAGACTTGCGAACGCTCTATTTAGCTCTTAGTGACACACATATCCATCTCAAACACCTAAGTGGGACAATTTATTAGGGGTTTGATTGAATTAGGCACAGTCTGCCGATTTTTTTTTTACTTTTATTTTTTTTTTCAAAACTAAAAGTCATCACAGGCACAGCACAAAATCCAGTTGTGTGCTGTCAGTGTAGGTTAAAAACTAGCCATACAAGAACCCAACAGGCCTTCTTAGGGCTACAATAGCATTATATATATATATATTTTTTTTTTGCTTGTGGCTGGCCTTGCTGGCAGTTCTTTTTTTTCAAAACTGAAAGTCATCACAGGCACAGAACAAAATCCTGTTGTGTGCTGTCAGTGTAGGTTAGAAACTAGCCATAGCAATCATCATCATTTTCTGTGTTGCTGTGTGATTTCTTCTGATCGTTTTGTAAAAAAAAAAAAAAACACAAAAAAACACCAAAAATAAAAAAACACAAAAAAACAAAAAAAATTATACAGTTTACACTTTAATTTTGAAAATGTTGAACCCGAGGGCTAGGGGTAGGGGTAGAGGACGAGGGCGTGGGTGTGGGCGTCCAACTACTGCAGGGGTCAGAGGAAGTGGTCCTGGGCGGGGTAAGACACCACCTGCTGATGAGGGAGCAGGGGAACGCCGAAGAGCTACACTCCTTATGTTCATGTCTCAAGTTACTGGGACTCGTGGTAGAGCACTGTTGAGGGAAGAACAGTGCGAACAGGTGATGTTGTGTATTGCAGACAATGCTTCTAGCCATTTGTCCACCAGTCAGTCTTCCACGCAGTCCACCCATGTCACCGAAATCAGCACTCATCCAGCTCCTCCACCTCAGCCTCCTTCCCCCCAGTCTGCCCCCTCCCAGGAAAATTTGGCATTTGAACCAGCATACTCTGAGGAATTGTTTTCTGGACCCTTCCCAGAGTCACAAACCACTTGTCCGGTTGCTGCTGAGCTCTTTCCCGATGCCCAGGTTTTCCACCAGTCGCAGTCTGTGGGTGTTGATGACATTGTTGACATAGTGGAAGAAGTGTGTAAAGAGGTGTCGGACGATGAGGAGACACGGTTGTCAGACAGTGGTGAAGTTGTTGTCAGGGCAGGAAGTCCGAGGGGGGAGCAGACTGAGGGATTGGAGGATGATGAGGTGACAGACCCAAGCTGGGTTGATAGGCCGGGTGAACACAGTGCTTCTGAGATGGAGGAGAGTCCTCAACGAGAACAGGTTGGAAGAGGCAGTGGTGGGGCCAGACAGAGGAAGTCTGGAGGTTCTTAGGTATTCGGTCCCCAGCCGCCACAACATTTCACGATGTGCCATCCCAGCCCTGCACCAGCACGTGTCAGACAACATCATCCGTGCCCTGACCAACGCCGTTTCTGACAAGGTCCACCTGACCACGGACACGTGGACGAGTGCTGCCAGACAGGGCCACTATATATCCCTGACAGCACATTGGGTTAACTTGGTGGAGGCTGGGACCGAGTCTGACCCTGGGGCTGGTCATATACTGCCGACGCCGAGGATTGCGGGGCCTACCTCAGTCCAGGTCTCTCAGGCCTACTATGCCTCTTCCTCCTCCCACCCCTCCTCCACCTCCTCCTCCGAATTACCATCCGTGGGCATGGCGCCATCA
The DNA here is from genome assembly GCF_040894005.1 of Engystomops pustulosus. Classification (NCBI taxonomy): domain Eukaryota; kingdom Metazoa; phylum Chordata; class Amphibia; order Anura; family Leptodactylidae; genus Engystomops; species Engystomops pustulosus. The sequence goes on from NC_092414.1 coordinate 67,899,522, forward strand.
GTCGGTAGCTCTAGGCACAGCAGCAGTGCCGTCGCTAAGCGACAGCAGGCGGTGCTTAAACTGCTGAGCCTAGGCGATAAAAGGCATACCGCCCAAGAGCTATTACAGGGCATCATGGCGCAGACTGATCTGTGGCTGGCACCGCTGAACCTGAAGCCAGGCATGGTTGTGTGTGACAACGGCCGTACCCTGGTGGTGGCTCTGCAACTCGGCAGACTGACACATGAGCCATGCCTGGCCCATGTGTTAAGTCTCATAGTTCTGCGGTTCCTTAAGACATACCCCATTCTGTCTGATTTGCTCACGAAGGTGCGCCCCATCTGTGCGCATTTCAGGAAGTCCAGCACAGATGCTGCCACTCTCAGGGCAGCGCAGCGCCGCCTCCAACTGCCCGCTCACCGACTGTTGTGCGACGTGCCCACAAGGTGGAATTCAACATTAGCCATGTTATCCAGAGTTTACCAGCAGCGCAGAGCGATTGTAGACTGCCCGATATCAACTTCCACCAGAACTGGTAGTCAGGTCAGTCAGCTTCCTCAAGTCTACAATGCGTAGTGGACGTGGATGTCTGATATCTGTCAGGTGCTGAGTAACTTTAAGGAGTCAACACAGATGGTCAGTGGCGATGCCGCCATCATCAGCCTCACCATCCCGCTGCTTGACCTGTTGAAAAACTCTCTGGTCAGCATGAAGTCGGAAGCTTTGCGCTCGTCACAAGAGACGGGGGAAGTAGATTCCCTTGTTGATAGCCAAAGCACCCTCAGGTCTGTTTCTCAGCGCATATCGGAGGAGGTGGAGGATGATAAGCAGGAAGAGAAGGAGAATGTTATTTGTGTAAGCCACAAGGGATAAAAGATGAAACAACCCCATAAATGTGTAAAACTATTTCTCCTAAGCACAGAACTGCACCACTTTTGCATATAAAGTGTTGTATGGGTGCACAGTAGGGCTCAGAAGGGAAAGAGGGGCTTTGGCCTTTTAGAAGCCAGATTTGACAATCATCCTTTACATGTGTCAGGATGCATTTGGAGAGCCCTAGTGGTACCAAAACAGAGGGGAACCCCAACAAGTGTCACCATTTTGGAAAGTGCACCCTTTGGAGAATTCAGCAAGGTGTGATATGTGTATTTACCCCTACAGGTGTTTGCTTCAATTAGGTCCCTAAAAGGAAAAAGGTGATCATTTTCCCAAAAAAGTCACTTTTACGGCTAATTTTTGTATCCCATAAGGCATTAAAGATGAAACAACCCCAAAAAATGTGTACTAGCATTTCTTCCGAGTATAAAATTGCCCCACACATGCAAATAAAATGTTGTATGGGTACGCAGTGAAGCTCAGAAGGGAAAGAGGGGTGTTGGCCTTTTAGAAGCCAAATTTGACAGACATCCTTTACATGTGTCAGCATGCATTTAGTCCGTATTTGTCCGTAAAGGTGTTTGATTTAATTAGGACTTAAATAGATAAAAGGAGAACATTTTCCTATAAAGGTCATTTTACTCCTAATTTTATATAGCCACAAGGGATAAAAAAATGTAATAACCCCCCAAAATGTGTAAACCTATTTCTCTCAAGTGTAGAAGTACCCCACATGTGTATATAAAATGTTGTATGGGCGCACAGTAAAAGGAAAGGGGAATGTTTGCCTTTTAGAAGCCAAATTTGACAGAAATGTTTGACATGCATTTGGAGAACCCTAGTGGTATAAAACAGAGAAGAATCCGAAAAGTGACCCTAATCTTTGAATGCACACCCCTTAGAGAATTTTGCAATGTGTAATATATGTATTTGCCCCTATAGGTGAATGATCCAATTAGGCCCTAATCATTAAAAAGGTGAAAATTTTTCCTATAAATGTCACTTTACCCCTAATTTATGTAAGCCACAAGGGATAATATATTAAATAACCCCAAAAAAGGTGTAAAACTATTTCTCCCGAGTGTAGAAGTACCCCACATGTGCATATAAAATGCATTATGGGCGCACAGTAGAGGAAAAGAGGAATGTTTGTCTTTTAGAGGCCAAATTTGCAAGAAATCCTTCACATGTGTCAGGATACATTTGGAGAGCCGTAGTGGTACCAAAACAGAGGAAAACCCGAAAAGTGACCCTAATTGTTGAATGTACACCCCTTGGGGAATATAGCAAGGTGTAATATGTGGTGTAGTGTAATACACGTGGTGAAATGAGCATTTTGAACATATAGGTGGTTTCCAAATATGATGTGCAATGGAGTCCAAGATGGAAATTTCAATTATTTCTGGAAAGTTCAGTGCCCGTTATGTGGTGCCCCTTATGAGATAATCGAGGGGTATAGGGAGCAACGGGACATAACAGTTGTTACAATTATTCATTTTACCGAAATTAATTCACAACAGGTTGGGCGTGAATTGTGAATGTCTAGTGTATAAGGAGGTAGAATATACCAGGGGACCAACTAAACTTTTGTCACTCTGGAGGTGTCGCAGGTCTCTTAGTATATAGTGTCCATCCTTAGTATATAGTGTCCATCCTTAGTATATAGTGTCCATCCTTAGTATATGGTGTCCATCCTTAGTATGTAGTGTCCATCCTAACTCCTCTTTTGGAACAGACTCTTTATTGAGTCCTACCATTAGAAGCAGCAGAATTCACCGGGAAAATGCTGCCCTGGCAAAACACAGGAACATCTAAACCAGAGGTACTGGGGCCCCGTCCTTCTTGTCCCAATATTAGTTTCCTAATATCTTCCTCTTGAAAACGGAGAAATGATACGGCAGGACGTGCACATTGGAACAGCCCGTAAGAGTTGTACAGCATCATCTGAACAATGTGCACGGCCAGCGCTTTTCTTCGTTTTAGTAGGGAAATTGTCGCCAAGTGTTGCTCTTATTCAGCCTAGCAATGCCCATTGTGACGAATATTGCTGCTTTTGGCTGGACCAAATCGACCAGCCAATAGCGGCAAACATGGACAGAGGGGGGCAACAAAACCCCTCTGGACCGCAAGGCACAATTGGTGGCTGTCAGGGCCACCCTGCCCCGATCACCGTGTCTACAGACATGGTGACCGGTATTACTGACGTCATAAGTAAATTCGCTGCTATTGGCTCGTCTGAATTGATGAGCCAATAGCAGCGATAATAAACTGGGGGTGTGTGGGGGGAACATAACCCTTCTGGTCCATGGGGCAGGATGGATGGCTGTCAGGAACAGCCGCCGTCTTACCCTGATCAGTGAACAGCCGCCGTCTTACCCTGACCGGTGTTGGAAAGTCACTACCCGCCGCACCGTTCTATAACAACGCTCGTTGGGAATAGGCTATACAATCTTTATTTATTTTTTAAGCAATCTAGACAAATAAGGGCTTATTTTTTGCGAGACGAGATGCACTGTAAAAAACTTAATTTTAGTGGGTTTTTAGCTTATTGAAGCAATTTTATTAACTTTTTACGTGTGGAGGAAAATAAAATCATCAATTCTTGTTTTGGATTTTTAGCATTTTTTGGGGGGGGTGTTCACTGTAGCATAACAATAATATATTATCTTTATTCTACGGATCACTACGAATACGGTGATACCTCATTTATATAGTTTTATTTTTATTTGTCCAATTTTATTGAAGGAAAACTAGAATAGGAAAAATTGCATTTGTTTTAGTATTGCCATTTTTATAGCAGCATAATTATAGTATTTTTTGGTTTACGGAGCTGGTTGTAAGCTTATTTTTTGCGTGACAAGTTGCTCTTTTTATTGGTATCATTTTGGTGCTTGTAACTTTTTCGGATCACTTTTTAGAACATTTTTTGTAAAGCAATTTGATAAAAAGTTTTAATTTTTGGCAAGTTTTTGGGGTTTTATTTTTACCACGTTCACCGAGCGGGTCCAATTATGATTAGGATTTATTGTACAGATTGTTACGGACGCGGCGATACCAAATAAGTGGGGTTTTTTCGTGATTTAGTGTTTTTTATACTTTATTACTTGTGTAAAGGGAAATGTGGTGTTTGGGGGGACTTTCACTTTCTTTTATTATTTATTTTTATTGTAAAAAACCTTTATTTATTTATTTTTACTTTTTTTTACAGTAATTGACATCTAAGCTTGAACAAGTGATCTTCTGATCACTTGTTCAAGCTTTTTTAAACCGGCAGTCCCGGGGCTGCGATCGGAGCAGCGGACCCCCCCGGTAAGCGCCGCGGGGGGGTCCGATTCAGCTATAATTGGCTTTAAATGCCTCTAACACGCCGCGGTCAGCGCGACCGCGGCGTGTTAGGGGTTAACACCCGCGATCGGAGAAATCTCCGATCGCGGGTGTTAGAGGCGGGTGTCAGCTATAATATATAGCCGACACCCGCAGCTTCTGGCGCCGGCTCCGTTCAGGAGCCAGCGCCAGAAGCTTGACGTAATAGTACTGCATTTTGCGGGAACGCACCTCCCGCGATGCAGTACTATTACGTCAAATGTCGGGAAGGGGTTAATCATGGAACAATTTCTGAAAAAACAATTAAAAATAGAACCGGTATTCTATTCCATTATTCCTAGATGAAATATTCAAACGACCCCGCCTGCTTTGAAAATTATAATTTTTTCAAAGTAAACGCTTCTGGCCCCCGGCCCATTTTGGGTGGGGATGAGCCGAGAGGCAGGGGCTAGGACAGGCGAAAGCTCGCCTGGCAGCAGACCGCCAGCTCCATCCCAAGATTAGGCAGCCTCAGAGGCATCCATGCGTACTGCTTCTGCTGTTTCCTGTCCATTTCGCCTCCACGATCCTCCACAGCGTCCACCAATGTCTCCATGCACAACTTTAAACTCTCTATACCCCAGACGCTGGAGCACGAGAGGAAATACAGCACATCATCCCCTTTTCAAACGAGCTGTGTCAGGCAGAATTTTCAGGTGTTTCAACAGATACATAATGGAACTCGGCCCATCTGTCGCCGCCATGCTGGAGACCTGAAGTTTCAATCTTAGCCCCATACTGTTGCTCTTAATCATGGAAGTCGTCTCCATGGCTGCCTCCACATGTCGTCCTCTTATCAAACGAGTTGTGTCAGGCTTATTTTTCGGGTGTTTCACCAGATACGTTATGGAACTTGGTCACTATGTCGCCACCATGCTGTGTTATCGACTAAATATACCGTCAAACTTTTGTTCACATAGGAAATCATTTCAGTGCTTCTTGCTCACCTCCTTTGGTTCCTCTCTGCCATCTTAACCAGGCAAAATACTAATACATACAGTGCTACACGTTATCCTGGCCAAAAGGAATTTTTTTAATTGGTTTGAAGCCTGAGTCCATTTGGGGTATGTCGCCATGCCACTCTCTAGCCTGCCACTGCTGCCTCTGCATGCCGTCTTCTATAGTGTCAGGGTCAATTATTGGATGTTTTAGATGCAATCTAGCCTCATTCGGTCACTCTGTCATCCCCATGCTGTTGCCCATAATTTTGGAATAATGGTGCGATTAAGCAGCCTCAGAGGCATCCATGCATGCTGCCCCTGCTGTTTCCTGTCCATTTCCGTGGTGTTTCCATCATTTTCTGAGGTTTCCAGGTGTTTGGCCAAGCTTCCCTGTGCAGACCCTTGGTCCCCTTGAAAAATGCTCAAGTCTCCCATTGACTTCAATGGGGTTCGTTATTCGAGACGAGCCCTCGAGCATCGGGAAAAGTTTGTCTCGAATAACGAGCACCCGAGCATTTTAGTGCTCGCTCATCTCTAATTAAGAGCCATTTCACTCCTCCTACGGTACAGGATACCTGGCTCACGAATAGACAAGTGGGTACCTTCAAATTTGGGAGGTGTAAAGCCTGTAAATGGGTAAGGAGATGTTCCACTTTTCAAGATACCAACTCGGGAAGGCACTATAGAGCACGTGATTTTGATATTTGTCTTACCCCTCAAGTAGTATACCTATGTACCTGTGTTTGCGGGTTAAGATATGTAGGGAAAACTATAAGAGAATTTAGAACCCGTTTCCTGGAGCATGTGGGGGATATCCTCAACACATGCAATAAGCCACTTGCAAGACATGTCACTGAAGCCCATATGGGGAACAGCAAATGTATTGATTTTCTGGTATTGGAGGTGGTGCCAACTTCCATACGCAGAGGAGATTGTGATAAGAAATTATTACAAAAAGAAACGGAATAGATTTACCGCCTAAAATCTGTATCACCTCTAGGACTCAATGAACAATTGACTTATACTGTATTCATTTAGCCACAATACTGTTATCCCTTTGATTGAATTTTTTTGGGGGGAAATGAAGAATAAATCACGTAAGGCACCTTTAAGGTCGGGTGCTTCTCCCCCTAAATTTTTCTCTTTTTTTAAGTTATTAAGATATATTGATAAATTATTGTTTTGTCCAAATTAAATGCTTGTGATGAATCCTCCATAGTTCACCTTAAGTCCTGGGGGTATCTGAGTACCGGGAGACCTAGCTCAGTCCCTGGGAAAGGCGACTGCTAAAGGTGAAGCCAGGTGTTCTCTGGATTGTTTCTGTCCCATTCACATTTTGGTTAATTGAGGGTATCAAATTGAATTAAACTGAAGAATATCTACAGAAGGATCGTGGAGTGACATATATTTTTTAAATAGATTACCCTATCACCCTGGAATATATAATTCCATTAAGGACTACTTAATCTAGGGTTAATACATAGAAGACGATGGGTGCGAACTCTGGTGACAGGATTGTGGATTTGCTTCTGTCCCTATGCGTCCTCTGTTAGAAAACGGCGCGAGCGCACAATATCTACTCAGAATGTGTGTCTGACTTCTCCACTCTGACACACGCACCGTAGTACATGCGCCTAGATTCTCTCTTTTTTGGCTCACGTGCCATCAATAACTTATACCCAGAATTTGTTATCCTATACGGGTCAACTCGCGCCGCATCGGATTGGCGCAGGCGTAGTGATCTTGTGATGACGCCAGCATGCCACATAAAAGCACCCTTGGTGATAGGAAAAGGTACGTCCATATCGATGCTGTCTGGGCGTCATGAGGGTCCTCGTACACTTAAGCTAAGTACCCCTAATTTGGCTGTTTATGCACCTATTGTTACAGCTCTGTGGCTTACTGTTTACTCACTTCTTGTATGGTACTATTGGCCAAGGGATATGTGCACTAATTTGCATGGTTCAGTATGAGATTGTGAAAGACTTGGGCAAGTGCAATATCTCCATTGATTAGTTATTGTATGAATTAGGGAAGCTATGCACTCTTATACCCCTATGAATCACATCTATATCTACTGACCTTAGTTGTGCATGAATTATTTACACCCACTATCATGATATTATAGTTGTACATTTCCGTGCATGGTGCCATTAATTGAAGGATATCTGCACGAGCATACGGTTCACTATGAGTTACCTATGAACTGTCTGGGCAAGTGCAATATATTTGAGTTATAAACTCCTTATGTTTATTACAAAAGGCCTGGGGATATATGCAATCTAGAATATTCCTTGTCACTATAATATAATATCGCAATTGAATGTGTATTTGGGCTAGTGCAATATACACTCACCGGCCACTTTATTAGTTACACCTGTCCAACTGCTCGTTAACACTTAATTTCTAATAAGCCAATCACATGGCGGCAACTCAGTGCATTTAGGCATGTAGACATGGTCAAGACAATCTCCTGCAGTTCAAACCGAGCATCAGTATGGGGAAGAAAGTTGATTTGAGTGCCTTTGAACGTGGCATGGCTGTTGGTGCCAGAAGGGCTGGTCTGAGTATTTCAGAAACTGCTGATCTGCTGGGATTTTCACACACAACCATCTCTAGGGTTTACAGAGAATGGTCCGAAAAAGAAAAAACATCCAGTGAGTGGCAGTTCTGTGGGAGGAAATGCCTTGTTGATGCCAGAGGTCAGAGGAGAATGGGCACACTGGTTCGAGCTGATAGAATGGGAACAGTGACTCAAATCGCCACACGTTAAAACCAAGGTAGGAAGAAGAGCATCTCTGAACGCACAGTACGTCGAACTTTGAGGCAGATGGGCTACAGCAGCAGAAGACCACACCGGGTGCCACTCCTTTCAGCTAAGAACAGGAAACTGAGGCTGCAATTTGCACAAGCTCATCGAAATTGGACAGTGGAAGATTGGAAAAACGTTGCCTGGTCTGACGAGTCTCGATTTCTGCTGCGACATTCGGATGGTAGGGTCAGAATTTGGCATCAACAACATGAAAGCATGGATCCATCCTGCCTTGTATCAACGGTTCAGGCTGGTGGTGGTGGTGTCATGGTGTGGGGAATATTTTCTTGGCACTCTTTGGGCCCCTTGGTACCAATTGAGCATTGTTACAACGCCACAGCCTACCTGAGTATTGTTGCTGACCATGTCCATCCATTTATGAGCACAATGTACCCAACATCTGATGGCTACTTTCAGCAAGATAATGCGCCATGTCATAAAGCTGGAATCATCTCAGACTGGTTTCTTGAACATGACAATGAGTTCAATGTACTCAAATGGCCTCCACAGTCACAAGATCTCAATCCAATAGAGCATCTTTGGGATGTGGTGGAACAGGAGATTCGCATTATGGATGTGCAGCCGACAAATCTGCGGCAACTGTGTGATGCCATCATGTCAATATGGACCAAAATCTCTGAAGAATGCTTCCAGCACCTTGTTGAATCTATGCCACGAAGAATTGAGGCAGTTCTGAAGGCAAAAGGGGGTCCAACCCGTTACTAGCATGGTGTACCTAATAAAGTGGCCAGCGAGTGTATATATATATACCTTTGTACTGTACATTTAGTAATAGTTGTGTTCACAGACCATATAAAAAGTAATATGGCCATTTTGTGTGATTGATGGCCTAGGGAAAGTGTGAAGTTCATGCTGCTGAACCAGAATGTTATAGTGGAAAATAAGAAAAGAACTTAAAAGGAAACCTGTCAGCAGATATTGACCAACTAAAAAGCTACCAGTATGTTGTCAAAAAGACTAACATCTTAATTACCAAGTTTCTTTCATGAGTCATTGTGATTGCATTATCCATTATCTGTTATCTATTTGTTAGTGACTACTATAAGAGTCTGGGGAAAGAAGTTAGACGGAAAAAACTTATAGCAGAAATAAAGAGGGTCGAAGGTCAAAAAAAGGAAAATGTAGGGGAAGAAAACACAAAGAAATTTAGTGAATTTAGATTACAACTGATTACACACATTATTTTTGTCAAAATACAAAATAAAATACTATTCAATTGGAGACAAAGCAAGTAAAATCTTAGCAGAAAGAAATAATAAAAAAGAGCCACAATAGATAACTTACAATAACCTGGAAATAAGACAGCCAGAAACCCCATTGAAATAGCAGAAGCCTTTCAGTTGCATTATGCTAAGTTATATAACCTGAAAGACGAAGGAGGGTTAAAACCCCCCTCAATGGAAGATATTGAAGAATTTCTATCAACTATTGATCTATCTAAGCTGTCTGAGTATCAGATAGAAACATTAAACATGCCAATAAATGAAGAAGAATTAGAGAAAATTATTTGGATTTCCAAATTAAATAAAACCTCAGGGCCAGATGGGATTACAAATTACCATTACAATATATTTCTAAACAACTTATACCATGTATGGTTCGGGTATTCAAATACTACCTTTTGAATTGTGATGTGAAATTATTTGCTAAATTGTTGGCGATAAGATTAAATTAAGTTCTTCCATCTATAATAGCTCTGGATCAAGTGAGTTTTTTGATGGGGAGGCAGGTCAAAGATGGTACTAGGAAAATAACAGACCTTTACCAGTGGGATCGGCCCTCGGGACCTCCAGTGTGTTCCTGTGATTGGATGCAGAGAAGGCCTTTGATAGGATACACTGGGGGTACCTAGAGGCCACTTGGAGAAAATATGGGTTAAGGGATCCAATTCTACAAGCCATTATGGCATTATATTCAAACCCTAGAGGGCAGGTTTCAGTCTCAGGGTTCTATTCTTCTGGATTTAGTATCTCCAGCGGCACTAGGCAGGGGTTTGCATTGTCGCTGGGAATTTTCGTAATGATGATGGAGCCCCTGGCCCAAAAAATCAGACAAGACCGGAAAATTAAAGGGATTCAAGTGGGCTTGGAAGCTCATACTTTAGGCTTGTATGCAGATGATATAATTATTATGTGTACTGACCTTGGAAGTTCAATAGATGCACTAATGAAAGTTTTGAGTAATTTTTCTGAGGTTTCATTGCATAAATCGCATGCACAAATTAATAATATTCTGCATGAATCTTCAGAATAGCATTAAAAAAATAGCTAATTGATAGGTTTAATTTCTCAGATGGCTCAAGGGGTTTTAAATATCTGGGAATTGAGTTGTGTGTTCCTTTAAATTTGTTAGTAGACAGAAATGTTAAAATGGTTTATGCTAGCATAAAAAAGGAGGTAGAAAGGCTAAATAAGATTGAATTATCATGCATAGCAGATCTGTAAAATGGCTTTCCTGTCCAAACTATTTTACATCCTTAGGTGTATACCTTTGAGTATCCCAAGACTTTATGGGACAAAATGCAGAAGCTATTTGCCATATTTATATGGGAGGGTAAAAAACCAAGAATATCAAGAGCAGCTTTAGAAACTTTACTTTAAAGAGGCGGATTAGGAGTACCAAAACTGGAGCTTTATCATAAACCCGTCCCTGCGCGTTCCCCTATCTGAAGTGTCGAGAATGAACTCTCCCGCGATTCACGTAGCTCGTGTGCCTGATATCCCGCATGTGTCGCTTCCCAATCAGGTCCCCCGGAGTTCATCTTCTTCCTAGTATATGTAAGTGCATGGCTTGCAACACAATTTTACTGTTAAATCCCGCGCTCAGTCCGAATCAATCGGCCGCCCCCCGATATCTGTCGCATGAAAGCCGTCACCAGAATCCGATCGCATGCTACACAATCCCATTCTAAATCCCTGTCGCAGCGGTGCGATCCCCAAAAAACGTCGGAAAACCTGATGGAAATGCGGCCGCATGACCCTTAGTAAATAAACTCCTGAATCACTAAATGGATTCAGATTGGATTTAGATTGAAATGGAGGGAAGTGACACAAATCCAATCAGATATTTGAAGGAGGGCATATACATGGATAGTAACCCTATAAAAATAAATTCCACTTTGGATACAATGAAATATGGCATGAAACTGTGGGTGGAGATATCACAAAACATATTAAAATCCCATTAGAAGTTATAGCTATAAAAAGTCTAGGTACCCAATCTAAGATTAGGGAATGGGAACTAAAAGGATATACGTACATTAAGAGCTTTATGAAAAAAGGAAGAATCAAGCTTTTTACGGATCTCCAATTTTTCAATATCTTCAAATTAAAAATATTCTAGGGCAAGTTCTAGCAAAAGAGTCTAATAACAGGGAAAAAATAAATTTAGTTTTATAGAAATTTCCAATACACAATAGTTTAGAGCAACAGAGATTTAACGCACATCCACATGTATTAATCATATGGAACAACTAAAGAAGGTTCATACAAGATGGTACTTTAATCCAGACAGAATAGTGTATGGAGTAAACAAGTATCCAAATTACTGCTGGAAAGGGTGCCAGAAGAAAAGGACCAATATATATGTCTGGTGGGAATGTGCTGGTGTACAGGAATTTTGGATGAAAGTATTTGAAGTAATTACCCAGTCAGGAGGTAAGAAGATAGATCCAGTCCCTTCAATGGCATTATCACATGTGGTCTTAGTGAAGATAGACACCTCTTTTAGATGGCCAGTATCACATATCTTAAACGCGGCAAGATTTTGTATAACGAAAGTTTAAAGCTACGAAGGGAGGTGTGCAAAAGGGTAAACAAACAGATGCACCATGAAATCTCCCTAGGCAAAAATTTTAAACAGTGGAAATTTAGAATACATTTTAAAAAAGTGGTTCAATTATCCACAAATTTTCTTTGAAGTGAGGCTCCTTTCACACTATTGTTCCTTTTTTACGTTCCATTCTTCCACTGAAAAAGTAAAGAATGAAGGTTTAACAGAGGTTAAACTGAGTTTTAACATATCACTTAAAAATCCCATTGACATCACTGTATAATTTATGTCATCCGTTATGTTCCGTTTAGGCAGCGATCTATTATCCATGCGTTTTTTGGACTGAAAAAATGCTGGTGGCTGCAGTACATTTATTCTGTTTGAAAAAAATGGATGGATAACATCCATGCCAAACTCACCATAACGGATGGCATAAAATTTACATTGATGTCAATGACATTTTAACTGATATCATCAACTTCCGTTAAACCTTCACTTCTTCAACGGAGGGAAGCAATGAAGGGAAGGAAAGGAGGGAAGGAATGGTAGTGTGAATTTAGAAATAGATCTTAATTGAGAAAATTATAAATGATAAAATAATAATTTTTAATGTAGTTAGTTAAAAATGCAGATAAAAATGGTGTCTCAAGAAATAGTAATAGAGTACACAGCAGGACAAAAGTCTATAAAAGCAAAAAATGGTTAGACCTTAATCAATGGGTCAACAACTGTGGGGGTCACCGACAGCCAAAACACAATGAGGCACATTTACTTGCCCATCCTGCGCAATACCCGAAAGTGCATTGTCCGACCGGAATGCACATCTGACCTCGATTCACGAAGATCGGGCGCCAATATCCTGCACCTGTCGCTTCCCCACTCAGGTCTGCCGGAGTTCACCTTCTTCTTCCTGGTGTATGTAAGTGCATTGTCTTGCGACACTAATTGAGTGTTAAATTCTGCGCTCAGTCTGAATCAGTTGGATCATCCAATGGCCCACCCCCTGATTTCTGTTGCATGAAAGCCTGTGCTTCTTAATACCTGTCCCAGCAGCACAAATCCCGAATATGTTGGGAAGTCCAACGGAAATGCGATCTGCGTACCCTTAGTAAATAAGCCTCAATGTCAATGAAAAAATGTGTAGACTCACCATTAGGATGTTTGCGGATGAAAAAGATGAAGAAGAAGCAGCGACTCCCAGATTGTTTGCCTCAATGAGGATGTTCAATGACTGTGGTAGAGATGATGGTACTAGTAGTTATAGAAACAGTCTATAAATGATGTTGAGGTCGAACAGTACATGTAGAGGATATTCACAGGGTACAGTTAGACTGTAGGAGAAAGGGGAAATAAAAAATGGGTGAAGTACTATCCCTATTAACCCCTACACAGACAGTTGACTAATGCACCCTATGCAACCTAACCTCAAAGCCTCAGCCCTAAACGGCTGCCACCCCGACAGGAACCTTTCCATATAAACAAAGGCCCTATTACAAGCCTAGAGGTCCAGGGGAAGGTGTGTGAGATAGTATCTCAAACAGGTGTCAGGTGGAGCAGGTCCCTACATGCCATGTTTCGCTTTGCTTCGGGCTCAACAGGGGGCATAAAGTAAATATCGTAGCCATCTTATAGATTATAACAAAGGTGCTATGTTTAGCAGGATATATCGTGTATGGGTTCAGTATGGGTTCAACCCTTTAGGACCCACTGGTGCACTCAAGGCAGCAGGTGCTCTTCATTTTGAGCACCCCTTTACAGGACATACTCATTCAAGATGGAATGAACCCATACACAAGATAACCTGCTACAAGAGATATCACAACTACTCTTTTTTCGTATGTATTTGATATGACTACAATTCTGGATTGGATCAATCAGATGGTTAGTTTTTAATACACTATAAATCACTTTTCTCTGTGAGGAAACTGTTTGGTTCCATTCTCCTACAGTGAGACCCCTGAGGAGCCGCCATACCCTAACGACAAAACCCGTAGGGTTAGTGGGTCTATGTGTTATGTAAACGATTACCTGAGCTGCCATTACAGAGCATTTCCTCTTAGGCTCAGGAGGGAGAAAGCTGTAGGGACCACTGGGGTACAGTGTTTGAAACAGATATACAATGAAATGGGGATTGGTATACAACCTGCTATAAATTGCAGAGACCCAGCAACATGGTTCATGTTCAAAGAAAACTCTGATCAAGGACCTTTGACCCACCATATTCCCTTATCTCATCCCAGGAGTTAAAAGCTTACTTTCACTCTTATTGAGAATTAAAGCGAGTTAAAGGTAAATATATGAAGAGAACAGGGGTAGCCATTACTATTCTTTTATCTATACTAGTACAACTGATCAGAAAATTAAGTAAAATAATAAATATATGTATATAAAAAATGAACAACACAAGTTTTCACATAAAGCAAATACGGTACAAATAAACATAAATCAACAGAAATATATTAGATGTCTGAGTATGACTGATCTATGAAAATATAAAAATAACGATCTAATATGATGCAGAAAAAAAATACTATTTAAAGGGAACCTGTCACCAAGGCACTATTTTCCATCTATCACAGGTTTCAGAAGCCCATAACACCACAAAAGCATATGTTCTTTTATCATGTTTGTGGGATGTGTACACAATCTAATATCAGCATTATTGTATGGTACCTGGCTCCCTGCCCTCGTCCCCCTGAAAGTCCCGGGGGCTGGGATTCAAATTCAAACACTCATCTCCTCCGGATTCACAGCCCACATGCTGTATCTCCTGTCCCTGTGATTTCCCAGAGAGGCAGCCGCTAGGAACCAGAGGAGGTGGCTGAATTTGGGCACAGCCAGCGATCCAGGATGGCAGCTGGGCTGGTTCAATACAGCAGTCAGAGGGCATGCACCCAGTGACTAGGAGAGGGAGATAGAGGGCAGGCCTGGCTGATACCAGGATCACCAGGGTGAAGTGAGTGACATCACAGGTGGTGAAGACTGTGAGTGCGTGACAAGCAACAAGGGCAGACTGAGCTCCATTGTGCGATAGGTGTGGTGGTTGTTTCTGCATTATTGGCAGGCAGGACCAAAAGTCAAAGAAACTGTGTGTAACTGTGTTTTTTTTTCACCTAAGTCATTAGCATCCTCCCCAGACTAGTACAGAGGTTGCGCCCTAGGCGATTGCCTACCTCTGCCTACCCCTTGTCCCAGCTCTGATGGTATATGTCAAAAAAATATTCCCATGAATGCCAGGTCCTTAGATTTCCCAGCATAAAATGGTACAGAGCATTGCATTCCCTCACTTTATCTCTAGCACATATGCAACACACTCGCCGATGCAAGGCAGAGGAGTGGTTGCGAATACGTCCCACCATGTAGCTTGCAGCCTGTGTAGGGTCTAGTCAGCCCCACAGCATGTCACTACATCACACTACATAGTCCTACTAGGACACAGGGGAACATTGCAGTGGTAGATCCTGCCTGGCAAGGCAGGAGTTAATTGTTTTATGTGATGTCATATGTGTCAGCCAATCACAGGTGTTATAATTTGTCTCTGTGAGCTGAGATGTGAGCTGAGAGGTAATTAGAGGAGCAGCCACCACCTGACCAGGGGGAGTTACAAGACCCTGTCAGGAAACTTCCAGAAAAGGTCAGTGTTATCTCTCAGAAGAGCAGAGAGTAGTTAGCTGAGCAGTAGCTCAGAAGCAGACTGGAGTAACTCCAGTCTAAACTCTATACAGCTAGCATACCAGACCAGAGCAGGAAGAGCCTAGCCCCTGCCTGAAGAGTGGAGCTAATAGCTAAGAGTTAGTGAGGAAAGGAGTATCATCCTACCTTCAAGGGTGATACCTGAAGCAACCCAGGACAAGCTGAAGCATCCTTTTAGGACACAGCTACCTCCCAGCCTGCCCTCTGCATCCAGGCTGGCGCTCTACATCCTGTGGCTCCCTCCAACTGCATCTTAGCACTCCACTACTCTGTTAAAGGCACGTTGCTGCGGTTCCTGTCGGTTCCAATAAAGAACTGTAAGTTGTTTTTGTTCAACCTCTGCCTCCGTCTGGTCCCTGCTACTACGGCTGCCATCATCACAGGCACCCTGTCCACTACACAGAGACTCATACTCTAGACACCAAAGGGTTGCCCCAGGGAGATCCGCTATAGCAGCCTCTCCCTCATCATTTCTTGCCAACACCACCCTGCTGGAGACCTGCCAGGCTGTAGGACAGCCCTCCGGTTCCCCATACCAAGCACCGTGACACTAGCGTGCCTAGGCCGCAACCGCCAGCCACTCAGGTACTGCGGGCCCCGGCTGTCTCCAGGCCCCGAGAAAAGGCTAGGCCCCGGTGGGGGATGTTGCACATACAATATTTGAGTCCTCTCTTCACACACCAGATCATCAATAAGATGTAAAAAAATACATACACTATTTATGACCAGACTACCGTATTTTTCAGACTATAAGGCGCACTAAAAATCCTTTGATTTTCTCAGAAATAAAAGGTGCGCCTCACAGTCCAGTGCGCCTTATATATGAACCTAGACGTTTTAGCAGGCATTTATTGATGGTGCGCCTTATACTCCGGTGCGCCTTATAGTCCGAAAAATACTGTACCTACTTCTATTAATTAATGGACCAGTTCTAGCACTCATATGCCCATTGTAGGCACATTGTTTGCACTATATATACTTTTTGGACACATGTGCCAAACACAATTACCACACAAGTATGGCATGCCACAGCATGTTTAGATATTGTTAGTTTTTTCTTTGATGCCAAAGATATAAAAATTATTAGTCCCCCAAAAAGAAACCACCAGCAATTGGGATCAGGAATTGTGATCACTAAACTGCAATAAATCCATGAAAGGACAACATAGGAAATAAAGTAATAATTTATTCATCCCATCAGGTACAAATTCAGCTCACAGAATGTTTATCAGGCATTCTTCTCCTGGCACTCTTTCCTGGCACTGTCAATACTAATAAGGATTATTTAACTTGTACAGAAGATCACACAAGCTAAAGAAGCTTTGATTCAATGCATTGTAGCACAGTTAAAGGGGTTGTGAGTGATCTGACAAATCAAGTTGATTAAACAAAATGTGATTAAAAAAAAGAACCAGTGAGTGCTGCCTCCTTTTACTACATTGACTGGAGGCACACAAGTCAGTAGTAAATAGAAATAGAAAAATTCTACCTTTTATTCCGATTACAATTTCATTTTTTTACATTAAAAACCTGAATCAGGCAGGACAGACTGGTGCAGTGGTTGTAGCAGGAGGGGCATCCGTTTTGCACTACCACAGTGCTTCCTCTGGATCTTACACCTGCTGCACCGATAGAAGCAGTTGACCTGTTATGTGTCACAGTTTAACCCAACCGCAGTGCTGCATATGGGTCCCGCTATTTTTAATGGCTGATTGGTCCTTTTGTGATGTCATCAGAGGGTGCTAATCAGTTGCCATGACAATTAGGAGCCTTTTAAAGGCCCTCATATATTGTAATACAAGCAATAAATTTACAATATACTCCAATAAAAGTACCACAAGGGGCCTGAAATAATAGGAAAAAATAGGGAAAAAAAGAAGAAAAATAGTACAAAAAATAGAAAAAGTTTTAAAAAATTAAAAACTAAAAATTCTAATCACCTCCTTTTCAAAGATCACATATAAAATAAGTAAACAAGCAAAAACACAAGCATGTTAGGCATTGCTGCATCCCAAATGTCCAATCTATCAAAACATAAAAAGTTATTCTTGGCGGTGAACCCCATCACAGAAAAAAGCTCCTGAATGTCCTAATTGCCACTTTTTTTTACCATTTAGTCTCCCATACAAATTTGAATAAAAAGTGATTTTAAAAAAGGGTCAATAAAAATGGCATCCCATCCTACAAACCTTACAAAGCTTACACAGCTTACATCACACCGAAGTATGAAAAAAGTTACGGGTGACTGAACATGTTGGCACAAGGTGTTTTTTGTAAACTATATACATATAATAAACTAAGCCATATACATTTATTATATCTGTGATCATACTGATCCAAGGAATAAAGTAGAGGTGTCATCGCAAATTATTGTGAAAGCTGTAAAAATAAAGCACATCAGAATATGGCATAACTGTGTCAGTGACCCTGACATAATGCTGGATTGGCGGCCAAACAGCTAGGTCAATCATAGTCATGGCTGGTAGTTAGGGCCTCAATTTGCCAGGTTTGCTGTTCAGCTTTGTTGTTATGCTTTGAAACTGTAGAAGAGTCATAGGAGGGAGGGGACATTATTGATTGAAAGGCCTTCATGTATGAATGTGAGATAGCTGTTAATAACAGAAACCCCATAACTTGGCTCAGAAAGTACAAAGATATCAATTAATAAACGACAAAGTCCCCTTTTAATATGCTATCATAACTGCCTTTGGATTATACAAAATTTCATTGTGACAAGTTATCTTTCTTGGAACCATGATGAAGTAAATTGGATGAAGCACATTTTCAGTCATTTTTTTATCATGGCCTTTTTTGTATCCAATAAAAAGTAGATATAGCACATAATCATGGGTGAAGTTTTGAACAGAAGGTCAAAAAATGCTACAATTTTGTTAAAACTTTAAAATTTTATCCACATGTTTATTGCTGGAAGAAAAGACAATCATTTGGGTATTTTCTAATCCACTTGCAGGGTGATGTCAGAAATTGATTTTGCCTTGTTTTGAAATAAGTTACCATATGACATTACTACAGGAAAGAACTAGAGGAATTAAAAAAAAAAAATCTTTCCATCTAATTTGCATAAAACTATGCACATACTACCACGAAAAACGAATTCACTCATCCAGCAACTTCTATACTACGCCATTCCAGGGAAATATCACAGCTTTCTCAACGCTGTAGCAGAGAAGTCCATATCCCTCCTAACAGAAACAACTGCAAGCTCAAGATTAATACGTCTGTACTTTGACTGAAACGTCAATTATTTTAATCCTGCTCAATGTTGTGAACTCAAACACGGCAATCTGCTTCAAGCATCATGTAACATGGCTAAATACATGACCTTTTCCAAAATGTCATGAATCACTTCAGCCCTCAGGCGCGCTACATCAAGGTGTGAGTCACAGTATTTGGCTACTAAATTAATTCTTCTCATCTGACGTTGGTGCAGTGGAATGGAAAGTATTACAATCGATTACAGTAAGGAACAATGTACAACCTACTGAGGCATCACCTTTTTTGTGGGTGCTTTAAATTAGAGAATAATTCCCATAAAGTGGATAATTTATATATTTTTTTAATTTTTTGACTTCAGAATGTCTCACAATCACCAGTGATGGGGCCTTAAAACAAATACAAATCTCTGCATTAGAATGGCAAATAGAGATGAGCTAATCTACCGTATTTTTCGGACTATAGGCGCACAAAAAATCCTTTCATTCTCTCAGAAACCAAAGGTGCGCCTTATAGTCCAGTGCGCCTTATATATGAACCGTACTTACAGACAACAGCTGCCTTGAGCTGTGTAAAGGTCTGCCACCTGCTGGTCA
This sequence comes from Engystomops pustulosus, assembly GCF_040894005.1. NCBI lineage: Eukaryota > Metazoa > Chordata > Amphibia > Anura > Leptodactylidae > Engystomops > Engystomops pustulosus. The sequence continues at coordinate 67,918,808 of NC_092414.1, forward strand.
TTCATCCTTATAATCAGGTGCGCCTTATAATCAGGTGCACCTTATATATTAACCTAGATGTTTTAGCAGGCATTTATTGAGGGTGCGCCTTATAATCTGGTGCACATTATAGTCCGAAAAATACGTTATACGTTGTTTTGTAGAATTGTATCTTGTAAAATAGCAACTAGCATTGTTCTTAGTGAGCTTTGGGGCCTAGCTAAAAGCAACATAGCTGAGGTACACACCCAATCAAAAGACGGGGACCGAGGTTGGGGCTTACACTAATTGGCTGACAGCCAGCCTCAATGAGCCATTCAGTATTTGGCTCATAGCAGTGTTTGAATGCATTATGTACCAAGCCTTTACTGTATTTATGGTCTTTTTGGGAGCCTCAGCCATGATATCTTATACCACAACTTGCATTTTACTTGTCCTAGGGGGTCAGTGACAGGGTCTAGGAGAGAATAGGGCTAGTAAACAGAAGTATTGGGTAGTGTAGAGTATTTTACTGCTGGGACATTATCAAATCAGAAACTAAAGGATCAGGTGCCTAGTTGGGCAGTGAAGAGATGGGTGTAAAAGCTGAGTCGGACAGCACTTTATTTGCTAGTTTTCCTATCATAACAGGTGTTGTACTGGCAAGTCAATAAGAGTGGCCATGCAGAGATGTTTAGCATATCACTTTATGTTATAAAAATGTTTTTATATTACAGGCGGTCCCCTACTTAAGAACACCTGACTTACATATGACCCCTAGTATAAACAGACTTTTGGATTTTGGTAATTTACTGTGCTTTAGCCTTAGACTACAATAAACAGCTATAACAGTTATTACAGGTGTCTACAATGAAGCCTTATTGTTAATCCTGATTCTCATGACAACCAAACATTTTTAAAATCCAATTGTCACGGAGACCAAAAAAAATTTTGACTGGGTTTACAATAATAAAGTATACAGTTCCGACTTACATGCAAACTCAAGTTAAGAACAAACCTGCAGAATCTATCTTGTATGTAACCCGGGGACTGCGTGTATATTGTAATAATACCTTTCTAAACTTTGCATTTGCTTTTCTTAAACCCTCAAATATTGTAGAGTGTTACAGTGTCTTTAACTCATTGTATAAAAGAATTGTCCAAGTTTTATCTCATGTGAGTTGTTTTGATACTATAACTTAATTTCCATGTGGGACTATTTCTATGTTCTGCTCTTGTTTAGCTTTGCCCTTCCTTAATGCTTTGAAAGTCACAAACTCTACAACTTCCCTGTGCTTTCCTCTTTCCCACATTTATATATTACATATATTCTTGTTTAAAAACTCCCACACTTTATTAAAACATTATGGGATCCTATAACATCTGTGTACACTGACGTTAAGAATATAAAGGACCCATGTTCCCGGTGTACCTGTGATCACAAATTTATGAAATTAAAGGAACTATGTATCATAAAGCTCTCTGAATATTTATAAAAACCTATTATCTCTAACAGAAAATGGATGTTTCATCCTGGAATGTGATTTGACCTCTCTATGGAAATATTGACATACACTTTTACTGTTTTTCAGAACTCCTGAATTGAAAAAGTCTGTTCCAAAGAACAGAAGCATATTAAGCTACTTTGTAGTTGTATGTAGAACCTTAAAAGAAAAATATCAAATGCATTAAATTAATAAAAAGAACATAAAGCTGAAATATATTTCCAGAGAAATTCTAATAAAGGTAATTTGTATTACTTTCATTGAAGCTAAAGATGGTATTGAGCAGTTTTACATAAATTTTATGAACTTTGAGAAAGTTGTAAATCAACATTAATAAGCTTATTTTATATCACCAGTAGTTTGTGGCGAGTCCCTGGTGTGGGGAAGCCTCATCTAGTATATCCTGAGTCAGTCTCCTCTCCGCCACACTCATTCAACTCCCTCACCGCTCACATATTCCTGTTATGTGCATGTGAGGGAGAGGGATGATGTGAAGCAGAAGAATAAAGCAGGAGGAGACACAGACACACACAAGCTGCAGCTGGTTCTCCCTTAACCATCCCCGGGATTGACCACATGCTGCTAGCAGGGAGCCAGGAAATGTAAATTAAATTTATATAAAATCTCAAAATTATTCAGAATGCAAAAAAAGACATTTTTAAAACCAGCATAACATAGGTTACTGGAAACTGTCACCAGCTAAAAATGATATTCCTGATGACAGGTTCACTTTAAGTTCATTTAATTAAAGAGTAAATACCGTATATACTCGAGTATAAGCCAACCCGAGTATAAGCCGAGACCCCTAATTTTACCAACAAAAACTAGGAAAACCTATTGACTCAAGTATAAGCCGAGGGTGGGAAATGCATTGGTCACAGAAACCCCCAGTTTTTAGCAGCCAGCCCCCTATAGTATACAACCTGCCCCCTCTAGTATACAGCGGGCCCAGCCTTCCCCCAGTAGTATACAGCCAGCCCAGCTTGCCCCCAGTAGTATACAGCCAGCCCAGCCTGCCCCAGTAGTATACAGCCTTCCCCCAGTAGTATACAGCCTGCCCCCAGTAGTATACAGCCCCCCCAGCCTGCCTCCAGTAGTTTAAAGACTGCCCCCAGTAGTATACAGCCTGCCCCCAGTAGTATAAAGCCACCACAGCCTTCCCCCAGTAGCATACAGCCAGCCCAGCTTGCCCCCAGTAGTATACAGCCTGCCCCCATCAGCATACAGCCACCCCTGCCTGCCCCCTGTAGTATACAGCCACCCCAGTATTATACAGCCACCTCAGCCTGCCCCCAGTAGTATACAGCCAGCCCAGCCTGCCCCCAGTAGTATACAGCCAGCCCAGCATTAAAAAAAAAACTCATATACTCACCCTCCAGTGGCCCCGATGCGCAGCGCTGCTCCCCCGATGTCAGTGCAGCTCGTCTTCTGGCTTCTGCGCCTGTCTTCTTTCTTCTGTAAGATCGTGCTGGGTGCCACCAGTGCCCTCTCCCGGCCGGCAGGCGCATAGTATGACGCTAGAAAAACATGGCGGCGCCCAGCACGATGTTACAGAAGAAAGAAGACAGGTACAGAAGCAAGAAGTGGACCCGCCCGGACATCGGGGGAGCAGCGCTGCACATCGGGGCCACCGGAGGGTGAATATATAAGTTTATTATTTTTAAGTAAGGGACTTTTTCAGCACATTTTTTGTGCTGAAAAACTCGGCTTATACACGAGTATATATGGTAATATTTGAAAAAAATTTTTATCTGGTTCTCAATTAATCAAGATGTGTCATGACATGAACAAAGACCTCTAAAACTTTCTGAATCTGGAGTAGAACCGTTTTGACTGTGTACAACTTTACTGAAAGATGCAAGAAGAGTGATGTGTAACGCCATAGAAAGTATGCAAGTCATCCATGCATCACTCTCCTCCTCCAATGAGGTAGTGACGAGAAGTGACAAAGTGGGGCACATTTACTTACCCGGCAGACGGAGTTCCCAAATTACGGAGTGTCCGATGATCATGCACTCCAGCGCGATTCACAAAGATTATGCGCCCAATTTCCTGCCTCTGTTGCTTCCTCACTCAGGTCCGCTGGAGTTTACCTTCTTCTCCCTGGTGTATGTAAGTGCATTGTCTTGTGACACAATTTTAAAGTTAAATCTCACGTTTAGTCCAAACCCAGCGGATTTATGTCGCATGAAGGTCGGCGCCAAACCTTTCTAAAAAGCCCGACAAAAGTGTGATCCGCGGCCCTTAGTAAATAATTTTATTGGTTTTTACAAATGTCACATTTAAATTTTACACCAAAAATTTACTTCCTCTAGTTTCTGAACTTGTGCATATGAATATGAACCAAACATATAGAATGACTGGCAGTAGGATTAAGACCGACCAGTCTGGCATGACAACAGACTAGTTACGTGTACTCTACCAGTATGAGAGTAAATTTTGATTATATTTGTAAATGACATTTAAATGTGTGAATATTTGTGAAAAGTGTGAAAATGGTAGGTCAAAATAAGATTCATGGAAAAATAAAATGATTTGATAAAACATTTAACAAACCTGCTAATTTTATGGATTGCAGATCACGCAGTTGAATATATTGGCTGCAGCGTTAGAATTTGTAATCTATGGCTGAGATGAGGGCAACTAACCATAAAATTGCTGCTAGCATGCACACAGCGTGAAGACTAATGAAATAAATATTCAAGCCCAGTAAAGAATGTTTTCATGTGTAGGTGTATTTGTGGGACTCTGATTCAATACTTAATCTTTATGAAAATCTAATTGTATGAAATAATCATCTGTATGGTCAAGTCCCGTTCATGAAGTTTACTGGCAGAAAGCATGATTGCATGGATCATAGAAAATAAAATCCAGCTCCACGTCCTCCTCATTATAATGGCAAACTTTATTTCAGCATGTAGCTCGTTTCAATATCATGTAAGAACATGATAAGATAGACTGTTTTCGGCGCATTTGATCTATATCTACTTGCAAACACATACCATTTAAAATATGCCGCTTCCATCACATGATGCTGAAGGGCCGGGTCTCTGCCCCATATGATAAGAACAACAACAAACTTTATCAGCGCCAACATTTAGGTGGAAATAAGAGAGAAGAGATCGATATCCAGGTAGCATAATATATAATTTATAAAATATATCCTTACTTAAGATGTAACAAATCTGTAACAAAATCCATGATTGCATAGGAATTTTTAAGAGGATTTGAATTATTTATGGCATATTTTTAGTTTAGAATAATTTCTAAAAGACATTTAATGTTATCTTTGGAGGCATGTTCTGATCTAATATACATCACCGTGATAAAGAAACATGAACTTTCATTTTAAGCATACCGGTCAATTAAACTGAAATTGTTTTGTGATAAATTGTCAAAACCGGGAATCTAATTTAAGGTCCAAGCACTTCTACATGCGCCGTTCCCTAAAAAGTGTATTTGTTGTTGTGGGTCAGTTGAATGGCCACCAAAGTCTCCCAATCTGACCCCCTTAGACTTATCTTTGGGGTTACCTAAAGGCAATTGTCTATGCTGTGAAGATGCAAGATGTGCAGCATCTGAAACAACAGATACTGGAAGCCTGTGGTAGCATTTCTCCTGCGGTGTTGCTATCAGTAAGTCAAGAGTGGGAGAAGAGGGTTACATTGACAATCCAACACAATAGGCAGCACTTTGAACATATTTACAAGTTTATGACCACGTATAAAATAACTCATGGAAGAATAAAGTTACATTAAAGCACACCATTGTTTTTCTTGTGAAATTCACCATAAGTTTCACGTGTTACATGACTATTCTCATTGGAAAATAATGTGGATCTGACTTCAAAATAGCCGCCATGGTCAACACCCATCTTGAAAAGTTTCCCCCCTGCCATATCCTAATTTGCCACAAATAGGAAGTTGATATCACCAACCATTCCCAATTTATTTAGGTGTATCCATATAAATGCCTCACTGTTTGGAGACGAAATAAATTCACAAAGCTATTTTTTTCTTCCACAGTGGTCTGCTGTTTGTTTCTTATTTTGATATTTTTGTAAGACCTGTTGCCCGGTCTTAGTCAAGTATGCACCTTTTTATATTTTTCTTTTTTCTATGTAGGCATGAGTAGAGAATTTATCCTTCATACTTTCTAATGCCATAATGCCTATAACTCATTGATGAGCTATAAAGTGTTCACCAGAGAGTAGAAGCATTGTCATTGTCTAGAAGATACAAATGATATAATACAATTAATAATCAGCCTGTTTGTAGTTGCTATTAGGCAGCCCTAAGGTCAGACTATAGTCACACTAATGTACTTTAAGTTAGCAAATGAGCCCATTATTATAAAACATCAGAGGTAGGGCAGCTTTCTGTGCTATCACTTGTCAATCTACTCTATAGAACTGAAAAGCAATCTACTAATTGAGCCGTGAAAGAGATTTTTCCAGGGATTTGAATATGGTGTGATACTGAATAATAAATCTAGCAATAACCTCGGAAGTGACACTTAACAAGCTGGAGACATTCTGTGTGCAGAACCAGTGTGTGCATCTGCATTAAAGATCCTGTTTGATCACATATATTCTTTCCCTTTATACTATCAACAAAACCTGGCTTTTGTTTAACCTCATTAGATGGAAGTGGGGCGGCTCTCTGTCCCTTTCTTGCTTTCTGAGTACTCGCAACTTCCCACGCAGCCACCCACACATTGTAGCTTTTAATGCATGGGGTGATAAATGTTAAATCAGGCAGAGAAATTGAAACATCTTTGTGGTCAACTTTCCTTCATCTTCCAAACTAATTGATGTTCATTCTTCATGGCTAGGGACAAATGAACTATAGTATATGCAGAAATAAACCTGACACGAATCTAAACTAAAAAATGAGTAAACAAAGTCTGCAATTGTACACCATCCATATTACTTAATCATATCTTTCATGCAGAGCTAATGCTCTAGTGTTTACCCACAAAATTAACCTATTTGTGTATCTAAATGCATTGATGGATAATTCACATGGAAGTATTAGCATATCGATTAAAAGCCTGGTCATTACAATGTGAAGAGCTGTAGCTCTTGTGTTAATTTCCATTAAGTATGTGACAATCGGTTAATCTATACCAATTGAACGCAAGGTTATAAGTAATGGTTCCGTTTCGGCATTCAACTTCAAATGGCTTATCAGTAGCCAGAAGCATGGTTTATTTTGTTATACATTTTTTTTTTACCCCAATGTCCTGTGCAAAGAAATATGTTAGCCCATACCACTGTGATCACAGATCAAGGGGGTCAGATCTGAGTGCGGCATTGGAGACTAATGCCAGGATGGAAAAGAAGTAGTCTCTCTGACCTGTACAAATTCAATCCCAGATAGGCTTGTTACATTGGGAATCAGAAAGTCTGGTTGTCTCTTTCTAGATTGTTATTCGTGCTGGGCTCTTTATCCTATCCCTAAATACTGCCTAGTGTCACCTCACCACTGTAGCTGCCTGCACAGGACCTTCTAAACTGTAAATGCGTAAGCTGATTGGACTTATTGCAAAAGCCACACTATGGGGGACATGTATCATTATTTCTTCTAGTTGCGACTTTTGTTGTATTTGCGACTTTCTTGCGTCTTTTCACTTGTCGTTTTTCAAGTACCTTGTGCAGTGTATCTTAGTTTCCCAGATGTTCTGTGCGACTTTTCACTTATGTATGACTTTTTTTGCTTATTTTTGCGACTTTTTAGGTGCAAATCTGCACCTGGTCCAGGGTAGGTGCAAAGGAAGAATTTTTTTCATGGATCCTGTTTTAACATGTAAATTGGAAATGTTTAAAATTTTGCACAGTAGCCTGTTTTTTTTGTAAATTCTGAAATTTTTTCATTTACATTTTTTTAAATTTATTGGTTACTTCTAAGGGCGAGGTCACACATAGCAGTTTAATTGCACTTTATTGGCATTTTGAAACCTATTACAACAGCTGAGGAGAAACGATTTGCCTAATTACATTACTGTTAACATTTGCGTTTAACGCAATATAAATGTGACATTAATGCATGCGTTTTTGTAAATGCAAATGTTAACAGTAATGTGATTAGGCAAATCACCTCTCCTCAGCTGTTGTAATAGATTTCAAAACGCAACGTGTGACCACACCCTTAACCCCTTAAGGACGCAGCCATTTTACAGCTTAAGGCTCAGTCCCATTTTTTGGATTCTGACTTGCGTCGCTTTATATGGTTATAACTTTTGAACACTGTTACTTATCAAAACGATTCTGAGATAGTTTTTTCCCCACATGTTGTACTTCATTTTAGTGCTAAATTTTGGCTGATAAGTTTTGCGTTTATTTACAAAAAAAAGAAAATATGATGAAGTTTTTGAAAAATTTGAATTTTTGAAATTCGAAATCATTGCGCTTTCAGGCAGATAGATTTACCACCTAAATAAGTTGCTGAATAACATTTCCCATATGTCTACTTTACATTTTCACCTTTTTTTAAATATATGGATAATTTATTTTGATGTCACGCGGCTTACAAATCGAATAGCGCTTTTCCGGGGGGATAAATACAGTTTTGAATGAAATTTTACATATTTAGCATCAAAACCCCATATATAAACAACCCATTCTCAAATCTGCACCCCTCAAGCTATCAGAAACAGATTTTGCGAAGATTATTAACCCCTTGAGATCTTCGTAGTAATTACATCAAAATGGAGGCAAAATTTAGAATGGTCAAATTGTGCCGGTTATACGTTCATTTAGTCCTAAAATTTACACATTTCCAAAAGATAAAAATACAAAACCCACCATACAATTTGTTCTACAATTTCTCCTGAGTACAGAGACCCCCCACATGTGGCCGTGACTTGTTTTATGGGTACACAGCGAGGCGCAGAAGGGAAGTAGCGCCCTGCAGCTGCCAGGATTTTAGTTTCCTCATTAGCCCCTTTTGTAGGCTATAAAATTTTCGCTTTTGCATTATTGGTGCCATGTGACGGCATTTTTCACGGGATGAGATGCTTTTTCCAGTGTTACCATTTTGGGGTTGGCATCACCTATTGTTGAAAATTTAGGAACTTCTTTTTGAGAGCAGGAGTAGAAAAGCATCAATTCTCTACTGTTTTTTTTTTACTTTTTTTTTTGGTGTTCACCGTATAGCCTAATTATCATGTTATCTTTATTCTATGGGTCGATACGATAACGGGGATACCACACATGAATATTTTTTCTTACGTTTTACTAAATTTGTAAAATAAAACCCTAATGTGGGGAAAAATCTATCATTTTTGTGTTGCCGTCATCCAAGTGGCATAACATTGTTACGTTTTTGGCTACGGAGCTGGTTGATGGCTTTTTTTTTGTGGGATATGTTGTACGTTGCACCAGTATCATTCTAGAGTACATATGTTTTTTTATCACTTTTTATAGCATTTTTTGTGGGATTGAATAGGTAAAAACCATAATTTTGGAGGGTTTATAACAGTTTTCGTTCATCGCGCGGGTTCAATAATTATTTATTTTTATTCTACGGGTTGTTACGGACACAGTGATACTATGTATGTGGGGTTTGTGTTATGATTTAAACTTTTTTTTGAGTTATATGTCTCTTTATATGTTTTGGGGTTTTTGGGCATTTTTAGTGATTTATTACTTTATTTTTTTATTGAATAATTTTTTTTTTTACTTTTTCACTTTTTCCACCATGGGAAATGAACAAGCAATCATCTGATTTGCTTGTTCATGATAATACCCTGCAATACTCATGTATTGCAGGGCATTAGCAGTGCCAGCCTATGCACTTGCATAGGCTGGCACTCTGCCAGTAAGATGACGTCACAGACGCCATCTTAGCGGCAGTTCCTGCAGGTAACACTGGGGTCCAGATCGGACCCCAGTGATGCCGTAGCAATGATCGGTGCCCCCCGAAAACCAATGGGGGGGGGCGATCGTGGGGGAAAGACACCCCAGATGCATGTTAGATGCCGCGGTCGCGCTGACCGCGGCATTTAACGGGTTAAGCACTCGCGATCGGAGACAACTCCGATCTCGGGAGTTACACTGGGGTGCCGGCTATCAGTCACAGCCGGCACCCCGTGTTTCCCGATGCCGGTTCGGCTCAAATCTAGTTCTAGAATTTTGGTTGCTAAGCCCTGTGACTGCTACTGTTACACTGTGACACAGATTTAATGCCTTGGTATATAGGGAGGGATCTTCTCAGAGATGATTGTAATTATTGCGACTATTATTGTTATTATTATTATTGAGACTATTATTATTATGGAGATTATTATTATTATTATTATTATTATTGAGATGATTATTATTATTATTACTATTATTAATAATCGTCTCCATAATAATAAAAATAATAAAATTTATAATAATAATAGTCTCAATAATTACAATAATAACCTCTGAGAAGATCCCTCTCTATATATCAGGGCATTAAGTCTGTGTCACAGTGTAACAGTGGCAGATAACACTTCTTAGTTACCAGAAATCCTCAGCTTATAGCTTAGCTTATAGCTTAGTTAGTTAAGGCTCCTGTCTACAGTGCAGAGGGTCCCAGGTTCGAATCTCAGCCAGGGCAAAACTTCATTTAATTAAATACTGAGCTTGTGTCTGGGGAAGCCCTGGAGACCATATATGGACAGATGCTGATCTGAGCCTGATGACGTGGTCCCTGCTCTCCACTAAGCTGACACTTCTCTGAAAAGGATTCCCTGCCTGATGTCTGCTCTGGGGAACCCTAGGAGATGCAGTGACCATATATGGATAGAGATCTGAAGCTGATGACGTGGTCCCTGCTCTCCGCTAAGCCGACACTTCTCTGAAAAGGATTCCCTACCCGATGTCTGTAGAAGCCATTCTGTACTGTGAGTTCTGGCTTTCAAAGTATTTACTATGCGGACACAGCGCCAGGACCTGGGGGGAAAATCCATGACAATCTCATAGCTGCCCGTGACGCGGGGGCAGAGGTAAGAAAAACGGGACTTTCCCGGCAAAATCGGGACGGTTGGGAGCTATGTAATGATGACTAGGAAAACACTGCTAGATGATTTGGGGGTCTATAAACCCTGTTTGCTTCTGCTTGGTTGTCTGGCTTATGGCTGTTGCATTTTATCTGACATGTGACTCAATATATTACCCCATTGTAGAATATGTTGGTGTGAAATAAACTGAATTATCTGCCTGGGTACCTTCGCTTGTGTAATAATACTATATTTGGGCCAACTTTACTTTTAGTTTGTGTGAAATATACTGCATTTTTAGTATGAGTGCAATTGTTTATTAATAAAAATCTTTTTTCTTTCCCTTTTGTAAGTGTGAAATGTACTGCATTACCTGTATGGATACAATTTTTAGGTCATCTTCCCCTTCAGTTACAATATTGTGGCGAGCACTATCTTACACGGGAACGATCCCTCTATTTAATACACAGCGGGTCCTGCTTCAAGCCGGGGACTCGTTTTCACGGGAGAGGACAAGTGGTGGTGCTAAGTTAGCAAACATAATGATCCATAGTAAGAGTGTAGAGAAGAGTAACGGCCCTCACCCACCCAGGGGGGAGAAAGCCTTGGCAACGTGGCCGTTTCACGCTTAGTAGCAGTTCTCGGCTTGAGAAAGCGCTACTAAGCGCAAAAGGCTTGCCAAGGCTTGCTACCCCCTGCAATTTTTTTTATTTGTAATAAAGAATTATTCCGTTTTCTGATTAAGTGGGTAAGTGCCGTTACTCTTCTCTACACTCTTCCCCTTAAGTTAGTGTGAAATACAATACACTGCCTGGCCATGAGCGATATATTGTGGAATAATACTATATTAGGATCACCTTTATCTAGTGTGGGATTAATACACTGCCTTGGTGTGATTGCTCACTGAATGATATATTTTGGCGACGCCGTCCCCTTTAGTTACTGTGAAATATACAGCACTACCTGTATGGAAACAATTATTCATTGAATAAATTTAGTGTGCAGTACACTGCATTATTGCGCTGATTAAATTTGTCTGTGGAATAATTATACTGGGACCAACTTCACCTTATTTCTTGTGAAATACAATGAAATATGTGGCTATGTGCAATTGCTTGCAGAATAATATTACAGGCAGTCCCCGGTTACATACAAGATAGGGTCCAGAGGTTTGTTCTTAAGTAGGGGACCGCCTGTATATTGAGGTCACTTTTCCATTGAGTTAGTGTGAAATACACTGCATTATCTAGCTACCTGCAATTAATTTTTAAATAATATTATTTTGTAATCACTGCCTCCTTTTGTTAGTGTGAAATATACTGCAATTATCTCACTGGTTATAATAATATTTTACTGGAGTCACTTTCCCCTTTAGTTATTGTCAAAAACCCTGCATTATCTGCCTGGGTTCAATAGCTTGTGCAATAATATACTGTGGTCACCTGGGATGTACACTGCACTATGTGCCTGATTATAAATGTTCATTGAATAATATTGTACTGGGTTTATCTTCTCCAATTGTCTGTGTGAAATACACTTTATTATCTTCCTAGACGAAATTGCTCTTCAAATAATATTATATAGTACCTAGTGATTTTCAATATCTCCAACTCTGTGAAAAGTAAAGTGGGGGACAATCCACTCCATCAAGTTCCTCAGCTATGCCACATGCCGATGGGTGAGATTTGGGTAGTGACTGCATGTTGATCCAAAAGCACCACCAAAAAATTGCATTGTCATGCATATACTGAAGGAATTGGGTACATTGTCATCTTTTTTATGCAGTGGATGCTTCATTGCTTTGTTTTTTTTATTTAATGTCCAATAGATGCCTGCATTGAGAACAGTGGTGGGGGTGTAGTTTCTTTTAAGCCAGTAGTTGATTAGGTAAGATTTTTAAATTCTCTGATTTTGAAATGATTGTTGTTTTAAATATGATGTTTGGTATTGGAAAAGTTTAAATTTACCTGCACTAGTTCTGAAATCAAAGCTGAAATTTCAGCATATTTCAGCAATTCAGTTAAACTGAAATTTTGAAAAGTTCAACCATCTCATAATAACTGTCTTCATGTTAAAGATTCTAAATGTTTTTAATTCAGTGAGACTTGGCAAACACCTGAGCTGTAGAGACACATCTGAGCTTAGCTCCATTGCATCCTTCTATCATCCAGCTCTTAATCCTGCACTGGGAAAAGTCTACAAATTTGGGGCACACCCCTACTGTCTCTGGGATACTTATTGCTATTTGATGAGTTGCCTCTCAGCGCCGTACTAGACCCGACAAAACTATCGGGTGGCCTTCCAAATGATACTGCATAGCCCTGTGCTATAGCTCCTTCATGTCTTGTGAGCTATTCCCATTGCACCCGGTTACAGCAGAGGACATGGCAGTCTTCCGTCACCTTACACTCACAGACTCAGCATTACAGTTTTTTTAGATCGGTTGGTGGTACTCAAGTGTCTTGCCACGTGGTGCTGCGCCATGATACTAGTAGGTACAGTTTCATTGGTTTTGGGCATCAGGTGCTTCACTTTCTACCCAATTTCAACAGAGATTCCAGTTGTTCCAGTTAGCCTATCCTTGTGACTTTACCAATATTCCAGGAGCAGCCCAGATAGGAGAACCTCAGTGAAACACCACATTGCGCTTCATTGTGAACTGGAGGCAGAACCCCTTGCATATTGCTTCTAGTGAGAAGCCTCTCATCATAACAGTACACTTAATCACTACCCACTTTCATTCAAGATCCATGGCATAAACAATATATAGACAACTATACGTCATTCCCAGCAGAAATTTATAATGGTTTATGCGGTTGAAAAAAGACACATGTCTATCAAGTTCAACCAAGAAACTGGGATACTATTGGTGATCCCAGAGCTTCCTATTTAAATATCTCCTCCATATAAGATCCGTCTCAGTGCATTTTGGACATTGTAATAGCCCTTTGCTCTTCCAGGCTTCTGCTAGGCCAAGGGCACATGAGGATGATGCGTCTGATGAAGAACCCATCCTGTGACAGGTTACTGTACAACTACCATCCAAGCTATTACTGCTTCCCCAACTATTAAAATTGAGGAGGCCAAAATTTACCTAGAAAATAGGAGTAGGAGGAGGGTCAAAATCCATGTTACTGAGCACTGGCTCAGAAGATACCTTACCAGATACGGCTGTCTCCTCAGCATTACTTATCGAACATGGCCATGGACAACCAGCTCTTCCACCTCCTCTGGGAGTGCTCCACAGCCTAAAATTAAAACAAAATAATGAAAAAAGTTAAAAACCACTGGGCCCAGTGTCAAGCAATTATTGTATTCAATGAATGACAAAGAAACAGTATTAGAATAGCAACAGGTTGCATAAAATAGGAGGAATTCTCAGTACCTGCTAGATTATAGAAGCCCAGGTTTGAGTGAAACTGCACATGTACTGTTGTTTCCATAATTTGCATTCATACTGTTTATGCATGGTGTTCTACACTATGGCTGTAAAAATGAAATCTCCATTTAGCCTCCCCTCTCCAGTTACAATGTAACTAATACTTTAAAAGCTTCCATAAAAGAAAAGGAATTGATTACAGAGGCAAAAGGGTTTAATATTTGGCTTCAGCCAGCAGTGACTTATCATCAGGTCCACTTTATATTAGGATATCTCTATTATTTTATTCTTCAAATTATTTCCTTTTGTCCATCAACACTTGATCCAAAAGAACCATTTTTGACTGTACACAAGTCATAGCCGAATATAAATTTACTAGGCGGGCATGCTGAATCTCTCAAAGCAATGTGCTGAATTCATGCAGGAATAAATAGAGGCTTCCAGCACCTGCTTAATCGTAATTTACATATTCTTTGTAGCCAATTTAAAGAATATGCCTGAGTTCAGTTTATGAATATTAATAACAGACCATGGAGCTGCCAACATCATTTTAGCTTTTAGTGCATCTTAGTTTTAAAGGTAAGTCAGTTTATGGAGAAGAATCAAACATGGAACTGATTTATTTCCTTTTTGTTGTTCTTCTTACTTTATTTTATGAGAATTTTTTTTATGGACTGGTATATCAGCATTATCACAGGATCATATTTCCTCATTAGCCTTTTCATTAGTAAGGAAGATCATGCATATGTAATGAAATGCTTGTACAGCTATTTCTTGATGTTTGTTGCAGAAATAAAATTCTGCTTTCTAATTCTTGTGATATGATGAAGGAGATGAAATTTCAAAGTCAGCGTAAGGAAATAAATTTGTAATCTTACAGCTAGTTGGTAAAAACACACATCTATAGGATGATTTCCTCTAGTGTGGCAAGAATCCTGCTATCAGAAAGCTTTTAGTTGATGGAGTTGCCACTAGAAAAACTGTAATGGCTACAAACATTTTTTGTATTATTTTTTTATTAGTCGTAAGTGCCTTAAAACGTTACATCGTAATAAGTGTTGCAAACAGTGTTCAGGGTAGTTTTTTGATTTCAGAATTCTTTTCATACACAGATTAATAAATCTGTTCCATGTGCATCTGGAGGAGTGATACAAAGGCAAAGGGGGTTATTTATCATATGATATGCTCTGGCGAGGTCCTGTGTAGCATTTATTTCTATTATTTCCTATAAATAGACACAGCAGGCAAATTTTTACATATAAAAAAATCGTCGGCTGCAGTGAGTGTGCCGGGACGCAGCGCACCTGCCCACTACCTCACCCGAGGCCGGCCGTGCCCCTGCTTTACACCCCTCCAGGCCAGCATGGCAGAAGTGCAGGCAATAATCTAGCATTAGTGATTATTTACTGGCACAGAAGTCCTGAGAAATACCCTCTAAGGTGTAAAAGGACATCCGTCCAGCAAACAGTGGAGAATTGTAGGAAAAGTCATCATAATGGTCTAAAGTTTATGGAGAGAAAGACAACTACAATCAAAACACACACCATCTATGAATAACTAAATTTTATAATTTGTTTCTTCTTTCACATCACTTACATTGCTTGCAGCATGAATATATATGCTGAATAATTATTTCTAAAACTACCCAGGTGGGTACTGGGTTACTGTAACTAGAGGGGGTAGGAAGGGGTCAAAGAAAAGGAAGGCCAACTCTGACTCTGAACATCCAAGCAAAATTGCAAAATTGTGCAATGATGTAAGGACGTCAGTGTCAGAAATGGCAGCCCTAGCGGATCCTGCTCTCCCTTACAGACGGGGGAGCAGACCAGCTAGTAGTAGGGTGGATGGGAGTGCAGGTAAGCCAAGGCAGCTAGTGGTTGTAGGGGACTCTATAATAAGGAAGACGGATAGAATAATTTGTCGCCAAGACCGCCTCAACCGAATGGTTTGCTGTCTCCCTGGTGCCAGGGTTCGGCATGTGGTGGAAAGGGTGGATAAATTACTGGGAGGGGCTGGGGATGACCCAGCTGTCGTGGTCCATGTTGGTACCAATGACAGAATAGATGGTAGGTGGAGGAGCCTGAAGAATAATTTTAAAGAATTAGGTTCAAAGCTTAAGAAAAGGACCTCCAAGGTAGTATTCTCTGGAATTCTACCTGTGCCATGCGCTACACAGAGCAGACAGCGGGAGCTCAGGGAGTTAAATGCATGGCTCAGATCCTGGTGTAGAGCAGAGGGATTTGGGTTCCTAGAGCATTGGGCTGACTTTTCACTGGGGTGCAACCTGTTTTCCGCAGATAACTTGCACCTAAATGGAAGGGGGGCTGCTGTGCTGGGGGAGAAGATCCTAGCAGGGGTGGAGGAGTATTTAAACTAGGATCGGGGGAGGAGGGAAAGGAAGACACTGAAGGGGTAGACAGGTCAGAGAGGGGGCAGGTTATGTTGGTGGGTGGTGAGGTGGGCGGTGTATGGGGGCCTAAGGCAGTGGATAAGGAGATCCACAAGTTGCAGAACAGTGGTGAGGATATATGTGCCAGTAAAATTACTTTAAATCAGATAAATAACTGTGGAAAATTAAATTGTATGTTCACAAATGCCAGAAGTATCACAGGCAAAATGGGTGAGCTTGAGGCTCTGATATTAGAGGAACAGTTAGATGTTGTTGGTGTAGCAGAGACATGGCTTGATGCATCGCATGACTGGGGTGTTAATATTCAAGGTTTTACACTCTTTCGGAAAGACAGGGCAAATAGGAGGGGAGGTGGTGTATGTCTGTATGTCAGAAGAGACTTAAAAGCGATTGTGAGTGAGAAAGTGGTCTCAGAGTGTGAGGAGGCTGAAACTTTGTGGGTTGAAATTCAAAGCCAAGAGAGCTTTGAGAAAATTATTTTTGGTGTAATTTATAGACCCCCTAACATCTCTGAGGAAATAGAGGGTCACCTATATAGACAGATGGAGCGGGCTGCACAGGAGGGGACCGTAGTGATAATGGGAGACTTTAACTTTCCAAATATAAATTGGGGTCAGGGCTCATCTTCATCTGTAAAGGGGAGACATTTTATGAACATTCTTCAGGATAATTTTATGGTGCAGCTTGTAGAAGATCCCACAAGAGGTGACGCATTGTTGGACCTTGTGATTTCTAACAATGCGGAGATTGTCCAAAATGTCAGTATCAGGGAACCCCTTGGGAACAGCGATCATAATATAATTATTTTCCTCTTAAACTTTAAAAATCAGAAACAGGTGGGAAAATCGAAAACTTTGAATTTTAAGAGGGCTAATTTCCAAAAATTCAGGGCTGCAATACAGGATATAGACTGGGATCAGATACTGTCACATGGTGATACTAATGTTAAATGGGAGAAATTCAAATCTATCCTGGGTTTTTATACTTCTAAATTTATTCCAATAGGCAACAAGTATAGACGGGCTAGATTACACCCTGCGTGGCTTACAGCTACAGTTAAAAGGGCAATTAATGAGAAAAAGAGGGCATTTAAAAAATATAAATCTGACGGGTCACCTGAGGCTTTCAATACTAACAAAAAACTTACCAAAATCTGTAAAAAGGAAATCAAATCAGCCAAAATACAAAATGAAAGACAGGTGGCTAAAGATAGCAAAACAAATCCCAAGAAATTTTTTAAGTATATCAATGCAAAAAAAAATGGGTCACAACAGGTTGGACCCCTTTATTCTGAAAATGGGCCATCGGTGACTGGAGACCAAGAGAAGGCGGAGATACTTAATAGGTTTTTTAGCTCCGTTTATACAATAGAAGAGAGAACTTCTGACTTGGGTGGTGCCAGTGCGGGTCATTCACCCTGTAATATAGTAGACTGGCTGAATGTAGGCATTATCCAATCTAAGCTCAATAAAATCAATGTGTACAAAGCTCCTGGACCAGATGGGTTACACCCCAGAGTTCTTAAAGAACTCAGTTCTGTTATTGCTGTACCACTGTCTAAAATCTTCAGGGATTCCGTAATGTCTGGTGTGGTGCCAAGTGACTGGCGCAAGGCAAATGTGGTGCCAATATATAAAAAGGGCTCTAGAACTTCGCCAGGCAATTACAGGCCTTTAAGCTTAACTTCCATTGTGGGGAAAATACTAGAAGGGTTAGTAAAAGACTACATACTGGAGTATGTGACATCAAATAGAATAATAAGTGATAACCAGCATGGGTTTACTAAGAATAGAAGTTGTCAAACTAACCTTATCTGCTTCTATGAAGAGGTGAGCAGGTGCCTGGATGGAGGAGCAGCTGTGGATATTGTGTTCTTGGACTTTGCAAAGGCATTTGACACTGTCCCTCATAGACGCCTGATGGGTAAAATTAGGGCTATTGGTTTGGCAGAAATCATTTGCAATTGGATTGAAAACTGGCTGAAGGATCGTATCCAGAGAGTTGTGGTCAATGATTCCTACTCGGAATGGTCACCAGTTATGAGTGGTGTACCTCAGGGTTCTGTGCTTGGCCCACTACTATTTAATATATTTATTAATGATATAGAGGTAGGAATTAATAGCACTGTGTCTATTTTTGCAGATGACACCAAACTGTGTAGTGTAATACAGTCTATGGAGGATGTTCATAGGCTGCAGGGTGACTTGGACAAACTGAATATTTGGTCATCCACTTGGCAAATGAGGTTTAATGTGGATAAATGTAATGTTATGCACCTGGGGGCCAATAATCCAAAGGCAAAATATGTCCTTGGGGGAGTAAATCTGGGAGAGTCCCTTGTTGAGAAGGACCTGGGGGTACTAGTAGATCATAAATTGAATAACAGCATGCAATGTCAATCAGCTGCCTCTAAAGCTAGTAGGATCTTGTCATGTATCAAAAGTGGAATGGACTCTCGTGATAGGGATGTAATATTACCACTATACAAGGCACTGGTTCGGCCACACCTGGAATATGCTGTGCAGTTCTGGGCACCGGTCCATAAAAAGGATGCCCTGGAGCTGGAGAGGGTTCAACGTAGAGCCACAAAACTGATAAGGGGTATGGAGGGTCTTAGTTATGAGGAAAGATTAAAACAACTAAATTTATTTAGTCTGGAAAAGAGACGACTACGAGGGGACATGATTAATTTATATAAATATATGAATGGTCCATACAAAAAATATGGTGGTAAGTTGTTCCAGATTAAATCAAATCAAAAGACGAGGGGGCACTGCCTCCGTTTGGAGAAACCAAGGTTTAATCACCGGAGGCGACAGGGCTTTTTTACTATGAGAACGGTCAATCTGTGGAATAGCCTGCCTCAGGCGCTGGACACAGCAGGGACAGCGGATAGCTTCAAGAAGGGTCTAGATGCCTTTTTACAGCTAAATAACATTGATTGTTATTAGAGATGAGCGAACACTAAAATGCTCGGGTACTCGTTATTCGAGACGAACTTTTCCCGATGCTCGAGTGCTCGTCTCGAATAACGAACCCCATTGAAGTCAATGGGAGACTCGAGCATTTTTCAAGGGGACCAAGGCTCTGCACAGGGAAGCTTGGCCAAACACCTGGGAACCTCAGAAAAGGATGGAAACACCACGGAAATGGACAGGAAACAGCAGGGGCAGCATGCATGGATGCCTCTGAGGCTGCTTAAACGCACCATTATGCCAAAATTATGGGCAACAGCATGGCCATGACAGAGTGACAGAATGAAGCTAGATAGCATCTAAAACATGCAATAATTGACCCTGACACTATAGGGGACGGCATGCAGAGGCAGCGGCAGCAGGCTAGAGAGTGTCATGGCGACATACCCTAAATGGACTCAGGCTTCAAACCAATGGGTGGCAGAGAGGAACCAAAGGAGGTGAGCAAGAAGTGCTCAAATAATATCGGTACATGATAAAAGTTTGCCAGTATATTTTGTGGATTACACAGCAGGGTGGCGACAAAGTTAACATGGAAGCCATGAAAACAACCCAAAATTCTGCCTGACACAGCTCGTTTGATAAGGGGACCATGTATGGAGGCAGTGAACTAGTAGTAGATTAAAGGTGCTGCAGTTAAAACTATGTTAGTTGGATCTTGGCATGGAGCTGGCGCTCCGCTGCCAGGCGAGCTTTCGCCAATCCAAGCCCCTGTCTCTAGGCTACTCCCCAAACAGCACTTTTGTATAAGATCAAGTGTAGTAGCGTTCTTATAAGTTTAGGATATGCCGGGTGAGGGGAATGTAAACAGATACGCAAGAAGCGCATGATGCGCATGGAGCTGGCGCTCCGCTGCCAGGCGAGCTTTCGCCAATCCAAGCCCCTGTCTCTAGGCTACTCCCCAAACAGCACTTTTGTATAAGATCAAGTGTAGTAGCGTTCTTATAAGTTTAGGATATGCCGGGTGAGGGGAATGTAAACAGATGCGCAAGAAGCGCATGATGCGCATGGAGCTGGCGCTCCGCTGCCAGGCGAGCTTTCGCAAATCCAAGCCCCTGTCTCTAGGCTACTCCCCAAACAGCACTTTTGTATAAGATCAAGTGTAGTAGCGTTCTTATAAGTTTAGGATATGCCGGGTGAGGGGAATGTAAACAGATGCGCAAGAAGCGCATGATGCGCATGGAGCTGGCGCTCCGCTGCCAGGCGAGCTTTCGCAAATCCAAGCCCCTGTCTCTAGGCTACTCCCCAAACAGCACTTTTGTATAAGATCAAGTGTAGTAGCGTTCTTATAAGTTTAGGATATGGCGGGTGAGGGGAATGTAAACAGATGCGCAAGAAGCGCTGAAATAATATCCCTAAATGGTAAAAGTTTGCAAGTATATTTTGTGGATTACACAGCAGGGTGGCGACAAAGTTAACAACTTTGATGTGGAATCCATGAAAACAACCCAAATTTCTGCCTGACACACCTCGTTTGATAAAGGGACGATGTATGGAGGCAGCTATATGGACGACTTTTGGAGGTAGCAATGGAGACAACGTGTGGAGGCTGCTATGGAGACAATTTAATTTGGATAGTGCCTGTATGTGGCAGTCCCAAACATTTTTCAAACCAGAGGAGCAGGTAGGTGGCCCTCCAGTAAAATGGGATAGATTGAGTGCCTGTATGTGGCAGTCCCAAAAATTGTTCAAACCAGAGGAGCAGGTAGGTGGCCCTCCAGTAAAATGGAATAGATTGAGTGCCTGTATGTGGCAGTCCCAAAAATTGTTCAAACCAGAGGAGCAGGTAGGTGGCCCTGCAGTAAAATGGAATAGATTGAGTGCCTGTATGTGGCAGTCCCAAAAATGTTTCAAACCAGAGGAGCAGGTAGGTGGCCCTCCAGTAAAATGGGATAGATTGAGTGCCTGTATGTGGCAGTCCCAAAAATGTTTCAAACCAGAGGAGCAGGTAGGTGGCCCTCCAGTAAAATGGAATAGATTGAGTGCCTGTATGTGGCAGTCCCAAAAATTGTTCAAACCAGAGGAGCAGGTAGGTGGCCCTGCAGTAAAATGGAATAGATTGAGTGCCTGTATGTGGCAGTCCCAAAAATGTTTCAAACCAGAGGAGCAGGTAGGTGGCCCTCCAGTAAAATGGAATAGATTGAGTGCCTGTATGTGGCAGTCCCAAAAATTCTTCAAACCAGAGGAGCAGGTAGGTGGCCCTGCAGTAAAATGGAATAGATTGAGTGCCTGTATGTGGCAGTCCCAAAAATGTTTCAAAGCAGAGGAGCAGGTAGGTGGCCCTCCAGTAAAATGGAATAGATTGAGTGCCTGTATGTGGCAGTCCCAAAAATTCTTCAAACCAGAGGAGCAGGTAGGTGGCCCTCCAGTAAAATGGAATAGATTGAGTGCCTGTATGTGGCAGTCCCAAAAATTGTTCAAACCAGAGGACCGGGTAGGTGGCCCTCCAGAAAAATGGAATAGATTGAGTGCCTGTATGTGGCACTCACAAAAATTGTTTCAAACAGAGGACCGGGTAGGTGGCCCTCCAGAAAAATTAAATGCATGAAGTATAGCAAGAGCCAGTGGGCCCTGTCAAAAAATAGCCATTTTCCTCTGCTTTACTGTACAAAGAGGAGGAGAAGGAGGAAAATGAGGAGGAGGAGGAGGAGTGGATCAATTATTCAGGTTGAGCTTCCTTCACCTGGTGGAGATTGGAAATTCTGAGAAATCCAGCCTTTATTCATTTTAATAAGCGTCAGCCTGTCAGCGCTGTCAGTCGACAGGCGTGTACGCTTATCGGTGATGATGCCACCAGCTGCACTGAAAACCCGCTCGGACAAGACGCTAGCGGCAGGGCAGGCAAGAACCTCCAAGGCGTACAGCGCCAGTTCGTGCCACATGTCCAGCTTTGAAACCCAGTAGTTGTAGGGAGCTGTGTGATCATTTAGGACGATGGTATGGTCAGCTACGTACTCCCTCACCATCTTTCTGTAAAGATCAGCCCTACTCTGCCGAGACTGGGGACAGGTGACAGTGTCTTGCTGGGGTGACATAAAGCTGGCAAAAGCCTTGTAAAGCGTACCCTTGCCAGTGCTGGACAAGCTGCCTGCTCGCCTACTCTCCCTCGCTACTTGTCCCGCAGAACTACGCACTCTGCCGCTAGCGCTGTCAGAAGGGAAATACTGTTTCAGCTTGTGCACCAGGGCCTGCTGGTATTCATGCATTCTCACACTCCTTTCCTCTGCAGGGATGAGAGTGGCAAGATTTTGCTTGTACCGTGGGTCCAGGAGAGTGAACACCCAGTAATCGGTGCTGGAATAAATTCTTTGAACGCGAGGGTCACGGGATAGGCAGCCTAGCATGAAATCTGCCATATGCGCCAGAGTACCAACGCGTAAGAATTCACTCCCCTCACTGGCCTGACTGTCCATTTCCTCCTCCTCCAACTCCTCCAACTCCTCTTCTTCTGCCCATACACGCTGAACAGTGAAGGACTCAACAATGGTCCCCTCTTGTGTCTCGCCAACATTCTCCTCCTCTTCCTCCTCATCCTCCTCCACCTCCACCTCCTCCGATATGCGCTGAGAAACAGACCTCAGGGTGCTTTGGCTATCAACAAGGGAATATTCTTCCCCCGTCTCTTGTGACGAGCGCAAAGCTTCCGACTTCATGCTGACCAGAGAGTTTTTCAACAGGCCAAGCAGCGGGATGGTGAGGCTGATGATGGCGGCATCGCCACTGACCATCTGTGTTGACTCCTCAAAGTTACTCAGCACCTGACAGATATCAGACATCCACGTCCACTCCTCATTGTAGACTTGAGGAAGCTGACTGACCTGACTACCAGTTCTGGTGGAAGTTGACATCTGGCAGTCTACAATCGCTCTGCGCTGCTGGTAAACTCTGGATAACATGGTCAGTGTTGAATTCCACCTCGTGGGCACGTCGCACAACAGTCGGTGAGCGGGCAGTTGGAGGCGGCGCTGCGCTGCCCTGAGAGTGGCAGCATCTGGGCTGGACTTCCTGAAATGCGCACAGATGCGGCGCACCTTCGTGAGCAAATCAGACAGATTGGGGTATGTCTTGAGGAAACGCTGCACTATCAGATTTAACACATGGGCCAGGCATGGCACATGTGTCAGTCTGCCGAGTTGCAGAGCCGCCACCAGGTTACGGCCGTTGTCACACACAACCATTCCCGGCTTGAGGTTCAGCGGTGCCAGCCACAGATCAGTCTGCGCCGTGATGCCCTGTAATAGCTCTTGGGCGGTGTGCCTTTTGTCGCCTAGGCTCAGCAGTTTGAGCACCGCCTGCTGTCGCTTAGCGACGGCACTGCTGCTGTGCCTAGAGCTACCGACTGATGGCGCCGTGCCCACGGATGGTAGTTCGGAGGAGGAGGTGGAGGAGGGGTGGGAGGAGGAGGAGGCATAGTAGGCCTGAAACACCTGGACCGAGGTAGGCCCCGCAATCCTCGGCGTCGGCAGTATATGAGCAGCCCCAGGGTCAGTCTCGGTCCCAGCCTCCACCAAGTTAACCCAATGTGCCGTCAGCGATATATAGTGGCCCTGCCCGGCAGCACTCGTCCACGTGTCCGTGGTCAGGTGGACCTTGTCAGAAACGGCGTTGGTCAGGGCACGGATGATGTTGTCTGACACGTGCTGGTGCAGGGCTGGGACGGCACATCGGGAAAAGTAGTGGCGGCTGGGGACCGAATACCGAGGGGCGGCCGCCGCCATGAGGTTGCGAAAGGCCTCGGTCTCTACTAGCCTATAGGGCAGCATCTCCAGGCTAAGCAATCTGGAGATGTGCACATTAAGGGCTTGGGCGTGCGGGTGGGTTGCACTATATTTGCGTTTCCGCTCCAGCGTCTGGGGTATGGAGAGCTGAACGCTGGTGGATGCTGTGGAGGATCGTGGAGGCGACGATGGGGTTTTTGGGCCAGGGTCCTGGGCAGGGGGCTGACTAGCAGCTGACACAGGGGAAGGAGCAGTGGTGTGCACGGCCGGAGGTGAACGGGCTTGTTGCCACTGAGTGGGGTGCTTAGCATTCATATGCCTGCGCATACTGGTGGTAGTTAAGCTAGTAGTGGTGGAACCCCTGCTGAGCCTGGTTTGGCAAATGTTGCACACCACAGTCCGTCGGTCATCCGGTGTTTCCTTAAAGAACCTCCACACTTCTGAAGATCTAGCCCTCGCCGCAAGAGCCCTCACCACGGGAGCTTCACTAGTTGACAGTGGCGCTGATGCACCAGCTCTGGCCCTGCCTCTCCGTCTGGCCCCACCACTGCCTCTTCCAACCTGTTCAGGTCGAGGACTCTCCTCCGTCTCAGAAGCACTGTGTTCACCCGGCCTCTCAACCCAGCTTGGGTCTGTCACCTCATCATCCTCCGATCCCTCAGTCTGCTCCCCCCTCGGACTTCCTGCCCTGACAACAACTTCCCCACTGTCTGACAACCGTGTCTCCTCATCGTCGGACACCTCTTTACACACTTCCACTACGTCAAGAAGGTCATCATCACCCACAGACTGTGACTGGTGGAAAACCTGGGCATCGGAAAATTGCTCAGCAGCAACCGGACAAGTGGTTTGTGACTGTGGGAAGGGTCCAGAAAACAGTTCCTCAGAGTATGCCGGTTCAAATGGCAAATTTTCCTGGGAGGGGGCAGACTGGGGGGGAGGAGGCTGAGGTGCAGGAGCTGGAGGAGTGGGGATTTCGGTGACATGGGTGGACTGCGTGGAAGACTGACTGGTGGTGGACAAATTGCTCGAAGCATTGTCAGCAATCCACATCACCTGTTCGCACTGTTCTGGCCTCAACAGTGCTCTACCACGAGTCCCAGTAACTTCAGACATGAACCTAGGGAGTGTAGCTCTGCGGCGTTCCCCTGCTCCCTCATCAGCAGGTGGTGTCTCACCCCGCCCAGGACCACGGCCTCTGACCCCTGCAGTAGTTGGACGCCCACGTCCCCGCCCTCGTCCTCTACCCCTAGCCCTGGGGTTAAACATTTTTAAAATGAGAGTTATAACTTTTTTTTTTTTTTTACTTTTTTTTTTTTTTTTGTGTGTTTTTTTGTGTTTTTTGTTTTTTTTTGTGTTTTTTGTTTTTTTTTGAGTTTTTAGAACCAAACAATCCTATCCTATTGCTATGGCTATTTTCTAGCCAAGTATCAAAGGAAGCACACTACTATGCCAGATGAGATGACACTGAGTTATTGCCTAATAGAAATCCAACCCCTACTGAATTTTGCCACTTCAGCCTTTGCTATGGATATGTGCGCCACTAAGCGCAGAACACAGCGGTCGCAAGTCTCACTACAAATTGCTCAGAATTGGCAAGTACATGCACTGCAGAAACTACAGCCACCAGCAGATCAACCAGAAATCAAATATATAGAACGCTACTGTAGGCTTCAAGAAGCTATTTGTATTCTCCTATGGCTATTTTCTAGCCAAGTATCAAAGGAAGCACACTACTATGCCAGATGAGATGACACTGAGTTATTGCCTAATAGAAATCCAACCCCTACTGAATTTTCCCACTTCAGCCTTTGCTATGGATATGTGCGCCACTAAGCGCAGAACACAGCGGTCGCAAGTCTCACTACAAATTGCTCAGAATTGGCAAGTACATGCACTGCAGAAACTACAGCCACCAGCAGATCAACCAGAAATCAAATATATAGAACGCTACTGTAGGCTTCAAGAAGCTATTTGTATTCTCCTATGGCTATTTTCTAGCCAAGTATCAAAGGAAGCACACTACTATGCCAGATGAGATGACACTGAGTTATTGCCTAATAGAAATCCAACCCCTACTGAATTTTGCCACTTCAGCCTTTGCTATGGATATGTGCGCCACTAAGCGCAGAACACAGCGGTCGCAAGTCTCACTACAAATTGCTCAGAATTGGCAAGTACATGCACTGCAGAAACTACAGCCACCAGCAGATCAACCAGAAATCAAATATATAGAACGCTACTGTAGGCTTCAAGAAGCTATTTGTATTCTCCTATGGCTATTTTCTAGCCAAGTATCAAAGGAAGCACACTACTATGCCAGATGAGATGACACTGAGTTATTGCCTAATAGAAATCCAACCCCTACTGAATTTTCCCACTTCAGCCTTTGCTATGGATATGTGCGCCACTAAGCGCAGAACACAGCGGTCGCAAGTCTCACTACAAATTGCTCAGAATTGGCAAGTACATGCACTGCAGAAACTACAGCCACCAGCAGATCAACCAGAAATCAAATATATAGAACGCTACTGTAGGCTTCAAGAAGCTATTTGTATTCTCCTATGGCTATTTTCTAGCCAAGTATCAAAGGAAGCACACTACTATGCCAGATGAGATGACACTGAGTTATTGCCTAATAGAAATCCAACCCCTACTGAATTTTCCCACTTCAGCCTTTGCTATGGATATGTGCGCCACTAAGCGCAGAACACAGCGGTCGCAAGTCTCACTACAAATTGCTCAGAATTGGCAAGTACATGCACTGCAGAAACTACAGCCACCAGCAGATCAACCAGAAATCAAATATATAGAACGCTACTGTAGGCTTCAAGAAGCTATTTGTATTCTCCTATGGCTATTTTCTAGCCAAGTATCAAAGGAAGCACACTACTATGCCAGATGAGATGACACTGAGTTATTGCCTAATAGAAATCCAACCCCTACTGAATTTTCCCACTTCAGCCTTTGCTATGGATATGTGCGCCACTAAGCGCAGAACACAGCGGTCGCAAGTCTCACTACAAATTGCTCAGAATTGGCAAGTACATGCACTGCAGAAACTACAGCCACCAGCAGATCAACCAGAAATCAAATATATAGAACGCTACTGTAGGCTTCAAGAAGCTATTTGTATTCTCCTATGGCTATTTTCTAGCCAAGTATCAAAGGAAGCACACTACTATGCCAGATGAGATGACACTGAGTTATTGCCTAATAGAAATCCAACCCCTACTGAATTTTGCCACTTCAGCCTTTGCTATGGATATGTGCGCCACTAAGCGCAGAACACAGCGGTCGCAAGTCTCACTACAAATTGCTCAGAATTGGCAAGTACATGCACTGCAGAAACTACAGCCACCAGCAGATCAACCAGAAATCAAATATATAGAACGCTACTGTAGGCTTCAAGAAGCTATTTGTATTCTCCTATGGCTATTTTCTAGCCAAGTATCAAAGGAAGCACACTACTATGCCAGATGAGATGACACTGAGTTATTGCCTAATAGAAATCCAACCCCTACTGAATTTTCCCACTTCGGTCTTTGCTATGGATATGTGTGCCACTAAGAGCTAAACACAACGGTAGCAAGTCCCCCTGCTAATTCCTCACAAAATGGTAAAAGATGCAAATTAAAATAAAAAAAGTAGAACGTTATTGTAGCCCTAAGAAGGGCTGTTGGGTTCTTTGAGAATCACTCCTGCCTAACAGTAAGCTAATAGAACACCCTAACGCTTTCCCTGACCAGCAGCAGCTCTCTCCCTAGCGGCATCCAGAGACAGAATGATCCGAGCAGCGCGGCCAGCGGCTAGTCTATCCCAGGGTCACCTGATCTGGCCAGCCAACCACTGCTATCGACGTGTAAGGGTACCACGTCATGCTGGGTGGAGTGCAGAGTCTCCTGGCTTGTGATTGGCTCTGTTTCTGGCCGCCAAAAAGCAAAACGGCGGGAGCTGCCATTTTCTCGAGCGGGCAAAGTATTCGTCCGAGCAACGAGCAGTTTCGAGTACCCTAATGCTCGACCGAGCATCAAGCTCGGACGAGCATGTTCGCTCATCTCTAATTGTTATGCTATATAGAATTGTTTTCCCTAAATCCCTTCCTCATCCAATCACTACCCTTCCTTGGTTGAACTTGATGGACAAGTGTCTTTTTTCAACTGTATAAACTATGAAACATGCCATTATCTACTTCCATTGGATTCTTAACTATGAATTTATTTCAGTAACTGAGATTGTGTGTGGACAAGGCTACAGTGTCTGTGACAGGTGAGAGCTCTAACCGCTATGACCATGCAGGATTTCCATGGATGTGTCCAGGAGCCCAAAGAGATACACAAGGATATAACGGCTAGCACACATCTCTAACATTCTTGGGTACTGCAGAAACAAATTTCTGCTTTTCTAATTCTTGTGATATGATGAAGGAAATGAAATTTCAAAGTCAGCGTAAGAGGATAAACTTGTAATCTTACTGCTAGTTTGTAAAAAACACACAAGCTACTCAATGTCATCAAAACTCATAAAGCGGGCATGCATTCAACAAAATGGTATAAATAACAAGAACTGGCAACCTGCAAAAAAAGTGCTATTACACAGTTCCTCACTCTGAAATAGAAAATAGTTATTGATATCATAATTTGGCAATGCATTTTTTTTACATGGTTGAGAATATTGAATGGTTCAGTTAGAAAGTAAAATGTGAAGAATATAAACCCTCAGATGATATTTTTGGAACATATATTCCAAAACCTTATGTATTTTAGAAAGTCAAAAAATAAAAAAACTCCGTTCTTCAATCCACAATCAAAATCCATCATGATAAACCAGGGACACTTACTCATAGATCCAGGTATGATGACTGTTGTAATCTTCTAATATTTGTTATCCTTGGCCTCTTTCCTTCAAAAATCTACTTTTAAAATTATGCTAATGATCCAGAAGTGCTCTTTGGCTTTTACAGGAGCCCCTCAGTTCTGCCGTGTAACAGGATGTAAGACTGTGAAAGGAGCCCTTCTCCCTCCCCCTGTGTGAGATTACACCAGGAAGTAGGAGAGGGGGAGTGCTGAGGCAGAAGGGGGTGGTGGGAAAGTTTAACAGTCTGTGAAGCTGCAGCAAGGAGGGCTCTGGTAACTCCACCCAGAGCCCATCTGGTTCAATAGCATAATTGAATTTTTTAATTTCATTTTATAATCTTTAGTATCCAATATCAAAATAATACACATTTTAAAACATGAGTCAACCATATCCATCAAACTTTTCACATCAACAACATCTTCACCTGTTTATCTGTTCATATTGTAAAATAAGTAACTCATCACAAGAAAAATACTATGCCTATTTACTTGAGAGTTCTCTTCCCCACTTTTCTCTCTTCCTTCCTCCTCTCCTACTTCCCTCCTCCCCCTCTAAATCCACCCATTCCACAATTTGCCTGATTGATGTGACAAGAAGAAAAAGGGTCCCAACAAAAAATAATTTTAGAAGGAATGAGGCCATGAATAACAAATATAAAAAACAGTCTAAGTTAATTATCCTGTTTTATCAGTGATATTTCCCTTAAGGAGTTAAAATTCTTAAGTTCATATGAAAAATGTAACTTTATGTAGTACAAAATGACATAACAAGGGCAAAATGACTTTGTAATTAAAAAGGCAGTTGCTGGTTTTTTTTTTTAAATCCAAGCTAACAGCAGAATGTGAAGCATCAGGCAATGACCTTTCCTGTGGTTCTGCAAGTTTAGCTTTCTGTTGCTGAACACGTAAAATAAGCTTTTAAAACCATAGATTGTCATATTCACCTTTATGAGTCAGAAGGGTAGAGAGCAGCTTTATCTAGTCATTGTGCAACGCCCCCGTTGTGCAACAATTGTGCATTCTGTCACTGTTGCTGTGTGAGGTGCTGTTATTTGTGGGACACGCTATTGTTTTTCATGATTGCATTTCAGGCTTTGACTTCCTAAAGAAAGCTTACATGAAACATGTGTCCGGGTGCTATGGTTGGTCTGTTATTATTCTATTATTAATCTTTTTGAGTATATTGCTGTATATTTAAATTTAGTTTTATTTGTTATTATCTGTCCCTTATTTACTTTGGCTGGTGGAAAGTTTTCAAATAAACATGCTACCATATTTTTGATTCCCGTATGAGGCTTTGTTAACACGCTGGAAAAAGCTGCTTCGAAAAACCTGAATTGTTTTTTGTCATATAAAAAGTATAAATGCTTCACATGGGAAAGATTAATGAAGTACAGTAGTTAGATTTTGGGTGGATTTTGAGACAGGTTTTTCAACATCAAAATCCTCTATTTTACTATGGCAGTAATGATGAACCTATGGCACGTGTGCCAGAGGCGGTTATTAAAGCCCTCTAAGTCTGTATGCACACTGGTTCTGGAGTTGATGTCATTTCTGAAAATCTACTATTTTAGAAAATCTGTTATAGAAAATCAAAATTCATCAAGATTAACCAGGGACACTCAGATTCAGGCACCGTGACTGTAATAATCTTCTTATATTTGTTATCCATGGCCTCCTTTCCTCTAAAATATACTGTTAAAATTATGCTAATGAGCCTGAGGGGCTTCCCTAGCCCATCTGTGTTTTGCCTTTGCAGGTTGTTACACTCTTTCACCCTCCCCCTGCTCCCTCAGCACTTAGAATACAGAAGTAAGTGCTCATTGCATAAGTATATATTTTTCCATAGACAAGATCCTGGGAGATTTATATATGTATTTATTTTTTAGATCACAATGAATCACAGAAAGAACAACTCTTCTATCATGGGAGGAACATTCATTCCCTTTAATTTGACAATTTTCTTTATTCATTTTTGAGACATCTTTCTTTTGGGCCACCCACTTGTTTCTCTCTTTTGTAATAATATGTGTTTGTTCTGAGGACTCATTATTTTCTATTAATTACCTGTCTGTGTATAATCTTATCTAATTACATAGCTCCATGTTCACTCTGGGTAACCAGTATTCCGAATCTAGCTGAGGTGAGCATGACATACGCCATGACTATTTCTGAAGTGCCCTGATTTCAGTGGTATAATCTGGTGCGTTCCAGTATATCCTTTTATCTCCACGCACAATCCGATTTTACTCATGAGACATATACGTACCAGTGTTGTTTGTACGTGTGAGCTTTGGCACTAGTTCTTTCAGCATCATATACTGAGTGTCATGTTATCATATGTACATAACGCCTTTGGATGATCTTGTATCTTTAAGACATGACTCTCAATTCAACTCCCTTAAGGGGCATAAATAAGCCATATATCGTGTGTACATATTCACCACATGAATTGTCACAATAACAACATCAGCTGTGGGTTGCCCTCAGTGAATATGGTGTTGGTCAATCTTCCATTTAACTGCACATGCGCAAGATATCTGGGGCAGCCATGCTGGGTGGTGGGGGATGCAATCTGCCGTGTGTGATGTGTAATGGGGAAGGTTTGTCCATCCCAATGCTGGGCATTATGGTTCTACACCTCTATAATGACTATTTTGCACATTATAAACTGGCATTCATGATTATAACGCTGATAGGCACCGTTTTGCACTTTACTGTATATATGATACTAAGTATATTGTATATGACATGATGCTAATATTATCATTTTTTATCACTGTAAAATGAATTTAATAATTGTATGTCTGTCTATGCCTACTTTTATGTATATTTCACTTGATGTATTTGCTATATATACCCAGATGGGTTGACTTGTAAAAACTGCGTGACAAAGGTGGTAACACCGAAACGTTGCCGCACCTTCAATAAATCCACCCATCTTTTCCTATTGGAGTGCTGCCTGCCTTTCTACTTTTGTATATAAACATATAAAGTTTTAAAAAATGTTCCTTTTAATGTTAGCATTGTTCAAAAGTACATCACTCTACTTCATAGAAATGTGCATTTATCAAGTTATTCGTTGCCTATAGTCTGCCATGGCCTGTACCCTAGACAAGGAACATCCTCAAGCATCAGTGTACATTTCCCTCTGTCTACCTTACAAACTATACTGAGTCTATTAAACCTTAAAGAAAAAAAATGTTAATATTCAATGCCTAGCAAAGCACTGAGTGCTTGGAATTTAATGAGGCTGAGCTTGCCAACAGCACAGCAGGCATGTTGCTGTCAGGTAAATCAACAACTGGAAACATTTTAAGGTAAAAACAAGAAAAAAAAATAAGCAAGAGAAAACTAAAACAAAATGGAGGGACAGAGCAAAATCGAGACATGTACATGAAATATTGACTCTCTCTTTTATCTACGGCATTTTTCAGAAGCAAAGTTTTATTCACACTTCACACTGAAGTAATTTATGAAATAAACCATTGGGTTCTGTCTAAAAAGCCATGACATACTTATTTATAGTTGTTTTTTATAATGCCAAGATATTTTGAGATGTACACAAAATATCACCAATAATATCAGTTAGTGTCCACAAGTGTCTATATAATTTCCTTCTGCTCAAATTTCTAGTCCAGGCATTTCCACCATGTGGCATTGTGGGTATATTAGTCATTCTTTTTAGCTACATATGTTTATATCATTATTTTCTAGTAAGAACTTTTCCAGTTTTTACCCTTGCCATAAAGCCAACACCAACCTAGGCATGGTACAGAGAGAAAATCGAAGAAACCACAGCATGTTCAAGTGGACATAAACAAGTGCAACAATCTCGAGTACTCCTGTGAAATCTCAAAATTTATTAAGACTGGCATACTGAAAGAGGAGGGGGCGTATTCCCCACCTTGCCGGTGCACTGAAGCCTGGATAGGCTCCAGCTCTGAAGCTCTCTGCTATGGTAGAACAGGTATAATAAATTTGTCAAGTCCAGCATTCATGAATCCCTGGCCGCCGCTCCAACCTGCCCCCTGTACCTCATACAACCAGATCCCTGATATGATCTGAAAAATTACTTTCTTATCTTATATACAGCACTAAAAACATTTTTCTAGGTACTATAGAACCAAATATATGGTCATCTGCAGTGATTATCCCCCTGAAAATCCTTTGAAAAGTAAGATCCCTGTATCCTGCGGTGGAATAAATTAATCTCTATGGAGCTTACGGAGATCGCCGAGCGCAACCCTCACCAATTTCCGTCAGATCCATAAAGATTAATGGAGCAG
This sequence comes from Engystomops pustulosus, assembly GCF_040894005.1. Classification (NCBI taxonomy): domain Eukaryota; kingdom Metazoa; phylum Chordata; class Amphibia; order Anura; family Leptodactylidae; genus Engystomops; species Engystomops pustulosus. Next base: position 67,951,868 of record NC_092414.1, read on the forward strand.
AATGGTCATGCGTGGCCGTCTGCTACATTAGTCTGACGGAGCGACGAGGGGTTCGACGTAGGTACGTGGTATCCCATTGGACCCTATGTTTTTGTGATCTTTGGGGGTCAAAGCACCAAGACCCCCACTGATTGCAAGATAGGCCCTATCCCTTGGAAAGGGCCTAACTTTTCTTCATGGGAAAACCCCTTTAAGGGCTGTATGGGCTGAGCCCTCTCCAAATGCTGGTAGCCGCTGCCCCCTTTGACATCATCTAAGGGCGCTGTTTAGTTGTCATGAAAGCTGGGAGCCTGTTATAGGTATTCAGCAGTCAGTAGTCTGACAGAGGCAAAAAGTTATCCAAAAGCAGTCTATTCAAACTATACTGCAATACAGTTGTAGTGCAGTTATATTGTATGAGTGATCAGAACCCCAAGGGTTAAAGAACCCTAGGGAATCTGAAATTATACAAAAAAAAACTAAACATTTTTGAAAAAAATCTAAAAAAATATTTAAAAAATAAAAATATTAAATTACTCACCTTTCCTTAGAATATAAACAGGTAAAACCATAAATATTTTAGGTATCTATGTGTCCCAAAATTTCTGTTCTGTCAAAAAATAAAAACAATTATTCATGGTGGTGAACCCGATAATGTAAAATGTTTAAACTGCCCCTTTTTCACCATTTCGTAACACATAAATAATTTACTAAAAGTGATCAAAAGGTCACACAGTCCCCAAAATGGTCTGAATGAAAACATTAGCTGATCCTGCAAATATCCTGCACCTTACACAGCTAAATACATTGAAGTATGAAAAAGTTATTGGTGTTAGAATATGGCAAAAATAAGATTTTTTTGTATTCAAACATTATAAATCTGTAAAAATTTGGTATCTCCATGATGGTACCAACCAAATGAATATATGAGGTGTCATTTGGATCGCAAAGGAAATTATGTAGAAACAAAGCACGCAGGAATATGGTGCAAATGTATTGGCAATTTCTAGGCAATTCAACTCCTTTTGGAATTTTTTTCCAGTACACTGAACAAAATATTAAATGGTACCACTAGAAAGCACAATTTGTCCTGTAGATAAAAAGCCTCAATATGCCTTTACTAACAGAAAAATACAAATTACTTGACTTATGGAAAGAGGGATGTAATAAATAAAAATAAAAAAAATGGAATAGGAACATGTCAGGAAAGGTTAAAAAATAATACTAAAATCCCAATTAAAGGTATAGAATGCAATAACCAACTGGGAACAACAGATTTACACTCTTGAACTAAACACTTCAGTTCTCATTTTAAACAAGTTATTATCAAAAGACTATTCCATCACCAGATACAGGTGTCTTACTTTTCAATGTCTCATTTACATGAAAAGACCTGTGGACCAATCAACGGAATACCTTATGTTTACAGGTTGACACTATAGTTGTCAAAATTACACACCTGTGCCCCCATTAATAATAATAATTATAATAATAATACAAAAGAAAGTGCTTCTTCCATTTTGCTTTGGAGTGAGATTTCTAGAAAGGACATTTCTTACCCTACTCTAGAGTACTAGTAGTTGAATGGGGAAAATCTGATGACCGTGTCCCCTAAGGTTCCATCATTGGCTTCAATAACCATGTTGCACACCATTTTCATGGGGTTCAATGTTATTGCACAAATATATTTATTTGCAAACCATTATGAAAAGATCTCATTTGAAAAAATAAGAGCTATAATAACCATAAAGTCGTCTAGTTTCAGGACCTGAGATCTTGTATCTGGTTGCTGTGGGCAACTGATTTACTTTCTTTTGGACAAATTAAGATTAATCCCCTTCATTGTTTCTAAAATGCATTAAGTAATCGGCAGCTTTACATAATTCATTATTTTCTTTCTGTGGGTTATACTTCAAGTAAAATCTTCTACATACACATTTTTATGATAAGTAATAATCCCTAGCGGTTAGAAAAACTGCTCAGAATCCTCTCCTTCAACAGAACGGGAATATTAATGACTTCCATATTAAAAATCGGGTATTTTCAATTTCTTCCTAAATAGCAACCCAACTGAGATAAATACAATCCCATTGTTAAATTGCTGCTATTATGCTAATCCCATAAAAACATGGAAAATTTCAGACGTGATGATGGTTGAATTAATGTGGTTAATCAATGAGAATTCGGTTTGCCATCCCATCTTACAATTGTAATTAATGATGGACCGAAGAGCAGCCCTTACAACAAATTAAAAATGCTTGCACCAAGTCTATTAATTAAAACCTAAGTGTTGATGTAACATTTGATTTTTCTTTGAATAAATCTCTTCAGAATAATAAAATGACCCATTTGTGCAGCTGTGAACGGCTTGGAGGTTTCAACAAGCTACTACATCAATTACATAGAGTCATCTAGACTGAGCTTATATAAATTAGCTCAAGCAAGAAAACAGATGCATCATTTCATGAAGAGTTCAGATAGTATTTGGAGGTTTAATAAGCTACTTTCTGTATTAATTATCAAAACATGCAGAGAAAAATTGTTACCCTCCTTTAAAGTCACAATATCTTCCTCTTTTGGTAACGGTTACATTTATAATTCATCTTCAATGAAAAGATTTTAAAACAAGTTTATAGGATCTAGTTAAATAAACTATTCTCATCAGGCTTATTACTAAAGGGGTCGTGCCACTTATCCAGTATAGGGGGTAAGGGATGGAATATCATTAGTCTCACATCGGGGTGATGGATGAACTGACGTCCGCTGAAGGACCACAAGCACAATGACTTGGGGATACTCAAACTGAACTCTTTCAATTCTATGGACTTCCAGCATCGGAATCCTGTAAGCCGTTCTGAAAGTCCCATAGAGGGGAATAGAGAACAGGTTATGCTCCGTTCTTTGAGTCAATTCTTCAATTGTTGGAGGTCCAGCTGTCATAACCCCAGAGACAATATACTATTACATTGTGTGAATAAGGGATACCTAAAAGGGGTTTGCAACTCCATGATATCAAACTTTAATAGGGTAAGTATAAACCCTAATAGGGTCCCCCAAATCAAGTTTCTCTGGACAGCAGAAACAATTTCCTGCTACGTCCTGTGTCCTGCTTTCTTCTGGCAGATGAAGGGGGCCATACAGTTATAACTGCCTGCATTCCCCCCCACCCACCCAGTAATGACCACCCCCATATCAGTGGTAGGGGAGGGGTGCAGATGTTCTGAGCCTGTCCCTCCAACCAATTATTGCCGTGATTGTGTGGATGTCAGACAAATACCTCTGTGTCTGCTATGTTCGGTGGCCTATGACTGGGTCTCATAGGCAAGCTGTAAAATACTGACACATACAATACATTGTAGTAAGAAGTGCTGAAATGTATTGTATGAGGGATCAAGGTATCCCTAGTGGGACAGTAAAAAAAAAAATTAATAAAACTGTTTAATAAATAAATAAATACAGAAAAACATTTTGCATTTAAAAAAATAAAATAATAAAATCCATCCCAGAAATTTGGTACAGTTACGTTTCAGATACTAGTACAATGTTCAGAAGCTAAATGTGTATATAAACCCGGGCCCTTGTAATCTAACCGCATTGTCAGCTCACAGAACTAGATGGGTCATGAAGTTTCAGCTAAGAGAGTTCCCATCCATACTCCGGAACACACACTTACACTGACATGAAGAAAGAAGAGGAGCTGCCCAGTTTGTCGGAATGGTGAGTACTCCATTTATTTTTTTTAATGTGGTGGGTATACTTGTGGCTGTCTGACTATATTCTTCAGGGGGTTGGCTATATTTTCCAGGGGGCTGGTTATATACTGCTGGGGGGCAGACTGACTATATACTATATGGAGCTGGCTGGCTATATACTACAGGGGGCTGGCTGCCTATATACTACAGGGGGCTGGCTATATACTACAGGGGACTAGCTATATACTACAAGGGTATATAGCTAGTCCCCTGTAGTATATAGCCAGCCCCATGTAGTATATAGCTAGCAGAATGTAGTATATAGCCAGCCCCCTGTAGTATATAGCCATTCAGCCCCCAGTAGTATATAGCTAGCAGAATGTAGTATATAGCCAGCCCCCTGTAGTATATAGCCAACCCCTGTAGTATATACAGGGGCTGGCTGTTTATATACTACAGGGGCTGGCTATTTACTACAGGGGACTGGCTGGCTATATACCACAGGGGTTGGCTATATACTACAGGGGGCTGGCTATATACTACATTCTGCTAGCTATATACTACTGGGGGCTGAATGGCTATATACTAGTGGGGGATGGCTATATACTACTGGGAGCTGGCTGTCTATATACCAGTGGAGGCTGGTTATATAATACTGAGGGCTTCCTGGCTGTATACTGGGGTGGCTGTGACCAATGCATTTTCCATCCTCGGCTTACACTCTAGTCAATAGGTTTTCACAGTTTTTGGTGGTAAAATTAAGTGCTTCGGCTTATACTGGGGCCGGCTTATACTAGAGTCAGCTTATACTCGAGTATATACGGTATGTTGAATGTTATAACATGTTTCTAAATTTTTATTTTTTTTTTTGCCGAAAAAAAACATCCATGGTTTCTTTTCCTCATGACACCTTTGCACCAATTCATCAAAAATGTGACAGTGTGAAAATCAAGTGGCATTGTGTAATAATGAAAATTGAAATAACCTGGCCTGCATTGGGGACAAAATGCTGTTACCCTGCCATAAAGCTTTACTCCTAAAGTACTAAAAAGATGGTACATCAATTAGAACGCAAAAATTCAATAGGTAAAAAAATATTAATTGGCTGCACCAAATGCAAATGTGACTGTAGGTGCCCCTGAGTATGGAACATTAACATGAAATGATAGATATTCTAATCAATAGACAGAGAGGCATGAAAACAGAATGATGGATTAATTACTCAATAGTCAAGACCGCACGATGACAAATAGAAGATTAATCCGACTGGAAGCACATCCTGCTTAATTTATCTGTAATCTGCCCAGATATTGATTTTATTGCCTTGACTGTGTTTTACAAGAGCCTAGTGGAATCTAAAAAGCAAGTGTGCACAATTTTTATATTTAATGATGAGCTCTTTGAAGGTTTTTAACGAACAAGCTACATTATGTGCTGTCCAGTCAATTCCAATTATTGAGCCCCGAGCAGTAAGACAGGCAGACTCCCTATTCAACTGTAGTAAAAAGTGATCTGTCACCCTGATTTTTTACTACTTATTAAGCTACTTAACATTACTTAGTGAATAAACATACTGAAAGTTTTAATTTTTGATTGTATATCATCATGGGTGTAACTACCATTGTGTCAGAGAGGCCCAGCAGCTTGCAATCGGCACAGGTGAAGGATGTGCAGTCAGCAACAGTCGTCTTCTTGTGATATAAACATCAGTATCGGTCAAGAAAACAACATTGTAGGTTCCCTATAACACTTTGTGGTGCCCTTACACACTGCAACCTTGAGGAGCTAAATGCATGGGAATTATCACTAGTAAGGCAGCATCTTAATTGATAATGTTTACACCCCTTTCCTTCTGATGTTTTTTTTTTCCTTTTTTGCATTCATTTTATATTTTTCCATGTAGAGGGCTTTATAAGGGCTTGTTTTCTGTGTAATAAATTGTATCTCCAAATGCTGTTAAATTGGCAAAAAAAAACCCACATTTGCACCATTTTCTTGTGGACTCTGCTTTTATGGCTTGCAATGTGCACTCCAAATGATAACCTTTCTCTGTTTTTTAGGTTGATACCGTCAATGGGATATAAAATTGATATTGGTTTTATTATGTTTTGCTAGATGAAAAAAAATAAAACGTTTTCTAATGAAGAAATCTCTTTAACGGTATATTCTGCCGCTAACTTTTCATAAAGGAGCTCTGTAAGGTGCGATTTTTTTGCAAGCTGAGACAACATTTTCATTGTTACCACTTTGGGGACTGTATGACGTATTGATTACTTCTTATTAAGATTTTTATGTGTGTGCAAAATGGTGAAAATGAGGTGATTCAGCATTTGTGCGCTATTTTATGTTATGGGGCTGAGAATAACTGGTTTTATATCTTTATACTTAATATGTTTATGATATTTTTGTTTATTTACTTTTAGATAATCTCTAGCCTCTTCACACTCTGCGCCGCAGAGCTGCTACCATTGTATGAAGAGGGCTCATTGGGTCATCTCGCCATACAGAGGTGGGTTTGCTGCACATTGCTGCAAACAACCACCTCTAATACCCGCTTTTGTTGATAACACTGATCGCGAGTATTAACCCTTTGATTCTCGTGGTGGCATTTAAATGATGGCTTTTTTATGTGGCTTTTTTAAAGCTATCTTTGTTGTATCTTTTGAAATTCTGTGGGGGGAATTTATCAATACACTTTGTCTTTGACTTGGTTGCCTATATTCAGATACTTGCTGTATCTGCTTTTTTTTTGTTTGTTTCATAATATTGTTTTTTTTGTGTTGGTCACAGTATGTTTTCTTTTTTTTGACGCACATCCCTTGGTCTTGATTCATTGAGTCATTTTGCACCAAAACATACCCCACACCAGTACTGGAATATACCTGGCTATTTCCAACACCTTTAATCACAGTGGGGAGAATTTGTTAATATGTGGCGTTTAGTCTGATTTTTGTTCCCTGGTTTTAGTGCTTTTTGGACTGAGATTTTACATTGTGATGCACGTCCTTTATGTATTTGGCACACCGAAAGAAGCATCAGTAATGAGAAACCACATTCATGAAGGGGGTTAGAAGTTGGTATACTTTCTATTTGTTGGTCTAATTATGTGCCAAAAATTGCACCAAAAAAGGTGTCAGGAACCTAGAAGAGCAGGACAGATGTTGGGATTCAAAAGCTCATTTTAAATTGAGCAAAGTTTTTGTGCCGCTGCTGGAACAGGCTCAAAAGAAAGATCCCTGGGATTGACCAACAAAAAACAGGCACATAACCATTGACTACAAATCAGCATAATAGTAAATCCTACTAATGGCCAGTACACAGTAGATAAAGTACATGAGGGCATTCTTGGTTCCCTCAAATAACTGTAGTTCCTCACAACTGGCAGCACTTATGCAGCCCCTGGCCATGACACTCCCGCCACCATGCTTGACAGGAGGCAAAAGTCCCTTGTCTCAATACTCCTCATCTGGTTGCCCAAAATTCTTCATATGATCTTAACCTAATGGGGCAGATTTGTCAGGGCTTGTATGCCTGGAATCTGGCATACAAACCTTGAAAATGTGCAGTCCCATCAGGCTCAATAAAATTTGAGGGGTATAGTGACTTTTGCAGGAACTCCTGCTGAAGACAGCTAAAGGAATCCCAGCATACTAGTGCATGGGGACCCTACGGTGCATCACAATGAATGGTTCTTATTAAAGATAATCCCTGCTCTTTGGTGGAGGAGGACCCCAAGATATACCATAATAAACAAGTATCAGCATCTAGTCAAGCTAACACTTAATAATTGTGGTGCCTACCCGTTAAATTCAGTGCACCAGAAAAAAAAAACTGGTGCACTCAGTTATTGCACTTTTTGTGTGCGCAGGGCTGCACCAGATAACTTCATTAATCTAGCACATTCTACACATTAGTGAGGCAAGCTGCACTACGTGTCGCAAAGTACAGTAAATGTGGACCAGTGTATTTCCTAACAGCATCATTTAACCATCTGTAGTAAGACACCATGGGCTTTAGTGGGAGACAGAATTTTAACTGCCAGGGCAACAGAACAGCTCTCCCAATCATTGAGTGGGAAGGCAACTTAACAATTCCAATCCAAAAATGAAGTGTTCTTTATTCAGAGTAAGATGCAACATGTTGAAATGTCTTTTTCAAACAAGTCGAAACATTGCATCATTCTCTGAGTAAAGCACAATTCATTTTTGGAATAGGATTTTAAGGAGTGTGGCCGCATTTTTTGTTTTCAGATTAACAAGTGGATCCTGGCAAAAGAGACGGACAGCAGCAGGCACCCAGACACATTTTATAAGACCCTGCTCGGCATTAGAAGGAGTGTTGTTTCATCTTTCATGGTTTGGTCACTGGACAATTGCCATATTCTCATGAGAACATGGCATCTTAGAGGTTAGTGGTATGTGATCTAAGTGATCTGGATATCATTCTATAACTCTAAAGGAACCTTCAGACCTGGTGGGGCACAGCTATAAACCATATCTGAATCACGGGACATGAAAACTATCACACTTAACACATTATTATTTCCTCATCTCCTCAACTCACTCTGGAAAGCTTGCAATTGCCCTCAACCTTTTTGCCACTAAAATGAATGAACAACTCTCAGTCTTCATTTATGTTTCCTTTATCATTAACCCCTTAACGCTCTGCGCCGTAGTTCTACGGCGCAGAGGTGCAGGGAATATATGAAGAAGGCTCACGGGCTGAGTCCTCTTCATACAAGGGTGGGGGGGTTTTGCATATTGCAGCAAACCCCCACCCCTAATAACCACGGTCGATACTTAGGGGTATGAAGGGGTACTTAGGGGTATGAAGAAGGCTCACGGGCTGAGTGGGGGGGTTTTGCATATTGCAGCAAACCCCCACCCCTAATAACCGCGGTCGGTACTAACATATTAGGTATCGCCGCATCGTAAAATTCCCGATCTATCAAAATATAAAAACGGTTACGGCCGGCGTTGACCTCCGAGACGGGAAATGGCGCCTAAATGTCCGAAATGCGACTTTTACACATTTTTACATTGCATAAAAAATGGAATAAAAAGTGATCAAAATGTCGTACAGACCTCAAAATGGTAGCAATGAAAACGTCGGCTCGTTTCACAAAAAATTACACCTCACACAACTCCGTGCGCCAAAGTATGAAAAAGTTATTAGCGTCAGAAGATGGCAAAAAAAAGTTTTTTCTTTTTAGTACACATTCGTTTAATTTTTGAAAATGTATTAAAACGCCATAAAACCTGTATAAATTTGGTATCACCGCGATCGTACCGAACCAAAGAATAAAGTAGAGGTGTTATTTGAAACGCACAGTCAAAGTCATAAAAACTGAGCCCACAAGCCCAACATTTTTCCACATTTGGAATATTTTCCAGCTTCGCAGTACACGGCATGTTAAAATAAATAACATTACGGGAAATCAAAATTTGTTACGCACAAAATAAGCCATCACACAGGTCTGTACACAAAAAATTGAAAAAGTTATGGATTTTTGAAGGTGGAGTGTGAGAAATAAGCGAAAAACCCTGCATTCTTATGTAAAAAGATCTCATAATTGTGAAATATCTGTATTAAACCTTTCAGCTTTTTTGGAACAAAGTAAACCCCAACCATTGATGTTGCTGACCTGTATTAGCTTAAAAGACAACAATATTGTGTTCTTTCTCTAAAGAAAGAGGTGTAATACTCCAAGCTCCAAAGTGGTTCTGTAACCAAGGGCATGTGTCATTGATGTGACTATGGTAACCGGTTAAGTGGAATGAAAGAACACATAGGGGTTGTCGCAGATTGTTACTCTAGCTGTAAATACATGTGCTAGAAAACAATGCAAAGAGAACATAAACCCTTACCTTTTATGTCTTCCATTTTCCGGTAAAGTAAATAGTGTCAGTAAAAGAGACAGTTATAGACTGTGTCGCAGAGGTTTTCTGCATCAGAAGACCACATATGATGCCAACTCTACATAACAGAGAGAGGAAAATGCCACATATATGTTTGCCTGATTTTATAATAACTCTTGTAGCGACAACATTCAATGAATTATATGTATTTAAGGAGATTAAGATAATTAAATTAAGAATATAAAAATGTGAACACAAGCAGTTGGTTAAATACATGATAGGTTCTTTAAGTTTGTACTTAAGTTGAATTTGTATTTAAGTTGGAAAAGGTATCATTTATAATTTTACCTCCAGACAAAATATTTGGATTTTCAAAAATTTGTACTGTCATGGGAACAAGGATCATCAATAAAACCTCCTTACAGCTTATCATTGCAGCCTAGGACTTAAGTAAAGCATCCAGCAAGCTTCACCAGAGGTCACAGTGGGCAGAGAGGTCTGTCTGTAAGTCAGGGACTGCCTGTAGTCGCATGTCACAGGCACCCCCGCGATCCATATTGCGGATCGTGGGTGCACCTGTGCCTCGGTGCGCTGCCCCGGTTCCATTTCCATGGACTCTCCTCTGCTGGCTTTTGCTGCGTGCGGCAGGACTTCGGGATTTAAAGGGCCAGTGCGCACGTAATTGGTGTGTGCCACTTCCGGTCCTGTATTTAATCCGGCGGGTCCCATCAATTCCCGTCGGATCTTCAAGCCATCCCTGTGAAGTGAGAGCTCTCTGTGTTTCTGTGTCTGCAAGCGTTACCAGTGTTCCTCCGTGTTCCTGTGTCTGCAATGTTACCAGTGTTCCTCCATGTTCCTGTGTCTCCAGCGGTCCTGTGTCTCCAGCGTATCCTGTGTTCCTGTTCCATGTGCCAGATCCGGTTTCCTGATGTGAGTCCTACTGTCTCCTGCATCACTACTTTGGCTACCGCTGCGGGCTAGTCGCACCTGTGGAATGACCTGGTGGTATCCCGCCGCAGCAAGACCATCCCACTTTGCGGCGTGCTCTGGTGAAGACCAGGTGCCACTTACTCCGGTCCCAGGTGTCTGCTAGTACCGTCTCCCGCGGTGGTGCAAAGGGTCCACAGCCTACTAACCATGACATTGCAATATATATACATAAACATACGGGCACGTCTATCTGCATAAATCTACAACTAGCCAAACACAAATGTAAAAGATTTGAGGTGAACTTTTATTTCATCATCTGAGTAATGTTTCGGCTGTAATACATGAGCCTTTCTCAACCTCAAAACACTTTCCAGCATGCACCCACCAAGATGACTTTTTTCCGCGTACTGTTGTGCTGCTCGATCTTTCTCATTGTGTATAATATATATATACAGGCAGTCCCCGGGTTACATACAAGATAGGGTCTGGAGGTTTGTTCTTAAGTTGAATTTGTATGTAAGTCGAAACTGTATATTTTATAATGGTAGATCCAGACAAAAAAATTTTTTGCCCCAGTGACAATTGGAGTTTCAAAATTTTTTTCTGTAATTGGACCTAGGATTATCAATAAAGCTTCCTTTACAGACACCTTACAGCTGATCATTGCAGTCTGGGACTAAAGAAAATCATCCAGAGAGCTTCACCAGAGGTCACAGTGGGCAGAGGGGTCCGTCTTTAACTATGGGTCGTCTGTAAGTCGGGTGTCCTTAAGTAGGGGACCGCCTGTATTGTATACAGATGCATTATGTATGGTATTGTAACACCTCCCAGATCCCACAATGTGCTAAGGAATAATAAATTATAGTTCTGTCTTGCCACTTTGACTTATTAGATTTCTATTTTTATCACTGCCTTAAGGAATTTTAGCATCATAAACATTTTCCCCACGCTTAATGTTTCCAACTCTTGATGTAAACCTAATTTATAATCAAGAAGTGATGCATCTATATAACAAAATATGAGATGTTTCTATGTTTGATTCAACAAAATTTTGTGTAAAAAAATATAATAGTAGAAAACAGACAAAAAAATTGAAACCTTTTTTTAATAATGCCACTAGAAATCATAATAATGGGAGTGCCAAAAATAATAAATAGCTTGTGTGCATCTTTTATTCTCTACAGAAGAGGTCTATAAATTTGTTTCTATACTATTCCTTTGTGCTCACCTTACTATACATCCCCCGGGGTTTATTAGTATTCCTTCTTTGCTTTGTTCTCAATAGTTTTTTCTTCATAAACAGTATTGCATGTAAATACAGAAAGCTGTACATTTCCAATTTAGGCAAAGTGGCAATTTCTTGTGGCAAATTTTGACTTGTATCAGAAAATGTTCAAAAAAACCTGCATGATTTCCAAAATGTGATGTAAATTTAAAATACACAAGAGGGGATGCAGCTGCAGGATCTTGAATCCACAGAGACTTTTTAAAATAGCACACTTCTTACAGTTACACCTCTGTCTCTGTAGCGTACAGTACATGGAGAGAAAAGTATATTTACATAAAATCAGCTGAGAAAAAAAAAACTTATGTAAAAAATATGGGTTGAATACTTTAAGCTGATCTTGAGAGTTAGAATTATATACCAGGCATTAGATAGATTTTCATGTTTTTATAGGAACTGGTAATCTATCTTCTGTGGTGAATTATTAGAAACTAAATAGCAGACAATGGGGCTCATTTACTAATGGCTCCACGGCCGCACTTTCTTAGGGTTTCCCGAATTTTACCGTCTTGCGCCAAATTCTGCTGTGAGTTTGGTGCACGTGATCGGATTATGGTGCTTCGGCGCTGGCTTTCACGCGGCAGAAATCGGGGGGCGTGGCCGTCGGACAACCCGACGGATTCAGAAAAAACGCAGGTGAACGCCGGCGGATCTCGGTGCAGCTGCGACACCTGCTGGATATCGGGCGCACGACCTTAGTGAATCCCGGCAGAACCCGTATCCACATCAGACAACGCGCCGCAGGATCGCGACAGGTCCGGGTAAGTAAATGAGCCCCAATATATTTTTCACCGCCGGTAAACACATATCTGGTAACATAGCCATACCAACTTGTACCTGGCCAAGTTACCGGTTGTGCAGTTGCTTCCTTACCACTTTGTGAATTTATGCCTCTTTAGGAAGTTTTGTTAGATAACTTGCCACCGCTTTATCTCCAAAGAAAGTGATTTTGCCTTGTACTTTCACAAGATGGAAAACACAACATTTTTGGGAACTGTTACTGTGTGTCAAAGTGCAAGCCACTGGAACATGAGTCAACCAGGACCAGTATACATCTTTCATAGCCCACTATGTTTTGCATGGCAGAGACGACTGCACCGCCTCAATGAGAAGAGGTTTTAATGGTAACTCCAATGTTCTTTAGATCTTATTCTAACAACAGTTGGAACAACTGTTTCATTACCTTTCCACGTGTCCCTTAGAGGGGCATTCCCACATAGATAAATATACTCAAAATAACTCAAGATAACAAAATAACATATTCTCTAATTCACTGTTATTAACAGAAATAAGATATAATTCCAACTTGTCTCTATCTGCCCTGGAGTTTACAATTTTGGTTGCCCCAGGATCTGCCGTAAATCTTCTGACTATGGTTGGACGATTCCCTATAGTTTATCCTGTACTGCAGGAGAAGGGAGAGGGGTAGGATTCAGACGGCACTACAGAGAGAGGCACTTCCTGCTTCAGCTGTGCTTCTAGCAACAGCTGCTCTACAAACAAGATAATCTCTGGATCCTCTGGGAAGGGTGACATAGCAGTGCTAACTATGCTGTTAAATGAGGCAGTAGAGCGTGTGTGTTATTGTGTCTTATATCCATCTCATGACTCTGATCTGTCTGTCTCACCTCTCTTTTTCTATGTGTCATAGCAAGAAATCATGAAGTGTCTGCCTATCTAGTGCCAGACCACACTTTGGAATTTTTATAATGACCATCACTGTGTGATAGGAGCTTAAACAGCAATAAAACTGGCTTAAATTGCAAAGTAAGGGGTCAAGGGGATTTTAGAACTTTGATGTGCAAAGCCCTTTAAATGCTTATGTTACCTGGCCCATAGCTCAGAAGAATTCCTTCCTGAATCCAATCATGGCAGTCAGAATGACTATTTTTGTTCTTACCATGACATATATTTTTACTCTCAAAAAAGTGTTGAACATGTTTGAATTATCAGACAGTACAGCATCCTGTGACAGAGTTCCATAATCCTACTACACTTACAGTAAAGAATCCCTGTCTATGGTAATGGTGAAACCACCTTTCCTTTAGGCGAAGATGGTGCCCCCTTGTCTTTGCCACAGGCCTAGGTATAAAAAGATCTTTAGAGAGATCCCTGTACTGCCCAATCAGGTATTTAATGTAATAGAATCACACCTTAGCCATCTTTTTTTCTTACGTGAACAACCACAGGTTTGTCATTTTGTTCTAACCCTTAATAAACGTGGTTGCTGCGCTCTGTATCCATTATACTATACTTCTATCTGATAATTACTTTACATAGCTTAGTATTATCCACAATTATTAAAATTCTTCTGACGTGCCAAATTCTATTTGCAGATATTTAAAGTAGTTCAAGTAAATGGGCCTTACAATATGGTCCTGTAGCTGCTCCTAGTGCTTAAACAAACACCACATTTTTTTTTTAGAAGGATAGCGTTACCGAAACCTCTGGTAACGCTATCTAACACTGAGGCGAAGTACAATGTAAACATCGGACCGCTCGCCAAGTGGTACGATGTATTCATGAGGGGGCGGGGTTGGGGCGGTGACTGCTGCATGACGCTTGGCAGTCACTGCCGGCCTATGGAGCCAGCAGGGCGGTCCGACACTTACATTGTACTCCGCCTCAGTGTTTAGTAAGCAGCTCCTAGTGCCTGATTTATGGGTGACAGGTCCTTTTTAAGACTGGTATACCCAGCACAAGTCTTTCCTTCAGTGTACTGCATGCCTGATTTACTAAAGTAAATATACAAAATTTACTATTATTAAAATTGGAGGTGCACTTGACCACTGGGGGTCTACTAATTTTTTTCTGATATGAAGCTCTACATTTTGGTTATCCTTTGCACAACATATGTAAATGAAGATAATAGTTTCCATCATTCTGGTGGTTGGTGAAGTAAACCTAGCTACAAGTATGTCCTTTGCTGTATTTCTTCTTGGCTAGACTTGTCTAGATGTGTATTTTGCAATACTGTTTCATGGAAGTCCTATCTATGTGTTTCTAGAGGGGCCCATTCCTTGCTTTGCTACAGTGTTCTCTGAATCCTGGTTATAAAAATATACACTTTACTTACTTTTTGTGTAATCAAGAACTATGGAACCATATAGCTGGTTCACTGGTCTATCATGCATTGTAAGTATTTGTACAATAAATAAGCTTAGTACTAATATAATTAATAATAAAAATAAACCCCTGCTGTGGCTGCTGGAGTGTGGTAACTGTATCTGACATTTGCGTGTATAGACAAACCTAATTAAACTTCACAATGAATTCAGCTCTTTGCAGAACATAAAATCCACAACATTAGATTTCATTATTTAAGAAGTAGGACAGTTGGTAATTTTTAAGATTTTTGTATTTCAAGTTTACAGAATGAGCAATCTATGTTTGAATTTACTACAATTCTACATAATTTATATTATTTCTATTTTAGCATTTCCATTAAATGCTGCAATTAAAACTCCATCACTGCACAGTGGCCCCTTAAGTCACAATATTTTAACCTCTTACAGACATGTGACACAGTACTAAGTCACACGTCGGCTGCAGGTGAATGGAGAGTGCTCACGTGCTGAGCCCTCTCCATAGCCGGTAAGTCTTTGCTGCTTATTTTAGCAAACACATTCCAGTAACACCCGCAATTGGTGCTAGCAAACCCGTCCATCACCGCCAGGCAAAGTGCACGGACTCTGCCGTCTTGGTAAAGATCGCCGCTCCCCATGAGATATACTACTATATACTACAGTATGGCAGTAAATGGTAGAATCAATCAGACAACTTAGGGTTAAAGTATCCTAGGAGGTCTGAAAAATAGTAAATAAAAATAAAATTAAAAAAGTTAAAAAAATATATATATAAAAAAAGTAAATTTCAAATCATTACTAGAGATGAGCGAACACTAAAATGCTCGGGTACTCGTTATTCGAGACGAACTTTTCCCGATGCTCGAGTGCTCGTCTCGAATAACGAACCCCATTGAAGTCAATGGGAGACTCGAGCATTTTTCAAGGGGACCAAGGCTCTGCACAGGGAAGCTTGGCCAAACACCTGGGAACCTCAGAAAAGGATGGAAACACCACGGAAATGGACAGGAAACAGCAGGGGCAGCATGCATGGATGCCTCTGAGGCTGCCTAATCGCACCATTATGCCAAAATTATGGGCAACAGCATGGCCATGACAGAGTGACAGAATGAAGCTAGATAGCATCTAAAACATCCAATAATTGACCCTGACACTATAGGGGACGGCATGCAGAGGCAGCGGCAGCAGGCTAGAGAGTGTCATGGCGACATACCCTAAATGGACTCAGGCTTCAAACCAATGGGTGGCAGAGAGGAACCAAAGGAGGTGAGCAAGAAGCGCTCAAATAATATCGGTACATGATAAAAGTTTGCCAGTATATTTTGTGGATTACACAGCAGGGTGGCGACAAAGTTAACATGGAAGCCATGAAAACAACCCAAAATTCTGCCTGACACAGCTCGTTTGATAAGGGGACCATGTATGGAGGCAGTGAACTAGTAGTAGATTAAAGGTGCTGCAGTTAAAACTATGTTAGTTGGATCTTGGCATGGAGCTGGCGCTCCGCTGCCAGGCGAGCTTTCGCCAATCCAAGCCCCTGTCTATAGGCTACTCCCCAAACAGCACTTCTAAGAACCTTTTGTATAAGATCAAGTGTAGTAGCGTTCTTATAAGTTTAGGATATGGCGGGTGAGGGGAATGTAAACAGATGCGCAAGAAGCGCTGAAATAATATCCCTAAATGGTAAAAGTTTGCAAGTATATTTTGTGGATTACACAGCAGGGTGGCGACAAAGTTAACAACTTTGATGTGGAATGCCCTGTAATAGCTCTTGGGCGGTGTGCCTTTTATCGCCTAGGCTCAGCAGTTTCAGCACCGCCTGCTGTCGCTTAGCGACGGCACTGCTGCTGTGCCTAGAGCTACCGACTGATGGCGCCATGCCCACGGATGGTAATTCGGAGGAGGAGGAGGTGGAGGAGGGGTGGGAGGAGGTATAGTAGGCCTTTGAGACCTGGACCGAGGTAGGCCCCGCAATTCTCTGCGTCGGCAGTATATGACCAGCCCCAGGGTCAGACTCGGTCCCAGCCTGCACCAAGTTAAGTGTAGTAGCGTTCTTATAAGTTTGGGATATGGCGGGTGAGGGGAATGTAAACAGATGCGCAAGAAGCGCATGATGCGCATGGAGCTGGCGTTCCGCTGCCAGGCGAGCTTTCGCCAATCCAAGCCCCTGTCTCTAGGCTACTCCCCAAACAGCACTTCTAAGAACCTTTTGTATAAGATCAAGTGTAGTAGCGTTCTTATAAGTTTAGGATATGCCGGGTGAGGGGAATGTAAACAGATGCGCAAGAAGCGCTGAAATAATATCCCTAAATGGTAAAAGTTTGCCAGTATATTTTGTG
This sequence comes from Engystomops pustulosus, assembly GCF_040894005.1. Classification (NCBI taxonomy): domain Eukaryota; kingdom Metazoa; phylum Chordata; class Amphibia; order Anura; family Leptodactylidae; genus Engystomops; species Engystomops pustulosus. The sequence continues at coordinate 67,969,037 of NC_092414.1, forward strand.
GATAACACAGCAGGGTGGCGACAAAGTTAACAACTTTGATGTGGAATCCATGAAAACAACCCAAATTTCTGCCTGACACACCTCGTTTGATAAAGGGACGATGTATGGAGGCAGCTATATGGACGACTTTTGGAGGTAGCAATGGAGACAACGTGTGGAGGCTGCTATGGAGACAATTTAATTTGGATAGTGCCTGTATGTGGCAGTCCCAAACATTTTTCAAACCAGAGGAGCAGGTAGGTGGCCCTCCAGTAAAATGGGATAGATTGAGTGCCTGTATGTGGCAGTCCCAAAAATGTTTCAAACCAGAGGAGCAGGTAGGTGGCCCTCCAGTAAAATGGAATAGATTGAGTGCCTGTATGTGGCAGTCCCAAAAATTCTTCAAACCAGAGGAGCAGGTAGGTGGCCCTCCAGTAAAATGGAATAGATTGAGTGCCTGTATGTGGCAGTCCCAAAAATGTTTCAAACCAGAGGAGCAGGTAGGTGGCCCTCCAGTAAAATGGAATAGATTGAGTGCCTGTATGTGGCAGTCCCAAAAATTGTTCAAACCAGAGGAGCAGGTAGGTGGCCCTGCAGTAAAATGGAATAGATTGAGTGCCTGTATGTGGCAGTCCCAAAAATGTTTCAAACCAGAGGAGCAGGTAGGTGGCCCTCCAGTAAAATGGAATAGATTGAGTGCCTGTATGTGGCAGTCCCAAAAATTGTTCAAACCAGAGGAGCAGGTAGGTGGCCCTGCAGTAAAATGGAATAGATTGAGTGCCTGTATGTGGCAGTCCCAAAAATGTTTCAAACCAGAGGAGCAGGTAGGTGGCCCTCCAGTAAAATGGAATAGATTGAGTGCCTGTATGTGGCAGTCCCAAAAATTGTTCAAACCAGAGGAGCAGGTAGGTGGCCCTGCAGTAAAATGGAATAGATTGAGTGCCTGTATGTGGCAGTCCCAAAAATGTTTCAAACCAGAGGAGCAGGTAGGTGGCCCTCCAGTAAAATGGAATAGATTGAGTGCCTGTATGTGGCAGTCCCAAAAATTTTTTAAAACAGAGGACCGGGTAGGTGGCCCTCCAGAAAAATGGAATAGATTGAGTGCCTGTATGTGGCACTCACAAAAATTGTTTCAAACAGAGGACCGGGTAGGTGGCCCTCCAGAAAAATTAAATGCATGAAGTACTATAGCAAGAGCCAGTGGGCCCTGTCAAAAAATAGCCATTTTCCTCTGCTTTACTGTACAAAGAGGAGGAGAAGGAGGAAAATGAGGAGGAGGAGGAGGAGTGGATCAATTATTCAGGTTGAGCTTCCTTCACCTGGTGGAGATTGGAAATTCTGAGAAATCCAGCCTTTATTCATTTTAATAAGCGTCAGCCTGTCAGCGCTGTCAGTCGACAGGCGTGTACGCTTATCGGTGATGATGCCACCAGCTGCACTGAAAACCCGCTCGGACAAGACGCTAGCGGCAGGGCAGGCAAGAACCTCCAAGGCGTACAGCGCCAGTTCGTGCCACATGTCCAGCTTTGAAACCCAGTAGTTGTAGGGAGCTGTGTGATCATTTAGGACGATGGTATGGTCAGCTACGTACTCCCTCACCATCTTTCTGTAAAGATCAGCCCTACTCTGCCGAGACTGGGGACAGGTGACAGTGTCTTGCTGGGGTGACATAAAGCTGGCAAAAGCCTTGTAAAGCGTACCCTTGCCAGTGCTGGACAAGCTGCCTGCTCGCCTACTCTCCCTCGCTACTTGTCCCGCAGAACTACGCACTCTGCCGCTAGCGCTGTCAGAAGGGAAATACTGTTTCAGCTTGTGCACCAGGGCCTGCTGGTATTCATGCATTCTCACACTCCTTTCCTCTCCAGGGATGAGAGTGGGAAGATTTTGCTTGTACCGTGGGTCCAGGAGAGTGAACACCCAGTAATCGGTGCTGGAATAAATTCTTTGAACGCGAGGGTCACGGGATAGGCAGCCTAGCATGAAATCTGCCATATGCGCCAGAGTACCAACGCGTAAGAATTCACTCCCCTCACTGGCCTGACTGTCCATTTCCTCCTCCTCCAACTCCTCCAACTCCTCTTCTTCTGCCCATACACGCTGAACAGTGAAGGACTCAACAATGGTCCCCTCTTGTGTCTCGCCAACATTCTCCTCCTCTTCCTCCTCATCCTCCTCCACCTCCACCGATATGCGCTGAGAAACAGACCTCAGGGTGCTTTGGCTATCAACAAGGGAATATTCTTCCCCCGTCTCTTGTGACGAGCGCAAAGCTTCCGACTTCATGCTGACCAGAGAGTTTTTCAACAGGCCAAGCAGCGGGATGGTGAGGCTGATGATGGCGGCATCGCCACTGACCATCTGTGTTGACTCCTCAAAGTTACTCAGCACCTGACAGATATCAGACATCCACGTCCACTCCTCATTGTAGACTTGAGGAAGCTGACTGACCTGACTACCAGTTCTGGTGGAAGTTGACATCTGGCAGTCTACAATCGCTCTGCGCTGCTGGTAAACTCTGGATAACATGGTCAGTGTTGAATTCCACCTCGTGGGCACGTCGCACAACAGTCGGTGAGCGGGCAGTTGGAGGCGGCGCTGCGCTGCCCTGAGAGTGGCAGCATCTGGGCTGGACTTCCTGAAATGCGCACAGATGCGGCGCACCTTCGTGAGCAAATCAGACAGATTGGGGTATGTCTTGAGGAAACGCTGCACTATCAGATTTAACACATGGGCCAGGCATGGCACATGTGTCAGTCTGCCGAGTTGCAGAGCCGCCACCAGGTTACGGCCGTTGTCACACACAACCATTCCCGGCTTGAGGTTCAGCGGTGCCAGCCACAGATCAGTCTGCGCCGTGATGCCCTGTAATAGCTCTTGGGCGGTGTGCCTTTTGTCGCCTAGGCTCAGCAGTTTGAGCACCGCCTGCTGTCGCTTAGCGACGGCACTGCTGCTGTGCCTAGAGCTACCGACTGATGGCGCCGTGCCCACGGATGGTAGTTCGGAGGAGGAGGTGGAGGAGGGGTGGGAGGAGGAGGAGGCATAGTAGGCCTGAAACACCTGGACCGAGGTAGGCCCCGCAATCCTCGGCGTCGGCAGTATATGAGCAGCCCCAGGGTCAGACTCGGTCCCAGCCTCCACCAAGTTAACCCAATGTGCCGTCAGCGATATATAGTGGCCCTGCCCGGCAGCACTCGTCCACGTGTCCGTGGTCAGGTGGACCTTGTCAGAAACGGCGTTGGTCAGGGCACGGATGATGTTGTCTGACACGTGCTGGTGCAGGGCTGGGACGGCACATCGGGAAAAGTAGTGGCGGCTGGGGACCGAATACCGAGGGGCGGCCGCCGCCATGAGGTTGCGAAAGGCCTCGGTCTCTACTAGCCTATAGGGCAGCATCTCCAGGCTAAGCAATCTGGAGATGTGCACATTAAGGGCTTGGGCGTGCGGGTGGGTTGCACTATATTTGCGTTTCCGCTCCAGCGTCTGGGGTATGGAGAGCTGAACGCTGGTGGATGCTGTGGAGGATCGTGGAGGCGACGATGGGGTTTTTGTGCCAGAGTCCTGGGCAGGGGGCTGACTAGCAGCTGACACAGGGGAAGGAGCAGTGGTGTGCACGGCCGGAGGTGAACGGGCTTGTTGCCACTGAGTGGGGTGCTTAGCATTCATATGCCTGCGCATACTGGTGGTAGTTAAGCTAGTAGTGGTGGAACCCCTGCTGAGCCTGGTTTGGCAAATGTTGCACACCACAGTCCGTCGGTCATCCGGTGTTTCCTTAAAGAACCTCCACACTTCTGAAGATCTAGCCCTCGCCGCAAGAGCCCTCACCACGGGAGCTTCACTAGTTGACAGTGGCGCTGATGCACCAGCTCTGGCCCTGCCTCTCCGTCTGGCCCCACCACTGCCTCTTCCAACCTGTTCAGGTCGAGGACTCTCCTCCGTCTCAGAAGCACTGTGTTCACCCGGCCTCTCAACCCAGCTTGGGTCTGTCACCTCATCATCCTCCGATCCCTCAGTCTGCTCCCCCCTCGGACTTCCTGCCCTGACAACAACTTCCCCACTGTCTGACAACCGTGTCTCCTCATCGTCGGACACCTCTTTACACACTTCCACTACGTCAAGAAGGTCATCATCACCCACAGACTGTGACTGGTGGAAAACCTGGGCATCGGAAAATTGCTCAGCAGCAACCGGACAAGTGGTTTGTGACTGTGGGAAGGGTCCAGAAAACAGTTCCTCAGAGTATGCCGGTTCAAATGCCAAATTTTCCTGGGAGGGGGCAGACTGGGGGGGAGGAGGCTGAGGTGCAGGAGCTGGAGGAGTGGGGATTTCGGTGACATGGGTGGACTGCGTGGAAGACTGACTGGTGGTGGACAAATTGCTCGAAGCATTGTCAGCAATCCACGACATCACCTGTTCGCACTGTTCTGGCCTCAACAGTGCTCTACCACGAGTCCCAGTAACTTCAGACATGAACCTAGGGAGTGTAGCTCTGCGGCGTTCCCCTGCTCCCTCATCAGCAGGTGGTGTCTCACCCCGCCCAGGACCACGGCCTCTGACCCCTGCAGTAGTTGGACGCCCACGTCCCCGCCCTCGTCCTCTACCCCTAGCCCTCGGGTTAAACATTTTTAAAATGAGAGTTATAACTTTTTTTTTTTTTTTACTTCTTTTTGTTTTTTTTTGTGTTTTTTTGTGTTTTTTTTTTTTTTTTGTGTTTTTTGTTTTTTTTTTGAGTTTTTAAAACCAAACAATCCTATCCTATTGCTATGGCTATTTTCTAGCCAAGTATCAAAGGAAGCACACTACTATGCCAGATGAGATGACACTGAGTTAGTGCCTAATAGAAATCCAACCCCTACTGAATTTTGCCACTTCGGCCTTTGCTATGGATATGTGCGCCACTAAGCGCAGAACACAGCGGTCGCAAGTCTCACTACAAATTGCTCAGAATTGGCAAGTACATGCACTGCAGAAACTACAGCCACCAGCAGATCAACCAGAAATCAAATATATAGAACGCTACTGTAGGCTTCAAGAAGCTGTTTGTATTCTCCTATGGCTATTTTCTAGCCAAGTATCAAAGGAAGCACACTACTATGCCAGATGAGATGACACTGAGTTATTGCCTAATAGAAATCCAACCCCTACTGAATTTTGCCACTTCGGCCTTTGCTATGGATATGTGCGCCACTAAGCGCAGAACACAGCGGTCGCAAGTCTCACTACAAATTGCTCAGAATTGGCAAGTACATGCACTGCAGAAACTACAGCCACCAGCAGATCAACCAGAAATCAAATATATAGAACGCTACTGTAGGCTTCAAGAAGCTGTTTGTATTCTCCTATGGCTATTTTCTAGCCAAGTATCAAAGGAAGCACACTACTATGCCAGATGAGATGACACTGAGTTATTGCCTAATAGAAATCCAACCCCTACTGAATTTTGCCACTTCGGCCTTTGCTATGGATATGTGCGCCACTAAGCGCAGAACACAGCGGTCGCAAGTCTCACTACAAATTGCTCAGAATTGGCAAGTACATGCACTGCAGAAACTACAGCCACCAGCAGATCAACCAGAAATCAAATATATAGAACGCTACTGTAGGCTTCAAGAAGCTGTTTGTATTCTCCTATGGCTATTTTCTAGCCAAGTATCAAAGGAAGCACACTACTATGCCAGATGAGATGACACTGAGTTATTGCCTAATAGAAATCCAACCCCTACTGAATTTTGCCACTTCGGCCTTTGCTATGGATATGTGCGCCACTAAGCGCAGAACACAGCGGTCGCAAGTCTCACTACAAATTGCTCAGAATTGGCAAGTACATGCACTGCAGAAACTACAGCCACCAGCAGATCAACCAGAAATCAAATATATAGAACGCTACTGTAGGCTTCAAGAAGCTGTTTGTATTCTCCTATGGCTATTTTCTAGCCAAGTATCAAAGGAAGCACACTACTATGCCAGATGAGATGACACTGAGTTATTGCCTAATAGAAATCCAACCCCTACTGAATTTTGCCACTTCGGCCTTTGCTATGGATATGTGCGCCACTAAGCGCAGAACACAGCGGTCGCAAGTCTCACTACAAATTGCTCAGAATTGGCAAGTACATGCACTGCAGAAACTACAGCCACCAGCAGATCAACCAGAAATCAAATATATAGAACGCTACTGTAGGCTTCAAGAAGCTGTTTGTATTCTCCTATGGCTATTTTCTAGCCAAGTATCAAAGGAAGCACACTACTATGCCAGATGAGATGACACTGAGTTATTGCCTAATAGAAATCCAACCCCTACTGAATTTTCCCACTTCGGTCTTTGCTATGGATATGTGTGCCACTAAGAGCTAAACACAACGGTAGCAAGTCCCCCTGCTAATTCCTCACAAAATGGTAAAAGATGCAAATTAAAATAAAAAAAGTAGAACGTTATTGTAGCCCTAAGAAGGGCTGTTGGGTTCTTTGAGAATCACTCCTGCCTAACAGTAAGCTAATAGAACACCCTAACGCTTTCCCTGACCAGCAGCAGCTCTCTCCCTAGCGGCATCCAGAGACAGAATGATCCGAGCAGCGCGGCCAGCGGCTAGTCTATCCCAGGGTCACCTGATCTGGCCAGCCAACCACTGCTATCGACGTGTAAGGGTACCACGTCATGCTGGGTGGAGTGCAGAGTCTCCTGGCTTGTGATTGGCTCTGTTTCTGGCCGCCAAAAAGCAAAACGGCGGGAGCTGCCATTTTCTCGAGCGGGCGAAGTATTCGTCCGAGTAACGAGCAGTTTCGAGTACCCTAATGCTCGACCGAGCATCAAGCTCGGACGAGCATGTTCGCTCATCTCTAATCATTACCCTTTCCCTAGAAGTCATAAAAATATAAATAAACTGTAAAAATCATAAACAAGTTAGGTATTGCCATGTCCCAAAATGCCCAATCTATCAAAATATAATTATGGTGTTTCACAGCATTTAACTCCGTAACAGAAAATAGTGCTCAAAGTCCAATATGGCAATTTTTTGCCATTTTGAAAAATATCAAAAATTCAATAAAAAGTGATCAAAAAGGCCATTTAATTCTTGTAAATGTATGAAAACATTATAAAACCTATACACATTTGGTATTCCCGTGATCACACCGACCCAAATAATAAAGTAGAAATGTCATTTGGAGCTCACAGTGAAAGCCATAAAATCCAAGCTCACAAGAATACGGTGCAAATGTGTTTTTTCTCCAATTTCACTGCATTTGGAATTTTTTCCCTGCTTCCCAGTGCACAGTATGGAATATAAAATACCATCATTATGAAGTGCAATTTGTTTTGCAGAAAACAAGCCCTTCCACAGCTCTTTACATGGAAAAATAAAAAAAAAGTTATAGACTTTTAAAGGTAGGGAATGAAAAATGTAAACTCAAAAACTAAAAAGGGCCTCAGCGTTAAGGCGTTAACATACAATGGCCCACATTTATTACTAATGTGCAGCATATAGAAATATCAAAGAACAAGCAGGTAAGTATGGGCAAAAATGATAATTTTTATTCCAAAAAAATGAAATATGACAACATACACAAAATTTTATAAAAACATTTAAAACATGTAGAAACACATCAAATTCATATGGACCTAAAACAGATAATGCATATAAAGCCACACAAGTAAAGAGTAAGGGCTATTTCCCCAAAATGGTAACAAATAGTGTAACCAAAAGTGTAAACACTGGGATAAGTCAAGGTAACAAAACATAATCACAAATACTTTATATTCACATATCATAGGTAGCCGATACTCAATAGGTCAGTTTCATGTGTGAAAGTTATCCCATTAGAGGTGACAATGTTGCACCTGAGCTACTACGTAGGGAGGCCCGGATGATTTACAATATGGGATGTCCCTTCCCTCGAGGGATTAACGGGTATCTTTTATCTCCAGGCTACTACACACAGTGTTGAACGACTATCTATGGGGTGAGTGTCTGGAAGCTGACAACTTGGTAAGACTTGAAGAATTATACATTTTTTTACACAAAAATTTAACAAAAAAATTTTTCTCATATCTTATTCACAGATTTCATATCTTAGTTTTTATGGGATTGTAAATATTGGATCAATTTATATTATTTTATATTGTGTTATGTTGTTATACTAAAATTATATTGTATGTACCATGCACTGTCTATTTAAACTGCCTATCCTTGGGTGACTACCTACCTTCAACAGTTATATTTTTGGTATTTATTTGAAATATATTTTATATAGGATATTAAAAGGTCACATTGGAATTCTATTCTGATCTATATGGAGTATCTCTCTAAATCTTTTGATGATTTACTTTGATTGTGACATAAATTTGATATGTTCTTTATTGTTTAAATGTATTTGTTTCCTTATGCTAGGGGTATACTTTTTACTTTTCTTTTTTATGCCATATATTATTTTCACGGGTTTGGGAGTGGTATTCATTATTAAGGGGTTACCCCTAGATATGTTTTACAGAGTACATATTATGAATTTAGTATATGCAGCTGATTATATCCACAGGTTTAGTAGTAATAGTAAATTATATGGTTTTTTAGGAGTTGCCCTTAGACCATTTCTATAGTGTATATACAATGAATTTGATGTATGTATTTCATATTAAATTGATTGCTGGTTATAGATATTGGGGCAGATTTACTTACCCGGCCCATTCGTGATCCAGCGGCGCGTTCTCTGCGGTGGATTTGGGTCTTCTGGCGATTCACTAAGGCAGTTCCTCCGACGTCCACCAGGTGTCGCTGCTGCGCTGAAGAGCATCGGAACGCATGGGAGTTCACCGAGCTATCCTTGATGGAGGTAAGCGCGTGTCCCGCGACACTTTTTATTTTTTTAAATGTGGCGGTTTCTCCGAATCCGCCGGGTTATCGTTTGGCCACGCCCCCCATTTCCGTCGCGTGCGCCAATACAGGGAAAATACCCGGGGCAATACAGGGAAAATTGGCGCATATCGGAAATATTCGGGTAACACGTCGGGAAAATGCGAATCGGGCCCTTAGTAAATGTTCCCCATTATTTGCATCTCTGCACTTCTTATAGAATATATCCGTTTTGGAATCATGATCTGGCACTTATTACACTTTGGATTTGCTTGTCACTTTAATGGCATATTAAGCATTCATCCGGTTAAGGTATCTGAGTAAATACGGTGATCAATCACCGTTGGGATGACTATACTGCACTCCTGTACCAATTAAGGACATATCGCAAGAATTGGGGTGTTATCTCCTCTGATTATATTGTACTTCCATGCATGCGCATAACTTGTGTTGTTGTCTGTAAGACATGATAACTTTTGTTATCATGTGTGCTGCACACATATCCCTGGCTGTGATTTTAACTTGGTATTTTTTGCACATTTGTTACTGCGAATAGCAATATTTTTCTACCATTAGGGGCCATTATTTGATACTGACCTATATTATATGATATTTTAATGTGAAGTATCTGGTATTATGTTTTGTTACCTTGACTTATCCCAGTGTTTACACTTTTGGTGTATACATGATCTTTTTGTTACCATTTTGGTGAGATAGCCCTTACTCTTTTCTAGGTGGCGTTATATGGACCTTGGTATCTGGTTTTGGTCCATTTGAATTTGATGTGTATGTCGTCATAATTGATTTTTTTGGAATCATTATTTAATAATAATAATTACTTTTGACCATACACACCTGCTTGAACTTTGATATTTCGATAGATTAATTTTTTGTGTTGGGGGCTCATCATTATTATTTGATATCAAAATACATCTCCACCATTCTTGTATTTTTAATGTGCAGCATGTGCCACATTCATTAAGACCAGAGCAGGGTCTTTATGAATGTGGCATGTGGTGCACTCAATGCTTGAGAAAGATTCATTGCTAATCGAAACGTCGCGAATTTTATGCCTTCTATGTAAATAAAGCCTTTATACTTTGGATTTCCTGGCGTGCTGTGGCTTCCTCCATCGATGTCCCGCACTCAATGTGTGCCACATTTCTGTTGGACTTCTGACATAAATGTGGAAGCCAGTGTGAATGTGCACCGTACCGCACAGTGCAGCTGCAACACAATACTACCACAGACACTTCATAAGTACAAACAAAACCAGTTTGCACATGTAATTATATGCAATCTATGTGCAATTTTATGGTTTCCTATTTGTGACAATTTCTGGTGCATTGGTGTATTTGCTTTGTAATTTTTCTAAAGATTACTGTGCATGAGTTTTCCTGTGATGCTCCAGATGTATTACCAGAATCCACCAGGTATAGGAATAAGTATTTGATGGGTTGTGCAAATATTTGGAACTTTATGAGAAATAAAGTTGCCCAAAAAACTGTCTGAGATATATCACTCCCACACAAACAAAACTAGCCAACACCCCATCCAAAAAAGACTACTCAAAACTACACTCAACATACAATGGCATACTCTAAACACAGATCTGCAACGCATCATTGGCGGAATCAGCATGGGAATTTTAATGTAAACTCCTGTATTACTAGAGTGCGTGGACTGATTTGATGTCTGGTAATGCCTCTCTGGTTGTCACACAAATAACCAATAGATAAGAAGAAGCTGATCCATATAGATCAGCTGTTTACAGACTTGAGAAGGCTTCTAAAAACACTGCTCACTACAGGATGCAAAAGGAGAAAAAATATATTTCTTAAGAGTATATTGAATAGCTTACTATGATTGCCTGCATTGTTCATTTCAGAAATAAAAAAAACTTTATTTATTTTCCCTTCAACTGAGTATGAGCTGTGACTGTGTATAATGTACAAGATCCATAAGAAGATCCTGTCTTTTACATAAAGTAGAAGATGAATAATATCTTTCTGCTACTATCTTTGACTTTTGTATTTGCAATCTGCTTTTATCTGTCTTATTCGTCTGCATATTTCACCTTGTAGTGATTGTCCCAAGATCACTGTAAAATATTCCTAGTATTGATATTTCTTTCACCACACATCCCAGTCATTTGAGAGGTATTTTTTCAATTATTTACATACCATTACAATGGAGAGCAAGAAGTGTTCTGCATAATATCTTTTCTAACTTTCACTGTCAGAAAGTTAACAGAAGCCAAATGAAATACAATAAGATTTAAAGAAAAAATTAAATTGCATCTATTGCAGATCAAGGCTGTCAATGAGATAAAACTTATTTTATTTTTGATAGAGATATTTTACAGACTGACTGACATTTTTTTAATGAAAAACGTAATGCTACTGTTTTATGGATTCCAAGGGGGCATACAAGAGGTTGCATCAGAAATTTCATAAAGGCTAGTCAAGGTTGTGAAAATGTAATTTGAAAATCTTTGTACAACAATATATTTGAGTAAACATAAACACCATAAAGTTTATGTGTACAATGAAATACAAGTCCAGGTTACAATGCTTTCACATAGCTTCTTATTTATAGTAATGCATCTAGCAAAGCCTTTTCATGGGGACATTAAAAACATCTCATCTATCGAAGGCCTTAAAGTTAGATTTATACAACCTTAGCGTCAAGACAGAGAATTAGTTCTGTCCTGTGCTTCCCATCAAACTCTTTCCTTGCCTACTTGCAGACCCTACACTAAATCACAGGCAACAACTGGTCAACGTTTCCTATTCTGGCTATGTGCACAGAACAGTAGATCTATAAACAAAGAGAAGAGACAGACAACTGGGTAAAATCATGCAGACTGGGTCAGAATCATGGATGAAAAGTATAAAATCAAAAGTCAGAAGAATAGTCAGGTCCAAGCAAAAGGTCACATCAATATCACAGCAGAGTAGCAAAGTAACACACAAGCCAGAAAGTCATTAAGAGACCTAGAATGACATCACTGATGTGTGTAACAGGAGTGTGTGAACAGCGCCCATGCAGCTGATTTTCACCTGTGTCCTCAGCCCATAGCAATAATCTACAGAGCTGCTCTGTTGAAAGGGCTCTGACACTGAGATGAACAAAATCACACAGCAGATTATCATACTTTATTTAACAAAGAACTAGGCCAACAGCTTGTTAAAAATTAAGAGAAATAAAGAAGGTAAGTAAGTACCAGAAGTTGCTAAATAATACCCTTGATTAATTGATCATCAGCAAGTGTGACCAGGGCCGGATTAAGGTTGGTGGGGGCCCCTGGGCGCAAAATCTGGTGGAGGCCCCCACTGAGTGCAGCGTGCATACACGTCCACCTGCTTCCTTTCCACTATCCCAGCAGTAACACAGCTACATACAGCCGCCTCACCCCCAGTAACACAGCTACATACAGCCGCCTGGCCCCCAGTAACACAGCTACATACAGCCGCCTCACCCCCAGTAACACAGCTACATACAGCCGCCTGGCCCCCAGTAACACAGCTACATACAGCCGCCTGGCCCCCAGTAACACAGCTACATACAGCCGCCTCATCCCCAGTAACACAGCTACATACAGCCGCCTCATCCCCAGTAACACAGCTACATACAGCCGCCTCATCCCCAGTAACACAGCTACATACAGCCGCCTGGCCCCCAGTAACATAGCTACATACAGCCGCCTGGCCCCCAGTAACACAGCTACATACAGCCGCCTCATCCCCAGTAACACAGCTACATACAGCCGCCTCATCCCCAGTAACACAGCTACATACAGCCGCCTCATCCCCAGTAACACAGCTACATACAGCCGCCTGGCCCCCAGTAACACAGCTACATACAGCCGCCTTGCCCCCAGTAACACAGCTGCATACAGCCGCCTCACCCCCAGTAACACAGCTACATACAGCCGCCTCACCCCCAGTAACACAGCTACATACAGCTGCCTCATCCCCAGTAACACAGCTACATACAGCTGCCTCATCTCCAGTACCACAGCTACATACAGCCGCCTCATCTCCAGTACCACAGCTACATACAGCCGCCTGGCCCCCAGTAACACAGCTACATACAGCCGCTTCACCCCCAGTAACACAGCTACATACAGCCGCCTCATCCCCAGTAACACAGCTACATACAGCCGCCTGGCCCCCAGTAACACAGCTACATACAGCCGCCTGGCCCCCAGTAACACCGCTACATACAGTCGCCTGGCCCCCAGTAACACAGCTACATACAGCCGCCTAGCCCCCAGTAACACAGCTACATACAGCCGCCTAGCCCCCAGTAACACAGCTACATACAGCCGCCTCGCCCCCTGTAACACAGCTACATACAGCCGCCTCGCCCCCAGTAACACAGCTACATACAGCCACCTAGCCCCCAGTAACACAGCTACATACAGCCGCCTCGTCCCCAGTAACACAGCTACATACAGCCGCTTCACCCCCAGTAACACAGCTACATACAGCCGCCTCTCCCCCAGTAACACAGCTACATACAGCCGCCTCATCCCCAGTAACACAGCTACATACAGCCGCCTGGCCCCCAGTAACACAGCTACATACAGCCGCCTGGCCCCCAGTAACACAGCTACATACAGCCGCCTCGCCCCCAGTAACACAGCTACATACAGCTGCCTCATCCCCAGTAACACAGCTACATACAGCCCCCTCGCCCCCAGTAACACAGCTACATACAGCTGCCTCGTCCCCAGTAACACAGCTACATACAGCCGTCTCGCCCCCAGTAACACAGCTACATACAGCTGCCTCACCCCTAGACTGATATATACACACCTTTATATACTTATATACACACAGATAAAGATCTATACCTGCACCCATATATACACACACATTTATGCACTCATATACATTTATACACTAATACACAGAGTATATACAAACTCATAAAGTATATACACACATACAGCAAATACACACACATTCAGTATATACAGCATATACACACACACATGGGAAATACACACATAGTATATAGAGCATATACATACATACCATATACCCAGCATAATATATAAATATAATTTAAATGTACACACATATATGCATGTATAAATACAGTATATGCATCTTATGCAACTATACACAATAGACGCATATATACCCATAAATAAACAGTATATACACAGCAGACGCATATATACCCATAAACAGTATATACATATATACACATAAACAGTATATACATATATACACATAAACAGTATATACATATATACACATAAACAGTATATACATATATACACATATATACCCATAAACAGTATATACATATATACCCATAAACAGTATATACATATATACACATAAACAGTATATACATATATACACATAAACAGTATATACATATATACACATAAATAAACAGTATATACATATATACACAGTATATACATATATACACACAAATAAATACATATGCATATACTTACCTTTTAGGGTGATCGGCCCTGGCTTCAGGTGGGTGTTCAGGCGGGTTGGGGGTTCTTTCGGTTGTTGTTCAGCTGCGAGGGGGTCGGCGGTGCTTGCTAACACAGTAACACAGCTACATACAGCTGCCTCACCCCTAGACTGATATATACACACCTTTATATACTTATATACACACAGATAAAGATCTATACCTGCACCCATATATACACACACATTTATGCACTCATATACATTTATACACTAATACACAGAGTATATACAAACTCATAAAGTATATACACACATACAGCAAATACACACACATTCAGTATATACAGCATATACACACACACATGGGAAATACACACATAGTATATAGAGCATATACATACATACCATATACCCAGCATAATATATAAATATAATTTAAATGTACACACATATATGCATGTATAAATACAGTATATGCATCTTATGCAACTATACACAATAGACGCATATATACCCATAAATAAACAGTATATACACAGCAGACGCATATATACCCATAAACAGTATATACATATATACACATAAACAGTATATACATATATACACATAAACAGTATATACATATATACACATAAACAGTATATACATATATACACATATATACCCATAAACAGTATATACATATATACCCATAAACAGTATATACATATATACACATAAACAGTATATACATATATACACATAAACAGTATATACATATATACACATAAATAAACAGTATATACATATATACACAGTATATACATATATACACACAAATAAATACATATGCATATACTTACCTTTTAGGGTGATCGGCCCTGGCTTCAGGTGGGTGTTCAGGCGGGTTGGGGGTTCTTTCGGTTGTTGTTCAGCTGCGAGGGGGTCGGCGGTGCTTGCTAACACAGTAACACAGCTACATACAGCTGCCTCACCCCTAGACTGATATATACACACCTTTATATACTTATATACACACAGATAAAGATCTATACCTGCACCCATATATACACACACATTTATGCACTCATATACATTTATACACTAATACACAGAGTATATACAAACTCATAAAGTATATACACACATACAGCAAATACACACACATTCAGTATATACAGCATATACACACACACATGGGAAATACACACATAGTATATAGAGCATATACATACATACCATATACCCAGCATAATATATAAATATAATTTAAATGTACACACATATATGCATGTATAAATACAGTATATGCATCTTATGCAACTATACACAATAGATGCATATATACCCATGTACACAGTATATACACAGCAGACGCATATATACCCATAAATAAACAGTATATACACAGCAGACGCATATATACCCATAAATAAACAGTATATACACAGCAGACGCATATATACCCATAAATAAACAGTATATACACAGCAGACGCATATATACCCATAAATAAACAGTATATACACAGCAGACGCATATATACCCATAAATAAACAGTATATACACAGCAGACGCATATATACCCATAAATAAACAGTATATACACAGCAGACGCATATATACCCATAAATAAACAGTATATACACAGCAGACGCATATATACCCATAAATAAACAGTATATACACAGCAGACGCATATATACCCATAAACAGTATATACATATATACACATAAACAGTATATACATATATACACATAAACAGTATATACATATATACACATAAACAGTATATACATATATACACATATATACACATAAACAGTATATACATATATACCCATAAACAGTATATACATATATACACATAAACAGTATATACATATATACACATAAACAGTATATACATATATACACATAAATAAACAGTATATACATATATACACAGTATATACATATATACACACAAATAAATACATATGCATATACTTACCTTTTAGGGTGATCGGCCCTGGCTTCAGGTGGGTGTTCAGGCGGGTTGGGGGTTCTTTCGGTTGTTGTTCAGCTGCGAGGGGGTCGGCGGTGCTTGCTCACGCGGGGGGGGGGGGCGTCGGGGTGTCGTTTGTTCGGACGGGGAGGGGGGGCGCCGGGTGCTTTTTCATGCGGGGGGGGGGGCGACGATTGATCAGACAGGGAGCAGGGCGCCAGGTGCTTTTTCAAGCAGGGAGCGGAGTGTAGGGGGGGGGGTCGCTTGTTCGGCCGGGGAGGGGCGGCGGGTCCTTGCTCGAGCAGGGGGGGTGGATGTTACGGCCAGGCATGGCGGGGGTTGGGCGGGCCGGCAGGGGGTCACCTGTGCCGGGGCTCTCTTGTTCGGCCGGGGATGTGAAGGGGGGCGGTGGGTGCCTGTTCGAGCGGGAGCGGGGGTCGGGGCAATCGTTCAGGCGGGCCGGCCGGGGTTGTTGCTCGGCCACGCATGCATGGGGATTGGCGGGCGGGAGGGCTGTAACCTGTGCAGAGGGGGGCGGCCGTGGAGGTGGAGGCGGTGTCACCGTTGACGGGGGCGTCTCTGTAGTGCAGGGAGATGAGCGGGGAGGCGGTCACCTGAGTCTGGGAGCGGACATCTCAGACGGGTGGCCCGGGAGGTGCGATCTGGTGGGGGCCCCTAGGGGGGGCAAGATGGTGGGGGCCCCGGGGCTCGAGCCCCGTGAGCCCCGCCTATAATCCGGCCCTGAGTGTGACCACGTCAAAATTGGAAGTTTTTGAAATTTGCTTATGTGGAGCATTCAAGCATCACAATTTCAAAGTGGGAAGAAATCAAGTAATGATCTTGAGAAAAGCAACATATCATATTTTAGTATGTTCAATGTTCTTGGTTTTTCAAGGTGTCTCAATGGCACAGTCAAAGTTCAGACTTCAACCCAACTGAAATGCTATGATAGGACCTTAAGAGATTTATGCAAAATCCATAAACTGAAGCTTAGTTGTAAAGAAAAATTCCTCTAGAACAATGTGAGAAATGAATAAGGTTATACACAAAATGTTGGCTTCAAAGTTTACTTTTTAAGGCGGCTCTGTAAGCTATTGATTTATGAGGTCCACTTTGTAAACATGGCTTTTCCATTTTGGCTTCATTTTTTTGTTAAATTATTAACGGCACCGATGAACCCGTTGTGTGATGTTGATCTGAAGGTTACCTCCTTTTAAGACCTTCTAAGGACCAAATCTTTTTTTTTGTTCTGATACGTAAAACCATAGAGATAAATAAGGGTGAGCTTTTTCTTTTTCTCATGACAGTATTTACCTCCTTATAAAATCCTCTACAGGTAGGTACAGTCTACCTCTAAGCAATCTGAGAGTGGCATTTTACTGATCCATGATCCATGAGGATGCATTAAGCATTATGTATGTTGTTTTTATAGAACATAAATACTTTATTTTACTTTTACATTACAGTACAAAGACATGATTGCACCTATTGATCAAGGCTTTGAACTTTTTCATTTCCATTGCACAGAAAAGAAATAAAGCTTTGCTTGTAAAATGTAGTGTGGTTCAATAAAGACTTTTACCAGGAACAATTAAACAGCACATAAAATAGCACTCCCTGAAAAGATTGACAATTGTTTTTACTGGCTTTTTTAATAACATTTGCAACTCATATATTTTAGTTGATTGCCATGATCCCCGGTGAAGAGTTATGACTACCTCTGACATCAGAGACTCAAAGAACAAATTAAATATTCCTGCAGCTAGACAACAATACACATAATAAGCTTAGTGGTTAGATCGCCCCTTTGGCCTTTGTTTGTTCAGAAACAAGTAATGGAATATGTGTATGTGGGAAAGACGATGGAATGAGTTGCATGAAATAAAGTAAGAGAAAGAGTTTGATATTTTAGATATAATGGTTACAGCTTTTGGCTATGTTAATACCCTTAAGTGATTGGCCACATTATGACAAAATTCTATAGAAATTACCGTATATTATATTTTTAAAGACTAACAAACCATTATTATAACATCAGTTTGGATCAGTTTAAAAATTAATTTTGCTATAATAAAAAGGAAAAATTGCATAAGGTTAGAAAGCTGCACAAGGGAGGGAGGTAACATGCACTTTATCACACTGGCGGTCATGGCATCTATGCCTATTATTTCATGAATATGTATGGCCTTCTTGTTGAATAATGCATATTGAAGTTTTCAAAGTCCCTCAAATTCACTGTTTTACGGAATTAAAGCTCATGTGTGCCCTTAAAGAAAATCTACTATTAGCTTTTATGCGTTATGAACCAAACCAAAAATATGAAAATGAGGCTCTGGCGCTCCTACGGCTACCCCATCACTTCTTTTCTTACCTTAATTATGTACTGCTTCAGAGAGCCCTGTATTCACTGTGTTGTCCCTGACAGGCAGAAGTAATCAATCACTGCACCATCCCCCAGCTGCTGTATATGAGTCCTCCAGCTCAGGTTGATTAGTCCTGTCTGGACAGTTCGGGCAGCTACTGTGTATGTGGAAGTAATGTGTTTATATACAGCAGCAGCCTGCACACAACTTTCCAAGATCCTGAATTTTATACTTTTTTTTTCAACAAGTTCAGGGATTAAACAAGCTATGTTTCAGCATCAGTATAACTATAGCATTCTGAAAAAAAGGCACAAAATACCGGCACTTCAAGAAGGACGTCACAAGGTGCGATAACAAAGTGTTTCCTTTATTGTTTTAAAACGCCATAACACGGGGACTGATAGGTTGACGCGTTTCGACGGAGACCGTCTTAATCATAACCTGCAGTTATGATAAAGGAAACACTTTGTTATCGCACCTTGTGACGTCCTTCTTGAAGTGCCGGTATTTTGTGCCTTTTCCCTGGATCTGCTACATGGCTATGGACTAGTTATCCGAGCACCAGAGGATCCTCATGGAGTGTGGACAACTAGGACGGTCTAAATGGTTGGGTGAGCCGGCTTATTTTCCTACTTTCCTCTACATGGTAGCGAAAGTGTCACATTTTTTCTGTATAGCATTCTGAAGGTATGTTTGGTTTACAATGCATAAAAACAAATGGTTGTTTTCCTTGCAGCAAAGACTTACCGGCTATGGAGAGGGCTAAGCCCGTGAGCCTTCTCCATGCACCAGCATCCGGCATGTGACGTAGTATTACGTCACATGTCGGTAAGGGGTTAACTAGTTTTAAGAATTATGTGACCATGGAAATAGTTCTTTAAAAATGAATACTGTTGACTTGATTAGATTTAGAATTTTTGATTAATCCTTCAATTCACTTGATTGACTGAATACTATTGCTAACCGTAGAAATGACAGGTAGAACAAGTGAAATGGAAAAGACGCGTCATAGATACACATTTCAAAGCCTTGGGCTGAGTGTTGTCATTTCCTTCAATGTGGTACTTCCCTAGCAGTTACCATCTGCCACACCAAAAATGTTGCTCCACAAAAGCACACAATGGCATAAAGCCCCTCACTGCAATAAGTAGTGATTATAGACACTGTATTTAACAAGTTTATCGTGAAGTTGTGTTAGACTACTGATGAATGATGACAATTTCATTTACGTTTGGCCAGGAAGAAACTGCTGATTTTCTTTGTGCTCCCTCTTCCTAGTCGAAACACTTCATTACACGCCATTACAGCAGCCATCATGGGGCTCATTTACTTATGCAGCCGCAGGAGTTAATCAAAAGTGCATTGTCCAACGATAATGCACTGTGCCGCGATTTACTAAGATCATGCACCCAAAATCTTGTATTTCGTTGCTTCCCCGCTCAAGTCCAACGGAGTTCACCTTTTTTTTTGTGGTGAATGTAAGTGCTTGGGCTTGCGACACAATTTGAAAGTTAAATCCTGCACTCAGTCTGAATCAGTCGGATCGTTCCATGGCACGCCCCCCAATTCATGACGCATGGAAGCCAGCGCAGCTGTGCCAAAAACTGATCACGTGTGACACAATCCCAGCACAGACACCTGTTAAATACCTGTCCAAGCCGTGCAATCCCCGAAAACGGTTAACAGTCTGACGAAAGTGCTATCCGCGACCCTTTGTAAATGAGCCCCAATATGTCAGTATTCAGTCCCATCTGATAGAAACTCAGTTATCACATAGAAGGGAATCACTGCCATCATAAGAGCCCCTTAGATATAGTCTACTCAGTATACTTAGTCCACACTTACTGTTTCCCAAACAGAGTGCATATTTTATCGTTGTCAACTGTCGTCATTGTGGATTGTGAAAAAAACAATAGCTGCTTTCTGTTAGTGAAGTGAATTGAAATATGCCATAATGTGGAAATGCATCCCCAGCAATCTGTTAGAAAAGCAAAGCAATTAAGGCAGTATCTTGCCTTCTGACATATGCATGTTAATTATTTCAGGACTTTATAGGCCTTCTTTATGATGAAACCTTAATTTGTTTCTATGGCAACATGCAAATTTGCATTACTAGTGTTTATAATACAGATTTTTCCATGTAACATGTGTCACTATATTTCATTTACACACAGCTTGCTTAGTGTTTTACTCTTTATGTTATCCACAATTTAAAATAGTGATGATTGATGAGATTTCTTAGTGATTTTATATATTATATTGGGGGAAGAAATACTGCAGGTATGGATGAATAGAGACAGATGGCGCTTAACAGGGTGATTTGTAAACTACACATCAGAGCAAAAATTTTAATGAAATTTTATTCAAGGTGATGACTTCATACACTGCTAAAAAAAATTTAAGGAAACACTTCAAGAATGCAACAGTTAGAAATGATGACAAATAGCAAGACAGCCCCTATAATGGAGTGGTTCTGTAAGTGGTGACCACTGAACATTTCTTGTATTCATCCTTCTTGGCTTTTTTTGTGTGTTTTGGTCATATTTTGTCATTGCTCTCACCCCTACAATGGGGGTGTCTACAACCCACCGAAGTGGATGCACAAATAGGTTATCTGTTACCAGCATGGTGTACAAACAGCAGGTACCAGGAGAAAGAACATTACACCAGGAGATGTTGAGGGGTCTGCAGGAGGGCAAAAAAACAGCTACCTCCTCCTTTCTGCAAGGAGAAACAGAAAGAGCAGTGACAGAGAAAATGACCTCCAGCAGGCCAAGTGGCTATGTGATGAATACCTATCCACAAAAAATGCCCAAAAAGTAGCAATCCCGATACTATTTCAAACCCTTATGTACCAATAGAAGTACACAGGATTTACACATAACAAAAGTGACTAGAAAATCAGGCTGAATTAATTATTCAACAAGAATTAGGTCATCAACAATTAAAAGCATCTGTCTAAAAACACATATCTACATCAAGTACCATGTAAACGACACTCTAACATTAAACAATAGACTGGGCAAGTGACTATATAATGTCAATATAACCAGGATAGTGCATAGTGCATGAGAGACACATATGCTACAACCACCACTACAACGCTTTGTTTCTTTAACCCGTACGGGACTCGGCCTATTTTGGCCTTAAGGACGAGGCCCCATTTTTCAAATCTGCCCTGTGTCACTATAAGTGGTTATAGCTTTGGAACGCTATGAGATATCCAGGGGATTTTGAGATTGTTTTCTCATGACACATTGTACTTCAAATTAGTTTAAAAATTTTGATGATATATTTTGTGTTTAGTTATGAAAAAAAACTAAATTTGGCAAAAATTTTGAAAAATTCTTTATTTTCAAAGTTCTAAATTCTCTACTTTTGATGCAGATAGTCATAGCACCCAAATAAATTCATAACTTACATTTCCCAAATGTCTGCTTTATGTTGGCATGGTTTTCTAAGATCCCACATATTTTACTAGAATGTTATGAGGCTCAGAATTTGGGTGCCATTTTTCAAATTTTTGGGAAAATCACCAAAACTAATATTTAGATGGACCTGATCAACTTTTAATTGACTGTGAGAGGCCTAAATAATAGCTAGACTCACAAATTACCCCATTATGGAAACTACACACCTGAACGTATGAAAACCCTTCAGGTGTTTTATAGGGGTTAAAACAAAATGGAGGTGTGGTCTACAAATTGTAATATTTTTTGACAATACACTCATTTTTGGGTGAAAATTAAACATTTGTAATGGATTAAATGAAAAAAGGCTCCACAAAGTTTGATACCCAATTTCTCCCGAGTACACTGATACCCCATATGTGGTGATAACCTGCTGTATGGGCGCACGGCTGGGCATAGAAGGGAAGAAGGCACCATCCAGATCAGATTTGCTATGTCACATTGTACAGGCTATAATTTTTTTTGTTTTTTTATTGTGGACCTATAGGGGCTTATTTTTTTGCCACATGAGATGCACTTTTCTGGTACATAATTTTGGGGCATCTATAGCTAATTTGTGAGATTTTATTAACTCTTTGTTGGTGGAGGAAATGAAAATCATCAATTTTAGGAACTTTTTTTGTCCATTTACCATACTGTAAAAATAGTATATTATTTTTATTCTATGGGTCTCCACGATTACGAAAAGACCTTAGTTATATATTTTTTTTAAAAAATTCCCATTTTACTGAATAAAAAGTAAAAAATTTAAATTTTAGCATCACTGACTTTCATATGCATACATTTTTTATTTTTCGGCTTACAAATCTGGTTAGGGGTTTATTTTTTGCCAGAAGGATAGTTCTTTTTAGTGGTCTTATTTTAGAGTGCATAACTTTTTTAAATAACTTTTTAGAGCATTTTTTAAAGGGTATTCATTGAAAATGATCTTTTTTTCGCTGCGTTTTTGAGTTTTTTTTTTATGGGGTTCATTTTGCACGTCCAAGAACAACTCTGTTTTATTATACAGATTGCTACGGACGCAGCAATGCCAAATATGTGGGGGTTTCTGTGTATTTTATTCAATTTTACTGAATAAACACTAATTTGGAGACAATTTTGTTCATTTTAGCATCACCATCTTTTCATATGCATAACTTTTTTATTTTTCAGCTAACATATCTGGTTAGGGGCTTATCTTTTGCGAGAACAGTTGTTCTTTTTAGTGGTCTTATTTTAGAGTGCGTAACATTTTTTTAATCACTTTTTAGATAATTTTTTTAAAGGTATTAATTAAAAATGATCTTTTTACGGAACGTTTTTTGCGTTTTTTCCCCCCGCGTTTACCGTGCAGGTCCAGTAATGATTCTGTTTTATTATACAGATTGTTAAGGACGCGGCAATAACAAATATGTGGCGGTTTTTTTGTGTGTTTGTGTTTTTTATAGTTTATTAAGTATTTTTAAGGGTAAATGTCATTTTAGGGGCTTATATATTTATGTATTTATTTTTTTATTTATTCTAATGTGTTAACTTGTGTTTTTACATGTTTTTACGTATACTTACTTGAACTTGATCCAGCGATGCTCTGATCGCTGGTTCAAGTTCAATGCACTGTTTTACAATACTTTTTCAGGGCATGCGCAGACAGTTTACAGTCAGACCCGGAAGGGATCTGACTGGCAGGGACAACGGGAAGCCCCGGAGCACATGGCAGACTTCGGGGCTGCCCAGAAGAGTATCGGATCCCCCGGTAAGCGGCATGCGGGATCCGATTCACAGCAGGAGCACCCTTACACGCCGCAGCCATGCTTGACCAGGGAAATTATGGGGTTAACACCTGCGATCGGAGTCGGCTCCGATCGCGGGTGTTACAGCGCGGTGTCAGCTGTGATAGACAGCTGACAGCCGCTGCTTCTGGTACCGGTTCCGTTTGTGAGCCGGTCCCAGAAGCTGGATGTTATACAACGTCCCGGTGCGCTTAGCATGTAGCTGCAGGGACGTAGTATAACGCAGTGGTGCGCCTAGGGGTTAAGGGCTTGTGTGTCTGCTCAAACTGTAATAAACAGATTCTGGTAGAGTTCTCCCAACATACCTACTTCTATCCACCAATACCACATGTTGACTTATGCTTTTATCCAGGTCTAGGAGGAGATCCCTCAATAGAACATCCACTGCCTCATCAGGAACATGCCCAGGTCTTGTAGGGAGGTCATACAGGCACATGGTGGCTACACACAGACTAATGAGCCTCATTTTATTCTCTTGAGGCATTTCCACTGAAGTTGGATCAAAATAAAATATGATTTTCACTTTGATTTTGAGTAACATCCCAAACCCCAAAGTCTTTCATGCAAAGGGGAACATATACAAATATAATAAGACAATACAGAGTAAAAGCATAGTCATATGAAACAATGGGAGTGAGGGCCCTGCTCAAAAGAGCTTACAGTCTATGAGGGTGAAGGGGGTGACACAAGAGGTATAATGTTCCAGAATAAGGGAATAGAATAAAAATAAAATTTTGTTTACAGAGTCCAAGGTCAGTAGAACTGCAGATAAATCTGTAGCTTGGAATTTGGTGTCTACCAGATAACAGACGGGAAGAGTGCATAGGATGGGTTGGTAAGAAGAGAGTTAGCTTCATGCAGTAAGGGAATGTGATAGGCTTACCTAAAGAGACGGGTTTTTAAAGCAGGTGTGAAGTTTTGAAGTTTGGGTATAAGTCTGATAGTCCAGGCTAGGGCATTCTAGAGATTTGCTGCGGCTCGGGAGAAGTCCTGGAGATTGGAGTGGGAGGTTTGAAATAAGGAAGAGTATTAATCTAAGATCACTAGCAGAGTTTTTTGAATGAGGGTGATCGTTTTCATGTTTTACTGTTCTCAACCATCTCCCCAAGCATTATAATCTACTGGTAACATATTGTAGAGAAATGCACTATGTTTTCTAAAATATCTTCACCATTTCTGTGCACTAGTCCATTTCTGAGAAATTCACATTTTCCATATGCTAATGAGCCAGTTGGTGCAGTAATATCCTTACATATGGTTAATCACAATCCATTCTCTGATCCGCCTGTAGATTATAATGTTTTGTGGAGGTGGTGGAGTCTCTTTAACTTCTCTTTAACTCCTGTTCCTATTTTATTCTTTTAACTTTCTTAACCCCTTCTTCTTTATAATAGAGTGTTGTGTAGAAGTAATACCACAGATTATTCCCTATTATACGGATTAAACCACATAGCAAGTATAATACTGTAACTTGGGAGAGGAGGTAATATTATGACACCACAATAGGTGGAGTTTTATCTTCTTAGCTTAGATCTGTTCCAGCACCATCCTCTGACCGTAAAGTACGACTGAGGATGTGCCAAGTGTAATTTTTATTGACTTATACCACGCCCATCTGTGTCCTGCCAAAAGTTTACCCGCTGTGATGGACAGAATCTCTCCCTACTCACATTGCTGTCTGATGTCAGAAAACTGAGCCAATCATCTTCTGCACCTGCCTTTGGCATCTCATAAAAGGTTTTGTGAACTATTGCTTACTAATGTTACTGTGGACTAAAGTTAAACTGACTATCCATTTGCCTAGTGATTTTGTATGGCATTATATTTGTCAACTATCCTTCTTATTTGTGTTGTGTTGTCTTTTGTCTCTGCGTTTGCCCTTTGGCACAGGAAGGGAACATCAACCACTTGTCTCCTAACGCTTAGGGTAGGTAAGGCAAATAAGCATGGGTTTAGTCTCAAGGGCCACTGCCTCTTTCACCAGCCCATTCCCTGACCCTGTATAACACTACTATTTTAGGGAAAAGCTTACTTACATGAATCCCCATGAAATTTGCATTAGTTGAAAAACAAATTTTCCTGGTTTGGATCGAATTCCACTTTGTCTGAATTTCATCACTTATCTTTAATTATGAATATCCAACATGTGCTAATGCTGTGTGTAAATGATGATGATAAAAACTAAGATTCAATTATAAAGATGTCTAGAATAAAAAAATATGTATCTGATTCCAGAAAAATGCAATCTAGTGTCATGTCACTAAATTATACAATATTTTTAAGTATTTCTCCCATCTGCTAAAAATAGTGAGAGCAAGACCTGAAAATTGGTGTTATTTAACAAGAATCCACAAGGGAGCTGCCCTGCACAAACTTGTAACTTAGCAACAACAGACAACTATAGGGAAATGTTAGTTCCCTTTGACAATAATGGAGTCATTGACATTTAAGGTCTCCTTCGCTTTACATGTATTATTAAAATTCATTGCAATCCATTTGAGTAATTGCTGCTGTAGATATTTGTCTAAAATGATTTCCTGCTTTGAAAATATAGATGATTTTTTTATGAATGGGGTCTTTAAATAGTATATAGAATATGGACATATTACATGTAATTACATCTCATTAACATATGAAAATGTTACAGGTCAAGCAGTCCGAGCAGTCGTGAAGTCATTGTGATAAAATGACAGTCCTGGTGGGCTTTTTGAGGTCGTGAAATTGAGCTATGTTTAATTGTTTTTAAGTAGTTATTGATCCATATTGGCTCTACCAGAAAGCCTGGTCTCTCTGTTACTAGAACAGCACACAATGCTGGTTTGAGACATATCATAAATGCCCCGCAAACCAACTTCATGAGCAAAAGTGGAGTTTTCAAAGAAGGCATAAGCAACATTTTACTACTCTGATGCTAGCGTATGGCTTTCCCCCCTGGCATGGAGGGGTGTGAAGGGTGGCTCTGCAGAAAGGGCAGTTGGCCGGCATAGGGCATCCCTCTCATTGCGCTGGTGCACTCGCTGCAGCCAATCACTTCTCAAACATGAGAAGTCACTGGCTGCGCTTATTTCTACACCAGGTGGGATCTGCCATATAATAAGACGCTGCACAGGCCAAAACCTCTTGATGTACCTGGCTACTCTAGAGGGTCATCAAAACTATCATACGTATGAATGTATGATAAATACCTGCCCCTGATATCTACTTTTTTTAGCTGATAGCTTTAAGTATGGCACATACACAGTACTACTGGGTTTAACATGATAGGTCACAATGACTCATCCAAGATGCTATCAATGTAAATCAATGCAATTATAACATGAATGGAACATCAATTCAGCTAGTCAATGGCTGCACCCAGGCACCCACAGATTGCAGGTGATTGCATTTATAACCACACTGCACTAGAATGCACACACAATATATTTTCTTAATTTTTGTAGGAAAATTAATTTTTTTGTCTTGTAGCTTAACTTTTTTAAAATTTACTTTACTAATAATTTATGTAAAGTTTATGTTTAAGTTACCATTTCATGTATAGATTTCTCAACACAAACAAACTGCAAAGCAATTTGATACTGGTGACTGTCCCACTTTCTCCTGGCGTTAGTCCTGATAAAACCTCCATGGTTCATAAAATCAATTTTACTTTCTTTTGGAAAATTATATGAAATAACCTCTGCAATATTTAGATAACAGCATATCCCTCTTTAAAATAAAGGTGAATACATTTTTATGTTTCTCGTTTCTTGGGCTTGTAAAAGTATTACAGCAGATCGACCTAAGAACTTTTTAATTAACCTCGACATTGGAGCAAAATTAAAATCCAGAATGAGTTGCTTTAAAATTATTAAGCTAATTATGCCATCCATCTCCCATTTGTTCTCAATGCTAAGTTCAAACCAGGACAGAATTTAAAATTAAAAGAGAACATTTATATAATTCTTGGACATTCACCAAATTCGAAGAACTAATTTTTCACTAAAATTTTAAAGACATTTTAATTTTAATTTACAGTAAGAATCTGCATCAATAATATATTGTTGATTGCATTGTTATTTTATTTATTATAAGTGTTTTATCATTGATGTGTTATTGTATGCAGCACTAGCTTACCAATAGCCTTATCTGGAATTATACAATAATGTCAAAGTCACCACAAATGGTATTAATGGTGCAAATCTTCAACTGCTTCTGAACACTTAAAATGTTCCAATTTAAAGAGGTTTCTAGTTCTTACATAAATTATTAATTTGTTAAAATAAACATGTTTGCTACACCATCCTGGCTCTGATAGTGTAAAGCATGTAGTTCCCTTTCTTCTGTTAAAAAGTCATTAACCACTACACGAATAGCGCATTGATGATTTGGTCAATGATTTACTGCATTGACGACCTATCCCATGCAACAACATAGCACTCACACCAAGCATCAGCTCCTGCAGGTCTGTATAGTTTGCCACCAAGTTTTTCACATGCACACATCATGGTACGTGTGTGAACCTGGCTTGGCCCAAAGCTGCTATTAGGTTTTGGCCATTGTTACACACCACCTTGCGGGGCTTGAGGTTCAGTGGTAGCAAACACTCATTTGTCTGCTGTTGGACAGGTTGTGTTCTTTTGTCCAGACAGATGAGTTTTTGCACGGCCTGCTGCTGTTTCCCCATAGCTAAGAGTTGCGTTGTGGGCACTAAACTGGATTAGGTGAGCATGCTGCCACGGGACCAGCCACCACTACATTAGTTGGACAGCAGCAGCCATCAGATCTTTAAAGCTTTCTGTTTCCTCCAGCCGGAATCCAAGCATTTTAAAGGCTAGAACTCTGGAATATCTGTTATTTAGGATTCATGTGTGCGATGGGCCAAACTTCTGCTTTCTATCTGTTATTTAGTGGATGGAGAACTGAACGGAAGGTGTTGACAGGCAGTGGTGCCACTGGTGGTGGTAGTGTGGAGTATCACATCCTCTCGTTGCGGGAAGACAAGGAGCCTTGTGACTTGGGAGGTGGCAGTACAGGCTGGGCTAACTAAAGCAACATGGGGAGCCTTAGATGTTTCAGGTTTTGTTGTCGTTTCAGCCACTGCATGTCATGTGTATTCTGCAGATGCCTGGTCATACATGAGGGGCTCAGATTGTAAAGGCTTTGGCCACACATAGACTGGTGGCACTGTGTGCAAATGACACAGGTTCTGTCTTCTGCGTTATGTAAGAAAAAATTCCATGCTGCAGATACACTGTGACCTTCATTTTTTGGGCCCCTGGTTGCTGGTAGTAGCAGGCACCAAACATGGCTATGGTGCGACTGCTACACCTTGGCCCCTTTTTGTTTGTTTTGCCGTCTGCCCGTGGATTCCTGACCCCTAACTCTTAGATCAAAGTATCACTGGCTCCCACCTATGTCTGGTCTAGGACCTTATCATCTCCCCTCGCTTCTTCCACCACCGAATCCTCACCACTGTCCTCCTTCAAAGTCTACACATTCCAAAAATCCACAGCCATTAGCAATTGTGTTTCATAATCATCATAGGTCTCTTCTGATGGTCCACGGTCCACACCCTCATCCTCCAATAAAAGTTCTTGGGAATCTTGGATCTCTATATCTGTTACTGGTGGATGGGTCATGGAATCCCAGCTATGAGAGTCGTCACACCCTTGAGTGACTACTTCATGACTTGTGGCTGAAATGGCTATGCAGCTTTCAAGGGGGGGGGGGGGCTCTGCACTTCCAACTGAAGATGAGCATTGTGAATATAACCCTATCAAAGTTGAGGCACTGCCATGTAATTGCACCGCCTGCATCCAGTATTTTTAAAGACACACATACCACTAATTGCTATTCATGGCTGGGATGACACCACTCAGGGTAGAAGGTGACGATGGCACCTAGGTGATCGCCTACCCTCACCTACCTCAGCTACAAAACACAAGCCAAAATTCTACTAGCCAGATGGTTGTAGACAGAAGACAGGTTAAGTGTAACCTGAGGGCAAGTGTAAATCAAGCATAGTCAAAAATGGAAAGCTGATATCAGAGCCAATTAACCAACATAAATTTATTTACATTTACTATAACCTATGTATTAGTAAAAGTTATTTCAGTAATTCAGATTTTTCATGAACACTTAACTTACTTAAAGGGGTTTGCTCATGAAAGAAAGTTCTTAAATTTAAATCCCATAGTCATGTTTACACAATAAAGCTTGTCTGGATTGCAGGTGCTTTTAGACCCATCATGACAATACCCCATTTTGGCAATACCTCATTGTGACATCAGAATACCTCACAGTGGCAATGGCTGATTGTAACAATTCCCTATTGTAACATCCCAATGATTCATTATGACACTGCCCCATTGCGACCTCAAATTGCCAAATGGAGGCCATTCTGACATTATTATGCCCCATTGTGACAATAACCCACTGCGAAAAAGTACCAATTGTGACAATGCTTCATTGAGACATTATGATACCATATTGTTACAATTCCATATTGTGATATCATAATGCCCCCTTGTGAAAGTGCCCCATTGTGACAATGCCCCATTGCAACATCACAATATCCCATAATGACAATGCCTCATAGAGACATTAGGGGAGCTTTATCCGAAGTGTCTGAAATCAGAAATTGTCTAGTTGTCTATGAAAACCAATCAGAGACCACCTTTCAATTTTCCACCGCTGTTCATAAAATTTAAGCTTAGCTGTGATAAATTGCCAGGGGCAACTAGAGCAATTTAACCACATACACTTCTGATAAATATCCCCCAAATTGCCTCTTTGTGACATCACATTGCCCCTTTTTGACAATGCTCCATTGCTGTGTCCAATTGTTATAATGCCCGATTGTTACATCACTGTGCTTCACTTTAACATTAGAATGTCCCGTTGAGACAATGCTGTATTGTAAAAATCAGTATTTCCCATTGTGACATTTCCCCATTGTGATATCACAATGCATCTTTGTGACAAACACACATTGGGACATCAATACCCTATTGCCACAAAACAATTCCGCATAGTGAAAACACCACATTGTGACATTTTCTCTTTGTGACATAACACTGCTATATTGTGACAATTCCTTATAGTGACATCACAATGCTTCTTTGTTAAATCACAATGACCCAATGTGACATCATAATACCTTATTGTGACATAACACAGCACCATTGTGAAATCACAATGCTCCATGAACATTGTCCATAGGGGCTTCACAAATTCCCAAAGTATAACTGGCCTAATTTTACAAAATAGTGACATCAAAATGGCATTTTGTGACATCACAAGGCCAGTATTCGACAACTCCCCATCCTGACAATACCACATTGTGACACCACAGTGCCTAATTGTCACAATGCTCCTTTGTGTCAATGCTCTTTTTAATAGTTTTCCATTGTAACATAATGCTCTATTGTGAAACAACAACACCCATTTATAACAATGTCAGTTTATTACTTCACAATCCCACACTGTGACAATGTCCATTTTTGACTATGCCAATTGTGACACGACTATGCCCTATTCTATCTATCTATTCTATCTATCTATCTATTCATTGTTAATGTACCATCATGATATCTTTAAGCACCATTGTGACAATGACAGTTTTGATGATGCAACTTTTTGATCGTGCCCATTGTGACATCACATAGCTCATTGAGACAATGGGGCACATTTACTTACCCGGTCCCGCAGAGCTCAAGAAAGTGCACTGTCCGACGATCATACTCTCTGCCGAAATTCACTAAAATCGTGTGCCCGATATCCAGCATGTGTCGCTTACCCACTTAGGTCCGCCAAGTTCACCTTCTTCTTCCCGGTGCATGTAAGTGCTTGATCTTGCGACACAATTTTAATGTTAAATCCCGTGCTCAATCCAAATCAGTTGAATCGCCGATGGCCCGCCCCACTGATTTCTGTTTCATGAGAGCCGACGCAGACGCACCACAATTTGATCGTGTGTGACACAATTCCCAGTTAAATACCTATACCTGCAACGCAAATCCCGAAAACATCAGAAAAACCGACAAAAGTGTGGCCGTGGACCCTTAGTAAATAAGCCCCAATCTCCCTTGTAACACCAAAGTACCCCATTGTCACAATACCCCTTTGTAAAATGCCCCATTGTGATAATGTACATTGTGACATCATAAAGCCCTATTAATGGGGGGATGAGGGCCAAAAGAGTAATTGGGTAACACCCATAATAAATCCAGAAAAAAGTATATACAAGAGGGTGTACATGAAATAGGTTCATACAACTTTATTTGAAAATTTACAAAGGCATGATTAAAAGCATTTAAAAAGCACTAATAGTGCATAAGACAAAGAACAAAACATTTAGTCCTGGCAGGTAAAGAATATCGAATAAGGCAGTGGAGTAGGCAAGGGATACAAAAAATGTCACAGAGTAAATTCAAAATAAATAAAGATATAAAAATGAATTCATATTGTCATCGTATCCAGCAGATAATATGTGTACAAGTGCAGTTAATGGTCCATAGTTACCTACATGAATGTAATGTATAAATCACAGCAAAGCCAGGAACTAAGGAGGAATCCCCACGCGTTCCGCCTGTGCAAGCAGGCTTCCTCAGGGGTAGTGTGTAGTCTTACATGTAACAGAGTATATTTATATAGCGTTCCCTACCTCTGGAGCCCAACACCCAACAGGTGTGAGTTGCGGTCCACCGCGGTGGCGTGCGTGCCAACCGCCGGAAACGGGAGGTCCACGTGATCGGGAACCGGAAGTTGAAGTTGCATCACTTCCGGGGGAAAAAATTGAAAGAAGTTTCATGCGCATGCGCAGAATGATATGACGGCCGCGATCGGAACCGTCATACACGTATATCGCAAAGCAGGTATTCAAAATAATGCGCATGCGTTTAGAACAATAATAAATGGGAGGTAAAAGAGACATGTGACGAAAAATGGGGAAGTGTAAGGTGAATGGTGTATGTGAAGGTGAGTGTGGATCAAAAGAAAAAATATAATTGAATTGGCAAGTGAGTATATGTAAAGTGAGCGTTGGGCTCCAGAGGCAGAGAGCGAAAGACAATTAAGACACAGTGTTAGCTCTAACAATGATAAATACGATATAAAAGTAGTAGC
This sequence comes from Engystomops pustulosus, assembly GCF_040894005.1. Taxonomy (NCBI): domain Eukaryota; kingdom Metazoa; phylum Chordata; class Amphibia; order Anura; family Leptodactylidae; genus Engystomops; species Engystomops pustulosus. The sequence continues at coordinate 68,001,986 of NC_092414.1, forward strand.
AAAAGACGTAAGGTGCATATAGTTTTGTATGATCACAGAAAGGACCTAATAGAGGTCTAAAAGACCAAATAACGAATATAAAGTCCAAAGAAAAAGATTTAAAGTAAATAAATGAGGGGCCCATTCTTGTGAGCCAGTGGTTAGGAGAGGTCATATTTGGGCTGATATTCCCAGATCTTGATACGGTGGATGGACGGAGTCTCCAAAGAGATTATTCAGACAGGAGGCACATGGTGACATGGTGGGTAGGAGGAGGCAATCGCAATAGGAATACTACCTTGAGGTACCTAATATAGAAAGTCAAACACATAAATACATGTAAGAAAATAAGTGAAAACAGTTAATGTGCATTCAGGGATTACATAGATCATAATTGAAAATACAGTGTGAAAAAAGACACAAGAGAACAAAAAGAGAGCCTAGTGATAATCCTGGTGAGTATGAACCTAAACCCGTGGGCATCAGGTCCACAGAGGGGGTCCCAAGAACAAGTCCAGGGGCCACCCCGTGGGCCGGGCACCCACACGGGCAGGTAAAATTACAGGTCCAGAGTAAATGCAAAACATAAGAGGACCTAGGTGTAAAAACAAAAACAAAACCTATTTCATGTACACCCTCTTGTATATACTTTTTTCATCATAAAGCCCTATTGTGACAATCATCCATTGTGACATCACAAATTTCCATTGTGACTATAACCAATTATGACCTCACCTTGCCACACTCTGACTTCAGAACAGTAGGGGCTAGCCTAATAAAGTACCAGAGGATCTAGTGGGCCCAGGCACCAATATATTACGGAGCTTCATAAATACCGCAGAAGACCACCTATTTTAGAGGCCTGTAGAATCTTTAATGAGGGTTGGTAAAGGGTGGGCTCCAGGAGGAGCCTGCCATTTTCCAGGACGAAATAGAGAAATGTTGGAAGCTTTCCATTCAGATGGCTTCATACACTAAGATGTGAAATATGTACATAATAGTTACAGGCAATAACTACCTCTGTTTTATTAAGCTGTGAATTTTCACTTTTAAATAAAGGGTTTGTCTAACTCAAGTGCAGCATATTATTAAAATAAGTCAAATAAATTTACCAGACTCTATTTCAGTGCTAGTAACCTGGTTCTGGGGTGCTGCAACTTGCATTCAAGTGTTCAGAGGTGACATGACCTTCAAAAGAAGGACCCTGCTGCAACCAATCATTGGACTTGGTGGCAATCTCACCACAAACATCTCATTGCTACCCGGTCTCACCAGTGACGTGACTTGTGTATAAGTTAATAATAGTATGGGTGATCACTGACATTAAATATTATATCGCTTAATGGAAATACTAACTGGGGGGGGGATTTATCATGGCTTCTATCCCAGACAGATCATGACACTGAATTCATCTAGGCCGAGGCCTCTTTGTATATCCGGCCTGGGACGCCCCAGCTGAGCGCTTTAACTATGGCCTGCAGCAGGTTTCTGGTTCAGGTTAAAACACAATTTTATCCCATCCAGGACATGACATAGAATTAATCTGGACCGAAGAATCTTAGTTTATTCGATGCACGGCTCAATGCACCAGCTCTTGAAATATTTCCCCATTTGGCTTGGTCAATATTCTGCCATATGAAAGTGCTCTTAGATCTGTCATAAGTCCAAGGAGGGCAACACAATCATTACAGTAGAAAACATTGTGAAAGCCGCTCATAAAAAATACATAATGTACTTATTATTCTGTGCGAAGGGGAAATTTAACAACATGTGGAGCTGTGTGAAAATACTGTTGCTGGAGAAGTATGAGTAAAATACAGAGGGGAGAACTTATTGAGGCCTGGAACACAAGAAACATAATTACTTCAGGTCAGCTGCAGGCTAACCCGCAGAGATTTACAGTCAGGGCATAATGCATAGAATTTAGAAAACATCCCATACAGCTGCTTAAAAAAATTAGCAGGGTAAAAATAAATATGCTAAAAATGATAACCTGTGTTATACAAAGGCTTCACTTGCTCCTCCCTCGCAGAGAAATTGTGGCTAAAAAGCTGCTGCAATAACCAGCCATCACCGCAGCAAAATATCTGCTGCTCAATTGTGCCCTGACAGTTTTCCAGCTCAAAAAAACTGCCAAATGTGACAGCAATGTTATGAAGGGATGTGGTCCGCTTCATACATTAGGTGTATCTTATCTCAGCACACTTCACATTAAGACTGGCATATAAAACACCAGTATTAATCAAAGACGTGGGATAATAAAAATAACAGAAATCAATAGTGCAGATGATAATAGTGAAATTTGTATATACTCGATTAGGCCTCATGCACACCACTATGTGCGGACCACAAACAATAGGTCATTGGGGCATATTTACTTACCGGGTCTGAAGAGTTCACGAAGTGCCAAGTGTCCAACGATAATGCATTGTGCTGCGATTCACTAAGATCGTGCGCCTGATATCCTGCATGTGTCACTTCCTCATTTTTCTGCTGATGACTAATACAGTGTGATGATGTCATCATCACACTGCAGAGTCACAGAGGGGCTTCAAAGAGGAGCTCAGAGACAGTGACCTGTACAGGGCACTCATTATCAAAGGCATTTGCATCTTTAAGACACAGATATTATTTATCCTAGTGCAATTTGGAGCAGGCACCACCTACCTGCTTCACCTGCTCGCATGTTTATGTCCAGTGGTGGATACGGCACTGGAAAAGAGATGGGAGATTTTTTTATTTTTTATTTTTAAATCTGTGTTTTAGAGGTAGCCATACCAATTTCCAGGATAATTGGAGTACCCATCCCCCTTCCCTAGCAATATATAACTAGCTCATCTTATATAAAAGGCTCTGGATTGTGATGGGATCTTCAGTTTGGTGCATGATATAGAGGTGTTTCTTGTGTTAAGACAATCAATCATAGTTTGTGTTTAAACATAGAATTCTTTCAGTTCTGACACTGACCACTGAGCGTTCACAATAGCTGACAAATCATATTTTATAGAGAGACTATTTTTCAGCCTGTGCTGTGTACACTAGAGCTATCCTCAGAAGTCATCAATTACACTCCCAGTGTGGTCTGTACTGAAAAGATCTGATCAAAGCTTCCTGGAAAAAGATATATATGTATCATATATATATATATAAGATAGTGAAAACCATAGTACCAGGTATAGATGTGTGGAAGACTGATACATGGAGATAAAATTGTATTTGGCGCAGTGTGACAGATATGTAGAAATAATAGGACATAAATAAGTACACCATATAACAAAGGTAATGCATGTGACATTAAGGTTCTGCCAAATGCCATTATATAAGTGCGTTTTGCCCCCAGCAGTCATAATTCATCATGCAGGAAGGTTCCTCTCCCAGACCCTTCTGCTTCTATGATTCACTCACTCATCTTCCCATCAGTAATCAAGCAGCCTATTAAATCTCCTTCCAGAGAAGCATGACAGCCAGAGAATATATAACTTCCTCAAACCATTTATTCTCCCTTGATGAAAATCATCCATCATTAGGCTTTTTTCTTTGTGCGCTGACTAAAAAACAATTAAGGGTTATTATGGCCTGTGTAAATGGGAAAAGAAGCCCTTTCCTCGCTGTTCTTATTTGTTACAATTGTATGGTTCGCTAAACAGCACATTACTTGTCTCTCAGCTGTGAGGAATACATGATGCTCTGCAGCCACGAATGGCGCGCAGTCATGTAGTAGAACGTCCCCATTGACCTTTTCTATATAAAGCAGGTAAAGCTGCCATAACAGGGTAATATGGAAAAACCTGTGTGTCCCAAGGGTAAATACTATACGAAGGCTATATCATAAATTCTAATTACTTATAGGGGTTGGCCAGGAGTTTATAGGTGATCTATACTTTATCCACCCCTGTACAGATCAGCTGTTTTGCTCCAGTCAGAAGATGTCACTGCAGTCTTGTCTTTTATTGAAAGTGAACGGAAGCTGCAACTGCACCGACAACCTCGGTACAAGGCTACATATTCTGGTTTTATGCCCTAAGCAGCTGTGATGAACGGGTCCTGCCCCCCTACCCCATAAACTATTGATGTGCTACACAACCCATAGGCTTTTAATGCAAATTTCTCGCAAACCACATTTAATAGATTGCTATTTAACCCTTAGACAACATATGCTGTAATACCTTGGCACAACCAGCGCAATTATGGCAGGGCCGGCGCTAGTAATGGGCATACTCAGGCAAGCGCCGGGTCCCAAAGCTGCTGGGGGGGCCCACATAAGGCTGTTCATAAGGAATCTGTGGGGGTGAGGGGGGCAGTATCTAATTAATCAATAGGGATCGAGAAGGGCTTTATATAAAATAACCATGAGGGGGCTGTATATAAAATAATCATGTTTGGACTATTTGGTAGGATAAGTTAGGGAATATTTTAGGGACCAGGAGACTGTTTTAGTTTCCGACTTTTAATGCCGCCATGTATGTTCACTGCAAAGGGGCCAACTGAGACTCTGTTGCCAAAGGGCCTATTGAAACCTGGCGCCAACCCTGGATTACAGTGTCGTGTTGAGTTGAATATATTGATAGAACTGATATACAAATGAACAGAAAAAACATAAACATGTTAGACAATGCCGCATACCAAAAGTCCTGATCTATCAATATATAAAACTGGATATTCCTAGCTGTGAACCCACTAAAAGAAAATAGCGCCTAAAAAACCTTACACAGCTCCATATGCCAAACTATGATAAAGTTATCAGCGTCAGAAGCTGATAAGCTGGCTGGCTAAATATGAAAATGAATGAAGAATTTTTTTTCATACAAAAGGTTTTAATTTTTTTAAAATCTAATAACACAAAATAAAGCCTATATGGATTATTAAATACCTAAAACATATCATATGTTTTAGGTATTTAATAATCCATTACGCAGAACACAAGCCTTCAGTTCTGTACATGTAATTATAAAAAAAATTATAGATTTTTGAATGTGCGGAGCAAAAAACGGAAACACAAAAAGTTGTTAAGAGTGTATGGAGAGGTGTCAAAATATAACACAATAAAGAATAGGTTCAATCATGGCATACACACACCACCATGGTTACTTTGATCACCCATCGCTATCAGTTGCTATGAAAGACAAGAGCCTCTCACAGGATCCCAGGCCTGTAATGCAGCAATCTCCAGTTAAAAAAAGAAAAAAAATTATAAAAAATTGGTTAGAAGCTTAATGCATAAGTGGACATGTTTTCTGCGGGGCAAATTGTCCTTCCTGCTGAAACAATGATGGCTCTGTTGTTATGGTGCCATTATTTTCCCTGATATTGTTATAGAAACATTGCTGTTTGATACAGACATATCACTGCCATGATGGCTTGTTTTTATCATATGAAAGGTCATAGCTTAGAACTGGTTAGTTCTATTATTCATAGACTTTGAATAAGGACTGTAGTCTTCTCTAAAGCTCATATGTAAAGAGTAGAATTCTGCATTTTTTCTATGTCGACCTGAGATATTCTTACCAGATATATCCAATTAATTTGGAGGAAAAAAATCAAGGAAGTTTTATCTAAGTCTTATCTAAATGTGAAAAAGGAAGCACAAGTTTTTCTTGGATTAATAGTAAATAATTGGTTAAAATCATTCATGGACTGACGTTTAAGTCTCAGTTTATGCAGTATTTTATGAAAAAAGGCTATATTATCCTACAAATAGCCCTTCTAAAATGTAATAAAAGGAACCCCCTAGCTGCCTTAAAGGGCATCTACCAATCAGATTTACTAATGATAGACTACCATAACTTACATGCTCGTCATCTGTCCGGGGGATGGTACTGTTTTTATTATCTTCATGAATGGCACAAAACAAGTTTATAAAGTTATGTAAATGAGCCACAAGCACTCTTACCCACGTCCCTGGAGCACCTCTTGGCTCTGGCGGCTTTTAATTTTTGCAAGCCTTAGTCTAGCCTGGTCTCGGCAGTTGATCTTGTGATCATAACTCTATAAACTCATTTTTAGAAGATTTGCTCCACCCCCTGGAGAAACAAAGTTCTGGTCTCATTTTAAAGAGGAGAACATCTGCTTCAAATTATTGGGTTTGGAGATATCCATTATTAAAGTTACTGTCGACAATTACATTTTTATGTACAGCTCCCATTCTTAATTGCAACCTTAACTGTGGATATCTCTGTGTCAGAGGCACCTAAATACTCAATCCTTATAAAAGTGTTTTACATTACACACTAGCTGCCGTTTTCCTAGATGGTTACACTCCGTACAATAAATTTAGACATTTAAGAAACCATGTTTAGACACCACATGAACCACTAGTAACTTATACAAGAGCACCACATCTCAAACTCAAAATTGCCCCAACAGTTCAATAGCAAAACCCTAGGCTTGCATATGGATTGCTATCAATACCTGGACTTTTTGGTTTTGTTTGCTGTAGCAATTGCAGAGAAACTGCCAAGAAAAACCATTAATATTAAACCTGTGGTAAAAAAATTGTTCAATATCAAATAAAGAAACACTTACATGTGATTCTGTAGGGATCATATATGTATAAGAATGTCCATGCCATAAACAACATGCCTCCTTTGATGGTTGTGGATTTGGGACATGTCTGACACAACGTCTTGACTGTATCTCCAGTACTTGTGCCGGTCCTGCCCTTTATCCACAACCATCCACTAGTGCAATTCTGTGCAGTAATAATCCCTTGTGTGCCGCACTTTATGTCATGGGATTGTCCGATATTGCTATATATATGTTTTTGGATGTATATATTTTATTATTAGTTTATTATATTTTATATTGATTTGAACTTTTAGGTTTGTTTTTTATTTTTTTCTGTATTAGGGTACTAGGGTACTTTAATTCTAGGTGTCTGATCGTGTCCCTGTGTCTACACACAGTAGACACAGGGGCACAAACAGATTGTTGCAACTGCCCCCTTCACTGGGACTCACCACATGCAGCTGGAAGGGAGCCAGGTAGTGTAAAATGAGCTATATAATACTAAATACAATAAATTATAAACTACTGAAATGATTCAGAATGCTGACAAAGACATTTTAAAATCATCATAGCATAGGCTATTGGAACCTGGTGACAGGTTCCCTTTAAGGGGTTAAGCCAGCACCGATTAGCCGTATTATCCGTAGGTGTTAGCTGCAAAATGCAGCTAGCACCCGCTGTGTACGGATCGGGCTCAACCCATGAGCACGCTCCTTACTTTCTTAACTGACATGTGACATACAGTTATGTAAAATCCTGTTAAATGGTTCAATTTTCTACTTGAGTTATTTTATTCTGTAAAAATATATATGTGCACTATGTGATCTAGGAGAATTACGTATATACACTCACCGTCCACTTTATTAGGTACACCAGGCTGTAGCATTGCAACAATGCTCAATTGGTACCAAGGGGCCCAAAGAGTGCCAAGAAAATATTCCCCACACCATGACACCACCACCACCAGCCTGAACCGTTGATACAAGGCAGGATGGATCCATGCTTTCATGTTGTTGATGCCAAATTCTGACCCTACAATCCGAATGTTGCAGCAGAAATCGAGACTCATCAGACCAGGCAACGTTTTTCCAATCTTCTACTGTCCAATTTTGACGAGCTTGTGCAAATTGTAGCCTCAGTTTCCTGTTCTTAGCTGAAAGGAGTGGCACCTGGTGTGGTCTTCTGCTGCTGTAGCCCATCTGCCTCAAAGTTCGACGTACTGTGCGTTCAGAGATGCTCTTCTGCCTACCTTGGTTGTAACGGGTGGCGATTTGAGTCACTGTTGCCTTTTTATCAGCTCGAACCAGTCTGCCCATTCTCCTCTGACCTCTGGCATCAACAAGGCATTTCCGCCCACAGAACTGCCTCTCACTGGATGTTTTTTCTTTTTCGGATCATTCTCTGTAAACCCTAGAGATGGTTGTGCGTGAAAATCCCAGTAGATCAGCAGTTTCTGAAATACTCAGACCAGCCCTTTTGGTACCAACAACCATGCCACGTTCAAAGGCACTCAAATCACCTTTCTTCCCCATACTGATGCTCGGTTTGAACTGCAGGAGATTGTCTTGACCATGTGTACATGCCTAAATGCACTGAGTTGCCGCCATGTGATTGGCTGATTAGAAATTAAGTGTTAACGAGCAGTTGGACAGGTGTAGCTAATAAAGTGGCCGGTGAGTGTATGTATATATGTATTTTTCTCCCATAAATGAAACATTACATTATTTATTATTTACTATAGAATCTGATCCAGTGGGTTCTTACTTACAGATGTGTGTTTTCTGTGTTACTTTTCTTTATCTATTTGTTGTTTTATCTTTTCCACATTTAATTGTCCTTCATTTTGTGGAAATATTTACTCCATGCCGAATCTTGTACAGTATGTTACTCTGCCGGTCCGGATTTAACATACACCACTTAGAGGATATCTACCAAGTGCCATAGGATGCCAACTACTGTGGAAGGAACCAGTAGACTGCTCTGGTTTAAAAAGGATGGAGTGAACGGGTGATTTTTCTTTTTCTTTCCTCCCACGTGAAAAAAGACGATGGTGATGGGAAGATTTTGGTGTCCTATTCATGTATTTGTTATTTTTGGGAACTTTATGATGTTATGAGATGGTTATGTTGGAATTAATGTTTTCTATTTTGTAAGGGGGAATGAAGATTACCTTTTATAATTACCTATTATTTAGCGATTGCAGCCTCTTACAGCCTCAGCACATACATGATACCTAATCATGAGCCAGTACTTCAGTAATACACAGATTTCTACCGCTATACTGCCTTCACTTCTGTTACACTGCCCATACTCATTAACTCCCACAGATTCCCGCTGCTTTCTTCTGATGTTTCTTTCCTTATGGCAGAATCTGTTGTCAATGTCATTATTTGCTCGCCTGCCATCTGTGCAGTTTCACATTACGTTGCAGTCTTTATACATTCTGCCTTTTACGTTTGCTGCACACTTACTCCTAAACAACAATTATAACGGAGGAAACGATAGTAGATAGAATTCTTCATGTAAATGAGTTACTAACGGTAATTAATATGTTTGTGGATGGCTTTGGTTTAGAGAAAAGCTTATCTGACAGATGTACCTGCCATGAACAGCATCAATAACACTATGTGGTCAGAATTAAGTCTTATCTCTGAATAAACTGTCTTTCTTGGCTATTGCATACATGGCATACGGCCACTAGTAAAAAGGCTTTCTAAAGAAATGCTGAAGAATATCCATGGAAGTACTTATCATTTTCCTATCATATGAATAGCAAATGGCAGTACAAGGGAAATTTTTTAATATTTCGAACATCCAATATACAGTGAGAATTCTCGAATAGAGGTAGGACGTTCCTAAATAACATAATTAATTTGGATAACTTGGATGTTGCACAGGGATTTGGGATATGGACACACCCTGCAACCTTACCACTTTGGGCTACTGCAACATACTGGGGTCTGGAAGCGAGTGAGATGAATATAGGAGAGGATGATGCTGGTAGAAGTAGCAATGTTAGTAGGGATTTAGGCTTCCTTCTATATTGTGCAGAGCGCTGAGCTCTGGATTGAGGGGATGCAACGGGCTGCAGGATGAGAGTGGTGCTGTAACCTTTGGGATGGCTTGGCCATGTGGCGGACTGCAGCATTATTCACTGACTTGTCACAGCACAGGTAGATACAAGGGCTTCTACTGGAACTGACTACTCTCTGGCACTTCTCTGTAATTTCTCTCTCTTCTGGGGGCCAATGTAGAAGCTTTAGTGGGGCTGCACCATTGTTTGTGGTGTCAGCAGTGTGGACCAGTAATTACTACTGATACTTATGATACTGCTGTTTATCAAGGTGGCCTTGATGATGGTGAGGTGCAGACAACAGTGATATAAGGAGGGAGGTGGGGTAGCAATAACTTGTTTGGGATGCAGGTGGGCACTATGATCTATATAATCCAGGCTTTCCCAATGGTGCTTGAGTCATTTTTCTCCCTGTACGATACCAAGTTTTCTGCTTTGGTATCTAGGCCAAGCCAACAGCTACTGCTTGCGGTTCCTAGAATAATCCATAGGTTCTTGTACACCATTCCCTTTAAATTCCAGACAGAAATATATTGTACAGAGGATTACGTTTACTCTGCCACAGGGTAAAAACTTACATTTCTTTGTAAATACACCTGGTGAATTCTCTCACACTTTCACTTACAGCTGTTTCCCTTGTTCTCTTTTCCCCTTTGTCAGCAGCAGTCAGACTGGTCTGACCAAAACCTTTTTTTACCAACCTACTAACTGAACAACAATTCCTCCCCTTCAAGTTACAGCTAGGGTTTGTGGGTCCCATATTATCATACTCTGCCTACCTCCCAGCAGGTTCTAGGAAAAAGTGGAGCGTTACATGGGTGAGACCAGGCTACAAGGGGCGTGCATAAATTATCAACCCCCAGAGTCCGGAGGTGCCCTGCTGAGCGCCCTCGGGCTCATTTGCATATATTATAAAAACCTATTTTCCCACAATACAGCCATTTTAGAATATAGTAAAAACGGCTTAGGAAACTTGACCACACAACTAATAAGTTAAAGGAGTCTACCATCAGTATACCTGATGTCCTTAAAGGCCCAAGTATATATTTTATATTTAATTCAAAGGTGCATAATTGTGCAAACAACACAACCACAACCAGACTTGGCACAAGCTCTCAGACTGGGTAAGTAGTGCCATACTCACCCTGAGATGTCCCTGCAAGCGACAGACCTGTCTACAGCAGTTGTACCACCCTGATATGAGCGAACTCGCTATCAGGAACCTGATAACAATCCCTGAGAGACCCTGCAAGTAGATAGGGAGAACTGACTGCAGCTGGCAGCTGCTGGATGGTGGATTGGATGGGTAAGATAACGCTAGAGACAGCTCAGTGTACATACAAGAACACAGAGGTACAAACAAGATAACGACAAACAATCGGAGTATGATAGAACCGGGTCAAAACTTAGATGGTATTGAAGCACAGAATTGAATTACTAGGCTAGATACATAGAATAGCAAATGGTGTAATGGAACTGGTCAGGTATATAAAGGAGTTCCTGGACACCGCCCCAGTAACTGATTGAACTGGCCATCCATCACTCTAGTAACCCTTGCTGGACAGGACTGGACTGAAGAGGAGCTGGGTGTATTTCAGTCCCAAAACGGCAGCAACCTAATCTACAGTTCACACAAAACATTAAGGAGAATCTTTGCTTTCTAAGCTGGTATGGATTTTACATTAAAAGTGATCCCTTTTTTACTTCAGGTCATTTTCCAAAAAGTAATGCACTTTTGATTATGTAATTTCATGTTTTACTAATTTTGCTGAATAGAAACATGATTGTGAAAAAAAACCTTGTTTTTTTTGCTGGGATATAAATTATTAAAACATTTTTTTGTCTGAGATGCATGATGCCATATTTTTTCCAGGATTGGTTGTTTTTTTATTGGTACCATTTTGGAATAGATATAAAGTTTTGTTCCCATTTATTCCACTTTTTGTGCAGTGAGATGGACAAAAAATTATAATTTTTGGTCATTTTTATTTAATGTTTCTTTTTTTAGGTGTTCACATTGCTGGTGCAGTAGTGATTTACCTTTATTGTACCATTACTAAGGATGTAGTGATACCAAATTTGTTGTGCTTTTAAATTGATTTTCCTTTGTTTTGATTATATATTGGGGCAGATTTACTTACCCGATCCTGTTACGATCTTCGCTGCGCCTTGTCCGACGATCATGGATTCTGGCGCGATTCACTAAGATTGTGCACCTGATTTCCTGCATGTGTCACTTCCCCGCTCAGGTCCGCCGGAGTTCACCTTCTTCTTCCCAGTGCGACACAATTTAAATGTTAAATCCTGATCTCAGTCCGAATTTGTCGTATTGTCCGCCGCCCCCCCCCTCCCACAATCCCCATCTAAATGCCTGCCCAGCGGGCCAATCCCCGAAAATGTCGGAAAGCGCAACGGAAATACGGCCTGGGACCCTTAGTCAATAAGGCCCATTGTCTTAACATGGGGTGTTTCGAAAGGTTCGATTCATTTTATTATTAATTTTTTCTAATAACTGGTTCATACTAATATACTGTAATACTGATGTACAGACAACACATTAGCAGCAAGTAGCGAGCAAGGTAGGAAAAACATCACCTATTCCTATTCTTCAGTAAAGGGACCAGCAAAAAGGCACAGGAGACTGAGTAAGTACCTATGGCTGTCGCCCTTGTGGGTCAGAACCCGATATAATTGTATGTGTTTCCCTTATATAGGGTATATGCAGTATACAGTATTTTTATTATCTGGAAAATAATAATCTATTTTTTACAAAACAATATTATAATATTGTTTCCCATACATAAAATATGTGTACAAAATAATATAAAGGAAGAGATCAATGAAAATGCTTCTATTTGTTGCTGTTATTTTGACATCTGTCTGAAAAGGAAATGTATGAAATGTATTTTAGATTCAGTATTATGACTCATAGTTTCACTGTGAGATTTCCAGCCACTGATTTGTGTCTGTAGCTGCAATTATTGTGCACTCCACCGGATTGCCACAGTGCTAAGCAAAAATAAGAGCCTTGTCGAAAAGGATGAACACAGCAGTGTACTATAAACAAATCCAGAAAAAACAGGGTTAAAATTCAGTTATTAATATGGTATCACTAGGTAACCAAATGACACAAACATCATGAAAATCAGAATGGCTGCACCTCAAACATGAATGTGTTTGTTATAATGCTCATATCTTGCTGTGGATTACATTGATTGTAAACGCTAAATGCTAATTACTGGATCTGAACAGTTATGCACTGAACTTTCACATGATATGAAATTAGAAACAAATTTGGACTGAAATAATAAAAAACATTAAATAAATATTAAAAATGCTACCCCAGGGACCATTGTTTGCTGCTAACACACCTATGGCAATAGAAGACTCCCACAAAATCAAGCAGGGACAGGACTAGTTCCATCTTTTGCATTTGTCTTATGCACGGGGCCATGGAATCCACAGCCATGTGCATGAGCCCATAGAAGTTAATGGGAATGTGTGAAACCACAGCTAGAACAAGTCTAAAATTCACATTTGTGTTCACGAGGACTGGGAAGGGGCATCATAGAGAATTGGTTTTGCTCAGGAGAATTCCTGGAGACGTGAGTGGCAGTTTAAATGAAAGAAGAGAAGAATCTTAAATCACTGGCCAATCAAAGAGCACGGGTTGGGCTATAGGTTGAGATGAGTGAAGAGGTGCAGAGGTTTATGGATGAGGAAGATAAGTTTAAAATGTATTCTTAAGGTAAAGGCAACCAGTGGAGAGACTTCCACAGAATAGGGCCTAACTTGCTGATTGATGGGTGTCTCAGTGGTGAAACCCCCACAGATCATGAGAAGGTGGGGGGGGGGGGTTCCAACATCAAACCCCTCGGAACGCATGTCCCTTCTGCTCCATTCATCACTATGAGGCTCACAGAGATTACAGGGCTGACAGGGCGACACCCTCGGATCCCACCGAACCCCCCATTTTTGTGATCGGCAGGGATCTCATCACTGTTTTGAGAGAAAACTGCTTAAGGAAAGATTGTAAAGGAGAGAGTTTAGTTAGTTGAAGACCAATTAATAGGGAGATATTGTAGTCAAGACAAGAGCGAATCAAAGAATCTATTAGGGTCATAAAGGTTTCCATTGTAAGAAATAAGCATATTCTGGAAATATATTTGAGGTACACATGGCAATAGCGTACAAGTAATTGAATATACAGGGGCTCATGTACTAAGGGTTGCGGAGCGCACTTTTTAACTTTTTCGGGGACAGGTATTTAACAAGTGACAAGTGTAAGTGCTGGTTTTTGGCGCGCACGATTGTTTTTTTGTGCAGCTGCAGTGGTTTGCATGCGATACAAATTAAGGAGCGTGCCGTCAGACGATTTTACATATTCGGACTGAGCGCAGGATTTAACTTTCAAATAGTGTTGCAAGCCCAAGCACTTACATTCACTGCAAAATAGAAGGTGAACTCTGTCTGACCTGAGCGGGGAAGTGACACATGCACAATATCGGGTGCATGATCTTAATGAATCACGGCACTGTGCATTGGAGTCAGACAATGCACTTTCGGTGAACTCTGGGGATGGGGTAAGTAAATGTACCCGCACAGTGTCCAGCACAGTGTCCAGCACAGCTCCAAAAAACCCAGCCTACTTCCCCATAGTTGTGGTTGTACCAATGGATGGAAATGGAAGTTTCAGGGTTGGGTTGGTTAGTAGATGTCAGAAAGACAAGAAGTTCAGTTTTAGGTAAAGGTGGGACATGATGTTGAAAACAATAGAGAGACAATCATAAACAAAAAATTGGTTTGAAACACCAAATCTGCTGTGCAAATTTTGTCTCTCCAAGGTCATTCTGACCCAATAATTAAAGGGGATGTGTCAATTGAACTGCACAGTATAAGCTGTAAAAATAAAGCCTATCAGAAAATGGCACAACTGCGTTTTAATCACAATTACACCACATTTTGGTACTGAATATTAAATGGAATGAAAATAACAAGACCTCTTATAGATTATAAATGGTAAAATGTATAAGATATGGCTTGTGGAATGAGGGAAATTAAATGAAAACGGTAATAACTGGAAAAAAAACTGGTCCTGAAGGGGTTAAAGTTAAAACAGCTTTCTGTCCCTTTTTCTACTCCTTTCTCCCATAGTGACTAGTCCCATATACAGCATAGAGATAAGGAAAGTAGGCAAATGATGACTCTTTTTTTACCTAGATAAAATTATTCTTGCTTTCTGATAAGATTAAAAATCACTGAATCAACGATGAAATTATTCTGCATTGAAATATCAAGGGGTTCACTGATTTGGCATATAAAAAGGAAGACTGATGTCAGTAATTTCTGATGAGATTAGACTTAGAGGCTGTCTGTAATTAGTTGATTCATTAGAAACGTTATCATGTTCCATTATCTCAACTGTCAGTGGAGAACAGGACAGAAAGCTGATTTACACTCACTCCTAAAATAAGAAAGGCAGAGAAAAAAAGGACACAGGAAGATATGTATTGAATAATGTATACAGTGTCGGACTGGGCTACCTTGGGCCCACCAGAGGAATAGATTTGGAGGGCCCACTGGATCTTCCACAAAGATTTTCATGCTAATCTTTCTGCACATCATCCGCGTGTGCATTGTGTGCAGCTATCCTAATATTACCCCCAAGCTAACCAGACTCACATGTCTTCTGGAACTCAAGGGCTCTGTAGTTGCACAGTAGCCACATGAGCGGCTAAACAGCTAATGCAATCCAAAAAAGGGGACTCTAATATGAGCTATAAATTGGGCCGGAGTTTAACCTGTGCACTGCAATTGCTGAATTTTTCAGTTGCAGTTTTAAAGCCAAAAGCAGGGGTGGATAATAGTTGGTCATATTACTGAGAGGGGATACTTCTGTATTTTCTCTCCATCACTGGTTTGGACATAGATGGGGCTCATTTACTAAGGGTCCTTCGGACGCATTTTCGTTGGGTTTCCCGACGATTTCCGTTTTGCGCCAAATTGCCCCGGGATGCAATAGGATTGTGGCGCATCACCGCCAGCTTGCACGCGACAGAAATCACAGACAACCAGACGGATTTAGACAACGCGTGGGATTTAACATCTAAAGACACGCAAGACAAGACGCACTTACAAGCACCGGGAAGAAGTAGGTGAACTCCAGCGGACCTCGGGGCAGAAGCGATGGATGCAGGAACTCGGGCGCACAATCTTGGTGAATCACACCGGACCCGAATCGTGTCCGACAACGCACCGCGGGATCGCGACAGGACTGGGTAAGTAAATCTGCCCCAATGTGTTAAATCCTCAGTAATAATTACTTATTTGTAGCAGCACATGGAAGAGTTTCTTAGGCATTTAAGAAGTGTGTATCCGTTGCCTAACTCAGACAATCCCTTTACCATTGCACAAGCATATAGAGTAATAATCAATAATAGAGTAAAAGGGGCCCCTTTTGTACACAAATGAATGCTACCACCTTTTATACGCCCCACAGATAAACTGTATACATGCAATTATTATTGTTTGTATAATTGTATACAATTTTCCAATATACTTTTTTTTATCTGTTCCTAATGGATCTCTGCTTGATGTCATTCAAAAGAAGTTTTCATCCCTGGCCATGTCATATCACACAGGTGATTGGCTCTTTAGAGTAATCGGAGCTGTGTGTTGCAACAAGCCGTGCACCTGTGTGACATCAAATGACCGGGGATATAATGAGCCGTGCACCTGTGTGACATCACACGACCAGGGATATAAGGAGCTGTGCACCTGTGTGACATCAAATGACCGGGGATATAATGAGTCGTGAACCTGTGTGACATCACACGAGCAGGGATATAAGGAGCTGTGCACCTGTGTGACATCACACAACCGGAGATATAATAAGCTGTGCACCTGTGTGACATCACACGACCGGGGATATAACGAGCCGTGCACCTGTGTGACATCACATGTACAGGGATATAAAGAGTCGTGCACATGTGTGACATCACATGACCAGGGATATGACATCACATGAGCAGGGAACAGGAAATAAACAATAAAGGTTCCTATAAAATGACAGCAAGCAGAGATGTAGAAAACTGTGACAAATTAATACAGAAAGTATATTGGAAAATAGTATAACATTTCATTATCCCAAATAAATGCTAAAACTAGACAAACCCTTGAACATGTCCCTACTCTTTTCCCAAAAAAAGACAAATACCTATACCAATAGTATTGTGAAGTGAGTAGGTATTTTACTACAAAATAACTGGACCGATACCAGTGGTGTTAAAATCCTAATAGAGTGTGGTCATACACGGTACTTGCAATGCATTTAGAAATGCAATGCAAGTGCCAGGGGCACGACATAGGGTGCGTTCACACGTTGCAGTTAAAACTGCATCGCAATCAGCTTTGAGTTGGTTTTAGGTGCAGTTTTGTCAATTGAACAGGTGAAAGACATGAACTGAACGGGTGAATGACATTTGTGGAGCAGGTTTCCCCTTCAAAATCAAATTCACCCTGTGAACGCACCCTTAACCTGATCGCATCTGCGTTTCCTATAAAATGCATGTGATCGGCAACAAGCAACCAGTGTTTTGTATTGCACTTTTAAATGCATTGTGGATGTGGTCACACATGACGTTTTGGGCATGTGTTTAGACATGCATTAGAATGCATACGGTTTACATGCTACCATGCGTTTGCCTGTTTTGAAAGCATTTATTTTCATTGCTGGAAGTGTAAGAAGCTATGAAATGTTAGCACTGCTGCTTACACTGCCAGCTATGAAGAAAAACTCTTTCAAAGCAGCCAAACACGTGGTAACATGTAAAACGCATCCCCGAAACGCCACATGTGAAGGCACCCTGCAAATGCTCTGTGTGAGCACACTCTAAATCTCGTTACAAAGGGTTTTTATTATGTAAAGCATTATTCGCAGTATTTAAGGCGAAATTCTCAAGATGCACTAGTTTTGAAATGCATAACTAACATATCAGGCAAAAATACATCTGAAAACATTAATATGAGTTGTGGTATAAAATGCATGGATTTTTTCCTGATACATTTGCAAAACATTAAAAAAAGCATCTTTTTCCAGCGTGAAAAGGTAACACAACCTGTCACCCTCAAAAACGGCACCAGGAGATGTTACTAGAGTTAGCAGCTCCTAGCGCTAAAACATATGCAGCAGTGTTACACTGGAAACCTCCAATAACGCTAACAAACACCGCTGCGCTGTACACTAGAAACGCCGGACCACTCTCAGAGCTGCGTATTCATAAGGGGGCGGGATTAAGGGCAGTGACTACCGCATGGCGGTCCAGGGATGAGACAGCTCCCCGGACCTCCCCCTCATGAATACGTTTCTAGTGTAGAGCGCAGCAGTGTTTGTTAGCGTTATTGGAGGTTTCAGATAACGCTAGCCGTATAACACACTAGGAGCGGCTTACTTTAGTAACAGCTCCTACTGCAGTTTTTGAGAGGGACAGGTCCTCTTTAAAAATAATAGTATAATAATAGATATATTCTTAGGACTATGGAGCCACAAGTATTCATACAAAAATACATATATAAACACATTTTATACAAGTATATTTCATGTATTAGGTATGGATTATGGTCTTCAAAACTTCACACAGAAACTCACTGTTTTTGGAAGACTACAGTGTTGGTGGCAGTGTGTTGGTGGCAGGGATGAGACAGAGGCTGCAGCCATTCTCCCCCACCTTATGGAGCCCACTGCTTTATCTCACGAGTGACCTGTGATTAGAAGGTGAGGCAGGGAGAAGCAAGGTGGGTGAGGACCTCGGGGTGCTTTCTGTGCCATTTTCAGGCAGCATGAGCAGCTCACAGAGCAGCTGCAGAGGCTGACAGGAAGTCTCAGGAGTAGCAGGGTTTTAGTCCTGTCGGCACAAAAGTACCTCTGTGCCAGTTGTACAATGTTCCTGCACGGGAGGTGGGGGCCCATTTGAGGATGGAGGGCCCTTTAATCTTCCATGCTCCTCTTTCCTAACTTCTGAGGCCGGCTCTGCTGACCTG
Organism: Engystomops pustulosus; assembly: GCF_040894005.1. Taxonomy (NCBI): domain Eukaryota; kingdom Metazoa; phylum Chordata; class Amphibia; order Anura; family Leptodactylidae; genus Engystomops; species Engystomops pustulosus. Next base: position 68,020,581 of record NC_092414.1, read on the forward strand.
CAGTTCCTCAAGAAGTTGCATGGTCCGCAAAGCACAGGACGCAGCTTGTTTCTGCTCAGGACCTGTTTACAACTACATGTGCTTCTCACACAATCATTGAGGTATCTGGAGGTGGGGCCCACCGGATTCTCCGGCTCTCCGCTGTGCCAGTCCGACACTGAATGTATATTACAAGTTTACTATTATCATCTGCAGTAAATTTACAAATTGTATTCAAAAGTTTACTTTTTTAATTACTTTTACAGTTTTAACTGTACTGTATTAATCACATTACATACACAGCAAAAAGAACATCAATGTTTACTGCATGCTAATAATATTGATGTTTTAAAAAAATTATTTACTGTAATATACAGAAGCTTGGTGGTGGTAATATATTTGGTGACTCGATTTGAACCTTTACAGTAGAAGCATACAGTAAGGTACAGTAAGTATTCAGACCTCTTTACATTTTTTACTTTTGCTTAATTGCAGCCAATTGGTAAGATATAAAAGATCTTTTTTTCCTCATTAATGTCAACTCTGCACCCTCTACACTCTGGAAGAGTTTTTTTATCAGGATATCTCTGTACTTGGTCACATTCATCTTTCCTTCAAATGCAATCAGTCAGCCTGTCCCTGCAGCTGGAAAACACCCCCATAGCATGATGCTGCCACCACCATGTGTCACTGCTGGGATTGTATTTGGCAGGTGATGAGCATTGCCTGTTTTTTTCCACACATACCACTTAGAATTAACACCAAAAAGTTAAATTTTTGTCTCATCAGACCAGAGAATCTTGTTTCTCATAGTCTCTGAGTCCTTCGATTTTTTTTTCTTTTGCAAACTGTATGCAGGCTTTTGTATGTCTTTCACTGAGGAGAGGCTTCCATTGGCACACACTGTAATAAAGCCCCTCCTGGTGGAGGCTGCAGTGATTGTTTACATTGTGGCCACAGTGATCTTGGGGATCTACTTTACCTTTCTCACCAGGCTCTTTTCCCATGATTGCTTAGTTTGGCTGGATGGCCAGGTTTAGGAAAAGTTGTGGTCGTCCCAAACTTCTTCCATTTAAGAATTATGGAGGCTACTGTGCACTTGAGAACCCTGAGCACTGCAGAAATCTTTTGTAACCTTGACTAGATGATTGCCTTGACACAATTCTGTCTCTGAGCTCTTTTGGCAGTACCTTGGATCTCATGATTCTCACATGCACTGTGAGCTGTGAGGTCTTTTATAGACAGGTGTGTGCCTTTCCTTATGAAGTCCAATCAGATTAATTAAACATAGGTGGACTCAAATGAAGGAGTAGAACCATGTAAAGGAGGATCAGAAGGAAAAGGACAGCATGTAAGCTAACCCCCTTCAAGACGTAGCCATTTTGAAGCTTTAAGAAAACATGTCACCATGGACCTAATTTTTAACCCTTTCACAACCCGTGACGTAATAGCATGTCAGGGGTCGGCCGCGGGTGCATGGAGAGGGCTCACGCGCTGAGCCCTCTCCATAGCCGGTAAATCTTTGCTGCATATTGCAGCAAAGGCTTACCGGTAACACCCGCAATGTTTGCCAGCTCCAATCGCGCATGGGCACCGCCATCTTTTCGAGGATCGCCGCTCCCCGTGACGTCGTCGGAGAGCGGCGATCCGCCGCCATGGTAGCCTCGGGTCTCAGGAAGACCCGAGGCTACTTCGGGTTAACCCATGCATTACAATGTGCTATCAGCACATTGTAATGTATGAGGAGTAAAATTCCCCGTATACTGCCATACTGTAGTATGGCAGTATATGATAGGATTGTACAGACAACCTAGGGTTAAAGTACCCTAGGGAGTCTGAAAAATAGTAAAAATAAAAATAAAAAAAAGGAAAAAAAAATATAATAAAAAACCCTAAAAACTCAAATCACCCCCCTTTCCCTAGAACTGACATAAATATAAATAAACAGTAAAAATCATAAACACATTAGGCATCGCCACGTCCAAAAATGCCTGATGTATTAAAATATGATAACATTTTTTCACTATGTTTAATCTCGTAACGGAAAATTGCGCTCAAAGTCGAAAATGGCACTTTTTTGTCATTTAAAAAAAAAAATTCTATAAAAAGTGATCACAAGGTCAAACAGTCTTAAAATTGATAACATTGTAAACGTCATCAAAATCCACAAAAAAAGACACCACCCACAGCTCTGTACACCAAAGTATAAAAAAGTTATTAGTACCAGAAGATGGCAAAATCCCCCAAAAAATTTTTGTACAGGAGGTTTTAATTTTTTTAAATGTATGAAAACATTATAAAACCTATATAAATTTGGTATCCCCGTAATCGCACCGACCCAAAGAATAAAGTAGACATGTCATTTGGGGTGCACAGTGAAATCCGTAAAATCCAAGCCCACAAGAAAACGGCACAAATGCGTTTTTTTTACCAATTTCACTGCATTTGGAATTTTTTTCCCGCTGGAATAATAAATACCATCTCTATGAAGTATAATTTGTTACGCAGAAAACAAGTTGTCACACAGCTCTGTACATGGAAAAATAAAAAAGTTATGGATTTTTGATCATGGGGAGTGAAAAATGAAAATGAAAAAACAAAAAAGGGCCAGGTCCTGAAAGGGTTAATAAAGGCAGGTTACAGAAGCCCTTTAGAGCTGCATTGCAAATACGCCTTTCTGCTTTCTCTAAGCATTTGCATTACAATATAATTGTGTGTTATAACTTACCTTCTACAATGACTGAATCCTCTGTGTAGGCCCAGGGGTGGCTCTGATTTAGTTGCATTTCAAAAAACAACATGTGACTTGTCTGTGTTGCAGACTCCTCAGCTCCTGGTCCCCACTTTTGTGCTCCAGTACAGCTCCTCCTACTCTGACTGATGTCAGCTCTCCAGGCTGTAAGCTCTGTGAAGGAGTTGCTATATTTGCTATATGTCTGCTTTACATTTTTATAATTTTTGAAATGTCTGGATAACTTATTTTAATGTCATGTGACTTACAAATCAAATATCGGTTTTCAACGACTATTTTGCGGAAAATTACTGTTTTTAATGAAATTTTTAATATATAACATTAAAATCCCCATATATATATATCAACCCATTTTCAAATCTGCACCCCTCAAACTATCAGAAATCAGCTTTTAGGAAGATTGTTAACCCCTTGAAATCTTCATAGTAATTAAAACAAAATAGAGGTGAAATAGAGGTGAAATTTAGATGGGTCTAATTTTGTCGGTTATACATTCATTTAGCCCTTAAATGTACAACAATATTACAGCACTCAGATTCCAATATATCAGAGGCAGAGCTTTAAGGAGTTAAATATGATGGTCTAAATACTTATGACCATTTCAGTTTTCTTTGTTTAATAAATTAGCAAAAGTATCTACATTCCTTTTTTTTTCTGTCAAGATGGGGTGCAGAGTCTACATTACTGAGCAAACAAAGAACGTTTGTGATCTTACCAACTGGCTGCAATGAAACAAATATTGAAAAATGTAAAGGGGTCTGAATACTTTCCATACCCACTGTATATTAATATACACAGATAAAGATATTTGTACATTGTGTTTGGAGGAAGTGACACATATCATTTATGGTGCTGATCACAAATATTTTTAAAAGGACATTTTTACAATAACAGGGACTCTGCAACAGCTAGAGTATATGTTTGGGTTGTCTTGCTTTACACAGAAAAAGACAGAAAATCCTTGTTTTTGTCTAAAAGTGTAGTCATTGTAGCATCGATATGTGGATCTCACTTACCAGCCAAGCTTATCAATCCATTTTCCAATTATAAAATGCTTGTTTTACAGTCATTCAGCATCCATTCAGATTAGATGGCTTTTGGACATCAGGTGTGAATGATGTCAGTCTTTAAAGATCAGGATGAATATGTACTCCATTATTAACACACTGATGTGGACCTAAGTGTAAATCTTTAACACCAGGAGCATAGTCCTTCATCTTAATGTGTATCTGACTTAAAAAAATGTCTCCTTGAAGATCATTTAGAAACTGAAACACACACTCTGGGAGATTAATTTCTTTCCCTTAGGTCTTATATTTTGCTTTGCAATGATTGTTCCTGAAAAGACCTGCTTCTCATTATCTACATCCAGACTCAGAAAAAAATATGGAAAAATAATACACAAATACAGGCAGTCCCCGGGTTACATACAAGATAGGGTCTGTAGGTTTGTTCTTAAGTTGAGTTTGTATGTAAGTTGGAACTGTATATTTTATCATTGTAATCCCAGCCAGAACTTTTTTGGTCTCTGTGACAATTGGATTTTAAAAATGTTGGATTGTCATAAGAATCAGGATTAATACTAAATCTTCATTACAGACACCTGTGATAATTGTTACAGCTGTTTATTGTAGCCTAGGACTAAAGCACAATAAATTACCAATATCCAAAGGTCCGTTTGTAACTAGGGGTCGTATGTAAGTTGAGTGTTCTTAAGTAGGGGACCACCTGTAGTAGACTACAATATAATGAGATGGATTAGGTTTTTATTGCATTTCTTCTGTGATTCTGATCTTGGCATATGATAACCACGCCAGCACTGTCCCACTGGTGTGAAGGTTGCGGAACGTAAATAATGGCGAGTCCTAGCAATAAGCTAGCATTTACGATTATTTCAGGGCCGTATATACGTCCCCCATACGTCAGTGTGAACACAAATAGAAAAGGTAAGCACCCACCTATTATTTAAGTAAGTAGAATACAGCGGCACTCACCAGTTTCGTGCGAAGAAATCTTTATTGAGGTGTGTACATAGGCAAAGCGGGGCCTGGCGATGGGCCGTTTCGCGCTAGTCTAGCGCATCATCAAGCCATCATCAACCCCACACATGAATGGTTGCAGGATGCTTTACAGTTGGCATGAGACAAGACTGGTGGTATCGCTCACTTTGTCTTCTCCAAACAAGCTGTTTTCCAGATGTTCCAAACAATCGGAAAGGGGATCCATCAGAGAAAATGACTTTACCCCAGTCCTCATCAGTCCACTCCCTGTACCTTTTGCAGAATATCAGTCTGTCCCTGATGTTTTTTCTGTAGAGAAGTGGCTTCTTTGCTGCCCTCCTTGACACCAGGCCTTGCTCCAAGAGTCTCCGCATCAAAGTGCGTGCAGATGCACTCACACATGCCTGCTGCCATTCCTGAGCAAGCTCTGCACTGCTGGTAGCCTGATCCCGCAGCTGAAACACTTTTAAAGATGGTCCTGGCACTTACTGGTCCTTCTTGGGCGCCCTGGAGCCTTTTTGGCATCATTCCTTGATGATGCAATAGATTGTTGACTGAGGTGCAATCTTTCTAGCTGCAATACTCTTTCCTGTTAGGCAAGTTTTGTGCAGTGCAATGATCACTGCATGTGTTTCTTAAGAGATAACCATGGTTAACAGAAGAGAAACAATGATGCCAAGCACCAGCCTCCTTTTAAAGTGTCCAGTGGTGTGATTCTTACTTAATCATGATGGATTGATCTCCAGCCCTGTCCTCATCAACACCCACACCTGTGTTACTGGAGCATTCACTGAAACGATGTTAGCTGCTCCTTTTAAGGCAGGCCTGCAATGAAGTTGAAATGTGTTTTGGGGGGAAAAGTTCATTTTCTAGGAAAATATTGACTTTTTAATTAATTTGTGTTAAGCTGATCACTCTTCATAACATTCTGGAGTATATGCAAATTGCCATTATAAAATCTGATGCAGCAGACTTTGTAAAAATTAACATTTGTATCATTCTCAAAACTTATGGCCATGACTGTACTAGTGGATGCTCAGAAGCTAAATGAAAGTGTTTATACATTGGATTGAAATTTGAGAATTCTCTTTCATGGGCAAAAATGACCTTAATGGCCAACCCAAAGTCACATCCAGTGAAGTCCAGTATAATTTCCAATGTATAGTTAATTTGAAACAATTGGTATGATGGTGTAAAACAATAACAATGTATTTTTATTTAGAAAAGCTCCGTGCAACAGTTTTCTGTCGGACTGTGCACGTTCTTTCTAGTGCAAACTGCTTGCACAGGTATTTAAGAAGTAGCCAAGACACATATGTGTCGCACGCAACCCTTTTGTATAGCGACTGCACTATTCTTTCTGCACTGAAGGGGGCGTTCCTGTGCGCAGTCAGACCGTGCACCAGATTTAACATGCAAAGTCAGACAGAAGCGTGTTGCATGCCCCATGTTAAAGGTGCCCAAAGAAAAGTTGGTGCACTCTGTCGGAGCAGTGCATAGTGCAGTTTGCACTGTTCTTAGTAAATGTTCCCAAATATTTATTTTAAAACATGGTAAACTGGACTCATAAGATAGATCCAATTCATATTTTACATAGGTATGGTTAATATATATATTGCTATGCAATAGAAAGTAGTGCATTCAGTTCAGTGATATTTTGATGGAATAGATGTGCATTCCATAGTATTATTGCCAAAAGTCATTCACTTAGATGTATCACACAGAGAATTGCAAAGAGCACTAATAACATGCTATGAACTAAATTTTACAGCAAGTGTGACAGCTTTAGCTGAACATTTCACTCAAATGATGTTGTCAGAGCAAGTGAAGCTAGTGGACTTATCTGACACATAATAAGGGAAATGTCATAAATGTTTTATCTGACATTGCCAGGCAGTGTCATTATACCCTTCAGTAAAAACCCACTACAACATACAACAGCTAAAGTACTTGTTGCACTTGCTTTATGAATGAGGCACTTATCTGCCCTATGGTTGGCCATGTCAATAATAAGATATATTTCAAGCAAGTAAACAATAAGAAAAAAAATGAACTGTAATGGGGTTATTATACACCTAAAAAAATGTTTTCTATGCTGAAAATACTAATCATATGCAGTTAATGTCGATGCACAGGTTCTCTGTTCTAGCACTGGCTGGATTGTTTCTGGTCCTTGATAAAGTTATGTTGCTATGTTTCGTTTATTTTGCAGTTAAACTTTAAGTCCTATTTCTTAATGATTTCAACCAAATTGTCATTTGTGATGTTTCAATACAAACAGAACTATGCCCATATTGTGGTGTGCTCTTTATTTCTTTCCACAGTTATTGTATCTTTCTGTTGTAAGCTACTTGTCATAAATCTCCTTGCCACAGTGAAGTGGGCAGAGTCTAATTGTCAGAGCCAATTGTAAACTGCCCTCACTGTACGTAAGGGGTTTTCTCATAAAATAACTTCCAGTGAGATTCTAACACATTTATCCACTGAGTTTAGCATAATGTACACATACAGGACTATATAGTGACTAGCCTGACAGCTTTCATCACATGGAGTAGCATGGTTCATGGAATAAGTAGTAGAAACCAGCAGTGAACTAGTAACGTGATGTGTATTTTCTGTGCTGTGTGAATACTGAGGGTTAACAGCTTCCTTGCTGAGTAGTTATGAATAACCACAGACTAGGGTGGAGGGACTCATAGGAAACAGGGAAAAACTTTTGCCTCACTATTCTATTAAGGAGAATTCTGCATCCACACGGCTACAGACACTAGGCTCTTTTGGTAGATACTCACAGAGAGCATTAAAATAACCCCCCCCCCCCTCTTACCTATAGAGTGAGCTGAACAGGTAACAGCAGCTCCTCGTCTCTATGAAACTGTACTGAAACCTTTTTGTAAGCACTCATGGATTCACAGAGATAACCGGCACAGGAGAAGGAGATAAAAATCACAAGCTCTCTGCTAAACTGCTAAACAATCTGCTAAAATGAGGAACATAGCAAAGAAACTTGTGGACAATGGTAATGAAAGTAATATGCATAGTTGCTCTACATGCATTATGCTTTAATTTGTGGCCTCCATGGTGACTTGTACATATGTGCCCCTTGCCTTGCATTACAATGGCTGCTCATGAATATTCATTTAGCCCTCAACTTCTGGCAAAGGACACATGACTGTAATCGGACCATTAATTATGGACCGTACACTGGCCGGAACACACACAGTGCCAAGGACAGGACTCAGAGAAGTCCGTTTCCCCCATAGGAATGTATCACCAATTTTTAAACATGTTAACAGTTTAGCGCTGTTGTTCCATGGGAAAGCACGATTTTCAAGCATAGTAAATAACTATGATGCTTTGAGTCTAGAGATGAGCGAACATGCTCGTCCGAGCTTGATGCTCGGTCGAGCATTAGCGTACTCGAAACTGCTCGTTGCTCGGACGAATACTTCGCCCGCTCGAGAAAATGGCAGCTCCCGCCGTTTTGCTTTTTGGCGGCCAGAAACAGAGCCAATCACAAGCCAGGAGACTCTGCACTCCACCCAGCATGACGTGGTACCCTTACACGTCGATAGCAGTGGTTGGCTGGCCAGATCAGGTGACCCTGGGATAGACTAGCCGCTGCCCGCGCTGCTCGGATCATTCTGTGTCTGGATGCCGCTAGGGAGAGAGCTGCTGCTGGTCAGGGAAAGCGTTAGGGTGTTCTATTAGCTTACTGTTAGGCAGGAGTGATTCTCCAAGAACCCAACAGCCCTTCTTAGGGCTACAATAACGTTATACTTTTTTTTTTTATTTGCAGCTAGTACCATATTGTGAGGAATTTGCAGGGGGACTTGCTACCGTTGTGTTTAGCTCTTAGTGACACACATATCCACCTCAAACACCAAAGTGGGAAAATTTATTAGGGGTTTGATTTCAATTAGGCACAGTCTGCCATTTACTTTTTATTTTACGTTTATTTTTTTAATAACTCAGTGTCATCTCATCTGGCATAGTAGTGTGCTTTCATACTTGGCTAGAAAATAGCCATAGGAGAATCCAAACAGCTTACTTACGCCTACAGTAGCGTTATATATATTTGATTTCTGGTTGATCTGCTGGTGGCTGTACTTGCTGCAGTGCATCTACTAGCCAATTGTGAGCAATTTGTAGTGAGACTTGCGACCGCTGTGTTTTGCGCTTAGTGACGCACATATCCATTGCAAAGACCGAAGTGGGAAAATTTAGTAGGGGTTGGATTTCAATTAGGCATAGTCTGCCATTTTTCCTTTTTTATTTTACGTTTATTTTATTTCATAACTCTGCGTCATCTCATCTGGCATAGTAGTGTGCTTTCATACTTGGCTAGAAAATAGCCATAGGAGAATCTAAACGGCTTACTTACGCCTACAGTAGCGTTATATATATTTGATTTCTGGTTGATCTGCTGGTGGCTGTACTTGCTGCAGTGCATCTACTAGCCAATTGTGAGCAATTTGTAGTGAGACTTGCGACCGCTGTGTTTTGCGCTTAGTGACGCACATATCCATTGCAAAGACCGAAGTGGGAAAATTTAGTAGGGGTTGGATTTCAATTAGGCACAGTCTGCCATTTTTCCTTTTTTATTTTACGTTTATTTTGTTTCATAACTCTGCGTCATCTCATCTGGCATAGTAGTGTGCTTTCATACTTGGCTAGAAAATAGCCATAGGAGAATCTAAACGGATTACTTACGCCTACAGTAGCGTTATATATATTTGATTTCTGGTTGATCTGCTGGTGGCTGTACTTGCTGCAGTGCATCTACTAGCAAATTGTGAGCAATTTGTAGTGAGACTTGCGACCGCTGTGTTTTGCGCTTAGTGACGCACATATCCATTGCAAAGACCGAAGTGGGAAAATTTAGTAGGGGTTGGATTTCAATTAGGCACAGTCTGCCATTTTTCCCTTTTTATTTTACGTTTATTTTGTTTCATAACTCTGCGTCATCTCATCTGGCATAGTAGTGTGCTTTCATACTTGGCTAGAAAATAGCCATAGGAGAATCTAAACGGCTTACTTACGCCTACAGTAGCGTTATATATATTTGATTTCTGGTTGATCTGCTGGTGGCTGTACTTGCTGCAGTGCATCTACTAGCCAATTGTGAGCAATTTGTAGTGAGACTTGCGACCGCTGTGTTTTGCGCTTAGTGACGCACATATCCATTGCAAAGACCGAAGTGGGAAAATTTAGTAGGGGTTGGATTTCAATTAGGCACAGTCTGCCATTTTTCCTTTTTTATTTTACGTTTATTTTGTTTCATAACTCTGCGTCATCTCATCTGGCATAGTAGTGTGCTTTCATACTTGGCTAGAAAATAGCCATAGCAATAGGATAGCATCGTTTGGTTTTAAAAACTCAAAAACACAAAAAAAAACAAAAAACACAAAAAAAAGTTAAAAAAAAATTAAAGTTATAACTCTCATTTTAAAAATGTTTAACCCGAGGGCTAGGGGTAGAGGACGAGGGCGGGGACGTGGGCGTCCAACTACTGCAGGGGTCAGAGGCCGTGGTCCTGGCCGGGGTGAGACACCACCTGCTTATGAGGGAGCAGGGGAACGCCGCAGAGCTACACTCCCTAGGTTCATGTCTGAAGTTACTGGGACTCGTGGTAGAGCACTGTTGAGGCCAGAACAGTGCGAACAGGTGATGTCGTGGATTGCCGACATTGCTTCGAGCAATTTGTCCACCAGTCAGTCTTCCACGCAGTCCACCCATGTCACCGAAATCGCCACTCCTCCAGCTCCTGCACCTCAGCCTCCTCCCCCCCAGTCTGCCCCCTCCCAGGAAAATTTGGCATTTGAACCGGCATACTCTGAGGAACTGTTTTCTGGACCCTTCCCACAGTCACAAACCACTTGTCCGGTTGCTGCTGAGCAATTTTCCGATGCCCAGGTTTTCCACCAGTCACAGTCTGTGGGTGATGATGACCTTCTTGACGTAGTGGAAGTGTGTAAAGAGGTGTCCGACGATGAGGAGACACGGTTGTCAGACAGTGGGGAAGTTGTTGTCAGGGCAGGAAGTCCGAGGGGGGAGCAGACTGAGGGATCGGAGGATGATGAGGTGACAGACCCAAGCTGGGTTGATAGGCCGGGTGAACACAGTGCTTCTGAGACGGAGGAGAGTCCTCGACCAGAACAGGTTGGAAGAGGCAGTGGTGGGGCAAGACGGAGAGGCAGGGCCAGAGCTGGTGCATCAGCGCCAAATGTGTCAACTAGTGAAGCTCCCGTGGCGAGGGCTCTTGCGGCGAGGGCTAGATTTTCAGAAGTCTGGAGGTTCTTTAAGGAAACACCGGATGACCGACGGACTGTGGTGTGCAACATTTGCCAAACCAGGATCAGCAGGGGTTCCACCACTACTAGCTTAACTACCACCAGTATGCGCAGGCATATGAATGCTAAACACCCCACTCAGTGGCAACAAGCCCGTTCACCTCCGGCCGTGCACACCACTGCTCCTTCCCCTGTGTCAGCTGATAGTCAGCCCCCTGCCCAGGACCCTGCCACAAAAACCCCATCGTCGCCTCCACGATCCTCCACAGCATCCACCAGCGTTCAGCTCTCCATACCCCAGACGCTGGAGCGGAAACGCAAATATAGTGCAACCCACCCGCACGCCCAAGCCCTTAATGTCCACATCTCCAGATTGTTAGCCTGGAGATGCTGCCCTATAGGCTAGTAGAGACCGAGGCCTTTCGCAACCTCATGGCGGCGGCCGCCCCTCGGTATTCGGTCCCCAGCCGCCACTACTTTTCCCGGTGTGCCGTCCCAGCCCTGCACCAGCACGTGTCAGACAACATCACCCGTGCCCTGACCAACGCCGTTTCTGACAAGGTCCACCTGACCACGGACACGTGGACGAGTGCTGCCGGGCAGGGCCACTATGTATCGCTGACGGCACATTGGGTTAACTTGGTGGAGGCTGGGACCGAGTCTGACCCTGGGGCTGGTCATATACTGCCGACGCCGAGGATTGCGGGGCCTACCTCGGTACAGGTGTTTCAGGCCTACTATGCCTCCTCCTCCTCCCACCCCTCCTCCACCTCCTCCTCCGAACTACCATCCGTGGGCACGGCGCCATCAGTCGGTAGCTCTAGGCACAGCAGCAGTGCCGTCGCTAAGCGACAGCAGGCGGTGCTCAAACTGCTGAGCCTAGGCGATAAAAGGCACACCGCCCAAGAGCTATTACAGGGCATCACGGCGCAGACTGATCTGTGGCTGGCACCGCTGAACCTGAAGCCAGGCATGGTTGTGTGTGACAACGGCCGTAACCTGGTGGCGGCTCTGCAACTCGGCAGACTGACACATGTGCCATGCCTGGCCCATGTGTTAAATCTGATAGTTCAGCGTTTCCTCAAGACATACCCCAATCTGTCAGATTTGCTCACGAAGGTGCGCCGCATCTGTGCGCGTTTCAGGAAGTCCAGCACAGATGCTGCCACTCTCAGGGCAGCGCAGCGCCGCCTCCAACTGCCCGCTCACCGACTGTTGTGCGACGTGCCCACGAGGTGGAATTCAACACTGACCATGTTATCCAGAGTTTACCAGCAGCGCCGAGCGATTGTAGACTGCCAGATGTCAACTTCCACCAGAACTGGTAGTCAGGTCAGTCAGCTTCCTCAAGTCTACAATGAGGAGTGGACGTGGATGTCTGATATCTGTCAGGTGCTGAGTAACTTTGAGGAGTCAACACAGATGGTCAGTGGCGATGCCGCCATCATCAGCCTCACCATCCCGCTGCTTGGCCTGTTGAAAAACTCTCTGATCAGCATGAAGTCGGAAGCTTTGCGCTCGTCACAAGAGACGGGGGAAGAAGATTCCCTTGTTGATAGCCAAAGCACCCTTAGGTCTGTTTCTCAGCGCATATCGGAGGAGGTGGAGGAGGATGAGGAGGAAGAGGAGGAGAATGTTGGCGAGACACAAGAGGGGACCATTGTTGAGTCCTTCACTGTTCAGCGTGTATGGGCAGAAGAAGAGGAGTTGGAGGAGTTGGAGGAGGAGGAAATGGACAGTCAGGCCAGTGAGGGGAGTGAATTCTTACGCGTTGGTACTCTGGCGCATATGGCAGATTTCATGCTAGGCTGCCTATCCCGTGACCCTCGCGTTCAAAGAATTTATTCCAGCACCGATTACTGGGTGTTCACTCTCCTGGACCCACGGTACAAGCAAAATCTTTCCACTCTCATCCCTGCAGAGGAAAGGAGTGTGAGAATGCATGAATACCAGCAGGCCCTGGTGCACAAGCTGAAACAGTATTTCCCTTCTGACAGCGCTAGCGGCAGAGTGCGTAGTTCTGCGGGACAAGTAGCGAGGGAGAGTAGGCGAGCAGGCAGCTTGTCCAGCACTGGCAAGGGTACGCTTTACAAGGCTTTTGCCAGCTTTATGTCACCCCAGCAAGACACTGTCACCTGTCCCCAGTCTCGGCAGAGTAGGGCTGATCTTTACAGAAAGATGGTGAGGGAGTACGTAGCTGACCATACCATCGTCCTAAATGATCACACAGCTCCCTACAACTACTGGGTTTCAAAGCTGGACATGTGGCACGAACTGGCGCTGTACGCCTTGGAGGTTCTTGCCTGCCCTGCCGCTAGCGTCTTGTCCGAGCGGGTTTTCAGTGCAGCTGGTGGCATCATCACCGATAAGCGTACACGCCTGTCGACTGACAGCGCTGACAGGCTGACGCTTATTAAGATGAATAAAGCCTGGATTTCTCATAATTTCCAATCTCCACCAGGTGAAGGAAGCTCAACCTGAATAATTGATCCACTCCTCCTCCTCCTCATTTTCCTCCTTCTCCTCCTCTTTGTACAGTAAAGCAGAGGAAACTGGCTATTTTTTGACAGGGCCCACTGGCTCTAGCTATAGTACTTTATGCATTTAATTTTTCTGGAGGGCCACCGACCCGGTCCTCTGTTTTAAACAATTTTTGGGAGTGCCACATACAGGCACTCAATCTATTCAATTTTTCTGGAGGGCCACCGACCCGTTCCTCTGTTTTAAACAATTTTTGGGAGTGCCACATACAGGCACTCAATCTATTCAATTTTTCTGGAGGGCCACCTACCTGCTCCTCTGGTTTGAAAACTTTTTGGGACTGCCACATACAGGCACTCAATCTATTCAATTTTTCTGGAGGGCCACCTACCTGCTCCTCTGGTTTGAAAACTTTTTGGGACTGCCACATACAGGCACTCAATCGATTCCATTTTTCTGGAGGGCCACCTACCTGCTCCTCTGGTTTGAAAACTTTTTGGGACTGCCATATACAGGCACTCAATCTATTCTATTTTTCTGGAGGGCCACCTACCTGCTCCTCTGGTTTGAAAACTTTTTGGGACTGCCACATACAGGCACTCAATCGATTCCATTTTTCTGGAGGGCCACCTACCTGCTCCTCTGGTTTGAAAACTTTTTGGGACTGCCATATACAGGCACTCAATCTATTCTATTTTTCTGGAGGGCCACCTACCTGCTCCTCTGGTTTGAAAACTTTTTGGGACTGCCACATACAGGCACTCAATCTATTCAATTTTTCTGGAGGGCCACCTACCTGCTCCTCTGGTTTGAAAAATTTTTGGGACTGCCACATACAGGCACTATCCAAATTAAATTGTCTCCATAGCAGCCTCCACACGTTGTCTCCATTGCTACCTCCAAAAGTCGTCCATATAGCTGCCTCCATACATCGTCCCTTTATCAAACGAGGTGTGTCAGGCAGAAATTTGGGTTGTTTTCATGGATTCCACATCAAAGTTGTTAACTTTGTCGCCACCCAGCTGTGTTATCCACAAAATATACTAATAAACTTTTATCATTTACCAATATTGTTTCAGCGCTTCTTGCGCATCTGTTTACATTCCCCTCACCCGCCATATCCCAAGCTTATAAGAACGCTACTACACTTGATCTTATACAAAAGGTTCTTAGAAGTGCTGTTTGGGGAGTAGCCTAGAGACAGGGGCCTGGATTGGCGAAAGCTCGCCTGGCTGCGGAGCGCCAGCTCCATCCCAAGATCCAACTAACATAGTTTTAACTGCAGCACCTTTAATCTACTACTAGTTCACTGCCTCCATAATAATAATAATAATCTTTATTTATATAGCGCCATCATATTCCGTAGCGCTTTACAAATCATAGGAAACAAATACAAATGTAATGTAACAGAGCACAACATTTGTATGGAACAACAGGAGTGAGGTCCCTGCTCGCCAGAGCTTACGGTTTATGAAGATGATGGGGTAACACGAGGTAAAAGAATATTTAATGGTCAAGCCATTCTTCTTAGGGAATAGAACAAAATATAATAAATGGAATTGCTGTCGCTTGAACCACTCAGCCGTCATCTTATATACCAGGTCCAGGGTGAATGGGACTGTAGAGAAGTCTGGTGCCTGTTGGTTGCTGGATAACAGATGGGAGGACGACACAGGACGGGTTAGTAGAAGAGTTAAAACTTCATGCAGTTAATGAGTGTTATAGGCTTGCCTAAAGAAATGGGTTTTAAGAGCACGTTTGAAACTTTGGAGGTTAGGTATTAGTCTGATAGTCCAGGGCAGAGCATTCCATAGAATTGGTGCAGCTCTAGAGAAGTCTTGGAGACGCGAGTGGGAGGTCCGCACTAGGGTAGAGGTTAATCTAAGATCACTGGCGGATCTAAGAGCACGGGTTGGGCGATAGACTGAGATAAGAGAGGAGAGGTAGGGGGGTGCAGCATTATACAGAGCTTTATGGATGAGGGTTATTATTTTAAACTGTATTCGAAAGGAGACTGGCAGCCAGTGCAGCGACTGCCATGAACTGTAAGCATACATGGTCCCCTTATCAAACGAGCTGTGTCAGGCAGAATTTTGGGTTGTTTTCATGGCTTCCACAACAAACTTGTTAACTTTGTCGCCACCCTGCTGTGTAATCCACAAAAAATACTGGCAAACTTTTATCATTTACCGATATTATTTCAGCGCTTCTTGCGCATCTGTTTACATTCCCCTCACCCGCCATATCCTAAACTTATAAGAACGCTACTACACTTGATCTTATTCAAAAGGTTCTTAGAAGTGCTGTTTGGGGAGTAGCCTAGAGACAGGGGCTTCGATTGGCGAAAGCTCGCCTGGCAGCGGAGCGCCAGCTCCATGCCAAGATCCAACTAACATAGTTTTAACTGCAGCACCTTTAATCTACTACTAGTTCACTGCCTCCATACATGGTCCCCTTATCAAACGAGCTGTGTCAGGCAGAATTTTGGGTTGTTTTCATGGCTTCCATGTTAACTTTGTCGCCACCCTGCTGTGTAATCCACAAAATATACTGGCAAACTTTTATCATGTACCGATATTATTTGAGCGCTTCTTGCTCACCTCCTTTGGTTCCTCTCTGCCACCCATTGGTTTGAAGCCTGAGTCCATTTAGGGTATGTCGCCATGACACTCTCTAGCCTGCTGCCGCTGCCTCTGCTTGCCGTCCCCTATAGTGTCAGGGTCAATTATTGGATGTTTTAGATGCTATCTAGCTTCATTCTGTCACTCTGTCATGGCCATGCTGTTGCCCATAATTTTGGCATAATGGTGCGATTATGCAGCCTCAGAGGCATCCATGCATGCTGCCCCTGCTGTTTCCTGTCCATTTCCGTGGTGTTTCCATCCTTTTCTGAGGTTCCCAGGTGTTTGGCCAAGCTTCCCTGTGCAGAGCCTTGGTCCCCTTGAAAAATGCTCGAGTCTCCCATTGACTTCAATGGGGCTCGTTATTCGAGACGAGCACTCGAGCATCGGGAAAAGTTCGTCTCGAATAACGAGTACCCGAGCATTTTAGTGCTCGCTCATCTCTATTTGAGTCCCATCGGCACTTTGTTTGCTCGGAGGATGGGACTCTTTATGATTCAAGGATCAACCACAGCTGTGTGTTTTAGCCCTAAATCTCACCATAAAAAATGTAGCTTTTTCTACATCCTATAAATCAAATCCAAGCCCAAAGACTTAGTCTGTGAGACAAATATACACAGTTCTTATGAATACAAAGGTTGGTGGGGGAAAGGGTTACATCAACTTCAATTTCTCACTTTCTTCACTAGCTCTAATTAAAAGCCTCAGCAAATATTGAGACTCCATACATTTGTAACATACAGCCCAAAGAGGCACCACTGCCTACGCTCTAATAAACAATGCTAATCATAGATCAGTGTAATATACACTGTTGGATTTTGCTGAGTTAACTTCCCACACATTGTACTGTTCCAAAGAACTTAATAAGGCTTGGCATGGCCAATCCAATTACCACTAATAATTCTATTCTGTGCGACTCTTTTCTGCATCACAGCCTTTAGTCTCTTACTCATCAAATAGCAGTGTACTTTCTATTAATATCCTATTATTCTCTGCACATTCTACTTAGTATTTGCGGTTAGATTACTAAAGTCATTACATGAATACATGGCTGACTCTGCTCATAGTGGTACAGCTAAAGGAGAAAATGTTAAAACAGCGGGGCAAAAGTATAAAATTGAAGGAGGCTGGAGTGAAATGCACAAGTTTTTTAACTAAATTTGGTGCATTTGAAGGTCTCAGAACTACAAACAAGTAAGCTTTGAAATGTGAGGGGAGAAAAAGTCTTCTGTATACTGTTATGGTATGCTTGTGGAATGAACCTACAAGCATGACACTGGTAGGTCTGTCTCAATTCAATGCAATGTGGTGGTATTTGTACGGAGTACGGAGCAAAATCTAGTAAGAGATTCTCTTCAAAGAGGTTCCTACAAGGTTGGTGTTGTATCTTACCTTTAAATCCATGTACATAAATTTGGACTTCACTCAACCTAGCAGAAAAAAACACTATGGAAGAGGGAACAGAACCTGGGTAGTCGGATCTGAAATAAGCCTATGCAGTTTATAAAAAATGTATGAGGCTGTATAACCTGGTTAACACATTTACCAGGGAGGGGGGGGAGGCACAAATGGACCCGCAGGGAAAGGGGGGCCTGTGGCTGTCACTGTTCAACATCTTTCCTTTCTTCTTGAAAGCAGCTTTGACACTTTGACATGCAGGCCCCCTGTGTCCAGACATGTGTGAATGTCTGCAAGTGTTTGCTCAAGCATGTGTCCAAATGAATGTGTCTACTTGCTTGTGCATGCGTCTGTGCGAGCTTGTGCATGCATAAGGCTTCATGCATACTTGCATTGTGCTGTTCTGCAGCAAATAGGGTGTGTATTATAAGGTTTTGCAGCAGATTTGGGGTGTGTGAAGCTAAAGTGTGGGGTGCAGAAGCTAATGTGTGTTGTGTGATGTTCTGCAGAAGCAGTTGTGATGTTCCACAGCAGATAAGCTTTATATTACAAGGTTCTGCAGTAGATGTGTGTTAAGTGACAAGCAAGTGGGCAGTAAACCTTTATGGGGCACTTAAGTGGGGGCACAACCTAAGGCCCCTGCACATGGCTGTTATTCATATGTTTACTCCAGGTTATTTTGACCCCTCTTGTGGTCACGGATAGGGTGAGGAGTGGCATAGAGGTCTCTTGTTACCCCAATAATGTTTACAATTATTAGCATTATTTTCCCTTTTTCATGTATAAATAATATGTTTTTCTGAATATATTATTATTCATTTCGCACCAAAATAATAGACATACAAGATAAAGCATGTTCTTCAGGAAGCAAAGTTCTTTTTTTTATGCTTATCGTCTCAGCGCCTAGATGATTTTGTATTCATGCTGTTAATTTAGTTCATTCTTACCTCTGTATTAAAAGCCACAGAAATGGATAAGGAAGGAGGAATAATTGCATGTCATTTATTTGTATTTGCCAATAAATTTAGCTCTGGTTACTCAGGGGAATCATTGAAATCTCAAGCTCTCGCATCTTGCTTGCTCTTCATCAATTTGCTTTGTACATTACAGTATATGTTGATTCTTGCTGTTTCTTTTGTCCTCAGAAATAGCCAGTTCTAAAATTAATTAGAAACAAAGATAATTTCCCCGTTGTACATATCGTTTTTTATTCCATCTAATGAAAGAAACCTGAAAATATTTGGTATTTTACTATATCTTTATTTAAGTTCATGGCCTAGCATTTATATGACCTTGCTGTGATAATTCTCTCATAATTTTAACAATTTGCATGATTAATGAATGCATACAGTGCCCTATTACTAACAAATGCATACAGTGCCCTATACAATGAATGAATGCATACAGTGCCCTATAACTAACTAATGCATAAACTGTCCCCCACATATTAATATCTACATCCTACCTGAAAAAATAAAGAAAACTGCATCCCAACCAATTCTGCATCAAATGTAGTAAACTTGGTTCTGGCAATCTAGCGGGATATATGGATTTTTTAATTTAAGCTCCGTGTACATCATAGCCTTAATCCACCACTAGGAAGAGGGGAGCAGAGCTAAATCTGTGCAGGTTCTTGTGGAATCTAAATACACAAAAGAGTCTGAATGTAGTAAAAGCTGCAATATGAAAATGGGGATTTATGAATGGATGGCAAGAAAAGCTCACTACAAATAAACCGCTAAGTGCAACTTTTTTTAATAAAGGAACTTAGTACAGTATGTATTTATTTATTTATTATGAACAAAGGTGTTTATAGCCTTTAGAAAACATAATGGGGCATTCATTTTTGGCTTAACACCATTTTTGTCGATTGAGGGGGGGGGGGTTAGCTTCTATTCCAACATTTTGGGCAGCACAGATCTTTAATCCCAACCCGTTTCATGCACTTCTAGTTTCCCAACACTTTATTTGTTCATTTTTGGGGAACGAAGGTAGGCCTACAAAAAACAAGTCTACCAACATCAAAAGCCCCATCATGAATGTAGTGTGTCATTACTGAAGCTCATTTGTTCTTCTTACGGTGCACCAAATACATTATAGGACATCAACCACCGGGATAAAGGATTGTAAGCCAAGCACACTGGCATACATTTGGATTATTTGCATAATTTTTTAAACTTTTTTTTAGCTTAAAGGAAACCTACCACTTCCAATCGTGCTTCTAAGCTGCAAAAGCTCGTTATGTTTTTAAACAGATGTAATGCGGTTAAATGCTTTAGTAATCTTTATATACGAAGTAGATTCACCACACCGTGGTACTTCGTATATAAAGATTACTAAAGTGTTTAAACGCTTTACATCGGTTTAAAAACATAACGAAAATAAGCGCCGGCACCAGCTCACCCTGAGTCGGTGCACGGCGTTTGCAGCTTAGAAGCACGATTGGAAGTGGTAGGTTTCCTTTAAGGAGCTAAAATAAGTATGCATCTTACAAGAGTGAGCACACACCAGTATGTCAGTATGCTTGGTTTACAATCCTTCATAATGGTGGTAGATGTCCTTTAACCCCTTATCACTGACACTAGTTTTCAGTTCAATGACCAGTCTTGATTTTTCAAATCTGCCTTGTCTCACGATAATTGGTTATAACTTCGGAACGCTTTAATATCCAGGTGATTTTGAAATTGTTTTCTCGTGACACATTGTACTTCATGTTAGTTGTAAAATTTAAGTGATAAGTTTTGCGTTTCGTTCTGAAAAAAGGGAAAATTTGGCAAAAGTTTGTAAAAATTCTTAATTTTCCCAGTTTGAAATGTTTTGCTTTCCAGACAGGAAGTAAAACTACCCAAAAATCTTGATAATTAACATTTACGGAATGTCTTCTTTATGTTGAGATGACATTTTATGCGTCCAGTCATTTTTCTAGGATGTTATGAAGCGCAGAACTTTAGGTGCGATTTTTCTCATTTTCATGAAAATCCCAAAACTCACATTTTGAGGGACAACTCATCTTCCAAGTGACTGTGAAAGGCCTAAATAATAGTAAAACCCCACAAATTACCCCACTATAAAAAAATATGTAAAACAACTTCTACTGAGTATATTAACCCTTTAAGTGTTTCCCATGGGTTAAAACAATATGGACCTGTGATTTAGAAACTTTAGAATTTTTTTGGAAAATGCATTAATTTAGGCCAAAACTGACAGCTTCATAATAAATTAATTGATGAAACGATCTACAACGTTTGATGCCCAATTTCTCCCGAGTGTACCGATACCCAATATGTGGTGGTAAACTGCTGTATGGGCGCACGGCCGAGCATAGAATGAAAGCAGCACCATTCAGAGCAGATTTATATTGTCAGATACAAGCTATAAACTTAATTTTTTTTGTTAATGTGAACATATGAGGCTTCTTATTTACGGGATGAGATACAAAGTATAGATAATTCATTTTGGGGGTCTAAAGCTTATTCATGAGATTGTATTAACTATTTCAAGGGGGACACAAACAAAACCATCAATTTTTATTTTGGATTTTTAGCACTTTTTTTCCCCCCACTCACCATAACGTAAAAATAATATTTTATCTTTATTCTCTGGTTCACTACGATTGCGGTGATACCTCATTTATATAGTTTTTCTTATTTTTGCTCAATTGCTCAATTTTACTGAGCAAAACCAATATTGGTGGAAATCACATTATTTTTACTATCGACAACTTTTCAGGGCTATAACTTCTTCATTTTTTGTGATGGTGTTTGATAATAAAATTGTATATTATGGGAAGTTTTTCGTGTTTTTCTTTACATCGTTCACCAAGCAGGTTCAATATTGATTTCGATTTATTATACAGATTAATACAGACACGGTGATACCAAATATGTACAATTTTTTAGTGTTTTTGTGTTTTATACACTTTATTTGCATTATATGTGTAACTGGGGAGATTATGGGACTTTTATTGTATTTATTTAATTAATTATTATTATAAAATGATTGAATTTTTTTATTTTTTTACATTTTTCATTCTTTGGCTTGAACAAGCGATCATGCGATCGTTTGTTCAAGCCTTTACACTGCAATACACTTGTATTGCAGTGTATAGTGTAAGTAACTAAGTGCCATGCTGCGCAAGGCAGAACCCGGTGGGGAGAGAAGCCGGAAGCCTCGGGTCACACTCCGGACCCGGGGGCAGCGGCAGGAGGGATCGGATCCCCCCATGCTTGACCGCGGCACGGCGGGATTAAACACCCGGGATCAGAGTTTTTCCGATCCCGGGTGTTAGTGCCGGGTCTGGGCTGTGACATCACAGCCCGACACCGGCACCAGTGAGGCCCGGTGTCCCGAAATCTTCTTCTGACGCGCCGCTGTAGAAAGGCGTCGCGTCAGAAGAAGTACCCTTAATGACCACCGTAGAATCCCAATACGACGGTCATTAAGGGGTTAAGGCTGACAAAAACATAACACGACAGAAAACTGGCATAGAAGCCCTGATAAATCTCCCACATGATGTCTTGTATAAAACTACAGGATGGGTTTGGGATCCATTATTGTCTTCAGAAGGTCTTACTCCGATTATTTCTACTTTCCAGTTGAGAGGATAGCTGTGTTTAGTGCCAGGTTGTATCAGTGATTAGAAAATTGTGAGCACTTTTCTATTTTTAAAACTGTGGAAGCAGAACAAAAAAACGATGCAAGTTTCTGCAACCTGAGAGCTTACAGGAAACAAGCAGAATTTTAATAAAGCTTTTTAAGACATGTTACTCTAGAAAACTATTAGCCAAACCCAAAGTATTTTCTAATACTTTACTCAGTTTTACAGAATTAAACTTTAAAATGTGTTCAAAGGAAAGGTTTGCTTTAATCCTATGACTAGTGAGAACCTTTAATACTGAGGTCATAAAGAGAAATATTAATACATTTAGTCTTGACGATCAAACAATAACATCTGGTAACGCTGACACTTAGCCAACAATTGCTTTTGGCAGAAAATTGATAATCAAAAAGAAGTGAACAAAACTGTGGCTTGAGTTACCATTTCACAGCCTTTAATGAAATAATTCCTTACTGCTCCACACCCCCATTGCCAGCGGCATGCCAGGGCCAAGAAATCAGGAATAATGCACAGTAAGTGGAAAAAGACAACCGGTATGTTCACACAGCCGGTGAAGGAATTTAGCGATTAGATAAACAACATTCAGAATAAAGCCTAAAACTCCGAAGTAATTTTATTACTCTGTACAATAAGAATATCATAGTTAAAATCAGTCTCTATTCCTGAGCGTAAAGGGGGCCTGTCACCCCAAAATAGCCCCCCACCAAATAGGCCCCCCATAACCCTCTCCCTAGCCCCTTTCTCTCCAGCAATTTTTTTTTAATCTATGGTCAGAAACGCTGTTTAAACAGATCCGACCTCTTACAAAATAAGAGGTCAGATCCTCATATATGGGGAGCTGCAGTTGGCTTTATTCATAAGGGGGCCGGCCGACACTCCACCAGCACGCCCCCTGTCACCTAGGACCAATAGGAGAAGCTGGCAGCATGTATTGCGTAATCGCTGCCGGCTCTCTGCGATGCGGCCCCGGCGCCGCTGTTCCGCTAACAGCGGTGCGGGGCTTATTCACATGGCCGACTGAATATATATAACACTCGTCTGACACTGTTAATAAGCCCGCCGGCCGCAGCCACTGTCAGTGCAGCGCGGCCGGCCATGTGAACAACCCCCGCGCTGGTGTCAGTGGAACAGCGGCGGCGCGCCCGCATCCCGGAGAGCTGGCAGCGATTACGCAATACATGCTGCCGGCTTCTCCTACTGGTCCCAGGTGACAGGGGGCAGGCTGGGGGAGTGTCGGCCGGTCCCCTTATGAATAAAGCCGACTGCAGCTCCCCATATATGAGGATCCGACCTCTTATTTTGTAAAAGGCCGGATCTGTTTAAACAGCGTTTCTGACCATAGATTAAAAAAAAATTGCTGGAGAGAAAGGGGCTAGGGAGAGGGGTTATGGGGGGGGGGCTATTTTGGGGTGACAGGTCCTCTTTAATCTACGTCGCTTGGCCTTCAGTGCCTAGTAAACAATAAGATGTGACAAATGCAGCATATTTTCTCCATTTTCAGTCAAAAAACTTATTTGAGGAATTGAAGAAACACTTCAGTTTTTTATTTTCTCATTATAATGTTATTATAATTCAATATCATTCAGACAGTAATTCTTTCTAGGAACATGGAGGGTGGGCCCCAAAAAAAGCTTTTCTGAAACATATCTACATAGAGCTAAACCATATAATAAAAATGATAGATATGTTTTTTGGAGCCCACCCTCCATGTTACTAGAAAGAGTACCAGACTATTCCTTAGCAAAAGATGAAAAATGACTATGCCGAGTATTAAACATGTTGGGGCAGATACTGTATATACTCAAGTATAAGCTGAGTTTGTTAGCACAATTTTTGCATGAATAAATTGACATCTGGGTGTTAACGTGTTTCCTGTCACAGTGTCCACTCATCACAATGGACACATCTTATTTTCAATGAGAATGGTAACACCTGTAGTCATAGGCTACAGAGACACTTTATGTAGCACTACTGTTTCATCATAACTATTGCGTCATAGCAACAGACCTCAAGCTTACATAGAATGAAGTATATGACTGTGAACTGCCTCTGTAGCTTCATGTATGACTGTGTACTGCCACTGTAGCTCCATGTATGGCTTTGTACTAAGGCTGTAGCTCCATGTATGGCTATGTACTGCGGCTGAATTTCCATGTATGGCTGTGTACTGAGGCTGTAGCTCCATGTATGGCTGTGTAGTGAGCCTGTTGCTCCATGTATGACTGTGTACTGTGGCTGTAGCCCCATGTATGACTGTGTACTGAGGCTGTAGTTCCATGTATGAATGTGTACTGTGGCTGTAGCCCCATGTATGACTGTGTACTGCGGCTGTAGCTCCATGTATGGCTGTGTACTGCGACTGTAACTCCATGTATGGCTGTGTACTGCCCCTGTAGCTCCATGTATGACTGTGCAATGCCACTGTAGCCCCATGTATGGCTGTGTACGGCAGCTGTAGCTCCATGTATGGCTGTGTAGTGAGGCTGTAACTCCATGTATGGCTGTGTACTGCCCCCACAGCTCCATGTATGACTGTGTACTTCCCATGTAGCTCCATGTATGGCTGTGTAAGGCAGCTGTAGCTCCATGTATGGCTGTGTAGTGAGGCTGTAACTCCATGTATGGCTGTGTACTGCCCCCACAGCTCCATGCATAACTGTGTACTTCCCATGTAGCTCCATGTGTGGCTGTTTACTGCAACGGTAGCTCCATACATGGTTGTGTACTGATGCTGTAGCACCATGTATGGCTGTGTACTGCAGCTGTAGCTCTATTTATGGCTATGTACAGTGACTGAAGCTCATTGTAGCTGTGTACAATGACTGAAGTATATTGTATTGCTTTGTAGAGTGACTGAAGTTCATTGTATGGTTGTGTACTGTACTTCTAGCTCAATATGGCTGTGTACCACCCCTGTAGCTCCATGCATGGCTTTGTGCTTTGGCAGTATTTCCATGTAAGTGTATGTACTGCCGTTGTGGCTCCATGAATGGCCGTTTACTGTGGCTGTAGCTCATTGTATGGCTGTGTACGGTGACTGAAGCTTATTGTATGGCTGTGTACTGTGGCTCTAGCTCAATGTATGGCTGTGTACTGCCCCTGTAGCTCAATGTATGGCTGTGTACTGCCCCTGTCGTTCCATGTATGGCCAGGTACTGTGGCAGTATCTCCATGTATGGCGTGGTACTCTGGCAGTAGCTCCATGTATGGCCGGGTATGGTGTCTGTAGCTCCGTGTGTGGCTGTGTGGCTGTGAACTGCGGCTGTACTTCCATATGGCTGTGTAGTGCCCCTGTTGTTCTGTGTATGACCGTATACTGCCCCTGTAGCTCCATGTATGGCAGTGTAATGTGGCTGTAGCTCATTGTATGGCTGTGTACAGGGACTGTAGCTTATTGTATGGCTGTTTACACTGACTGTAGCTCTATGCATGGCTGTGTACTGTGCCTAAGGCTCAATATATGGTTGTGTATTGCCCCTGTAGCTGCTTGTATGCTTATGTGCCTATGGACTGTGGTAATAGCTTCATGTGTGGCTGTGTAGTGTGGCTGTAGTTCCAAGTATGGCTGTGTACTGAAGCTGTAGCTCCATGTATGGCTGCGTTCTGCAGCTATAGCTCATTGTTAGGTTGTGTACTGTTCTCACAGTATCCAATATAGTGCAGGACCCCCACAGAAGCCAAAATAGCTATTATAGTCACAGGGCCCCATAGTAATGGTGTAACAGTCAAAACATTAACAGTTACTTGCAGTAACCTATATAGTCACAGGGGCTTCACTGTAGAAAAGATAGGTACACAGACCACACAGTAGCCAAAACATTAACGGGGGCCCCCATAGTAGCCGAGAATCCCAAGTAGGCCAATGTAGTGCCATGGGCCCATCTGTAGCTGGAATAGAGCCTGGGCTCCCTCTGTAGGTAGAATAGTGCCAGGGCCCTCTCAGTAGCCATGATAGTGCCAGGACCCCCTCTGTAGCCAGTGTAGTAATGCTCACCTCTCTGCTGCCGTGAATTCTGAATTGATTTTCAGAAAATATAATTAAAGGGGTATTCCGGGAATATGAACATCTGACACAAAACCCATGATGATATAAATAAATGAGTACAACAACTCAATATCATTAGTCACAAAACAGAGCTTAAATAGTTTGATTTTATGATTTACAAAATTTATGGCCTCTCTAAAGTAGGTGGAGTTATCACTAAGATGGCCGCCACTGGAAAATACAAGTTCCAAGATCCTTTAGTTCTCAGTAACTTCTCCTCCCTCTTATGTTCTGCTCCCAGTGATGATGTAACAGGTTTTCTTGCTCTGTTACCCTAGTAATGATTTGTAACTGCCATCACCAAAAAACTGCCCATACTGAATGCGCTTTAAACAACCAACTACAGACAAACGTAGTGGTGATTACATGACCTGCCCAGTCAGGTGCAGGACATGTGATGTGGACATGTGACCAGTGGCCATCTTCTGTCCTGTGTCTGCTCTGCAACGGACCAGAGGAACAGAGGAAACCAACGGACTGATCAAAGGGCCAGTGTTAATTCTTCATTACAGTCTATGTAACCAGCATTTTCTGCTAAGGGGAGCAAAATTTTAAATAACAACTAATTACACATTAGCTAATATTTTGAGTACCCATTTGTATTTGAATTATTCTTATTCCTGGAATACCCCTTTAATAAAGAGTAAAGTTGAAAGTGACATTCAAATACATTCTTACACAGTGGTACCCATTGGAAATCCTTCTCTAACAGATAAGGCACGGCCAGAGGTTTCCTGTAATACTAACAAGAAGGTTTGATGCTAAATATGTCAGTGAACTATAAAAATTATACACAAAAGTTTATGAAGTGCTAAATTATTTCTGACCATTTCTTGCTTTACTGCAGTGTTCTGTTCTAAGCATAATAGGGAATCAATAATTGGAGAAAGCAGCTTCTCCAGCATCTTCATACATGTTCCTGCTGTCTTATGTTTAATTATAGCTTTGACCTTGTTTTCTGTGACAGGTAAATAAATATTAGAATCAATAGTACAGCATCTAAACAGCCCTCGTACTATAGCCTTGGGCAATGATATGGAAAACTCAATTGTACAGGCTGCATGTACCTTTGTGTAGTACTATGTAGAGATTTGTGTGCTCCCTTTGCACTCCTCTAAGGTATCCATTTATATAAACTGAATTCTTTTTAAGCTACAATATAAATGCAGCCGCTGTCAATAAGTAATGTCTTACTCGCTACAAAACAAAAATGTATATGAATTATGAATCAGTAATACTTATCTTACTATAATAACAGCATACTATAAGAAAAAGCATTCAGACTTTAAGTACCTTTTTCATTTTAAAGGAAATTTCTATTAGCAGTCAATGGAACAAGTAAGACTATTACTGTTCAATACTGGAGAAACCCTTCTCAGCTCAAGAATTAAGTGATCATTAAGTCTTAAATATTAATAGTCTAAAGACCTAAGAGTAATTGTTCATATATAACAATAAGATGCTGTTTACATAATTATTTTTTACATAATCAAAAAAGATCCTGAGGTGCTCTGACAAAGTACTACTTTGCAGATTCTAAAGTATAGTTTTAGCATGGTAAGAGGAGAAAAAAAGAAAAAACAAAAGGTATGGGTGGCATGGTAAGAGGAGCAAAAAAAATAAAAACAAAATGTATGGGTGGAATGTGGGGGCATAGCCCTACATAAACCTTTCTCACCAATTTTTCTATGTGCAGAGCTATATGAAGGCTTATTAACAAAATATAATTCCTAGTGGTGGTATTTTATGTTTCATGGTGTATACTGGGAAGCTGGAAAAAAATTCCAAATGCAGTGAAATTGGCGAAAAATGCATTTGTGCCATATGCTTGCGGGCTTCCTTTTTTATGGCTTTCACTATCCGTTCCAAATGACACCTCCCCTTTATTCTTTGGGTCTGTGCCATCACAGAGATACCAAATGTATATAAGTTTTATTAGGTTTTCAGAGATTTAAAAAAAAATAAAACCTTTTGTATGTTTTGCCATCTTTTGCCACTAATAACTTTTTCATACTTCAAGGTATCATTTTTTTTTGCAGTACGAGCTGATGTTTTCAATGTTATCGTGTTGGGAACTATGTGACCTTTTGACCACTTTTTATGCATTGCAAAATTGCTAAAAAGTGGAGATCTGGACATTTCTTTACATTTACAGGGGTTCACAACTGGAAATAATTGTTTTTATATCTTGATAGATTTGGACTTGGGGATAACTGACATGTTTAGGTTTACTTTATTTATGTTATATGGAAAACTGGAAGGTATCAACGTTTAAATCTTTAAAAAAAACTTTTTCTTAATTTTTCTATTTCTGTATTTCTAGACCCCCTGGAGTACTTTTTGAACCCAATATACTACAGTACAGGTAGTCCCGAGATTACATACAGGATAGGTTCCTTGGGTTTGTACTTAAGTTGAATTTATATGAAAGTCGGAACTGCATATTTTATAATTGTAGCTCCAGACTAAATTTTTTTTTTCATCTCAGTGACAATTGCTTTTTCAAAATTTTTTGCTGTAATGGGACCAAGGATTATCAATAAAGCTTTATAACAGACCCCTTACAGCTAATCATTACAGCCAGCGAGTAAAGTAAACCATCCAAAGAGCTTGACCAGAGATCACAGGGGAAAGAGGGGTCCGTCTGTAACTAGGGGTCGTTTTATAAGTCAGGTGTCCTTAAGTAGGGGACTGCCTGTATATTGTAAAACTGAACAAACAGAGTAGCAACAATGGTGCTTTCTGCATTATTTTGACAAGATCTACAATGTTAACAAATGTGAATGTAACCTTACCCAGTTTTTAATTTCTTATTATTGATTATCATACTATATATATAAGGTTAAAATTTGCTACAGTAGTTCAGTATAGCATCTGCTTTGGTCAGTAGGGACTGTCAGAATGTACATTGGCTCCTCTGGGCTGTTAATATTGTTACTTATTAATTATTTATTTTATGAACTTCCATTCTAGTTCTTGGTGCCATATTCATGCTGCGAGTTCTAGTTCTAATTCCTGGATGCTATCACTGTCCTGAGGCTTGGCATTGTATCCTGGCATTATTCTTTATTTCTATCTTCTACTTCTGGCTCGGATTTACACATCCAACAGCAAAGCCTGTAGCCTATTTTCTACTAATTGTGAGCACAAACATAGATGTAGTATGGATCCAATAATCTTTTTTACAAATAGACACAGGGATAAACAATGCATTTAAAACAATTATATCATCACATACTGGTAATGGGATGACGCACAGAAGGTCATTAGTAAAAGCACTTGTAATGAAGAATTATGATTTATATGTAGCTACTGCACAGACGATTTCAAATAATTAACTATATTAGAAAAAGTACAACCTTTTTTATTTGGTCCGATGTATGTAGTAAACAGAGAGTGAGAGGGCTTCATGGTTCTTATTTTTAACATATACTGTATGGCATCCCAAAATATAAAAAAGTTTAAATGCATACGAAAGCACTATATATCCCCAAGTCCTTCGTATAAACTGCCACCCCAACCTGCTCCACCAAAAGTTACTAAAAATTACAGATAATATTAAAATATAAAAAAATATTAGAAATGGGGTACAGGGTAGGTAGAGTTAAATGCCACTTTACCTGCAGGCCACGTGTCTAGTTTAAATGTGACCAATGAACTGACAGCTACCCATTATGGACCATTTGGGTGTGTGGTCAAAATTATTTAATTTTTTTTATATTTAAGTTGTCAAAAAAGAGGTTAATGGCATGTTGTATTGGTTTTTGTTTATATAAGGTTAATTATCACATGTGCTTTCATACCTTGTGTTTATTGTGGTCACTTGAATTTGGTGTTTGAAGAGTTAATTATACTCTCTTGTATACATTTTGCATATAGAGATGGATTTGGAAACACGAGTGGCGGCTTGGACGAGCCAGGTTTCAACTATTTTTGTGGAGACAGCTACTATGGAACATGATGACGAATTTAGGAAACTCTCTAATGAATTGATGGAATTGTATAAATTGCTTAGCAAGGTTTGGTGGAATACCATTGAAAATGTCCACCAGAAGCCTCAGGTTACATATTTTCCCCTCTTGGGAAGTGGAAACCGATGAGAAAGAATGTTGGTGTCAGGATCATAGGTAGTGGATCCTCTGAACCACTGCGGACGATGACACAAGCCAACACCTGGGAGCAGAGTCTAAGTGTCACCCGGTCTTCACAGAGCCTGTCGCAAAGCAGGATGGTCTTGCTGAGGCATGGTACCACCAGGTCGTTTCACGGGTGTGATTTGTCTGTGGTGGCAGCGAGGTCGAGGTACAGGAACGGCAATCTCATAGTCAGGGATCAGGAGGAGGTCAGGACGGGCAGCACAGGATCAGAGTTGGGGGACATAGCAATAGGTCAAGGCAGGCAGCAAAGGAGCGTAGTCAGGAACGGAACCGGGGGTCACAACGGGAAATCACAATAAAAGCGTAGGGTATCAGACAAAGCTATCTCTAAGGCACAAGGCACGAAGATCCGGCGGGGAATGCTGGGAGAAGCTGGCTTAAATCAATTTCCTGGGAATGGCCAGCACCAATTAGTGGTGCGCTGGCCCTTTAAACCCTCAGGTACAGGGGTGAGTGTGCCCTAGAAAGTGGTGACGCGCACGGCCAGCTGCCGGAGCAGGAACGTGGGCGGGATCTAGCTCGGGGGCACCCGTGACATTTTAGAAGTAGGAACTCCATCGGTGCTCCTGCATTTTGATCAATATTCTGCTCGACTATGATCGGGGTCTGCTTTGTCAAATACGATAAACAATTAAGAAATCAGAAACTCAACTTGTCAAATTTGATCAGAATATGCAAGTTATTCCCTTTAAGATGAATTTAAAAGAAACAATTGACTTATATGAGAAAGACATTATCAAAGATAAGAAAGGCAAATTCTCCGGAGATAAAACTGACTATGAGAAAGGCAGAGTATATAAGTGGAACCGCAAGGGTAACAGGAGACAATTCTGTCCACACAGTAACAATATTGGAACTAATGCCGACCGTGTGTCAAGTGACTTTTTGTCATCAGATACAAGTGAGAAGGAGATGTCCCAGGATGAAAGCACATAGCCCACAAACAAAAAGAGGGGACCCCAGCACCGTGATTGGTCACCATCCTATAAAATAGATAGATATGCACACGGCAAAAAAGGGATCCCAGGTGATTTGCAGGTTGTGAATCTGTCCTCATACCAGTTGAAGAAGAAATGCAGGTGGTGCATAAGGTGCTCTCTTTTTCTCCCATGAATACTTTAGATAAATTTGAACTAACCAAGGACAAATATTTGTTTTGCAGGTAATTAATCTTCAAATTACTTTACCATCAACCTTCATTGATTGACATCTTACCAGACATTGACAGACAGATCCTGAAGGACCTATTGGATTTCCTTGACGAAAATGATGACTCACCAACAGATAGGCGCCCCTTTCCTGGTAGAGCTTCCTCTCAAAAAACACCCAATTTCAAACTTATTCTGGCAATACACATTAATTTGGATTGGGTCCACATCTATATGGTTCCCACCCTTGTGGAGATTGTTCAATCTTTATGTTGAAGAAATATACTAACTGCAAATCATGGAATGTGATCTACGACCTGTTATGCCCCGTTCAAAAATCTATGTGGGTCAAACAAGCCAGGAACTAAAAAATGGGTACAACAACACCTATCAACTATTACAACAGCAGCAAAGGACCTATCAAAAGGTAATACAATCTCTACAGTGGCCTTACAATTTTTACAGGAGCCCCAAGGCAGAAATACTGGCCTGAGAGTGTGCGGTCTGGAAAAATCCATCAAAACATCAGGTGGGGATGGATTTTCCAGCTAGGTATTGAAGGAAGATTTATTCTTTACAGATTTTTTATAAGGATTAGTTTTTCATTTTTGCAATTAATTTTATATATTTTTTTAGGGTTTAATTTATTCAGTTTAGTACAGGGTGTCCACAATATGGTCCTCTTATAGATTCTTAGGTGTACTGGACTGTTTAATATAGATTTAACAATCTAGTATTTTTATTATTTCATATTTTATTATTTCATATAAATTATTATACCTCAAACTTCTTTATAATGATTGCTATTCTGCTCATATTAGTTAACCCCTTAAGGACGCAGGGTTTTTTCGCTCATTTCTTGCTCTCCACCTTCAAAAATCCATAACTTTTGCATTTTTCCATGTACATAGCTGGGTGAAGGCTTATTTTGTGCGTAACAAATTTTACTTTCCCGTGATGTTATTTAATATTCTATGCCATGTACTGGGAAGCAGGAAAAATATTCCAAATTGGGGGAAAAAAAATTAAAAATGCATGTGCGGCCTTGCGGGCTCAGTTTTTAAATCTTTCACTCTGGCTCCAAATAACACCTCTACTTTATTCTTTGGTTTGGTACGATCATGGTGATACCACATTTATACAGGTTTTATTGCATTTTAACACATTTTTTTAAAAAAAATTGCCATCTTCTGACGCTAATAACTTTTTCATACTTTAGTGTAAGGAGCTTTGTGATGTGTCATTTTTTTGCGAAATGAGTCGAAGTTTTCATTGCTACCATTTTGAGGACTGTGTGACATTTTGGTCACTTTTTATTCCATTTTTTATGTCATGTGAAAAGGTGTAAAAGTCACGTTTCGGACATTTGGGCACCTTTTCCCGTAATGGAGTTAAACGCCTGCAATAATCGTTTTTATATTTTGATATATTGGGCATTTTGGGATGCGGCGATACCTAATGTGTTTGTGATTTTTACTGTTTATTATGTTTCATATCAGTTCTAGGAAGAGGGGGGTGTTTGAATTTTTAATATTTTATTCATTTTTTTAATATTTTTTTAACTTTTTTCTTTTACTATTTCATAGACCCTCTAGGGTACATTAACCCTAGATAGTCTGATCGTACCTACCATATACTGCAATACTACAGTATTGCAGTTTATGGCGTTTTTGCATAGGATTCATTACAATGTGCCACTGACTCATTGTAATGAATCTGCAGAAACCCCGATGACGTTCGGGGGAGCGATGATCTGAAGAAATATGGCACCACCTATGTGCTATCACTTTTTTAAGTGCTGCCGGCAACAGACAAGAGGTTAACACCTGCGATCGGTGCAAGCACTAACCGTTGGTGTTAGCAATGGGTCTTTGCTGCAATATGCAGCAAAGCCCATCTCTGTATGAAGAGGGCTCATCCCGTGAGCCCTCTTCATACACCTTTCATTGGTCTGTGGCGGATATATCCGTCACAGAGCGTGAAGGGGTTAAAACTATAGATCTATTGATACAATCTGTACTTGTTTGGCATGTGCACACCCCCAGATCAGCTGCAGCGGAGTGTGTTCTCTTGTTCTGTCATAAAATACAAATCTTGAATATATAGAAAAATTCAGTCAAAGTATTAGAGAATATACGTGCCGACGTAACTCTGTATAAGGTTTATGATTGGAGAGATAGTAATATTAACACTATAGATTGTATTTCATAGCACAGGGCACGTTATTATCCCCTCACTGATTCATGCACTGATGGCTTTTACAAATGTGTTAGTCTTCTTTATGTATAAATTTATAAAATTGTTCTCGAATTATTTTTTGTTTTAGTCGCTTCACAATATTCTGCAATATTCATACAGTCTTAATCCACCCCAGATCTAAGAAGTACTAAGATGAAAGACAAGAGGATATTTACAACAACTATACACACAGGGGGTCACTTACTAAGGGCCCGATTCGCGGTTTCCCGACGTGTTACCTGAATATTTCCGATTTGCGCCAATTTTCCCTGTATTGCCCCGTGTATTTGGCGCACACGATCGGATTGTGCCGCATCGGCGCCAGCATGCATGCGGCGGAAATCGGGGGGCTTGGCCGTACGAAAACCCGACGGATTCGGAGAAACCGTTGCATTAAAAAAAAAGTGTTGCGGGACACGCACTTACCTTCACCAAGTATAGGATCGTGCACTCCGGCGGGCCTCGGCGGACTTCAACGCAGCAGCGACACCTGGTGGACGTCGGAGGAACTGCCCTAGTGAATCGCCGGAAGACCCGAATCCACCGCAGAGAATGCGCCGCTGGATCGCGATCTGGACCGGGTAAGTAAATCTGCCCCACAATGTGGAAAAATTCCGCAAAGAAAAAGGTTGAGCTCTTCTCCCCAAAGATGGTAAAATCATGGCAGTGTACACACTGGAAAAGTACTCATTTGCTTTGTTTTCTGATGTCTGTGGAATGCCTCTGGCAGTGTCATCTGTAAATCTGGGTTCCATTCAGTGTATGGGGATGTGTCCATCATAGATCAGGATCTTAGATCAGGATAACAACAATTGCAACATGGATCTCAATTGAAAATAACATGAGGACCAAGAAAGTAAAGTAAATAACAAATGATCATGTACAATTTGCAATTATATGCCAGTTTTATTAGGATTCTTATTATTATTTTGTGGTTGTGAGTAATAAGTATGAAACATTAGTCACAATTCAGACACATCCAGCTTTATTTTCCTGTCAGAAAAGAGTGCAAGGATTACATCAAAATACTCCAGTCTCTGCTAGCTACTAACAAGAAACACACCACACAATAAGAAACTATTGAGAGGGCAGATGATAATATACATGGTGACAATGGATTTACAGGTGAGAAATAGTCGTGTAGAGGAGTCCGTTAGAGAATTTGGCACTATAGTCTGGGTACAGCACAAACTACACCTTCAGCTCAGGTTTATGGGGTACATATGGCAGCATATCACAGTTCAGAAAGCTCTACACAGTTCTCACTACAAAAGAGATGATAAAGGTTTGAGAAATACATGAAAAATCTTTGAACTAGACCTTTAAAAAGAACAAGAATCCAGGTTAACAAACAAGCATGTATACATCATCCTTTCACAAACGCAATGCATGTAGTTCTACCTAAAGATAATAAAATGTTGGCCTGATCCTTGACTGTGTTCGATCTAACTGAGTGTGAGGCTGCAATCCATTTACAAAAATGCAATTATGGCTTATGAAAATGCAATGTACAAATTCTATCCAGGCTTTTATCTATAGCACAGTCAGTTGTAACCAATCTATATCACTATGACCTTTTAATTTCAAGCCTAAGCAGGTTGAGCAAGAAGAAAAAAAATTATCATTGTCTGGATGGGTCACAGTAATTTCTATTCTACACAAAAATGCTTATAATGATTGGCACAGGAAAGCTTCCCCCGCTGGGCCAGGCCTGCAGAGCAGTCTATTCTCAATGTATTATCATGTCAGAGAATATTTACATCCTCAGAGCAATAAAAACAAAGTGAGGACAATTTCAATTTCAATTTTTACTAGGTTTCTTTCAGGTCGGCATATCAGACCCATCCATAAAGTGCACTAAGTTTAGGACAGTAGAAAGCC
The DNA here is from genome assembly GCF_040894005.1 of Engystomops pustulosus. Taxonomy (NCBI): domain Eukaryota; kingdom Metazoa; phylum Chordata; class Amphibia; order Anura; family Leptodactylidae; genus Engystomops; species Engystomops pustulosus. The sequence goes on from NC_092414.1 coordinate 68,056,192, forward strand.
CACGTTTTCCATCTACACAAGGATTGTCCTCTTCCCATTGACCTTCCCATTTGGTTACTTTCCCATGGGCACGTTACAGTTGCCTATGGAATTACACATCAGTGTAAGGGAAATCTAAAATTCATTTTAAGCCGGACAATACCTTACATGTCTTTCTTCAGCCTTACAGTGTTATTTGTGGCTGAGATGGGAAGAGTCCAGTCTCCTCCTCTCAAAGATTTGTAGAAACAACCTCCCATAGGAGTAGATATGATTTACACTCAAAGTTATAGAAATAGCATAGATTACCATGCTATGCTGTTTCAAGAACCTGACCTTGTGGTTGGGAGAAGATGCTCACATTCCAGCTTGGTCATGTTTGGCCAGATGGAGGTACTTTCTGATTGTTTATTTAGGAATGTATTTCTCCATGCGCTGATATTTCTATACATTATAATTCTTTTTTTAAATATATTTAGATATAAAAAATTTCTGAACCCTTAGATAAAACACACGTGTTGTACAAGGAATTCACTTTTGAAATAAAATATGATATATTCCTTGGCTACAAGTATGCAGTGAAAGGGTCCCATTAAAAAGAATAATTATCTTTCTTATAAATGTATCAGCTTCTAGAAACATCCATCTGTTTATTCCTGGCTCTTAAAATGAACCAATCCCAGCGTGGCAGTTGGAACCAACAGTACTCTTTCTGTGTTCTGTGCTTCAGACACTGTGTACTCCTGTATGTTTCCATTAGCAGCCATGTATCTGAACCCATTCGTTATGTAACTGCTCTTTAACTCCTGCCCATGACATGACTCCTGTCCATATCCAGGGGTATAGCTTTCCACACATACCGTAACACTGTGCCAGCTCACAAAAAAACTGTGACTATCATAAATGAGCAATAAGCAAGTAATTAATTTGCATATGTCTGCATTTTCTATCAACAGATTATTGAATTTGGCAAAAAGATTATTTTTTTCCTATTTTTACATTGCAGATTGACGATAAACATTGAACATGCCTTTGTACAAGGTTGTGACTCGGTTACAAATTAACGATAACAATGCACAAAAAAGAAACATCTCGTTGTTCGTTAAAGACTCCCGCAAGTTTTTAGCTTTGCATCTTAAATGCGGCACCTCATCTGAGCCATGCCCAGGGCTCTCTGAACACTGATGTCACTTGTAGATTTGACTGTTTAGTGACCTTCAGTTTTACTAGCCTTGGTATCATGATTAATGGATCCCGAAGAAAGCCATGGAGAGACGGATCTTGAGCTTGTTTGCTTAGCCATGCTGTAGTGGCTGATGACAGTGTAAAACCTTCCTCGAGAGTTGGAATCCTGTGCAGAGTAGTAGGCGTCCAGTGAGGAGGGTATGCATCTCTTATGCTGCAATTCAAGGAATACAAATGGCTTTTAATACAAGAGGAAAGGCTGTGGATGGATGATAATGTCTTTACACAACTATATTAAAGCACAAAAATAATTAGAGACCAAAATCACAGAAAAACCAACATGACCATGAACCACTAATACAAGAGGCTGTACAGGATACTAAACTACTAAATGCCAGAATTATTCACTGAGTATGAGAATTCTTAGGTCCTTATATACCAACAATCATCAGAGTACTGGTCATCAAGCACAAAATCCAGACAAGAAAGAGCTAAGCTACTGGGAACCAGGACCCATACAAGGCACAAGACCATGGAACAACACTATCACATGCGAAACAATGAAATTGTTGTACTGTTCATAAATGCTAATTAAAATTTCTGAAGGAATAGGACACCTTCATACAAGTTTGTGGACATGTAGCTTCCAACCAGGGAAAACATATGTTCTACTGCACCAACTCTAAGATAGCACTCCCATATACATATATACGTTGGTCTTCTTTGGTCTATCGTGATGGTACATGATTGAAGTTGTGAACCTGATATTTTTATTGGTGCTTTCTATTGACAAAAAACATAGTAAGATGCATGTTTCGGGTCTAAACTAAAACCACCACTGACAAAATATTTGGATGACAATTTGAGTGTTTAATCAGCCTAATAAAAATAATGCAGATAGAAAGACAGATGTTATGCCAAAGAAATAAATTTTATTTAATGAAATAACACATGAAGGTAAAAACAATTAAAATTCCCAAAACTAGGGAAGTACAAATGATCCCCCAGTTACCAGCCCCAATATGGGATGCAATAATAGCGTGACTAAGGGATATCCCCTGAGGTAGCCTGCTTGACGGGCGATACGCGTGGGGCATCTGTGACCCCCCGGTTTCTCCAGCCCGGCACTCTACCTTTGGTAATGTGACTTCATTTATCTCTATTTAACATTGTTTGTCAAGCACTTTATATCTACGCTATATACCTGTGGTTTATCCTTAGTCACGCTATTATTGCATCCCATATTGGGGCTGGTAACTGGGGGATCATTTGTACTTCCCTAGTTTTGGGAATTTTAATTGTTTTTACCTTCATGTGTTATTTCATTAAATAAAATTTATTTCTTTGGCATAACATCTGTCTTTCTATCTGTATTATTTTGATTCGTGGTTTTAGATGTTGGTAACATTATTTCCCAGGACCCATTTTCTTGGTGAATCCATAATCAGCCTAATAAGAAACCTACACAATAGACAACGTAATAAAGGCTAAAACAAAATCTATACACTGGTTTCATTAAAGATAAAGCTATGGTTACTACCTTTGGCAAATAGTCATAGAAAGTCCTTTGAGCGACTGCAAGATGTCATTTATTTTTTCACTGTACTTTGGTACTCAGTAAGTTATATTTATCGTTATTTATAACGATAAGTTGGCAGGTAGGATACTTTATTATTTACTATCTGTACCTTCCAGCGTTGCCCGGGATAGTAAATAATTGCTCTTAGCTATAGCAAAATAGAATGAGTTAACAAGAAATATTTTACATGTATCTATAAACTGTCACAGACCTTCTCTGTCACTGACCATCCCTTTTATAAACTTTTTTTAACCGTCTCTGTCTCTGACCTTCTATGTCAGTTTCCTTGAGTGACTGTATGTCTCTTTAAGTCTCTTTCAGTGACTATCTCTGGCAGTCTCTTTCACTGTCTGTCTGTCTCTGGCACTCTCATTCCAGTGACTGTCTCTGGCAGTCTCATGCCAGTGACTGTCTCTGGCACTCTCATTCCAGTGACTCCCACTGTCACTTTGTCTATCGAGAGATTTATCCGAAGTGTCTGAGAGCAGAACTGTTCTAGTTGCCCATGGTAACCAATCAGAACTCAAGTTTCATTTTTGCACAGCTGTTTATAAAATTACTGCTGATCTCTGATTGGTTTCCATGGGTAACTGGAACAGTTTTATCTCCAACATTTCAGATAAATCTCCCTCTATCTCTGCATCCCTATCCATCTTACCTCACACATAAGCATCTAATACGTATTGCCTAAAGTAACCCACCAAAGCTCAGAGCTCATATTAATAACCTGTGGCAGAAAAGTAAGAAATCACGGCTCAGCTCCCAACTGCCACAGCAGCAGACAATGGCTCCTGTATATGGTGGTTAATAAGTGGACTTTGGAAAGCATGGAGTAAAAATCACATATCAGATGTCATTATAACCACCACAGAGGCACTGTTATATATATTTTGGTAGCTGTACTATGTTGTGTGTGACATTTATACATCACTGGTCTGGTAACGATACTGGGAAAGAGCCAAAGAAGAAACCTTAAAAATTATATTTTAAAACAAAGTTGTTTCCGTATTTGCATAGTGGTGTACAGGCCGAGATTGTAAATATGTTTTGTGCTTAGGATGTCTAACACTCTTAAACTAAAAGACATAAAAAAGCTTGCACAAGAAATACAACGTGTATGAACATTATTCTGTACTGCTTACAGGTAAAGCCAGCTTTTAAGTATTCAGATATAACTGGCTAATTAAAAGTATTATGCTGAATTAGATTATGCTAAATTATATTGCAATTAGGATTATTGTTCTTGTCGAGGAATTAATTTTTCGTTAGTGAAATGTGTCAAAATCATTTTTAGTATTTTATTCTTCAGCCTTGCTTTATTGTTAAGGAATAAATGGCCACATACCTTGTATACAAATCCATCTGGGCAGCTGTGATCATATGTGAAGGCTTTGTAGACCACAAGGAATACTATGCAAGCAAGAAAAGCCAGAGCCAAGCTTATTAGGATGGTGACCTGGAGGAAAGAAGGAGACACATAAATAAAGTGAAAATCCAATCACTGGATGCCAGAAACCTCACTTCCTAAATGTAATTATAAGGGTCTTGTCGATGAATTCATTTTAAAAATACTTCAATGGGAACGATGTTGTTTTCAAGAGGTAGTTTTGCCCCTGGGATACAAAAGAAGGACACTACAGTAGTGAAAGGATCACAGTCAATGGGAGGAAATTGACAGCCTCCCTTTTACAGCTCCTAGGAATGAAGACAAGTAAGGATCATTAGGACCTGAGAGCTCTTTCTGATCTTCCTGGAACCTGACATCACATCTCTCTTTGCATGGTCTTTTGATAATGCATCATGAATTAAATTACACAGCTCATCCCAGGCTTTTTTAAGCAAAAAAAGAAAGCTTTCAGCACATCTGCTGATGCATAGAAAATACAAAATTCTCAAAATCTATTTACAGAGAGATCACATGGCCATTGGCAATACCCCCCCATCGATTTTATGTCACAATATCATGACATATATATGGTTCCATATGGTTCCATTTCATTATCCTGTTATATCACATATACACAATGTACAGTATTTGGTGATTTAAGCGTATATATGCTTTTCTATGGTTTAAAGAGGTTTTTTAAAGATTATATAGAGATATACAGATAGGTGGTTGTAACACCTAGTGTAACAACTGGCTGTAATGCAGAGGTCAGCCTTGTCCACTTCTCAGAGACGGGAGCTGTGCTTTTTGGTCCTTAATGTATGTTTGTTTCTGAGACAGTGACATAGGTCGATGGGGAGATCATCAAAACCCAAAAAAAAAACATTTTACTCAGATGGATGGCCACTCTTGGATTTGCTGCTTAATCTATGTTATATTAAATCTAATTAGAAATGCAGAAACCCGGCAAATATAAACCCTTTCCATTTCTTCTGTTTGCTTCTCAAAGTATGAAATGGAGACCAAGGATTTAACTTTTTTCATTTTCATTTATTTCATTAAATACTTCTGTTATTTCCTATAATTATTTCAAAAAGTTTTAGCATTTAAGGGGGATTCAGGTGGAAAATATTGATAAATATGATAAAAAATAACCTCACACTTAGTTCGATGAGAGTCAAACACCCATCACCACCCCGGATTTGTTCTTGAACGCTAATAAACACAGAATGAAACAGGAAACAGGTCCATTCTAAGTATTGTTGTAGATCATATTTCATGCATTAGATGGGATCTAATCTGCAGCAACGTAGTTCAGCCACTACACTGAGAATGGAGCTGTCTGTGTCCTGTTCCAGTGTTATTAAATTGAGCTGTGGGTGTTATAAGTCTTCTCCATCTACTCAGGAGGTATTTAAGATTTAGCTACTAAAATCCAACAGTATCAAAGTGTTCAACATTAGCTATTACTTGGAAAGGGTTTTTGTGTCTTATTGAACACTGAGAACTGCCTTAACAAGAAATCTCCCCCCATAGCTACAGGGTGAAGTACAACACACAGTGTAACACAACATAAATAGATCTATTACACATTTCTAGCCTTCTAAAGCTGTGAGTGCATGAAGAAAATGCACTGCATTTTTAAGCTACAATGACATTTTAATGAAAGTGTACAATAATTATATATTTTATGTTACAAACATTAACAACCACATTAGATGTTTTACCAACCTTCCTGGTTTGAAAAAGGGATTCATTTTAGCACAAACAAATTTATAAAGTGAAAAATTCCCCCTTATCTTTTTATACAGATAACATTGTTTCAAAGAAGTTTAATATAACATCATTTTGTTTGAGACTGTGGACCACCTTTTCCCTTAGGATGCTTCCCTCCATTTGCCTGAAGGAACCTGTACGTCCTTGGCCCTCTTCTCTTTTCCCTCTGCACTTACCAATTGGATAAATCATAATCCAATTTGGTTTTCATTATCATCTTTATGCTGATTTTACCCAACTATATACTTTACGTACTGTACGTAATATCACCCCTGCCTTACTGCAGATAACCACTGATTATCTAATGTCTCTAACATCATGATCTCTCTCTACCTGGAATCTTTCTAAGACTGAACTTCTTGTTTTTCCTCCATCCACTAATCAACCCATCCTCCATTTGAGTCTGTGGTATCACCATAACCCAGAGGCAGCAGGCCCACTGGTTGCTAGATTCTGACATCTCCTTTGCACCAAATATTCAATCACCTACATGCTCTTGGTGCATGCACCTCAAAAACATCCAGTAACATCCAGTAATTTCTTAGAATACTCTAAAACCCTAATTGTTTGTAATGGGGACTTTGGACTCAAGTAGGACAGATGGGACAGTGAGCCCTAAACTGAGCCCCCAAACTATCACCTGCCTGCTTGCTCCAGCAAATCCTAGGTAATGCAGGATAATCCCTTAAATATAGATACCATGCAGACACAAAACAAGACTCACAAACAAACAATAGAAAAGGCGAGGTAAGGGGTCCATGTAACATCAAAGATAGCAAGTACAGCACAAAATCTGAGTAATAAGAGTCAAAAATACGAAACCCAAGATCAGAGAATATAAGAGTTATCAGAAGTATAGCGATTGAACAGGAACTAGGTCAGAAATAAAACCAGCAAAATACTATCTCTGACAGGGATACAAATAGGGTTCGGAAGTAAGCGTTCTCCTTACAGAAACTGCCAATTAAGGCCACAATGTAGACGTGTGGCCTCATAAGAGGCCTTATGACATCATGCAGGATTAAAAACCAAATCAGTATACCTATTCCAGAAGGAACAGACTCCCAACTGTAGACAGCACTGTTTCGACCTAATTGGGTCTCCTCAGGACAGCGTAGGGAACTGGTTTGGTTGGGTGAGAGCCTTGTGACTAGGGTCAGGAAGTAAGAGTTCTCGTTATGAAGATTGGCAATTAAGGCCGCCATGTAGGCCTGTGGAGTCTTATCATCAGCGTGGCCTCTTGTAGGTCATGCTTGATGTCAAGGGAGCTGCTTTACAAGGTAGCTAAAAGAGACATGGTTTTCCTTATCCCATCCTGGAAAACTTTGCATATTTTCCCCAAATCCCCCTAGTGGAGCATGCATGGCTATAAGATTCCACACGCCTACATGGTGGCGTTAACTTGCAGTCCCCGAAGGAAAACTCTTACTTTCCAACACTAGTCACAAGCCTCTCACCCAGCCAAACAAGTTCCCTATAGTATACTGAGGAGACCCAATCAGGTCCAAACAGTGCTGTCTACAGTTGGGAGTCTGTTCCTTCTGAAATAGATATACTGGTTTGGTTTTTAATGACGCATCATGTCATAAGGCCTCTTGTAGATCATGCTTGATGTCAAGGGAGATGCCTTACAAGGTAGCTAAAAGAGCCATGGTTTTCCTTATCCTGGAAAACTTTGCATATTTTTACAGGGATACAAATTGATACAGAGAAAGCCTCAGCTGTAGATGACTAGAGAAGAGCTCTCTCTCACCACAGTTAAAGGCTTTGTCCGACTAAAAAAAAAAATTATTAGCCTGGCTGGGGAGGGCTTTTATTAAAAAAAATATATCTGTACTCACCTGCTCCAACACTCCTGGTGTCATGGACCGTTGGAGCTGTGGGACAGGACAAGAGGAATGAGGGAAGTACAGCTATATACATTTTTTTTTTTAAAAGCCCTCCGCATCCAAGGCAATACATTTTTATAACAGTCAGACAACCCCTTTAACTACTGCCAGACCAGAGCAGAGATGCAGAGTGACTGCTTATGGTGAAATAGTTTAAACACTGCCAGGAACATAAAGTCAGTTCAGAAAAAAAAAACACACAGGGAAATCAACGCTGCATTGTGTGGACAGAAGATGACGCTGCCACAGATGTTACATCATTGCTCTGATTCTCTCTCATCTCCACAACTGTAATGCTATAGACTCCCTCCTCTATAATGTATATTTATGCAAAGTATGTTGAAAAGTTAGTGACCATTTAAAATGAGTTTCTAATGTTTTAAGACCCGGTGAAAGCTACATAGGATTTTTGAACAGCAGTATATAAATTAGAGCTTTACTAACAGGTCTTGTCTGCCACTTTAAAAGACAACCATACAACTAACAGCAAAATACAAAAGGGATTTTGTTAGATCTATTCTAAGATGACCTAGTTACTCAGTCACATGAAAAGGATTAAAATAAAAGGTGAAGAGCAAGTGATTCTGATAAGAATTTCTGTAATGGTTGATTCAGTCTGTGCCAGTAGTTGGTCTATAATTCTAGATATAAAGACTTTTCAAGCTTTGCATCTTGGGCTATTAGAAGCTGTAATTAGGATATTTAAATACACCAAGGTGCTTGAAAACTGAAAAAAAAAACTGCAAGGGAAAAGTACAAGCTCTTCAACTTCATCTTTCCTTTGAGCACCAACGTGTTCCTCCCATCTCTAGTTTAATGAGACCACATAGGGTACATAGTCTTACACTAGGCACCAAAAAAGCAAGTGTAAAATATAATCCAAATGTCAAACCATAAATACTTTTAGCTTTACATGTAGAAAAAGTTTTTGGGAATGCATGTTAGCAGTGCTTGGCACAATCGGATTGAAACACTTTGTAAAAGTCCAGGAATCCCTGTATTTGAGTCCTCCAGAAACTACCCTCTTCATTCAAAATTCCTGGCAATTAATTGGGAAATGAGGCAGGAATGTTCCAGCTCATGTCTATTTTGGCCTAGTAATAGAATCTTTGCCCATTCTTCTTCACTTCGATCCGATTAATGTCAGGTATCTTTTTGGATAAATAAGAAAAAAAAGGTTGAGGCATTTTTACATTTCCTGTGGCTTCCATGGTCTTGTGTGCCAACTGCCTGAGCTGCAAATTTCAGAGCAGGTCCTAAATCTGTCTTTACTACTGTCATCGATCATGAATGGACCTCACCAACTGATGACACCATGGTTCTGTTGTTTGCAGCCCAATATTTCACACGTTTGTATGCAAATAAGCTTAGGTTGTTTGGAGATGGTAGGCTTCACATATTAAGACCCTTTACCCTCAATCTAAAACCGATAATGGATATATTAGCTTTATTGTCTGGCTTCAAAAGAAAAAAACAGACTCAGGATAGAATACATTTTTGAAGTATTCCAATAGATAATACTATTCCAATTAGATGTTGTTTTTTTCAAATTGTAACCAATATAAAAATATAAATAAGCAACACTACCCAGAAATGTTATGTATTAAAATATCAGGTTCTGTATCATGCATGGAGAACGCCATAAAAAGCATTTAACAAGTCTAGTATACAATTAGGATATTAAGCACATACAATACATTGGGAACTTTTTCCAGTTATAAGCCAAATGGTCACCACCATTGTGATATTGAGTTTTGATCCCATTATCTGTTTTTCATATTGCATATGCTGATATTAAATAGCATATTTAAATGGAATGTAGAAATATATCACATTCAGATTAAAGACTAAAGACTGTTAAAGTTAGAATTAGCCATCCATTTATTTTAATGAGAGGTAGTGGCAGATTTTTTTCACAAATTAATTTTTCCAGGACTACAACCAATCGGTGTAGATTTCAAACAGAAATTGATAAATGGGAGGCTACTTTCCATGGCCATAAACATAATTTGCTAATGTACTTATAAACAGTAATCATATATACAAGGTAATAGACGATAATCTAGCACCCCAATGGTCAGACATTAAAGAACTGATAAAACAAATATAAAAGTTTCAATTGATTTCTGTAAAAAACTCCTCTCTTCCTCTTTCTATACCCTCCACTGTGTTAAGTTTAAGAAGTAAGGAATTAAATACATGTCCAGTTACCTGATGCTGAATTATTTTCTGTGTATACTTAGCATTGAAGGGGTATTCTCCTCTGGGCATTCACATTTAATTTAATCAACCAAATACATTCACATCATCAGTTGGATTTTTTTTTAAATGTTCCTGTGTGAAGATAATTTCCCATTAATGTATGCATGTTGTCCCTTAGAACCAAGATAGTCATCCTTGGATACGACCACCCCACACTCCCCTGGCCAGAGCAGTATTGAGGCCTACCGACTTCCTGGATCGAGTGTTCATTACCACAGGTTGCCTGTGGGACATGCGGTACCTCCTGAACATTTTATATGCCAAAACAATTTGTTTCTATGTGCAATTACTGCAGCAATGGTGGTCATATCCAAACTCAACAATCTTGTTTCTAAGGGACATGGATATATTTTTGGGATGGTTTCCGGGAACTATAGAAAGTGCCAAAGGTATTAGAGGAATTTTATCCATAAAAATTTAGAGGGGCAAAAAACCTGTTCCATATTTGAATGTATTAGAAATATATTTCCATATCAAATGACTTGTTCTAAGGCATTATATATGGCCTTGAGACACCATGCAGCATTATATGTAGTGTACTCCTTGGTACACAACCACAGGAACTCCATAAACAATCTTACAGGACACCCAGATATTATTAACCAAACTCCTCGACACCACAAAAGCTGCTACAGAGGAAACCTTTTTCTGTAGTAAGTGAATTGTAGATATGAACATAGAAGAAGCACAATAGAGAATTATCCATCCAATTAAATACATTTTATCTGATCATCTGTATAATAATAACATAAACCTTATTTCTTTTGTGCTGAATGAGACAGATGCAGGTGGGAAGTGCTAATCCAGACTTCTCCCGGCTCAAACTTTACTTGACAAAGAATGACAGCAACAAAGGTGAGGAAAAACCTGTGAATAGAGTTACGGATTCCTTTAAGTGAAAATTGAGTTGTTAAGTTAACATTTCATACACCACACTTGCTATGAAGAGCTTTTTTTTTTTTAAATCTGTCTCTGTCATAAGAAAATCATTTTTATTATTTCAGGCAATATTCTATGAGATCTCGGTGTATGAAATGTCACTTGGCTTGGCATTGACTCTGAGTCCCACTCAAGTGTGTGGAGTAATGCTACAATATCACCAACAAATCAAAATAAAAATCATACAATTTTTGGGTCTAGCAAATCAGAAAACTGTCAACCTCTAAAAAGAGAAAACTACTGGGTGTCAAACAGCAAGAGAATAATTTGATAGAAAAACATATAAGAGAGGTTTAGGACAAAAGCAGCCTTCTAAACCTTGTGTAGCAGTGTGCTGCCATAAGTGGCCTGTAGCTACAAATTGTGTAGTGCCTAAGACTTTAAATATTAAATATTAAGTCTACTCAAAACCTCCAGGACTTTCTGCAGTCTTTAGTGAACATTGGGGCCGGTATATTAAGGGGTTGGCCACTTTTCCTCATGTTTTTGTAGTCGGGGTGTGTAAGTGTTGGGGCCAAATATTAGGTAATTTACCAATACAGGCAGTCCCCGGGTTACATACAAGATAGGGTCTGTAGGTTTGTTCTTAAGTTGAATTTGTATGTAAGTCGGAACTGTATATTTTATCATTGTAATCCCAGCCAGAACTTTTTTGGTCTCTGTGACGAATGGATTTTAAAAATGTTGTCATAGGAATCAGGATTAACAATAAATCTTCATTACAGACACCTGTGATAACTGGTATATCTGTTTATTGTAACCTAGGACTAAAGTACAATAAATTACCAATATCCAGTGGTCCGTTTGTAACTAAAAGTCGTATGTAAGTCGAGTGTTCTTAAGTAGGGGACCGCCTGTATACATATAATCATAGTTCTGCTGCTTTCTTGATATGTAAAGTTAAGCCTTCTGTCTTTTACCTTATCAGCCAGACATTCCCGAACAGAAAATGGCCGCAGATGGAGGGTCATGTGATCTCTGACCATGAGCAATCACCCTGCCAGGACCTTATGATAGTATTCATGCAGCTTTATCATGCTTTATATGAAAAATACTGGTGCACAAGACATGAGCTGTAGCTACTTGTTGTCGTATCCTATTATATCTACTAAAGCAAGGGCTTTTTCATGAATCTTTTTATAACCACAGTACACACTGCATAGAAATCCAAGGTGTCTCCAATGTTTTACCATTTCCTACACTCCTTTGTTCTTGCATGAGGTTGTCAGTACACCACATGGGACTCACAATGTGCCACTAAACAAGTCACTAAAGCCCAGTCGCAGGATTGAGGAAACAATCAGGCATCAGCCGCTAATTGCACAGAATCAATTCATCCTTTTCTATTGCTTTTATCTGCCAACTTTAAACAAAATGAAGATAAAAGCCGAGTGCGGTGCCCAGTTTTCCACTGGCATCCCAGCACCTAGCGGAAGTCGACTTCACATTGATTTTCTTAATTACTGGCTTGGAGGACAGTGTTGTTATCTCCATAACATTGCAACAGAGTGAAGGACAATGCAAATGCAGCCTGAGCATTCCTCAAATAGCCTGCTATCCAATTATAGAATCCGACACCTAACGGTCTAAAAAACTAATCTGTATAAAGAACAGTTTTGTGAAAGGAATATTGTTAGGTAGAGATCTATGTAAGCTGCAAACATGTGATTGTCCACTGTAAGGCTATATTTACAGTAATGTGTGCCCACTGTACCATAGTATGGCGGGCACATGTTGGCGCTGGGGAGAGGAGGAGGGGTGAACGCTGCACATTCCAGCCCCTCTCCATAGTGATATATGGCGCATGGATTTGTATTCTGGGGAAAGATAGGACATGGCTATGGAAGGGAACAGTGCTGCACATGTGCAGCACTGTCCCGCTCCCATACAGTTCCGTGCACCCATTGCTGTCTATGGGGGACATATATACATTGAATATACGTCGGAGGTTTATAGATCCCCCATACAGCAGTGTGAATGTAGCCTAAGCTAGGAAAACAAAGAATAACAATGAATGTAATAGATACTAAACAGTAAATAGATACAATAATATTGCGCCTCTCAAAGTATTTATGTATTTGTATTGTTAAACCTGTGTCTAACTGTGTAACAATTTCCCCCCAGGGGATCAATAAAGTTGTATTGTAATAATACAGCAGCTATGCTGCCTTCTCCACAGCATCCACAGAATCCACCGCAGAGAGCCAAGACTGAGCTTAGTTTCTGGTATTGGATTACAGGTGGAATAGTCTTATAAAAACTAACGTATTGGTATCCTGCGGACACCAATATAGTAGAATGGAGGAGGAGACATTTGTATTATTATTGCAGCTTTTCTCCATTGTCCCCTGAACAGGAAGAGTTTCAGGGGCTCCAATGATAGTCCAGCTCTGTGCACACCTCCTTGCTCCTCCTGCAGTCCCAGGCAGCCAAGGATGTGTTGCTTTAAAATATCACTAAGTGCAGCACATTCTTGGTATTCCTCAGACGCGGGAGGAGGCTTTGAGTCCTGTCTGGTGAACTGTGTACTAGGGTGACAGCCTGAGTGCCCATAGAGAGAGCTCTAGGTGCCACCTATAGAGCCTGTGCCATAGGTTCACCACCACTGAGATAGGGCATAGTGATTTTTAAACTTGGTGAAAATAGAAGAGCCACCTCTTTGGCTTCAATTGAAAAGAGCAAGCAGAAAAAGAGATGCATTTTGGGGCAGATATTGAAGCAGAGCACCATATTATTCTTTGTGAGAAAACCATGAATACACAGCTATCTTTTTAATACAGGTGCTCCCCTACTGATATACAGATGACCCCTAGTTACAATGTTGGATGTTGGTAATTTACTGTACTTTAGCCTTATGCTATTATGATCAGCTATAACCGTTATCACAGGTGTCTGTAATGAAGCTTTATTGTTAATTCTGATTCTTATGACAAACCAACATTTTTAAAATCCAATTGTCACTAAGGCCAAAAACATTTTGTCTGGGGTTACAATTATAAAATATACAGTTTACATACAAATTCAACTTAAGAAGAAACCTACAGAACCTATTTTGTACATAGCCTGGTGAACTGCCTTTATTTGTATATCTTTCTTTTATAGCGTTATCCAATTTTCCATTGACTGTTTTCCCATTTGCTTTGCATCTCTTTGGCTTGAGTGTTTACAATTATTATATCAATTTTTCATTCATTTTTCTCATCCAAAAAAGACAAAAGGTGTTAACCTAGTAGAATTGCTCTGTTTGTTCTTTTTCAATGTTGCTTAGCAATGGATATTTCAATTCGGAAAAATGTATCATACTATGCCATGCACTTACTTACATGGATTAACGGTGTATTTTTACAATGGACGTACAGTATTATCATACTTATGGATAAAAATGATCTCCAGGCAAAGTGTGTTTTGGGAGGATTCCTTGGAGTATATGTCAAACCATAACCCTTAGATACCTCTCTCACAAGTAGAAGAAACATTACTAACAGAGAAGAGCTGCCATAGAGAAATTAATTCCCTGCGCTTTTAGCAAAAAAGTGGCACACTGTAGTCACTGAAGCACTTGGAGTATTAATGGAGAAAAGAGAAGAGCTGACGTGGTCTGTCACAAGCAGCTGCAGGGAACTTGTATTCAATGGGATTGCTCATCCCTATTAACCAATTCACTAGAGCTTGTAATATGAATGATTCCTGTAAATGATCCCTATATTAAGGAATGCTGACAATGTCATTTATTGTAATTCACCATGATGTGTAGGCTGGTTAAAAGGATTTGCAGGGCATGGGGAATAGGAATTTTGTCAGATATGTTTATCTTGTGCAAAAAGCAAAATAACAATAGTAATGATTTTATATAATTTGTATTTCATGTTTTCTTTTAATTCAGGAGTTTTCATCACTAACTATTTAATGTTATATTCAAGGTGCTGGACCAGTGTGTGTTTAGTATTGGAAATGTTTACTTTTTTTGTACACTTTTCTGTCTTCTGCAATCTGTGTTATTTCAGAAAATAGCATAAATGGCATGTGTGACCCTCATGATTGTTAGAACTATGCAGCCCATTATGACTGATTAGTCATCAATATTTGATTGATGTGAGTCTGACCCATGTTAGACCCACTAAAGTACATTTATAGTGTATCCTGGTGACTGCTCATAAATAAGGTGAAAAAATTCTTTCAGAATGTCTTTATGTTTGTATCTTGAGACATCGATGGAGGAAGCCACAGCACGCCGAGAAGTCCAAAGTATAAAGGCTTTATTCACATAGAAGGCATAGAATTCGCAACGTTTCGATTCACAATGAATCTTTCTCAATATGCTTGAGAAAGATTCATTGTGAATCGAAACGTTGCGAATTCTATGCCTTCTATGTGAATAAAGCCTTTATACTTTGGACTTCTCGGCGTGCTGTGGCTTCCTCCATCGATGTCTCAGACTACAGGTTCAGGTACCAGAATCTTTGGCTGCGAGCACCCAACTATCTGAACTCATGTGCAGATTTTTTGATTGCTGTCTTACTTTTCTTCTTTTTTATGTTTGTATCTAGCACTGACCATCCTTAGAAACAATTATTACTTAAAATTGTGATTAGTGTTTCTCTTTAATAGTATTGAGGCAAATGTATACTGCACATGTGTGACCATGGACAGATTTCTGTCCACTGTAAGTAAACATAAAAGCTTTATATAGCAGGACAGCAAGCATAGATCTAGAAAACAGTGAAGAAATGATACAGAAAGTATATTGGAAAATTTTCAAAGCTTTCCTTACAGAAACATATCAATTATTTGCTGAAAGTGAACAACCCCTTTAAATCATTGGGGAATTCCCTGTCAAACACTAATTCCAGTCATATTGTAAACCATGCCAAAATAACATCAGGCCATTCAAATCCTAGAAGATTTTTGATTTGTTGACTTTAGGACTAAGTCAAGGAGTTATCTGTGTAACAAAAATAATTCTAAAAAGGGCAGGATAGTAGTATCTTACCTTACATTTTGGCTTTAAGATATGCTTTGTTCCCCATTCCCTTGACAGGAACCCCTTAAATCAGCACCTGTCACAAAGCGTAATTCCCCCACCCCCAATAAGAGACCAGGCCTATGTTCTTATGATACCACGACTTGTTTTGAGCTTAGAAGCAAAATGGGTTGCCAACACTTTTTTGAAGGAAAGAGACTCAATCTGGAGTCGATCTTTAGACATATACTGGCAGACAGAGGCATCCTTTTTGCCTCCATCTGCACAGCATAGGCCATTGGAGGCAATATGGGGTAGATGTAGAAGCTCTTATACCCCTTGTGTAACCCCTTAATCCTCATAGACTGTAAGCTCTTGTATCACGACCTCATCCTCATAGAATGTAAGCTTGTGTCACCCCCTTATCCTCATAGACCGAAAGCTCTTGTGCGCAGGGCCTTCACTCCTATTGTTCCATATAACTGTTTGTACTCTGTAATGTAATATTATATTTGTATATGCCACCTATGATTTGTAAAGCGCTGCAGAGTTTTATGTACCTATATAGATATAAAGATTGTTATTATTATATTATTAGATGCAAAGTATTGCATTCCTCCTCATCCTAGGCTGGTCGTATGATATCATTGTGACATCACTGTTGGAAACACCATGAAGATCAGTAGCAGCCAATCACAGGCTACTGCCTATGCCCACTAATGTAATTTTCCATTGCATTATTAGAGGCTTTTTATGCTTGTTTTTTTTATTTCTAACATATATTATAAAAAAAAATTTAAAATACCACCAATGCCACAGAAATATCTTACATTCCACTGTAAACTCTAAAGTAATTCTATGCATGAAACTAGCCATAGAAATATGCTGCAAATGCAATAATTATTCCTGAACATAAAATAAAAATGAACATTCAGAAGTATATCACTACACGCTTGGCTTAGAGCCCTCTGACGTCTACGAACCCGGCTGGGGGTGAAGTGGAATCTATTTCTGCTCCGTTGTATCACTAATAATTATCACATTGACTAGTAGCACTTTCTGCCATAACACCTCTCAAATGGGTTGAGGAAAGAAACTTTATACCTTGCAATAGTTCACCTCTTACATTGCAGTGTGGACTGCCAATACATTTTTTTCTTTTGCAGGAATGTGTGCTTTTAGGATATAACACCATTTTATAAGTAGAAAAAAAAAACCTCTGCCATTTTCCTATAGCATCTGTAATAACAGTAATGATGATAGTAGAATAGCAACACAGCATACTACCAGACTATATGAGACTGGCATGTACAGAAAAGCCATTGATAACTTAGAAGCAGATAAACCAATGGCAGAGAAGTTCTAGAGACTACATACTGGGCTAAGCCTATATCAGAATGCCAGAGCTAAGTCAAGCTGCTACCCATCATATCGGCTTAGTTATTTTGCTGATACCATAACACTGTGTTCCATCACACAGCACGCTGCCATCTGGAGAAAAACAAGAGTTTACAATCTCAGGGAACATGATAAGCAGCTCAGACAGGTGCTGGCAATACCCCTGCAGGGAGAACTCATAAAGGTGCTTCTGGATACAACTGGATAGAAAACTACAGGAGAAGACATTTGATGACACTAAAGAAACACTAAACCTAGAAATGAATAATTCACGTAAACAGAGATAAACTTTACTCCACTCACAGAAGCAAGATCTGTAAGTTTCTTAAAATTTTGTCGAACAGCAGGGTAGAGGGTTAAGGCTTTAGATATTTGTCTAAAGCCAGGGTCACATGGGTGCTGCAGAAGAACAGCTACAGTTCACGCACAGTGGTATACAGTAGTGGCGCCGTGGAAATCCACCATCAAAATTAAACGTGATAAACTAGGGTCACTTTTTGATGGTAGATTTTAGGTAAATAAATCTTATTTATATACTTTACATACAACCTGTAGTTAAAGTGGCATGTAACCCAAGGTAGACTCAAAGATATTTAGGTAGGTCTAGGGCCATCACTAGGAATTTCTGGGCCCTTGACTGGCAAATTTTGTGCCTCCCCTCTTCCCGAGGCACATATGTTTCCCATGCTGAGCCTAAACACTTGCACCAACCCCCAAAATTATTTTGACAGCTGCCGCAGAACCTGATGATATACACATCAACTGCTGCAAAACCTCCTAATACACACCTCTTATGCTACAGAACCTCATTATACTCACCTCAGTTTCTGCAGAACCTCATAATACACACCTTTGCTGCTGTAGAACCTCATAATACACTCTTTAGTTGCTGTAGAACCTCATAATACACTCCTTAGTTGCTGCAGAACCACATAATACACTCCTTAGTTGCTGCAGAACCACATAATACACTCCTTAGTTGCTGCAGAACCTTATAGTACACACCTCATCTACTGCAGAACCTTATAGTACATACCGCATCTACTGCAGAACCTTATAGTACATACCGCATCTGCTGCAGAACCTTATAGTACATACCGCATCTGCTGCAGAACCTTATAGTACATACCGAATCTGCTGCAGAACCTTATAGTACATACCGCATCTGCTGCAGAACCATATAGTACATACCGCATCTGCTGCAGAACCTTATAGTACATACCGCATCTGCTGCAGAACCTTATAGTACACACCTCATCTACTGCAGAACCTTATAGTACATACCGCATCTGCTGCAGGACCTTATAGTACACACCTCATCTGCTGCAGAACCTTATAATACACACCTCATCTGCTGCAGAATCTCATTATACACACGTCACTATACAAATACATTTCTACAATTGGATTTTATAAAATAAATGTATTTGTAATGAAGATACAGCTGGAGGGGTTGCACAAAGAAACAAATAGTTTTTGCATATGAAATTGACAGGAATTACTGCATGTACTACAGCCTCTCTGTGGTAATTAATGCTGAATCCAGGTGGTTGGGCGCCAACACTGGCAGAGTGCAGCAGTGGTCGTATCAAAGGACAACTATCTCATTTCTAAGGGACATCATGGCTACATTGATGGGAATTTATCTTCACACAGGTACATTATTTTTAATAAGATGTCATTTAAGAAATGTTTATATATGGTAGAAGAATAAAAATTAATGGGAGAGATTTATCCGTCTTGCTGATAAATCCCGTCGGGTAGTAACACTGCCAGATTCCAGAATAATAGGCAGTGGTCCTAACAATCTATCATATGAATATTTCTGCTGCATGTAGAGGAGAAAAGTGGTTTCTGCTTCAGCACAGTAGGATTTAGAAAGAGGTTTCATGTGACTAAATAATATTCATATGAATATCAAGAAGTATTTTATAGTATGAAGATGAACAAACATAATATGAAACATGATAACTCTATCAGTCTATGACTATATGAGGAATCAATTTTTTTTTTCATGTTTTGTGTTTAATCATACAATTTGCCAAATACCGTATATAATCGTGTATAAGCCGAGTTTTTCAGCACAAAAAATGTGCTGAAAAATGTCCCCTCGGCTTATACACGAGTCATATAGGAAGTAAAAAATACTTAAAAAATAATAAACGTATATACTCACCCTCCGGTGGCCCCGATCTGCAGCGCTGCTCCCCCGATATCCGCACGGCTCGTCTTCAGGCTTCCGCGCCCGTCTTCTTTCTTCTGCAGGGCGCCGCCATTGTTCTTCTCCCGGGCGGCGCCTAGTATGACGTCAGCAGCGGCGTGTCATACTAGGCGCCGGCCGAGAAAGAGAGCAATGGCGGAGCCCGGCATAAGAAAGAAGACGGGCGCGGAAGCCTGAAGAGGAGCCGCGCGGACATCGGGGGAGCAGCGTTGCACATCGGGGCCACCGGAGGGTGAGTATATACGTTTATTATTTTTTTTAATGCTGGGGCAAGCTGTATACTACTGGGGGCAGGCGTATACTACCGGGGGAAGGCTGGGCTGGGCTGTATACTACTGGGGGCAGGCTGTATACCACAAGGGGCAGGCTAGGGTGCTGTATACTACTGGGGGAAGTGCTGTATACTACTGGGGGCAGTGCTGTATACTACTGGGGGCAGTGCTGTATACTACTGGGGGCAGGCTGGACTGGCTGTATACTACTGGGGGCAGGCTGGACTGGCTGTATACTATAGGGGGCTGGTTGGCTATATACTGGGGGGGGGTCTGTGACCAATGCATTTTCCACCCTCGGCTTATACTTGAGTCAATATGTTTTCCCAGTTTTTGGTGGTAAAATTAGGGGTCTCGGCTTATACTCGGGTCGGCTTATACTCGAGTATATACGGTATATCCATGTGAGATTTTGAGCAGAATTTTTAATTTTATCTTTTTTTGGGAGCCAAAAGGGACCTGCTCTCAGAATGTGACTATAAATGCCTGGCATATGCGATTGTCTCCTATAACATGTGACAATGAGGTTGCTATAGCAACTTTCTACCCGACTGAAAAAGCTAATGGAATAATTGAAGAAAGTGCACATAAACTGCTCTTGCGTAAGTTATCAGCACCCCTGGAGTAGGAAAATAATTAGGATATTATTCCAAAATTAAAAATTTGTGGTGCAAAGTAAAAACAACCAGCGTGTAATCTACTGTATATAACACTATTATGTGTATCTTAATATGTAAGTATCATTGTATCTTAATATGTAAGTATCATATGGATATTGCACATTATTTGTGTATTGTATGATGGTATATGGCACTTCTTTCATTTAAGGTTGATGGTCTCCTGCTACATAATGTATGAAAGATTGTATTTTGCCAATAGAAAACTATATCCTGTGTGACCCACTCCTATATGAAAACAAGGGGGTTTTGACCCCATTTTATATCAAACAGCAAGGGACACTGTCGCCAGCTAGAGAAAACAAGGTTTAGTCACCAAAAGGAGACAAGGCTTCTTTACTGTAAGAACTATTAATCTGTGGAACGGCCTGCCTCAGGAGCTGGTCAAGGCAGGGACAGCAGAGATCCTCAAGAAGGATTTAGATGCCTTTTTAGATCAAAATAACATTAAGTTCAACCAAGGAAGGGATGTAATAGAAACAATTCTATTTACTTGAATATTTTTGGCTCTCACATTAACTTGAATAGAGAGGAAACCTTGGATCAGGGATTGTGGTGAGATGTATCATGTATTTATGGCATGTGGATATGTTATAAATACTATACATGAGAATACCCTTTAATAAATAGTGATGCGTTAGTGCAGCAGAAATTAAAAGCTACACAAGTTACTGGCTGGCATTACTATTATTTGCGATAGGATAAGGCTCTTTAAACCTTTCTCTACCTGTGCCCTTTTGATAAAGTTTATATTATTGCCAAAAATGGTGACTTTTGTCATTCCCATGTCATTGTATAATAATTTGCCATGCTCTACATATCTTTTTAAGTTTGGTTAGTAAAATTTGTTGTACATCTTTCTGTGTACCTATAAAAAAAACACTTTAACCCCTTAGTACGTCATGCGTTGGCTGCTGGTAAATGGAGAGGGCTCAAAGGCTGAGCCCTCTCCATTGCAGGTAAGTGTTTGCTGAATGTTGCAGCAAACACTGACCGGTAACAACCGCGATCAGTGCTAGCAGCAATCACGGGTGTTAACCCGTCCATCACTGCCAACAAAGCTGCTGGCAGCTTCAAAAAGAGGGTTGCTATGACAGCCTTGGGTCTTCCGAAGACCCAGGGCTGTCTGGTTTTAACCTATTCATTACAATGTGCGATTCACTCAGTGTAATGAATGAGGAGGAATATCTTCATATACTGCCATACTCAATCATACAACCTGCCTGATCATGCAAAATGCCTGATCTATCAAAATATAATAACTGTTTTTCACTGCGTTTAGCCCCGTAATGGAAAACAACATCCAAAATCGAAAATGGCACTTTCATGCCATTTTGAAGAACATAAGAAATTCTATCAAAAGTAAACAAAAGGTTGTACAGTCCTAAAAATAGAAGCATTGAAAACTTCATCAAAGGTGTGAAAATTGATACCACCCACAGCTCCGTACACCCAAGTAAGAAAAAGTTAATAGCGTCAGAAGATGGCAAAATAAACATTATTTTGTACAGGAGGTTTTCATTTTTGTATATGTATGAAAACATTATAAAGCCTATACAAATTTGGTATCCCAATGATCGCACCAACCCAAATACAGTAGACATGTCATTTGGGGCGCACAGTGAATGCTGTAAAATCTAAGCCCGATGCAAATGTGTTTTTTCACCAATTTCATTGCATTCTGAATTTTTTCCTACTTCCCAGTACACGCCATGGAATATTAAATAGCATCACTATGCAATTTGTAACACAGAAAACAAGCCTTCACACAGCTCTCTACGTGGAAAAATAAAAAACTTAAAGATTTTTGAAGGTGGGGATGGAAAAAGCAGGAACGAAAAAGGGCCTCGGCGTTAAGGGGTTAAGATTGTTATATTCACTTATTGATTGGTCTCCACAGCCCAATGAAGATATGCTAAAGGAAAATTAAGGGGGGTTTTTACATCAAAAATTAGTTGGTGGCTTGTGGCTTGGTGTTGTCATCCCTTTCCCCACCAATTTGATACTGTTTGCATGTCCTGAGAATAGGCCATCAATCTATGCCAAATCCTTGGCATAGTCTGTCATACATTGTAGCATCCACAGTGATATCTTAACTCTTTACAAAAAACTATGGTGGGGATTTTTAAAAAATAGACAGTAGATTAAGTACCAAAGAAGTAAAACCTACAAAAAGTCCCTGGTCCCTGGGCCACCTGTAGTAGAGGGATGGTCTTAGTGTATTGAGTATGAGAATCTATTGATGGTAATATCCGAAAAGTGTTTTATTTCTAATAATATACCACACAAATGTGTCCATCAAAAATTTTGAAACTCTTTGTGACACAGGGGCAAAAATCAAATTTCAAACTTAAAAATTCAACTTAAGTACAAACCTAAAGAACCTATCTTGTACATAATCTGGGGACTACCTGTATTTCATGATATTGTATATACAATGGAGTTTTTAAAGTCTGACTAAACCTTTGATGATAAGAGTAATTGATAATAGTAAACCTTGTAATATACTTCATACTTCATATATTTAAGGACAGCAGCTTCCCTGTGTCTTATTTCTGCTTCTTTCTCCTGTAGTTAGCTGTGTATCTGGAATCATTGAGAACTTCATCCACCTCAATCAGATCTATCTAGGTTATTCAGTTCACTGAACTGATATGCAGGGAAAGTCTATAAAGAGTCACAAGGAACATTAGCAGCTTCTTATCTCTCAGCAGGCAGCGGTTTGGTATAAGGAGAGACAGAGTTGATTTACACAAACTGCTTAAAAAGGAAGAAAGGCAGGAGAAAAAGAAGGGCACAAGAACATATCTCTTTAATAATGTATTTTACTTAAAAAAAAATTTAAAAACCATTTCTGCAGTGCACATCTATGTCAGTTTACCATTATTCTGAATCACCACACAATTGTGTATTGTATGAAAATATATTTTCCTGGTGCACCATATGTTCTATGGATTTTTGTATTTGGAAAGTCTGTCATGTAACAGTATTTACAGAATACAATATCTGCAATTGTAATGGACCCATAATACAAAAATCTATTGTGCTAAATAGTAACACATTGTTGATGGAGCTATTACTTTGTTACCACAGATGCCCAAATGACTGGCACAAACAATAAACACATTATGAATGTGTGCTCTGCCAACTTCTTGGATAAATCCGCTTCATGCTAATTAAACTACTTGTGATGACGCAAAGCAGAGCACCAGTTTCCCTTATTATTGTAGTATTCAGAGTTGTGTATCTGATTCTATTTTCTTACTAGTGGTTTTGTTACCTGTTTGTTCCTATTTTCTATTCTTATAAGCAGCTGCTAGTCTGTATCTGCACAACTGCAGTATAAATTATGGGGTGACGGCCTCATTTTCTGATTGGACAGGACCTTGGTTTCCAATGACATGCAATGCATTTCTATAGTGCATATGCTGTATAGTAACCAGGGGCCACTATAATACCTATGACATCCCAGTACTTTAAACAATACAATGGAATTGAGAGCCAGGTATGGATTGTGCATTGGGGTCCAGTTGCTGGCTATCGCTCCATCGTAAGGGATGTTTGAAGGAAAAGAATTGCTGATAAAAATGATGTAAAATAAGACAACTAGACAAGACTAGATGTCAAATATAATAGCACTGTAGGGAAGGTAAGGGACATGAGGAGCACAGTTATCAAACAATTTGCACCCAGCTTCACTATATATTTAAATGGCATCTACCACCAGGATGAAGGACTATATACAAACGAGTCTGTGGGGCTCCAGGCTCCATAGGTGTTAAAGGAGCCTGGAGCCCCTCAGGCTCATTTGCATACAGGCTTTCATCCTGGTGGTAGATGTCCTTTAAGGTCTTACACGGCTACTCCACTGCAATGCTCTAAGTATTAGGTACAAGGACAACACTAGCAGAAGGATTAGATTAGAGTAAAAATTTTCCACAATGAGTTTAAAGTTCCATATTTTATCCTTTTTGTCAGTCTCTGAATTTGGCACTGCACTGTAAGTGCCATTTACTTAGTTAATAATACATTAAAACGGTAAAAAAGATGAAGCAGTAGCTAATGTTAACAGGTTTCCTGGCACAGGCCATTTAGCGAATAGCCGTAAAACACTTCTGAACCTCCGCTAACTGCGCCACAGCCACCATATATTCTGATTAAGTACAGTAAAGGATATGGTCCATTTAAATACATGATGAAGTGTATATATTTTTAACAGAAGATTTAATGAAGGAATGGGTAATAAAATGTAGTAAAACAGATTGAGTGCTGCAGAAGTAAATGAGCTATGCAGATCTTCCTTGTCTTGTGTCTATGAATGCAAAATTCCTGACTCAAGAGGACTATTGCTTTTACATTACAGCTTGTTTAATGGAAGTATTCCAAGTTATTGCTGATTCCTGAAACAAAGAGCACTAGGGTTATCTGACGTTTAGGGTTTGCTCCTTGCCACCCCGCAGGGTGCTTTCAACTCTAGGAGATCAGACAGAACCCCCAACCTGTCATGTGTGTTACTCTGTCCATCCCTCATCACTAGAGAATCGACTTTTACTACTAGAGAGCGATAAAGAGAGGCCATACAGAAACCAAGCAGTGGCATTCTGCTAAGATAATCAGGGAGTGGGTGGTTGTAGGGTGACGGGCAAGAAAAAAAAATAATACCAATACAAAGTGTACACACTTAACTTTGCTCAATTTTGGTAAGGAACTCTTTGATAAAACTTTCTCTGAATTTAATACAATATTGTGAAATGCTTACAAAAGTCTTCAACTCACTATACAGTACAACTAATGGGTGGCTGCACATAAACATGAACAAGACAGAAATCTCATGATAAATTGGCATGTAAAAATATGTTGTAAGGAAGGACTGTCTGTATATCTGTGTCTTCTAAAACTAAAGAATTTGAGGTAATCATTACAGTATTTGTACCCTAAACTATATATTTTTTTGCCATTTTTTTCATAAAAGAAGCAAACTTAGTAAGACTGGGAAGAACTAGGGATAACTGAGGTAGGATGATGTACATAAACGTCATCATAATAATTTTAGAGGGGGTACACAGCATTCTGTTAGGGCAATAGCTAGGAATAATAGCATACAAATGTGTAACATAGTATTAAAGGGGTTTGCCCATTGAATAAAGTTCTCAAATTTGACCCCCCCCCCCTAGTGATTTTTACACAATAAAGATCCCTTTTAACCCCCTTACTTTACATTTCTACTCAGTTTTATTGGTGTTTTAGCTCCATCACTCCCCGCCCCCCCCCAAATTGTGTGGGCGGAGAACACACATTATAATTCCTCTGTGCTATGAATGTTGTGTGCTGACAATGTGCTTAGATTATCAGGGTGTAGGTTAATATATATATATATATATATATATATATATATATATATATATATATATATATTAAACCTTTTCCCCTGCATGACAGTCTTCAAAGAAATGAATGCTTGGTTATCAATCTCTAGCAAAGAATACTGTAGCCTGTGCAGTTTACATAGTTTAATTTATGGCATATTATTCTATGTATACGACTTTTATTTCTATGTAGCACAAGTGTTGATTCTGAAAGGTTAGGTTAAACTGCTTTAAATAAATATTGAAACTTTCCATGTGCAATCAATGGCTGAAACATCAAGCAGATTCTTAGGCTTTGTTTACACGTGGAGTTTACATTTTGAAACACAATACTACAGCTGAGGAGAGGAGATTTGCCTAATAACATTGCTGTTAATATTTGTGTGTACAAAATGCAGTGTTAACATAATTAGTTAACAATGTGTTAACCTTATGTTATTAAAAAACAAAATGTTAATATGTTAACATATGTGTTAAAAACATTTTTGGTAAATGCTAATGTTAACAGCAATGTAATTAGGCAAATCTCCTCTCCTCAGCTGATGTACTGCATTTAAAACGCAATGTAAAACGCCATGTGCAAATGCAGGCTTAGCCTTACTACACATATTGAAATGTATATATGTGTGTATATGACACTATAAATATGACTAATCTTTCTGTTCTTTTTGGAAGATAAACTGCCGCTTGAGATGCTTGCTAGTGATTTACCGCCTCCTCTCCATACAAAACACATTTACGCTCAGCTAAGCATATATGTGTGGGCTTGGCTGGACAGCTAAAGTACATGCTCAGCCTTAGAATGGCAACTTTCCATTGACTTAAACTGTTTTAACTGTATTTATGGACCTTTTCAGCACTTTTTGAGTATATTTTGAGTAGTTCTTTATCTTGGCGTGAGGCAGGGTTGACTAGATTGCCTGAGACTGTCTAACCCTGTGTGAGCTGTAATGTAACATTAACATGACCTTTAAACTTCCAAACTCTCAGCGGGCTCCATCCTAAAAGATTAGCACGGGAAGAAGAACTATCTACTGGGATGCATGAAGCATTACCTAGATAAAAACCATAGCAATCCCGGATCAGGTCAAACAGACATGAGTACCAAGGGAGCCTAAAGGGGAAAGATGAGAATTCTCTGTACACTTCTGGAGACATAAGGAGTGTAGCAAGTGCAGTGTATCAAGAAATGAGTTATAGGAATAACTGTGTCAAGGTCATGACATGCAGACTATGTAGTTATAGGATAAGCGTTATTAGGTAATGCAAAATGTGTCCTTTAACCTCTTACTATATTGTATATAATTTAATTCACCCCTGGCGGGGGTGGTCAGTTCCAAGGACAGCTGCACTATTGAGCCCTGTCTGACCACCTGGATTTAGTTGCCATTACAGCGGGACAGCTGTGGGACATGCAGTAACTTCCAACCATTTGATATGCAAAAATGTTTTGTTAATTTGCACAATAACTGCCTCAGTGGTGATTGTATCTAAGGGCAACAATCTTTTTTCTAAAGGACAACATAACTACATTTATGGGAAATTATCTTCACACAGGTATATTATTTAATAACATCCAATTAAACAAAATGTCTATATATTGCAGATGAATTCAATTAAATGTCAATACACAGATGAGAATATCCCTTTAAGGGTCTTTTAAAGCTACAGGGCCTGTGTGCAAATGCATCCTCTGCATCCACGTATGAATCACCTCAGTTTTCAAAATTGTAAACCCAACTTTGCCTAATCCACAGGGAAGCGGCCATAAAAATATGATGCCCCTTTTGTTAACTCTTAGTAGGTAGGAATATTTTTATGCCATTTTGTCTACTAGTGGTCCAGGCCTCCAGCTAGTTAACTCAGATGTAGTGTAAAAGCTATTATGATGTAATTAAAAGTAATGAATAATTGTGCGGCTATTTAAGTGAGTAACTTCAAGGAATTGTAACTTTAAAGCTGAGTCGTCCGGAAATGCTAAACTTTAAAAGAAATGACCTGTAAAGTGCAGAGTTGCACTAAACACAGTTTCACAATAATGACTCAATTACATTAAGCATTTGACTGTATAATTGCCAGACTTGATTACAACGTAAATTTGCGGCAGGAGGTGAACATCCGATTGTGGCTTGAATATTACTCAACAGTACAAAGTAAGACAATAAGACAATGCGCAGCCCTGCACTTGTATCATAAGAAAGAATGAAACCATTCGCTAATGTTAGGTTTGCTAAAGTCCTTAAAATTGTAGATAATGGTAGATAATAGGAGAAGATTGGCAATGCTCTTCTCAAGAATGAATTCCGAAATGTTGTGACAGTCAGTACAAAGAGAGATGAACAAAGGTATAACAAAACATGAAAGGTACAAAGAACACGACAAGGCAAGAATGGATAATGGCTTCTAATAAGTCCCTCTTCATCTACCTTTACCATAACTAGACAAGTGTGGTATCAGGAGAGCAGGCTGCCCACGCTTGTACAGTATTCATTAACCAATTCATCTTTTTGAAATATTTCCAATTTTAAGTCAATGTTCTTCAAGTTTGTTTTAATTAAAAATTTAGGTGCATGTATCGCTAACTGGGATAATATCAATAATATTGATGTATCGATAAGGTGCATGTATCGATAACTGGGATAATATTGATAAAATCGATGTATTGATAAGGTGCATGCATCGATAACTGGGATAATATCGATAATATTGATGTATTGATAAGGTGCATGTACTGATAACTGGGATAATATCAATATTATTGATGTATCGATAAGGTACATGTATCGATAACTTGGAGCTGGGAAAGGGCAAAAGTGTGAATAAATTCTGACAACTACTAATAACTTAATTTTGTTTGTGGTCTGTTACCACAAAGACACAAGGGTCTGCATAGAGAAATAAAACTTCTGCTTTCAGCACAACTATTTGGCCTTAACAAGCATGTAAGTAATGTCCACTTTCCCAAAATATTATCTTAAAAAAAATCTACCATCAAAGTATGATAAACCAGGGACACTTACTTATAGATCCAGGCTCTGTGACTGTGGTAAACTTCTTATATTTTTGTATCCATGGCCTCCTTCCTTCTAATATCAACTTTTAAAACTATGCTAATGATACAAAGGGGCTTTGGGGGCATTACCAAAGCCCCCTCCCATGCTCCATTGACACTTCCCAGCTCCCTCTGTATTATGTAATCTCACATAGTGGGAGGTTAAAATGTGCACCTGTACAGTGTAACAGCCCGTGAAGCTACAGCATGGAGAGGCTCTGTTATTGTCAGAGCCCTTCTGACTCATTATCATATTTAAAACGTTGATTTTAGAAGGAAGGAGGCCATGGATAACAAATATAAAAAGATTACTATTGTCACAGTGCCTGGATATATGAGTAACTTTAGACACAGGACTTTGGTTTTGAAGAGAAGAACTCAACTTTCAGACTGCTTCAGGCTTCTGGTTCTTGAATTTACAGAAGTGGAAATACAAACAGTTAAAGACATAGTTGGAAAGGTGAGCTGTACACTCACCGGCCACTTTATTAAGTACACCTGTCCAACTGCTCGTTAACACTTAATTTCTAATCAGCCAATCACATGGCGGCAACTCAGTGCATTTAGGCATGTAGACATGGTCAAGACAATCTCCTGCAGTTCAAACCGAGCATCAGTATGGGGAAGAAAGGTGATTTGAGTGCCTTTGAACGTGGCGTGGTTGTTGGTGCCAGAAGGGCTGGTTTGAGTATTTCAGAAACTGCTGATCTACTGGGATTTTCACGCACAACCGTCTCTAGGGTTTACAGAGAATGATCCAAAAAAAAAAACATCCAGTGAGCGGCATTTCTGTGGGCGGAAATGCCTTGTTGATGCCAGAGGTCAGAGGAGAATGGGCAGACTGGTTCGAGCTGATAGAAAGGCAACAGTGACTCAAATCACCACCCGTTACAACCAAGGTAGGCAGAAGAGCATCTCTGATTACACAGAACTTTGAGGCAGATGGGCTACAGCAGCAGAAGACCACACCGGGTGCCACTCCTTTCAGCTAAGAACAGGAAACTGAGACTACAATTTGCACAAGCTCATCGAAATTGGACAGTAGAAGATTGGAAAAACATTGCCTGGTCTGATGAGTGTCAATTTCTGGTGCGACATTCGGATGGTAGGGTCAGAATTTGGCATCAACAACATGAAAGCATGGATCCATCCTGCCTTGTATCAATGGTTCAGGCTGGTGGTGGTGGTGTCATGGTGTGGGGAATATTTTCTTGGCACTCTTTGGGCCCCTTGGTACCAATTGAGCATTGTTGCAACGCCACAGCCTACCTGAGTATTGTTGCTGACCATGTCCATTCCTTTATGACCACAATGTACCCTGTAACATCTGATGGCTACTTTCAGCAGGATAATGCGCCATGTCATAAAGCTGGAATCATCTCAGACTGGTTTCTTGAACATGACAATGAGGTCACTGTACTCAAATGGCCTCCACAGTCACCAGATCTCAATCCAATAGAGCATCTTTGGGATGTGGTGGAACAGGAAATTCGCATCATGGATGTGCAGCCGACAAATCTGCGGCAACTGTGTGATGCCATCATGTCAATATGGACCAAAATCTCTGAGGAATGCTTCCAGCACCTTGTTGAATCTATGCCACGAAGAATTGAGGCAGTTCTGAAGGGAAAAGGGGGTCCAACCCGTTACTAGCATGGTGTACCTAATAAAGTGGCCGGTGAGTGTAGATAAAATCCAGTTCTTCTTGTCAGTATCTCTGGTTCTATAGCTCACAAAATCACAATCACAGATGTGTTCAGTATTAAATTGATACCATGCTTTTAGGTATCATAGAGTGCAAGAAATGGGCATCTTAAATGATGCACCTTCAGTCTCTCAGCAAGACAATAGTATATTACAACAATGAACAAGTGATCAAATGATCACTTTTTATGCCCCCCCCCCCCCGGGACAAAATAAAACATGTAAAAAAAGTTTTTAAAAAAGTTCAAATTAAAAAAAATAATAACATAATGAAAAAATATCCCCTAATGCCCCATCAGATATATAACAATCTAATTTCATAATAAAAAATCCCCACAAATGACTACATATTGGGTATCGCCGCGTCCCTTACAACAACGGATCATTTGGTCCGTGGGACACTTGGGACATATCAAACACTAGGGGTAAGCAATGTTCTCTCTGCCTTTTTGCACGCACTTTGGCTCAATATGTAGATATAGACCTACACCTTCTCCTGATATGCACTAGCACTTTGACTGGCCTGTTGAGACACTGTGGCAATCTATCTTTTGCATTGGGCACTTTATGTTATCAAGTGATAGGGATATGCACTAGCACTTTGATTGGCCCGTTGAGACATTGTGGCGATCTACTATTTGCATTATGCACTTTATGATATTTAGTGTTTTCTCCGCCCCCCCCACTGATGTGCCCACGGTTATTTGATTTATCCATTGTGATGAATTTCCATCTTCACCCTCATTCCGATACCTGCATTATTTCCCGTTCCCCGTTTTATCTTATATTTTAATACATATCTGTATTGTATATATTCAATAAAGACGTTGTCACTTCATTTTTTATGTGTAAATTGGCCTAATTTCTAAATAGGTGCTTGTCCCTTACAACCCGTACAATAAAATAAAATTGTTACTAAACCCACATGGTGAACTCCATAAAATTATCATATTTTCAAATCCAACCTCAAAAGAAAAGCGATAAAAAGTGATCAAAAAGTAACATTCAGCGCAACATTACAATAATAAAAAGTACAGCTTGTCCTGCAAAAAACAAGCCATAAAACAACTCCATATACAAAAAAATAAAAATGTTATGCCTCTTAGAACATGGCGATGTTATTCAACACATTATTCAACATCCTTGGGCTCTGTTGCAATCATGATCATCTGATACCATGACACTGGACTAGAGCAGACAGTCTGGCTCTGCCCATCTGGTAGTAGGGATTGAAAAATAATGACATTACGCTGGAACAATGGAGGTTACAGAGAAAATTCTATATATTACACAGGGCCAGTTTTAGACACTGTTGGTCAAAATTGGAGATCCCCTGATACTGAAATACTTATAAAACAGTTACATGCTACAAATTCAGAAAAATGTGTAGGGAATGCTAACATTCTGAGCATTTATAAAGTCCTAAAATTACTGGGGTCTCAAAAGAGTCATAAGTCATAACTTAAAAACACCAAACAAATATCAATACTACCACTTTTAAAGGGAACCTGTCATGACAAAGCACCTATGTAACCCTCATACAGTACCTGTTCATCCCCAGCTGCTTCCTCAGGTACACCGTGTCCTGTTCTGAGCGTGCATGTCAGGTGTATCGAGCATGTGCTGCCATTAGGAACGAGTGGGTAGTGACGTGAGGAACAAGGCTAGTGTACCTTAGGTGGTAGCCAGGAATGACCATGCTGGATTCAAAGATATAGGCACACTGTGCATACACCGCCATTGGGAAAGGTCTGGTAGTGAAATGGAGAAGAGGCCGGGGCGGAAGAGCAGTGTGGTGGTGCGTTTAGGTAACGGGAGAGCTTGAGAGGTTATTATTTAGTGAATCTATCAAATTCAACTGACAGCATTTTTTAATAATAATGAAAGGCACTGTAATCCATATAAAACCTTAAAGGGGTTGGCCGCTAAATCATTTTAATTATGCTGCCACATATTCCCCATATTGTAAATGCAGCATCGCTTGGAAAGTTTCACAAAAAGGTTCAATTTTTGTGCAGGTATCTCCTAGAAAAATACTTGTGACCATGATTTGGACAAAGCGGTCATGTGACTCCACGGCAACGCCCATTTTATAGATGGAATTAGAACTAAAAGAACTAAAAGTGCACAACAATAGCACCTTTTTGTTAAACTTTTCAAGTGCTGCTGTACTTACATAAGTATGAACAGGGCCGCTTCTGCCATGAGGCGAGGTGAAGTCCCCGCCTCAGGCGGCAGATAGCGGACCCCATTTAAAAGCGGCATTTTGCCGCTGGTAGCACGGACTTGCCAATGGCTGGCAGGTCCGTGCCACCTGTAAAATAAATTACATCGCCGCCTTCAAGGCGGTGATGTAATTTATAGGCAGAGCGGTGCAGCACATCGCGCCTGTGTGCACCGCTCTGCAGGACACAGGTCGGCGTGATGACGTCACCACGTGCCCGTGCCGACCTGTGTCCCTTCACAGAGGGCTGCTGGCTGGAGGAGATGAGGGAGCTGCGTGGGAGCACGGAATGGTGAGTGCAGCAGGGGGATCGCTAGATCTTCCTTCCCTCTCTCATAACGATCTGTGTCCTCAGGACACAGATCGTTATGAGACCATGTACAGGGACTGCTTTCCCCAGCAGTTGCTTCACCCTCCGGGAGTAGAAGACTCCCGGAGGCTGAAGGCTGAAGGACCTTTGATGATGCAATGGTCACATGACCTGCCGGGGAAAGCAGTACACACACAGAGAGCTGCCTGAGTGAGGTGAGGGGGAGACATGACAGGGGCCAGGGAAGAACATGGGGGACTGTGTGTGGGCACATTACTTACTGGGGGGCTGTGTGTGTGGGCACATTACTTACTGGGGGGGCTGTGTGTGTGGGCACATTACTTACTGGGGGGGCTGTGTGTGTGGGCACATTACTTACTGGGGGGGCTGTGTGTGTGGGCACATTACTTACTGGGGGGGCTATGTGGGGCACATTACTTACTGGGGGGGCTGTGTGTGTGGCACATTACTTACTGGGGGGCTGTGTGTGTGGCACATTACTTACTGGGGGGGCTGTGTGTGTGAGGCACATTACTTACTGGGGGGCTGTGTGTGTGAGGCACATTACTTACTGGGGGGCTGTGTGTGGGCACATTACTTACTGGGGGGCTGTGTGTGGGCACATTACTTACTGGGGGGCTGTGTGTGGGCACATTACTTACTGGGGGGCTGTGTGTAGGCACATTACTTACTGGGGGGCTGTGTGTGGGCACATTACTTACTGGGGGCTGTGTGTGGGCACATTACTTACTGGGGGGCTGTGTGTGGGCACATTACTTACTGGGGGCTGTGTGTGGGCACATTACTTACTGGGGGTAGCTGTGGGGGTAATTACTGGGAGGCTGTGGGACACATTACATTGGGGTTGTATGGGGGAAATTTTGGGGGGTTGTATGGGAGACATTACTGGGGGTAATTGTGTGGGGCATGTATACAGCTGAGACTGGATACAGGTGGTGGGGGAGCTGAGACTGTATACGGGGTGTGGGGGGTGTAGGCTGTGTATACAGGGGGGTAGAAGAAAGGCTGTGTATACAGGGGGATAGGGGAGAGGCTGTATATAAATGGTAGAGAGGAGAGACTATGTATACTCGGCTGTTCATTATTGGGGGAGGCTAAATTAGGGCACCTAATTGAATTGCTCTATATTCTCTAATTTGGGTGACTAAAGGATGTTTTATGTTGAGAATAGTTTGTTCAGTCATGTTGTGAGGATAATATATATTGGAATCACAATTCATTATACTGTGACTGTGGTATTTTTAGGGGCGCCATGGTGAGTTGTGCTTCATGGAGTTGAAGACATTTCTTTGTGAATTCGGAGGAAAACCAAGGCCAGAAGAAAGCGTAAAGAAATACCCTTCCGGATGGAGTAGATGGTCACCTGTAAGGTACTAGAGGTCACTAATATCTGTGTCTAATGACTACTAGTGTGTAAGGTAGCATCATCAGGGGCACGCACGTGCACGCGTACACGGGGGGGGGGGCAGCATTTTAAAATTTCGCCTCAGGCAGCAAAAAGGCTAGAATCGGCCCTGAGTATGAAGATAATGTGGCAGCATTATTGAAATTTTATTGGAAAGGTGACGAACACCTTTTAAAAAGTTGGGAAAAAAATACTCAATTTTGTAAAACTTTAGACCTAGCATCCAAGATAATCACAGACAAGAAAACAGATGCTGTACCTTTAACCTCTCAGTCACCCCATCCGTGAAGCTGACGGTGAACTCTGCAATTTTTGGCACTCTGATTTTCTTGTTCTTTTGTTCCGACTGATACTCTGTCCTTGTCTTGACAACCACCTAAAACACATCAGCTTATTAGACCTTCTTAGATGACGCTGCACACAAAACCTTTCCACATTTGTATTCACATAATAGGATACCATGGTTAGGACAGCTCATTTTTCATAAAAGTGTCTCAAAGCCAATAGACTTCTCTGATCATAATATTCCAATGTAGAAAAATGTTTTTTTTCTAATTTAGACATTTATAACAATTTAGGGTACTGTTTCTCCTTGTAGAGACCCTACAGGAAAACCTACAGCCAATGCTCTCCTCCTCCCTATACATTTCTCCACACACTAATACATTGTGGTTGTAATGCAGAAGAATTTTATTAAAGGGAACCAGTCAGCAGGTCACGTTATATGCAATCCAAGTCATGGTGACACCATTAAAAATACAAACTCATGACTCCGCTGCAGAAATTGAATGGATACCTTTTCTAAATGTGATTTCTCAAAAACAAAGCAGCAGAAATTGTAGTAAAATATATGTTTGTGTTGTGTATAATGGGACCTGCAGCAGCATTACATTAAAGGGGTGTTCCCATTTCAGCAAGTAATTGATTTATTTGAATAATGAAAAGTTATACAAATTTACAAATTTACTTTGTGTAGCAATTTCCCAAGGTTTTCTAGATCTCTGCTTGCTGTTATTATATAGGAAGTTTCATTGTTTATTTGCAGTGGACAGAAATCTGACTATGGTCGCACAGGTGCACGGCACACACAATTCTTATTACCGTATATACTCGAGTATAAGCCGAGTTTTTCAGCACTATTCTTGTGCTGAAAATTTCCCACTCAGCTTGTACTGGGGTATATAAAAAAAAATAAACTCAATACTCACCATTCTGACGGCCCGGGCAGCTCCGCTTCCATCTTCATGTCCGCTGCGGGTCCGCGGCAGCTCCGTCTACAGCGCCTCTTTTTCTTCAGGCTGGTGCGAGGACCCCGACATCTCCGTGCGCACGGCCCGGCCGGCACACAACTATGACGTCAGCAACTGTGATGTCACAGTTCTGTGCTGGCCGGGCCGTGTGCATGGAGATGTCACGGTCCTAGCGCCGGCCTGAAGAAGAAGAGGCGCTGCAGACGGAGCTGCCGCAGACCCGCCGTGGACATGAAGATGGAAGCGGAGCTGCCCGGGCCATCAGAATGGTGAGTACTGAGTTTATTATTTTTAAGGGTTGGCAGGCTATTTACTACTGTGGGCTGGCTGTATACAACAGGGGGCTGGCAGGCTGTATACAACGGGGGGCTGGCAGGATGTATACAATGGGGGGCTGGCAGGCTGTATACAACGGGGGGGCTGGCAGGCTGTATACAACGGGGGGCTGGCAGGCTGTATACAACGGGGGTCTGGCAGGCTGTATACAACGGGGGGCTGGCAGGCTGTATTCAACATGGGGATGGCTGGCTGTATACAACATGGGGCTGGCTGTCTGTATACAACATGGGGCTGGCAGGCTGTATTCAACAGGGGGCTGGCAGGCTGTATACAACAGGGGGCTGGCAGGCTGTATACAACAGGGGGCTGGCAGGCTGTATACTGGGGGGGGGGGGTGATCAATGCATTTCCCACCCCCGGCTTATACTCGAGTCAATATGTTTTTCCAGTTTTTTGTCTTAAAGTTAGGGGTCTCGGCTTATACTCGGGTCGGCTTATACTCGAGTATATACTCTATGACTCTCTATAACGAGCCGCGCACCTGTGTGACCATGGTCAGATTTGTGTCCACTGAAAGTAAACAACAAAGCTTTCTATAGAATGACAGCAAGCAGAGATCTAGAAAACATCAGAAATTGATACAGAAAGTATATTGGAAAATTGTATCATTTTTCATCATACAAACAATGAAACCATTAATTTGCCAAAAGGGGAATACCCCTTTAACCTGATATGTGAAATCCTGTTGACAGGTTCCCTTTAAGACTTTTAGAACAATACAATCCTTGTCAAAAACACTTTTGGGGCTACACATGGCAGGATACATAAATCTATAAATCTGTGGTTATTTAATGTTTTTTATGGTGGATTATTTAACATTTTGTGGATCAAAATCTACAGAATGCTAATTTTCTATAATTTCTGATAGACGTGCATGCATTAATGGGGCTGAGCTTTAACACCAGAAACAACCCACAGACAACATCTTTTGTTATTTTGGTTATTTTAATTCTGAAAACCAGATGTAACTTTAGCTCCGCCGAATATCCTACTGTCTCTAGAGGTGATACATAGAGTTGCTTGACAGGATCTGCATATGGAAGAAGTAGTGAATAGCAGTCGTTTTTTTTGCATTGTCAAAAAATGGTGTTGGGTCAAAGAAATTACATTTCACCCTAAGCCTACCAACCTGTTATTTCATCAGTCCAGAAAATAATTGTTGTGCTTATATTTTGTATTCCAGAAGGATTATGTAGGACATTCCAAGGAGTTGGAATAATGGCAATAAAAATGCTGTTTCCCATTTTTTAGAATCATCATTTTGTGTTGACAAAATCCCCTGCGTAAGGTTAAAGCGATATTCCCCCACTTAGAAAGGTAGAATATATCGCTAGCATATTTAAACAACACTGCCTCACCAGATGAGTGTCCTGCCTACTGGAAGAACAGCCCCATAAAATTTTATGGCGTCATCTGCAGGTCAGTGAAGGGAATTTGTGAGTTGCTGGTAGCAGCATAACTGTGAAAAATGCATTTACATTCCAGGATTGTAGCTGAACTTGCTGCAGTGGCGTGTGAGATCTCTTTGCTAAACTGCTTTCCACTCAAACCAGTCCACTGGAGTCCAGGAAGTCCAGTTACCATAATGGAATATACATGCATTTTTCATAGTCTTCCTGCCACTAACACAAACAAAGTTTTCCCATTACTCCAGGGCTGCTTTATATGGTCAAACTGGTGAGAGATCCCCTGGAACTCTCTGGCCGCCACCATTGTGCAGAGAAATCCTATGCTGTGATTTGTTAATTCTTAAAGTTAATGGCAGTGCCAGAAATTGGACCCAATCAATCATAAAGCATCATATAATTCTAACTGTGTGTGCTGTCAGTAGCAACAGGACTGTAAGAATACATTTACATTCCAGGACTGTAGCTGGACTTGGTGCTCTGGTGTGTGAGATTTCTTCTCTTAACTGCAGCACAACTTGTCCTATGTTTAGGGATTGGATCTAAAAAAAAAATAACCTTAGAGTGAACCAAGTCCAGCTACCATCATAGAATATACATGCATTTTTCATAGTCCTGCTGCCAACAACACTGCAATTGTGCAAAAAAAATCATATGGTGTATTTTGTTAATTCTTTAAAGTAATGACAGTCCCATAAATCAGATGTCATCAATCATAAAGTTATTTCATATCATAGCAGTAGTAAATCAATAGCATTTTAAAATTCTACTTGCATCTACCAGTGAGTGGAGCTCATGAGCTAGCTACTTACTGGTTTATGGTGTATGCAGTATGCTACTAAGTTACCTGGTTCTTACAGGAAGCCAACATTTTATAATTTACCTTAGTGGTCACACAGGCGACATCCTAAAACAAAATAACCCCATATGCCATAGAGATATAGCAACAAATTAAACATTATATAATATTGGACCTAGTAAGATTATAAAAGGGACTGAATGGTACGGATTTGCATTAGGATTAAATGTTGTACTGGTGATATATAGCTTTGTTTAAAAAAAATCTTTGAATCTTTCACACTCCTGCAGAATAGGGAGTTAGTCACAGATTAGGACTGCCCACTGGAGCCTCAAATCCAGAAGAAGAGGAGAGATCAAGTTATACCGAATCTTTACCCACAAAACTGGATATCAATGTGCTCCGCTCCTTCTGCTCTATAATATACTCCCTGCAGATTTTCAAGCTGTTGTGTTCCTTCAAAAGAAAATCTTTACAGGATCCAAGGCACTGGAAAGTATAGTGGGTTTTCACATTTCATACACATATTCTTCTTTCTTTCTTTTTTTTTATTTTATATGGTGCAGAAAATACGTCTTTATTCTCTGGAACAATGACTTTGAAATGTAAATGTACTGACAATGACTTTATACCAGTGATTCTATGTGACTTACTGCTGAGAATTTCCAGTATATCCTGAATAACAGAAAATGGCAATAGGAGAATATTGTGAATGTGAATGATCATGAACTGATGGCGATGCTCAATATTACAAATAAGTTAAAAATAAGGTACAATGTATGGTGATTATGACGCGGACGGTATTTAATCCACATAACTGCTCACAGTACATATATATATATATATATATATATAGCTGAATATCTAACACAGGAGCTGCATTGTATGTGTCCCTGGTGTACTAAATGTGCTCATCTTGTGCTAAGCAGACATGCCTGAGCAGCAGTGACATGTATGTACTGCTAATTTAATGCTATACACACAAGCGATGCAGCTGATGGATTGATGGGATTTAAAGGTATAAAGGAACGTCAAAACCTTGGATTTGAGAACATCCATTTCCAATATTACCTTCTCAGGGGCAGAGAACTGCAGATGATTTACATCCAAGGGTGTGATCAGAGGCACCGTCTGAAATCCATCTTCGCCAGAAGGCTCCTTACTGGTTTTGTCACTCAGATTACTCCCCAGCTTCACCATCCTTTATTCCTTTTTTTCGCTTTCTGACCTAATAAATAAAGATTATATCCCAGAAAATAATAGAAAATAACCGATTTGTATCATCAATCAAGGGGGTGGGAGAGAAGAAGACAATACGAATAAAGGACATGAAGCATTGTGCCTTATCTTTTATGATACTATGCTCCGGAGCCGATTTGCTATATTAGCAGATGGCTGTATGTACATAGACGTATAGGGAGTGTCTATGACACAAAGCTTCAGGCATGCAGAATGGAAATAGGTAGTGATACTCACAGTAAGATGCTCTTCTTCTATGTCTATGGCCAGGCAGCTGGAGGAGAAGCGGCGAGCCCTGTCTGTGGTGCTGATGCAGACAATGCTCCCAGAACGGCGGCTTCTATAAGCTACTAGAGGGGAATAAGGCGCCTATTGCAGTACACGCTTCCTGCGGCACTCACACTGGAGCCGCTGCAGCATCCACCTGTACTCTGGCGCCATCTGCTGCCCAAGAGCACACACGGCATAGGTTTAGCCAAACCAATATATAAACAAAACCACTGAACCAGTAACGCCCCCTACAGGGAAAGCATAAGGATGCCTGGGCATTAGTTACTTTTATTTCCTTCATTTTTTATAGTAAATGTTATTGTGTGATAAGGCATATAAATAGAGTGACTATGGAACATAATCTGAACTTGCACTGCATTCGCTAGCGTGAAAGGGGTTTGGCCCTGGAAATGGGAAACAGGATAGAAAATCTGCTTCATGTTTCCTTGGAGATGTGATTAAGACCTGCTAGTAGTGTAGACTTATACCGTGTTAGGCATAGAGAGCAGATGAAGAGTGAAGAAATCAGAGTATATTTGATGCTGAGCATTTGAGAATACTAGTTCTCTTCCATAACATCATGTCATATGACGTGGAGTAGTATTCTCCAAAGCTCATCATCAAATATATTCACCCTCTAAAAGGTCTGATTTCTTTTCTCTTCTGATTAATATTTGAGCAGAGGATCCTTCTCACAAGACAACCCATACAGACATCTGGAGACTAGAGATGCTGGATGCCTTCAACCATACATACATGAGTAAGGCTAAGTCCACACTACCCTTCAAACATCTGCAAAGAGTCTGTATGTTCTCTCCATGTTTGCCTGGGTTTCCTCCTGGTCCTCTGGTTTCCTCCCACACTCCAAAACATACTGACTGGTAGGTTGATTAGATTGTGAGCCCCATTGGGGACGGGGATTGATCCAGCAAGCTGTGTGCAGCACTGCGTTATCTTTGTGCGCTATATAAATAAAGGAATTATTATTACTATTATTATTATTATTATTATTATTATTATTAAACCTCTGTTCTTTAACTCTGTTAAAAAAATAAATAATGGCGGTTTAATGTATCAATTAAAAATCCATTGACATCAATGTAAACTTATGTCATTCTTTATGTTCTGTTTAATAAGGGATCCGTTATCCATGTTTTTTTTTTTACAGAATAAATGATGGAAGCTGCAGTACTATTTCTCAGTTTGAAAAAAACACATAGGTAACAGATACCTGCCTAACTGACCATAACGGATGACATAAATCTTACATTGATGTCAACAGGATACTTTAAACTTCCATTTTTTTTTAACAGAGACAAGGAACAGAGGTTTGAACGGTAGTGTGAACTTAACCTTATTTGTATTTTAGAGAAGAATATTTCAAAATATAAGTACAAAGGATGGATACATTGATAGTGATAGACATTATATATACAGAGGTACAGTATTATAATGCCTTCTTATTCGAGGCTCTGTCAAAATTG
The DNA here is from genome assembly GCF_040894005.1 of Engystomops pustulosus. NCBI lineage: Eukaryota > Metazoa > Chordata > Amphibia > Anura > Leptodactylidae > Engystomops > Engystomops pustulosus. Next base: position 68,097,585 of record NC_092414.1, read on the forward strand.
TTTCCTGCTGCCAGATTGAAAGAAGTTTGCATAGACCTGACAACAGCAAAACAGGTAGTGCTGGTCTGGTGACTAGTCAGTGTGTGCCCACTCTTATATAGTATACCCATCATGCCATGAAAGAATGGGCATACCTACAGTCAGCACAGCACAGTCAGTGTAGTCAAATAGATGACTAAATAGCACATAATTAATATTTTTACTGTTAGTTTAGTTCCCAATAAGGTAATGAAAGGTTCCCCTTGAAGAGAAATGATAAGATTTTGACTCCAATGCAGCCACCACTAGAGGAAGCTTAGGGCACAGCGGAGCGTGGAAGAAGCACCCTAGTTACCTGTATTGGTGCCTACGCCAGCACTTCTGCGTTAGTAAAAGTTATTTCCATTTTCACCCACTTGTAGTTATGATTACCTGAACATATTCCATACACAACAATGTCATTGTCTGTTCCAAGCTATTGGCTCGTCTCTGCTTCCGATCTACATTGTTGGTTAAATGAATTAGTTGCATATATCAGCCCTGGGTGGCTTTGCATTGCTTGCTGGTATTATATGTGTCCTTGTTTTTTTTATAATACAAAGATTCAATACATACAGATAATTTTCACCCAAAAAGTAAGACTGGTCTATTTCAGTGTAAGTCAGAATTACATTAGTATCCAGATGTTAGGGTATACTGTTCTCTTCATAGTGAGATTGATATTTTCTATACAATTTCATGTGTATTCACTTTTAAACCAATATTCATATTTGCATGGGAGACTCAATCACATTTTTTTCCCAACAAAACAAGAGATGACCACCAATTGCAATATTTTTAGGTTTTCATGCAATGACAAAATAAAAGCAAAGAAACCTGATCTATACACTGCTAACCATGTATTATTTCTCTCTGGCTGGTAATTCTTCACTACTGATCCTGCTTTTCTCTTCTGGCTACAATCTGGTTCAGCTACACTCTTGTGTCACTCAGTCTCTAATACTTAACCAAAATGAGGTACAGTCAAGATGTAAAGGGAACCTGTCATCAAGAACATGCACAATGAACCTTACTCTCCTTCCCACTGTGCCCTTGTTGAGAATTGCAGTGCAGGAATCCAGGCTTAAATATTCCTCCTCTCACCATTCATGAAATGGTAAGAAGACCTACAGTTTTCCAAACAATTCTGGCAGGGAGAGGAGTTCCACTGCTCAAGCTGAGATGCAGATGCTGCAAACTGCTTGGACAGGTATTTAAGAAGTGTCTGCGCCACAAATGTGCACTGAAGGCCCCTGGTGCTCAGTTGAACAGTGCAACGCATTTATCATGCAAAATCTGACCCAATTGTGGCACCCTGTCCATGCTAAAGTTGCACCAAAAAAGGATGGTGTGCTCTGCCGGAGCAGTGCACAGGGCGCCAGTTTGATGAAGGTCATGTGCCAGAAATCTAGAATCTGCCGCCCCCTGCAGACTACACAGGTAAACTGCACATAGCGCTATTTGCACTGTTTTTAGTAAATGTGGGCCAATGAGCTGTCAATTAAAAGAAGGAGGCAGGGTTCACTGACAGCCTGGAGAAAACATGATTCTTCTATTCAGAAATGGACTCTTTTCTACTCATTTGCATCAGAAAAACGGCTGTAATTAAGGTACAGTGCCTCAGTGGTAAATCATTTTACGTGATATGGAGAGGACTTTGCCAGCAGGTATTAATGATGTGAGGGGTAAAATTCTGGTGACCGGTTTTCTTTAACATTTCTGATGTGTCATGTGTGATTCATGACCATTCAATAGAATGCTGTGTCATGGTCTCCTTTTATTAAAAGAAATCTACTAATCTCATATTTGTTATTTATGGCCTCCTTCCTTCTAAAATCAACTTTTAATAGGACCAGCTCTATAATTTGCACTGCTGCTGCTCACCAAATTCCCTGTGCCAACCTAGTATTTGTCTCTGCCTTTTGACCCTCTCCATAATCTTCATGTTGCAAGAACTATACCTTCTCTGAACTTCTGCCTCACTAACCCCATATTTTGTTTCTTAATTTTGTAATGTACTAATATGTATCCTGATAATCTATTCATCATTCAATATCAACATAGAACAGTCAATGAGAGCAAATTATATAGCCTTGCAAAGTCTGGATCACAGGCAGCTTGGTTTTTGGATGCCAGGCCACTTTTGCAGAACCCCAGAGTTGCCAGTATAGTGGAAGTGACCCTATTTGGGAAAATGCACCCTTTATAAAGTATATCCTGGTGTTGTATTTATTTATTTCAAGTAATGAATCTACAGCTGAAAAAAAAATGAGGTGTAAATTGCAATTCTTCTAGAGTCATCCATTTCTCTGCCCAGTATATTGCTTTTATAGAGAGCTTCTGTCAACCACAGACACATAATCCAAAGTGTTTAAACCACTTTACAGTTTTTGTAGACAAATCATAACAGTTTCACAAGATATTGCAATTTTCACTTTGTACCAACCATTTCATATGAACTTTTTGAAAGATCCTGTGGGTTCAAAGTTCCTTGGTAAATAACTTGATGAATGTAGTTTCCAAAATGGGGTCATTTACTAGGGATTTATTTTTTTATTTAAATTCAGAACAGTTATGTTGTGTAAGTCTAACTCCATACAAAGTACAACATCCGTTCAGGCATCACCTTCTGTTCACAGAAGGTGGCTAGAAGGCATTGCTTTACTTCTGTGTTTTGTATGAAGTGGCTTAGGTGGCTGCTGTGTTGGGATTGATTGAGCCACACCCAGCTGCATGGAGCCCAGCCCTGTCCAGCAAGGGGAAGGCCAATCCAATCAACTACTGTGGGCGGCATCCAGTAACTCCTTTATATACTTTCCCAGTTCCATTATACCTCGCTGCTTCTCTTAGTCTCCTCATATTTCTTCCCTGTGATCTTGTGTTATTACTTGCTACTCTGTGTATCCGATCTCTGCTACATTTATTCGACCTCTCTCTAGTGATATGATTCTCCACCATCTGTTGCTTGTTCGGTACGAGGCCACTTGTTTATCTGTATCTGTTGCTTGTCCATCTGTGTCCTATTGTGAATACTGTTTTATCTCTGACTTCTAGTTACCCGTCTGCACCACCTTCCAGCAGCTGCCAGATGAAGTAAGTTAGTCCATTAGTTAGGTTCCTGATAGTAGATTCACCTCTATCAGGGTGCCTTATCTGCTGGCACCACCAGGGTGGCACCACTGCTTACAGTCTTGCCTCAAGCATGGTTGTGGTTGCACTGTTTGCTGGACACAAAGTTTTGTTTCTGTGGCAATTGGATTTTCAAAATGTTGTGTTGTCATGGGAACAAGGATTACCAACAAAGTTTCATTGTAGACACCTTTGATAACTCCTACTATTAGGGACATGTACAGTAAATTATCCAGTGTCCACAGAGCATCACCAGAGGTCACAGTGGGCAGAGAGGTCACTAGCCTGCCAATGCTGCGAAGTTTAGGGCCACATGTAGGGGTTCATGAAATTAGGAAACATGACGTTAAAAAGTAGAGATCTGAATTTTCATATTGGCACAATCTTGGTCACATTTATTAAAGCACCAGTTTTCTGTCTGAATTTGCACTGAAAAGAACATGTAAACGGCTTGCACATGTATTTATAAAGGGTCTGCACCAGTATTGTCTCGTGGGCGCATTATGCCCAATGCATGATGCACCATAAAATTCTGCACTTAAAGGGGTATTTCGGTCTAGAGTCGGACCGTGCAACTTTATAGAATTGTGTTGCATGCTCTATGTTAAAGGTGTACCAACAAAAAACTTGGTGCACCCTTTCTGAGCAGACTCATGAGGACGGTGTGCCACATTTTGTTATAATGGTGCACTCTGCACACTCCACACAATTCACAGACACCCTGCACATAGTTTTCACTACTTTTCATAAATGTGGCCCAAGTCTTTGCAACGCACATTTGTTGGACTGTGAAAGCTGAAACCCGTTGCACAGGTATTTAAGAAGTGTCTGCGCCGCTATTGTGTCGCATGCGGCCATTTTGTGGCACAGCTGTGCTGGCCTCCTCCAACACAAATTAGGGGGATGTTGAACTCTATCGGACCAGTGCGGTGAAGCTACACATTCATGATTTATGGCGCACGATCTTAGTGAATCACCACATACAGCATTATATACCTACAATGCACTTTTAGTGAACTCTAGTGACTTTGTAAGTGTATGTGCCCCATTGTGTCTGCACAACTTTTTTGTCTAAGATTGCAGTAATGTTTGCACATGTATTTATGAAGTGTTTACGCTTACACCTTAGAAAACTGTGCACCTATAGGGGCATGGTAGTGCTTAGTTGAAGCATGCACACTTTCCTTAGCAGCGCAGATTGTGCCAGGTAATTGAAGACCTAAACTACCACAGTAAAATCTGCTTTCCAAACCAAGTACTTTTCCCATAGTGCTCATCACTTTACCAGCCCTGTTAAAGCCGTTTCTACCCACAAAATGTGGGGTGCATTTTTTATTTTAACGCATTAGAAACATTTAGGCACTGAAGTTTTTATTGAAAAAATAATTATTTTTTCATTGTTCTAAGCCATAGCTATAATAAATGGTTCATATAAATTGATATAATAAGTGCTATTTATACCAAAATGCTTCACCAAATGTGTTTTGACTAAAATGAGTGCATTTGGAAAGTAGCAACACATTTTGCCTTTTAACACTAAAAATAATAATAAATCACTAAAAAAAACACGTTGGTGATGGGTTTTGCCCAAAGTGTTTGCATTGGGTTGGGCATTTATTATTTTTGACTAGTGTTATTTGTTAGTGCTCGATTTGTGCAATGATTGTAACGCACGGCCCTACTGTATTTGGCACACCATAAAATGAACAAATGAGTGCCAGAAATAACAAACCACATTCATGAAGGGTATCAGAAGTCGGAAGATTTACTGTTTATTGATCTGATTATGTGCCATAAATTGCAACTCAATGGAAGGGGGTGGTTTGAATCAGTTTTTCTTCATTTCTGTAAGTGTAAGCAGCTGTTAGAATGTTTGCATAGCTGCTTACACTTCCAGAAATAAAGAAAAAGGATTTAAATCGGCCAAATTCTTGGGCAAATTACAAGTAGTTGATGTGATTAAAAGAAATTTCTGGCAATTTATTTTAGCCAGCAGGAATACTAGCTACAAAAAACACTTCATTTTTGGGTGGGGCCATACAGTGCTCTCTTGGTCTGTTGTTGGTGCACTTTTGCCTGCTTACCATGCATTTGGCTGGTTTGAATCAGTTTTTTTTCATTTGTGGAAGTTTAAGCAACTGTAAAATGTTAATACAGCTGCCTACACTTCCAGAAATCAAGATTTAAACCAACCAAACATATAGTAAACATGCAAAAACGCATGTGTTTTTAGTGCACTTGAAAATACACCAACTGACCAAGAACGCACTCTGTGACCACACACTTAGCTGGATATTTTTGTGATGGAGCATCACCCTGCAAAAATGTCTTATGTACTGTATGTACCCCTGCCTTAGAGGTGTTTTCCCAAAATTCAACATAAACATCAACGGAAATATATGTGTGGGCTCTGCTCACAATAGTGTCATGGATTCCCTACATGATTCAGTTGTGAGAGGCGCAGTTATGAGGGCTACATGCAAATGGTGATTATTTCTCTCTTCACGCACGCCCAGTGGGCATGAAGGGGGTCCGGGCCGGTGGGAGAGTGTGACAGCATGAGGTGTTCCTGCCCTACGCCTGCGAACTAGCTATAGCAATCCAACATTTCGGCCTGAGAGTTTTCAGGCTATAGTGCCATTCTACACCAGGCAGCACCTGGCATAGAATTGTCTGATGCAGGCTTCTGATGTATCCATTGCAGCAGATGTTATCAGAAGGAAAAAAAACATAATTTATTATTTAAAAAACTAATACAGGTGCTTATTACAAGTTTTTAAGCAGAAGGATGGGAACCCTCCAGTGTCTTACAGATATGCTTATGCATAATAAAGAACAACATATTCTGTGTAGAAACTCCTAAGGCTTTCAAATCACTTGTAAAATCTTCCACTCAAGAATCTAAGTAAATCCCCAGACTTAACACAAATCCTCACAGTTACCATAAACTTCACGTATTATAAGCTCATGGAAAACTTTCACTGGATTTATGATGAGAACTTTTGCATGATAAATTATTTTACACTGTGGAAATGTTTAGTGTTAATCTAGTGATATCTTGTATCGCACATGCAGGTGTTTGTCTAATACCAGGGCTGATATCACCAATATGCTACAGGTATAACTACTGCAAAATCCTTTCATCAAAAAAGAATACTGTATTTGGACAATACTGTATTTGGACAATAAAACACGATGGGGCAGATTTACTTACCCAGCGGCGATCCAGCGGCGCATTCTCTGCGGTGGATTCGGGTCCGGCCGGGATTCATTAAGGCAATTCCTCCGACGTTCACCAGGTGGCGCTGCTGCGCTGAAAAGCATCGGAACGCACTTAAGTTCACCGACCTATTCCTAGTGAAGGTAAGTGCAAGCTCCGCGACACTTTTTTTTTTTAAATGCAGCATTTTTTCCGAATCCATCGGGTTTTCGTTCGGCCACGCCTCCCGATTTTCCATCGCATGCACCAAAATCCCGGGGCAATTCAGGGGAAATCGGCGCAAATCGGAAATATTCGGGTAACACGTCGGGAAAACGCAAATCGGGCCCATAGTAAATGACCCCCAATCACTTTTATTACACAAAACAATACATAAACTTAGAATAACATATCTTCATTAAAATGTAGTGGTGGTTTACAAGATGATTTGGGAAGAAACAAGGTAGTTCTCCCACAGAGTCAGTATGTGTTGGCCTGATTAGTATAAATGGATAATCCAAAATATGATTAATATAACCCATACCATACAAGGCATAAACATATTAGTATAAGGATGAACAATTAAAAATCCAAACTACAGCAGCAATGGGAAAGAAACAATATCATAAAGGACCACAGTCTAAGTAAAAGATAACCTTTGCAATGACACAGTGTGGTTTGTGTATCATTGGTTTTCTTGGACTTTATTGGTGTAAAGTCTCAAAAAGTCGTATTGAGTTTTTTTGAGTTTTTTCCACTGCTAAAAAATCTCACAGGGCTGTTTCCACCACTTCATTAATCTGGTGTAAACATAGAACTACTGAAAGATTCATAACTTGTGAGTAGTGCAAAAAGTCCCATAAAAACTCTATGCATTTTGAAATTTTTTTGGGACTCTTTGAAAAAAAATCCCAGACAGAAAGTAGACCATAAGAACATTTAGCAAAGGGCCAAAGCCACTTTAATGAATATGATGGGCAGTGGAGCTCCAAAAATAGACATAAAACTATCCCAAGGAGCCATCTAATGATCAATAACCCTTACTCGGTGTATACAGGTATAATAAAGGCCACAGGTATAGAGACAGCTGACTTCCCTAACAAGTGTTTCGCCGGATGCCTTTGTCAAGGGATATAATACCAGGGTCGGATTAAGGTCTTCACCAGAGCCCGCCGCAAAGCGGGATGGACTTGCTGCGGCAGGGTGCCACCAGGTTGTTCCACAGGTGCGATTAACCCGCGGTGGCAGCCAAGGTCAAGTTACAGAATCAGGGTGCCAAGGTCAGGGACAGGCACAAAGTCAGGGTTGCGGCAGAGATGCAAGGTCATAGATCAGGTCCGAGGTCACAACAGGAGTACAAGCAGGGGCGCACCTGCCATGAGGCGAGTTGAGATTCTCGCCTCAGGCGGCGCGCCTCCTGCTAAACTAGGGGGCGGCGTCGGGCTCCTGCCCGCTGGCATGGGTTCCAGCTGGCACCTCTTAAAGTCCCCCCCGGACAATACCGCCGCCCATCACATTCACCCGGCGGCGGGCGGCTCCTGTGCCGGCGCGCAGGCCGATACTTCCCCTCAGCGGCCCGCCTATCACATTCAAACACCCGGCACAGGCACCAGCGCGCAGGCCGACACTTCCCCCAGCGGCCCGCCCATCCATTCAACACGCGCGCGGCCGGCACATGTACCTGCGCGCCGGCCGACACTTCCCCCACCCGCGGCCCGCCTATCACATCTCACCGCCCGGCACAGGTACCAGTCCCTGCCCCAGCCCAATGTCCGCGCTAGCCGTCGCCCCCCCCCGTTTTCGCTGCCCCCCCCAGACTCCGGTCCCCCCCGCCCCCCCCCCCCCCGCGTCCGACATCCCCGTTCCCCCCTCCCCCGCCCCGGCTGTGATCATAGTATCATAGTATATAAGGCTGGAAGGAGACGCAAGTCCATCAAGTCCAACCTTCAAGAATTAAATAAATGTTTTATCCCCATAACCCGTGATATTTTTTCTCTCCAGAAAGTCATCCAGGCCTCTCTTGAACATGTACATAGAGTCGGCCATAACAACCTCCTGCGGCAGAGAGTTCCATAGTCTCACTGCTCTTACAGTAAAGAACCTTTGTCTATGGTGATGGTAGAATCGCCTCTCCTCTAGACGCAGAGGATGCCCCCTTGTCCTGGTCACAGGCCTAGGTATAAAAAGATCTTTGGAGAGATCCTCACGTCCCCCCCCCCGGCCCCCCGAGGACAAGGTCGACGAGAAAGGAAGAAAAGGAAGAAAAGAGTGAAGGTAACTTCTATGTATGTATATATATGTGTGTGTGTGTGTGTGTGAATGTATGCATAGATGTCTCTGTGTGTGTTTGTATGTGTGTAATATATATATTCTGTATATGTATGGGTGTATATTTGCTGTATATACTGTTTATATATGTGTATGTATGTGTGTACATTCAGCGTGCCACCATGTAAAATATACTATATGGCGGCACACTGTATGTATTATATGGTATATGGAGGCACACTGTATGTATTATATGGTATATGGCAGCACGCTGTATGTATTATATGGTATATGGGGGCACACTGTATGTGTTATATGGTATATGGGGGCACGCTATATGTATTATATGGTATATGGCAGCACGCTGTATGTATTATATGGTATATGGCAGCACGCTGTATGTATTATATGGTATATGGCGGCACGCTGTATGTATTATATGGTATATGGCGGCACACTGTATGTATTATATGGTATATGGTGGCACACTGTATGTATTATATGGTATATGGCGGCACACTGTATGTATTATATGGTATATAGGGGCACACTGTATGTATTATATGGTATATGGCGGCACGCTGTATGTATTATATGGTATATGGGGGCACGCTGTATGTATTATATGGTATATGGCAGCACACTGTATGTATTATATGGTATATGGTGGCACGCTGTATGTATTATATGGTATATGGGGGCACACTGTATGTATTATATGGTATATGGGGGCACACTGTATGTATTATATGGTATATGGGGGCACGCTATATGTATTCTATGGTATGTGGCAGCACACTGTATGTATGATATGGTATATGGCGGCACGCTGTATGTATTATATGGTATATGGCGGCACGCTGTATGCATTATATGGTGTATGGCGGCACACTGTATGTATTATATGGTATATGGGGGCACGCTATATGTATTCTATGGTATGTGGCAGCACGCTGTATGTATTATATGGTATATGGCGGCACACTGTATGTATTATATGGTATATGGCGGCACGCTGTATGTATTATATGGTATATGGGGGCACACTGTATGTATTATATGGTATATGGCGGCACGCTGTATGTATTATATGGTATATGGGGGCACACTGTATGTATTATATGGTATATGGCGGCACGCTGTATGTATTATATGGTATATGGCGGCACGCTGTATGCATTATATGGTGTATGGCGGCACACTGTATGTATTATATGGTATATGGGGGCACGCTATATGTATTCTATGGTATGTGGCAGCACGCTGTATGTATTATATGGTATATGGGGGCACACTGTATGTATTATATGGTATATGGCGGCACACTGTATGTATTATATGGTATATGGCGGCAGGCTGTATGTATTATATGGTATATGGGGGCACACTGTATGTATTATATGGTATATGGTGGCACACTGTATGTATTATATGGTATATGGCGGCACACTGTATGTATTATATGGTATATAGGGGCACACTGTATGTATTATATGGTATATGGCGGCACGCTGTATGTATTATATGGTATATGGGGGCACGCTGTATGTATTATATGGTATATGGCAGCACACTGTATGTATTATATGGTATATGGTGGCACGCTGTATGTATTATATGGTATATGGGGGCACACTGTATGTATTATATGGTATATGGGGGCACACTGTATGTATTATATGGTATATGGGGGCACGCTATATGTATTCTATGGTATGTGGCAGCACACTGTATGTATGATATGGTATATGGCGGCACGCTGTATGTATTATATGGTATATGGCGGCACGCTGTATGCATTATATGGTGTATGGCGGCACACTGTATGTATTATATGGTATATGGGGGCACGCTATATGTATTCTATGGTATGTGGCAGCACGCTGTATGTATTATATGGTATATGGGGGCACACTGTATGTATTATATGGTATATGGCGGCACACTGTATGTATTATATGGTATATGGCGGCACGCTGTATGTATTATATGGTATATGGGGGCACACTGTATGTATTATATGGTATATGGCGGCACGCTGTATGTATTATATGGTATATGGGGGCACACTGTATGTATTATATGGTATATGGCGGCACGCTGTATGTATTATATGGTATATGGCGGCATGCTGTATGTATTATATGGTATATGGGGGCACGCTGTATGTATTATATGGTATGTGGCAGCACACTATATGTATTATATGGTATATGGCGGCACACTGTATGTATGATATGGAATATGGCGGCACGCTGTATGTATTATATGGTATATGGCAGCACACTGTATGTATGATATGGTATATGGCGGCACACTGTATGTATGATATGGAATATGGCGGCATGCTGTATTGATTTTATATTATATGGTGGATTGTTGTATGTATTTGTGCTTTGTGGTAGCTCGCTGTGTGTATTATATAGTACATGGAGGGATGCTGTATGTATTTTGCATTGCTTTATTTTAACATTAAACCGATATGATTGGGTCTGGTCCTGACACTCCCTGATATATTACATATATGGAGTGGGGGGGGGGGGGCGTCTTTTTATAGTTCGCCTCAGGCAGCAGAAAGGCTAGGTGCACCCCTGAGTACAAGGCAAACAGGAACAAGGAACAAATGCCGGAAGTAAGGAAGCTTTCTCTGAGGCTAATGAGCGCCAAGATCCGGTGGGGAGTGATGGGAAACCCGGAAGTGCCAGCGCCAATCAGCGGTGCTCTATTACTTTGAATTTACGAGTACCGGCACGCGTGCGTGCTAGGGAGCTGGATTCGCACGTGGCCTAGGCAGGTGGGAGCAGTAGCATGGAGAGGTGAGTGTGGGTCGGAGGGCACAGCTTCACAGAGAGATGGCACGGGTTTTCCCACGATCTGTGACGTGGATTGCGGGGGCACCCGTGACAGCCTTCTTTTTCCTCCAAACCCAGTAAGTGGAGTTGATACTAAAATATTCTATTTTGATCTCATCTGACCACACGACCTGCTCCCCTGCCTCCTCTGGATCATCCAGATGGTCAGTGGGAAACTCCTTTGGCCTCTTATAGTGGTCCTCCACAGCCATTCATAAAGAGGACCATATGCTTAACTTCATTTTCAGCCGCCTCTGTTCCCTATCCAACCTGTCTAATACTATTCTCCTCCTATCCAACCACAACTTACTCAGTTTCTCTACCACTCTGGCTTCAACTACTCCTACAGTCCACAAGCCTATACACCCATGTTAGAACATCTGGACACCTGCAAACTCTCTTAGACTCTCTCTTCTATATCCTCATGCAAGGAGGTAGAGACTGCTGCTACCTTCTACAACACCACAGTTTCTTCAGCCCTGGACTCAGTAGCCCCCTTCACTCTCACTAAAGCAAGAGAACCCAACTGGCAACCCTGGCACACCAATTCACAAAAAAACTGGAGCAAAGTGCCAGAAGTGCTGATTGGAAGAAATCTCTTTTGACGGAAGACCTTCTGGCATACAAGCAGGCGGTCTTTACCTACAAATCCGCCCTTGCATCTGCCTAACAGGAATACTTCATTAATCTTATATTTTCTCTATCTCACAACCCTAGTCAATTACTTTCTACCTTTACTTCCCTTCTACATCCACCGGCAACCCCCCCCCCCCCCCCAACATCTCTCATTTCAGCTAAGGAATTTGCCTCACACTTTAAAAACAAAATAGACATTATTAGGGAAAGTTTCAACCTTGATCCGCTGCGACCCACCCAGGATATCCAATCCCCCTCACTGTTAACTACCTTATCGTCCCTTATTGACAAAAAAGTTTCCACCATGCTGTTAAGCTCGCATCTTACTACTTGTGTGCTTGACCCAATTCCGTTGCATCTCATCCATAACTTCACCACTGTCCTCATCCCAGCTCTAACTCATCTCTTTAACCTTTCTGTATCCACTGATATTGTTTCCTCTTCCTTTAAACACCCAAAAGGTCACACCTAGAGATGGGCGAATTTTCGGACAAAAGTTTAGACCCAAATCGAATCATGGCGAATCACGTTAAAAAAAAACAGGTATTTCCTGGCAGCAGAGAGCCTGTAGAGTGGTGAAGAACATTGTGCCATGTTCAAATATGCATAGGGAGTGTGGTTTGGTCTTTAGTATGACACACACATGACAGCTGCTGCTCTTAGAACTCTTCACTTTTCAATTCCATGAGCACTTACAGGGGCCAACTTCCCCAAATAAGTGACGTGGGAACGCAGCCTGACAAGGTAACATCTGTGCCAGCCCAAAAGGACTCAGCTGAGGGCCGAGATCCCACTATAACATCAAAGAGTGCACTCTTTTAATACTGACATCAGATGACTCCATAGATTATGACAGAACCTGTTCTGTTAACCCCTTAACGCCGCTGCCCTTTTTCGTTTTCAGTTTTCACTCGACACCTTAAAAAAATCTATAACTTTTTTATTTTTCCATGTACAGAGCTGTGTTATGGCTTATTTTCTGCGTAAAAATGGTGGTATTTAATATTCCATGCCGTGTAATGGAAAGCGGGAAAAAAAATTCCAAATGCAGTGAAATTGGTAAAAAAAAAACGCATTTGTGCCGTATTCTTGTGGGCTTGGATTTTTTTACGGATTTCACTGTATGCCCCAAATGTCTACTTTATTCTTTGGGTCGGTACCAAATTTGAGGTTTTATAATATTTTCATACATTTACAAAACCTCCTGTACAAAAATCTTCTGGCGCTAATAACTTTTTCATACTTCGTTGTACGGAGCTGTGGGTGGTGCCATTTTTTGCGACTTTTGATGAAGTTTTCAATGCTACAACTTTTAGGACCATTCAACCTTCTGATCACTTTTTATCGAATTTTTAATATTTTTCAAAATGGCTAATTCTGCCAATTTCACATTTGGGCGCTATTTTCTGTTACAGGGTTATATGCAGTAAAAAAAATGCGGTAAAAAAACCCATTATTATATAAATATTATGATAGATCCGGCATTTTCAGAAGCGGCGATAACTAATGTCCTAGGCCGTCAACCACAGCATAGAGCAATTGGCAACTCATATATAAGGTGCAGCTTCTGACTTTTAAAGCAACATCTCAGAGCTGCTTGTGATTAGCTCCAATCACCTCAAACACCTGGAGTGGCTGAGCAGAGTAATGAATGGTTAAAATGAGACTCAGGTCTTTGGAAAACCCGAGGCTGTCATGGCAACCGATCGACGCTCCCCAATGACATCAAGGCACCAATCACAGGTGTTACCGATAAGTCTTTGCAGCAATATGCTGGTGTGCCCGTGAGCCCTCTCCATACACCCACAGCCAACCTGTGACATACTATTACATCACGGGTCGTTAAGAGGTTAAAGGGGTTGTCCGACTTTTTTGAAAATCCTGCAGGTGGGCTGGGGAGGGATTTTTAAAAAAACAAAGCTGTACTCACCTCCTCTGTCTTCCGGTGTCCTGTGTCGCCGTCTTGCTGGTCCATGCCTCTGTTTATTTACAGGGGCAAGGAAGGTGCATGGCCGAGGTGGCCGGCCATGCCCACACATCCCAACTCGGCCATCCGGAAGGTGAACTCAGCAAAGCTTCCGTGTCCCTGTAAATAGGGGCACAGACAAGTGAGATAATGGCGTGGGACACCGGGTGTACAGCTTTGTTTTTTTGTTTTTTAAATACCTCCCCAGCCAGTCCGCAGTATTTTCAAAACAGTTGGACAACCCTTTAACATTAGCTTATAGGAGTAAATTTTTGTTTTTCAAAAAAATGTTGCTTTGGCCCACAAATTTTTATTATTAGAATAGATTAAAGAAGAAAATGTTCCCCATAGTATGTTAATCCACACATGGTCACAAACTGCTCTAGGAGCGCACTATGTGACTCGGAAGAGGAGTGTCTACTGGCTTTTGGAGAGCAAATTTATTGGAACAAATTTCAGGGGCTATGTGGCATTTGCTGAGCCTCTAAGATACCAGAACAAGAGAAAGCCCTAAAAAGTGACCATTTTGGAAACTAACCCCGTTAACACTATTTTTTGAGTGACTATAACCCATTGATTAAATTTTATTAACTTTTTTTTTAGCAGGGATGCAAATAAAAATCTTTTCTGATATCGATTTTAACTTTTATTATTTGTATGGCAGTATGGCAATATGTTGTTTACCCCTGGCCTAAATCCTTAGATCAAGTATAGAAAAGAGTTGGTCCATTTTATCCAACTTGTATATACTCATTGTAAGCCAGTCTTCTTATCCCAGGGGTAGAGCTGTCAGTTATGACATTTTGCAGTCCATTATGTGCTGAACCCATTGGGTGATTAGAGAACAGAAAGTTAGCTAGTCCTCTGGTCCCCAACATTTCTTAGCGGCCAACCAAGGTATGATGGGTACTGTTATATATATGACGCTACCAAATGTACAGCATAATGTAGCTTATTTACTAAGGGTCCATGGCCGCACTTTTGTCGGATTTTTCCGAGATTTTTGGGGATAGCACAGCCGTGACAGGTATTAAGCAGGATTTTGGTGCAGCTGCACCGGCTTTCATGCGACGGGGGGAGGGCTGTCGGCCAATCTGACTGATTCGGACTGAGCGCAGGATTTAACATTCAAATTGTGTTGCAATCCAATGCACTTACATGCACCAGGAAGTAGAAGGTGCACTCCGTCGAACCTGAGCGGGGAAGCGACACATGCAGGATATTGGGCACATGATCTTAGTGAATCACAGCACAGTGCATTATAGAGGGACAATGTACTTTCGGTTAACTCCTCCGGATGGGTAAGTAATGGTGCCCCAATGTATACGATGGAGCACATTCTCCATTTAATAGTTTGTCAGAGTGCCTAGGCCCCCTAAAACTGGGGGCTCAGTAGAAGTTTTATGGCTGCTTTCCTGGTAGTTACGACCGTGTATATAGTCCCATAATGTCCTCCATGGAGACAGGTAATATTTTGTGATTCTAACACCTACCTAGATACTTCCTAGGGATGGTTAAAACATAATTTGATGGATTAGTACTCATCGGGGCAGATTTATCAAGCTGTCTGAAAATCAGAATATTTCTAGTTGCCCATGGCAACCAATCACAGCTCCCCTTTAAAATATTCATGAACAGTGGTAAAATAAAAGCTGAGCTGTAATTGGTTGCCATGGGCAACTAGAAATATTCTGACTTTCAGACAGCTTGATAAATCTGCCCCTATTTCTGGCGAACAGCAGTGCTGGAAGTAATGTTGGGACTCCCAGCCAGTGTACTGTGCAAGGTCGGTGGGATTTGGCCAGAACACAGGTCCAATTTCATTGACAAAACATGTTTGTGTTCAGGGCACCTTACAGGGGTGTACCAGGATCATTTGACCTGTGGAAATACCTTAGGTTACTTGCATTTATTCTTATATAATGAATCCTTATAAAAGTTATGTTTCCATTATATGGAGGCACCTTCATTTTAGCACTGATATACAATCCTTACAATGGCAGTAAAATGGAGAACAAAAGAGTACTAAGTGAAATTAGTTTAATGAGAATGCAGAAAAATAACATACTTAGCTTGACACAAATTAGAATACTACGGGATTAAAGCAATCATTTCTATTAGAAATAACAATGAATAATAATGCGTGCTAAACACAAAGATGCTGAATACTTAGATTTTATGTCGCTGAGGGTGACATTTATTTTCACAGATTCCTAAAATTCCAAAGTTGATTTCTTATATAAACAACAACCACGTCTTCTACAGCTTTATCTTTTACTGCTTCTGAGACTTCTAGCTGAAATGGAAAGGAAAATATTTATATTTACATCAATTATTTACATCATGCAAACCACCATAAAACTACATGAAGTGGAAAGAGATGCAGGTGCAACATATCTTCCCACAACAGGTGCTTCATGTTTATGGTTTACCAGTTTCAAATGCAATTCCACATATTCATCCTCTACTGGAAGGTAAAAAGAAAAACATGCACAAAATGATCTAAAAGGGAGGATTTATTTTTAAAAAAATTAGAAAAGTACAGGTTCATATTAGTTAGGTTGGCTAGGACTAGCTATTGATAGCCTATCCTCGGGATAGGCCTTTTTACATATTAGGTGCTAGTCTTGCCACAATCCTCCACTGCAAGAAAATTATAGTCCGATTATATTTTAGGTTTCATTCACATGTCTGCAAATAACAGCCGTGAGCAGGCTGCAAAACCACTAGCTAGCTCACAACGGCCGTAGAGGTGCATTATTCACGGGGCGGTGAGCACACCATGTCTCGCCGCACAGTGTCCAAGATGTGCAGCCACTGCTCCCTACAGAGAGGGGGACTTACTCCACACATCTGAAAGTCTGAAACCAAATGTGTGAAAGGAGTTTAGCAGTATTCACTGTCACCATAGTCGGTCCCTGCTGAGAGATTGCACCTCATAGAGGTAGCATGGATTGCTCCATTAGGGGAAACATGTGACTAGGACTCACTGAATTATGAGCTATTGGCTTTAGCACATCGCAGTCATCAGGTTATAGTTTCTGGGTGCTGCTGCAATTAGGCTACATTGTTGGTACCTTAGACAGTACAGTCATGTATCAGCAATAATACTGTTGTGGTAGCCCCTATTTCGTTCTCCCATGGGAATAGGAACATGACTGTGGATAAACAGTCAGAAGGGGTGACAGCCCCCCAGGGTACTGGTGTGTTCTGGGGGCACAAGCATGCGATGCAGTGCTACACTGCTGAAAACCCCACTAATATTTTGGCTCATTCCCCAGCATGGGAATGAAGCTTTCATTATCTGGTCCATCCCCAAGCACTCACTGGGCTGACCAGGAGGGAGGATGCAACTACTATGCAGCAGCATGGCAGGGGTGCACACTAAGGCCCCTTCCACACTTGCGTTGCAGATCACGTCAGAGTTTGATCAGGGTGCGATCAGGGTTTGGTCAGTGAAAAACGCACATTTTGCATCAGAGTGCAATCAGTTTTCAGTCAGAGTTTGTTCAGTGTCTCAGTTTTTCACGCGCGTTTTTGATGCAATTTCAATGCAATTTCAATGCGTTTTTCACGCACAGAAAATGCGCGTGAAATGGACTCAGGACTGAGCTCTATCTTTTATGTGGCAATTGATGCGTGAAAAACGCATTGCACTTGCATTGCACTTGTAAGTGTCTCAGAGTGCAATGCGTTTTTGATGCATCTCCATAGACTTGTATGGTGCGTTTGTCATGTGCGTGACTTGCAAAAGTAGAGCATGTCGAGATGTAAACGCGCGTTAAAAAAAATGCGCGTGTGCGCGTGAAAAAAAATGCAAGTCTGAAAAGACCCATTGGTTACAATGGGTCAGAGTGCAATGCAAGTTCTGCGTGTCAAAAGCACGCGCAGAAAACGTGCGTGAAAAACGCAAGTGTGAAAGGGGCCTTACTCCTGTTCCCAGCAGCTGTATGAGCTCTCAACCTGCCAGACTTTCACAAAAGTTGGGGGTACCACAGTTAGCAAAATGTTTTTTTTTTTGCAAGTACGTTAGCTTGTTGGTATGGGAGCTATTAAGAGTTGCGGCTGAATCATTTATGGAGTCAAATCAAAGTTAAATTAGGAAAATTAGAAATATTTTAGGACCATTCATGGGGTGATGGATGTATTTAAATAAATGTATTTATGGTAATAAACTGACCTGCATAAAATTTATACAAACCATCTTATTTATGTCTCCATTTTTCAATAAAACACTTATACACAATAGAATATGTTGTTCTCTGTAAGAATCCATTTCACAGATGATGACAGCAATTACTTTTAGAACGGCTGCTGACAAGTAGGTAACAACTAGTTATGAAAAATGCCTGAAATACTGTTATTTTTATTAGCCAGCATTATAAAAAGTTATTATATGAGCTTCCTTGTTCCTTAGACTTACTAGTCCTATAAATACAACATAGTCCGTCATTAAAATGACATTCACTGGACAATAAAATGTTAGTTACATAATATAACTAGTTCATCTTAATAAAATCTACTGGACTCCATAAATGTTGTGCTCTTATTTGGTGACATTTGGTATAATACATGATATAATGCAATAATAAGAAAGGCAGATGCAACAAGGTTTCACCTGTTGTTTCAAAATGTTTAAATTGTCACCTGAATATACTGTTCTATGCTCCATGCATGCCGACATGTGACTAGTGAGAGGGACAAGGAAAGATAAGGGGAGTGCTTATAACTTTACACCATACTCCAGCTCGAGGGTCCATTCTGTACCTGAAACACTACCTAAATGTACCCATAGCATTGAGTTATACTGTTCGTTTTACTTACTATGCTGGTAAATTGTGTGTTGCAGAGGAAACCAGCCTTTGAATTCTGGTGTAGCAGGCCAGAATAACCCTGTTCCAGATTACACCTGGGTATAGTTTGGTCCAAGCCAGAGTATACCCCAGGATATAAAGTAGCCTAGACCAGTGTATACCCCCAAGGCCAGAATATATACTTCTAACGTAGAGCCCAGGTATAGTATGGCCCAGGCAACAGTACAACCCTGGCGATAAATTCTATAAGGGCTCCCTATAAAGGAGGGAGGGGTAAGGAGCGCTCACCCCTTTCCATCTCCACCACACCAGAAACGTCCACCTGGTCATGTGAACAAGATATAAAGTGTATTTACGTAAAAGCAATGTGAATTTGATGCTAGGTTGCGTTCACACATTGGGGCTTATTTACTAAGGGTCCACGGAACGCACTTTCCTCGGATTTAGGAAATTTTCAGGATTTGCGCCGCTGTGACAGCTATTTAGAAAGCGATTGTGTTGCACACGATCGGATTGTGGTGCAATTGCACTGGCTTTCATGCAACAGAAATCGGGGGGCCATCGGACGATTCGACTGATTGGGACTGAACGCTGGATTTAATATTCAAATTGTGTCGCAACCAATGCACTTACATACACTGGGAAGAAGATGGTGAACTCCAGCGGGAAGCGACAGATACAGGAAATCGGGCGCACAATCTTTATGGATCGCGGCACAGTGCATTGTCGCCGGACAATGCACTTCGGGTGAACTCCGTCGGCCAAGTAAATAAATGTGCACCATTGTGTTTCCATTGCATAGATTTAAACCATGTTTATGCAAAAACAACATAAATGCAACGTTTATACCGCATTTACGTGAATGGTATGTGAACACAACATTAGCCTGCATTCACACACTTTTCATTTACATAACATTTACATTGTGTTAAGATCACTTAAATATAAACCGTGTTTATGTGAATTAAATTTGAACTTGTTTACTCCACATTTACCTAAACACATTGGGGAGGTTTATAAGCAGAATTCTGTCTTCATTTGCACAAAAAAAAACCTGTCTGCACCACATTTATAAAGGGTTTTAGACAGTTTTCTGGCTCTCCTATGACTTGCTCGACAAAAGGGCAAAGCATATGATAAAAAAATCAGTGCGCAAAAATAATGCTGACCCAACTGAATTTTGTCCTGGTTTTCTGGCGTAAAATAAGCCAACTAATTGGAGGTGCAAAGTACGACTATAAAGTCTTATACTACAGATTTATCCTCCAGAATAAGACTCATATATTAATCTGGTGCAGAATAAGACTGTATAGTCTAACTCTGCACTGTCTAACCTTAGCACACTTTTTATAAATCTGCTCCATAATAACACAACATTTACATAAACACAATTTGAACATTATTCTCACACCATGTTTACGTGAACGCAATGTGAATTGGATGTTTTGATTTACATTGCATTTACATAGATTTGATTTAAATCACATTGATTTAAAACGTGAATTTTATCCCATGAATTCTTCCCCCATGTCACAACCTCTTGCGGTATCTAAATGACCTACTAATACTCATGTATGATGGTGGTGGGGAGGTTGCTGTAGCAATACTGCCGCTAGGTCTTATTATTCAGGGGAGGCCTTATATTTCTAAGCTGCAAAGAAATTGTAGTTGGTCTTATTTTCATGGGGTGTCTTCTCCCTGGTATGTTCTCACCCATTAGGATCCACACCTGCTACAAAGAGAAAAACTCAATGTGGGAACACAGCCTAAGGCTAAATCCAGTCGAACGTGTGACCGCCGTACTGTAGTACGGCAGGCACACATCGGCGCCAGAGAGAGAAGGAAGGTATAAGCGTCGCTCACCCCCGCCCCTCTACATAGAAAAACATGTCGCACGGCACCGTATTTCGGGGAAAGAGAGGACATGTCCTATCTTTCTCCCAGCTACAGAATGGTACGGTGCCGCACATGTGTTGCAACGTACCGCTCCTTACAGTGCATGTCGGCCATATATATACGTCCCCCAACGGCTGTGTGAATGAAGCCTAACAGTGATGGTTATGTGTTTGGAGTGAGTTAAGTTTCTCACTTAACTTTATCAGAGCTAAATCCTGAAAAAAAAAATGTTAAAATTAAGTAATTCTTGTGTTTGTCACGCAGTTACTGATATGGGTACAAGATGGCCTAGAGGGGTAAAACCACGATACTCGGGGTTAAAGTGGCTTACACTTTAACCCCAGGTATTGTCTGTGCTGGGGGAATACTCTGGCCTGTTGCACCAATAAAGGTAAAATATTTACAATCCGTAGCAGTAATTGACATGCTGCAGATTCTAAACCAACACTATAAATATTGCAGCAATCTCATCCTTAGTTGTTCATTTTCTTTAATCAAATTTCTAATCTGTTCTAGCACCACTTGCTGAATTTCTTCCTGAACATAAAAATAAAATATGACCAAAATGTTAAAGGGTTATTCCAGTCGCAAGCATTTGTAGCAAATCTCCAGGATTACATAATGTATGGTTGATTCACTAAGGAGACTTGTGAGACAGCAAGACATTGCAAAAACAGTAGAGCAGGTGGCATGTATAGGATCTCTAATACAAATCAAAGGCCATCTACATGCAAACATACAGACAGCAGACGGGTTGTCCTTGCATTATATTTCTGTATAATGCAAGGACTCTCATCCTGTCTAATCTATGCAGTCCATGGGATTGGGTCAAAATATATTCTGCCTAAATTTACATGTGCTAAATAGAACCTGTCACCAGTATATGATAGGTTCCCATAGGGAGGTAGATGAGTGAGGAGGAGGGAGGATAAACCCAGGAGTGAGGGATACAGTCTGTTAAAGCTGACACCCCCATCAGGGGCGGCACTGCAGTGGTAGCAGCCATAGCAACCGCTATGGGGCCCACAGTGTCAGGGGGCCCCAGCATCCGACCAGACACATTAAAGAGTGGAGGATGTGCATCATTATATCCATATTATGCTGCACTTTGTACATTATAATATGTATATAACACATATGTGATGTATATATGCTGCATCTGTGATGTGTATATGTTGTATGTGTAGACGGTGTATGGCATCTGCATATACTGTATGGGGGATATTTATCATACGCTGGCGCTCGTGCGCCAGCGTATGATCGCCCCGCCGCTGCAAATTCGCAACCCGATACATCAAGAGGCACCTGCCTCTTGATGTATCGGGCTGCCAAAAGCGCAGCGTTTATCCTACGCCAGGCAGGGCCTGGCGTAGAAAAAAACGCAGCCGGTGACTTTTCACATATATGAAAAGTCGCCGGCAGCAGCGAGTGCGCAGGCGCGGGGACAGTAACGCCCAGCACCGGCCCACTCCCATCCGGCCGTGCCCCCCGCTCGACCGGCCGCGCCCCCCCCCCCTTTACGCCCCTTCACGCCCCACTGGCGTGAAGGTGGCGGATTGGGGCAAATAATCGCAAAAGCTAGCAATAAGCTAGCATTTGCGATTATTTCAGGGCCTCTGCGCCACTGGCGGTGCGCAGAGGTCCTGATAAATATGCCCCTATGTGTGTATATATGCTGTGTGTTTGTAAATGTCACTGTATGTGTGTGTACATGCTCTATATGAGCATATGTGCATAAGTGTATAAATGTGTGATGTAACTTGCATGTATGAGTATACAAATATGTATAATTTTCAAGTGGGAAGGGGGGCCCCATGTCGAAGCCTGCTATGGGGCCCTGCCACTCATAGTTACACCACTGACCCCCATGACTTGCTGGAGGTTTCTGGCAAGAAAGACAAGTAAACTTTGATATCATTAAATTACTTACCTTTTATAACTTACAGGAGCGATGGAGCTTGGCTTTAGAAACATTTTTGCAATCTTTATTACAAGGGCTATGGGAACCTGTTATCAGGATAAAATGTAATATCCTGATGACATATCTCCTTTAAAGGATATCTACCATCAAAATCCAACCAGGGACACATATATAGAGCTACAATGACTGTGGTTATCTGCTTATACTTGTTATGCATGGCTTAGTAATAAAGTTAACTTCTACCGCTACCAGAGCCCCTCCATGCTGCATCTTTAAAGGCTGCTACACTGTGCAGGAGCACTTATCCCCTCCCAATGGAACAGCCTGTGAAACCAAACCCCGGGGGAGCTCTGGTAACACCCCCGGGTGACTTTAGAAGTAAGGAGGCAATGGATAACAAATATAAGAAGATTACCACAGTCATGCTTGATTTTTATGTTAGATTTCCTGCTAAATCAGATTTTGACGTTAGATTTCCTTTAATCCCTAATCAGATTTTGCTCAAAATTCAGGACCTTGGGAAGGCTAGGTGTAGGTTGGCTGCCGTACATAAACACAATACTTCCACATTCACAGGAGCTGACTGAACTGTCCAGACAGGACTAATCAACCTGAGCTGGATGACTCATGCACAGCAGGTGGGAGGATGGTGCAGCAATTGATTACTTCTGCCTGTCAAGGACAGCACAGTGATTAAGTATTCTCAGCAGGAAAAGGCTGGAGCAGTGCATAATTAGGGTAAGAGGAGAAGCGCTGGGGCAGCCACAGGAGAGACAGAGCCTCATTATTATAATTTTATAATTGTCTTTTCAGCAAAACCACTCACATCAGGGATTAAACAAGATAAGTTCCTGCATCAATGTAGCTACAGCATTCTTAAGGTATGTATGGTTCATAATGCATTAAAGCAAATGGCAGATTTCCTTTAAGTAAGATCTATGGGTTTTATAGATGTAGAAGAACTTATATATTTTTTTCATTTCCTATGCATATCATCTTAAAGGGGTATTCTGGGAATATGAAGGTTTGATATAAAACCCATAATGCTATCAATAAATGAATACACCAAAACTCATTAGTCACAAAATAAAGCTTAAATAGTTTGATTTTATGATACACTAAATGTTATGGGTAGGCGTAGTTATCACCAAGATCACCACCACTGAAAATTACAGGTCCCATGATCCTTCAGTTCTCAGTAACTCCCCCTACCTCTTATGCTGTGCTCCCAGTGATGAAATAACAGACTGTCCTGCTCTGTTACCATAGTAATGATATGTAACTGCCATCACTGCACATTACATCACTGATATGACGCCTTACCACAACACCGGCCATACTGGCTGCACTTCAACCACCCGACTACAACCAAAAATGGTGGTAATCACATGACCTGCCCAGGCAGGTGTAGGACATGTGATGTGGACATGTGACCAGCGGCCATCTTATGTCCTGTGTCTGCTCCGTGCGAAGGAAATTAACAGACTGATTAAAGGGCCAGTAGCATTTTAATTCTTCATTACACAGTTTTTCTGCTAAGGGGATCAACATTTTTAAGAACAACTTATTACATATTAGCTTATATTTTAAGTACCCACTTATATATGAATTATGCTTATGCTTATTTTCAGCTTTTATACATTTATTGTTTTATCGGTCCCGCGAGACAGAAGTTTTACTCATTATAATATATGCTGTATAATAAAATAAGATTGACCCACAAATTCCCTTCAATTTTTAAAGCAAAGTAGTTTTTCCTGTACCTTTCTTAATTTACTTTTCTTCCTATTGAGCTTAGAAGATACTGTTTCACAGTTAAGATGATTGCGATGATTACCTGCAGAGTAATAAAATACATTTATACATCTGTAAACATTTGTGTCTGATCTTATGTTTAAAATGAGTTTACAAATATTTGCTGTGAAATCTGCAAGAGGAATCAGCATCAGAGTTTTGACTATTTGAAGCAGCCCAGGTACGTTACCTGCATTCAATAACGCCAATATATACAGTTGGTAGAAAAAGTGTTAGCCCTTCGAACTTTTACCTTTTAATATTTTAGGTGATGAAGAGAAACACAAACTATCGATATTTGTGAAGTGTAAAGAAAAATGGAAATTGTGACGTGTATTTCCATTCAGGCCCCTGAGCCAATACTTTGAGGGATCAATGTTAGCTTCAATGACAGCTGCAAGTCTGCGGGAGTATGTCTGCACCCGCTTTACACACCTACAGGCTGGATTTGTTGACCATTTTTTGGCAAAATAGCTCCAGCTCAGGATGATAGGCAGTGTTGGGTTTCCTTCCCACGTAACATTTGTATTGCAGTACAGACAGTCCCCATGTTACGTACAAGATAAGTTCTTTAGGTTTGTAGGTTAGTTAGTTAGTAAGTTAGTTGTAGGTTAGTTATACAGATAACTCATGCAATATAGAAGGGAGATTTATCAGAAGTATCTTAAAGCAGAAGTGTTTAGTTGTCAAGCCAATCAGAGCTCAGTTTTCATTTTCCCACAGCTGTTTATAAAATTAAAGCTGAGCTCTGATTGGTTTCCATGGGCAACTAGAACAGTTTTACCTCAGAAACTTATGATAAATCTCCCACAATTAGTACAAAGGACGGATACAAACATTGGGGGAAATTTATCAGAAGTGTCTGAGAGCAGAACTGTTCTAGTTGCCCATGGAAACCAATCAGAGATCAGCTGTAATTTTATAAACAGCTGTGCAAAAATGAAACTTGAGCTCTGATTGGTCTCCCCTATTACATGGACCCTATGCACTGCCTGGAGGCACACACACCGTGCAGCTGCACATCTCTCTGGGGGCTTCTTGTAGCTGTGTTCCCTGGTGTAGAGACACTGATCAATGCCAGCCCTGAAGAGTGGCTTCTCCACATCCCTACAGCAGGGGGCGCCCTATTCTCTGTGCCTCCTCCCCGCCTTTTGTGGTTCCTGTCCTGCCACTCAGAGAGGGGGACGCGCTGCAGAGCTATGACGGGCGGGCGGCCTCCACAGCAGGGTTCATAGAGGGCTGTTCTACTCATGGCGCCTTGTCTGGAGCCGCACTGACTGTGCAGTCTGAGGTAAATTCTGTGTTTCCCGCCAATCTTATGGAGCAGTCCATTATGAAGTAAGAGGGGGGTGTGAGGGAGAGGTATTCATGTGATGGAGTGGAAGATTCAACACTTACAAAAGGATTGTAATGTAATGCTAACTTATTTTATGATATTTATTCATGTAAACCAAACCTCTTCTGTGACATCTCACATTCTGACATTAGCATAATGTTATTTTTACATTATTTTTGCATTTTAACATTTCTTTTAGCTTTCCCTCAATATAACTGTATAAGGCTAGGTTCATAACTCTCTTTTAGCCCTCTGTTGTAAGGATACAACATATAATATTACATATTACAACAAAGGGCTAGAAGATGGATATATCTTCCTAAAAGAGGGAGGAAGAGTGACCATCCCTAGCAGCCAGGGTTCAGGGTGTTCCCCCAGTGATGGGTCGTATGATGTTATTGTATGTACAGTTACATTGCTGAACATATGCTCAGTGGAGTCCTGGGGTGGATGTAATATGTTGCATCCGTCTCCCATCGGCTCGAATGACCTCTGCTAGGTGTTTATGTCGCTGTGCAGCAGAAAGGAAAAACATGATTTGCTGCTTTTTTTCATCCAGTGTTAACTACTGGATGGAAGGACGCCTTCATCTGCACAGTATTTGTCTGTGTCACACTAATTTTTGAAATAATCACAATTTCTTTTGCGAACTGCAATTATTTTCCCCTTTATGCCACCCTCATGCCAAGTGGGTATAGAGAGGTGTGAAGGGGCATACTCAGCAACAGCAGCACAGTTCCTGTCCGTTCCTGTGCCTTTGCACTTGCTATTGTCTGTGCCCGTTCAGGCTTGATCAGGCAGAGGTAATAGCACAACTGTACACCAGCGCAGCCTCCTGATGTATCTGTAGAGGTGGGGCTTAGGCTACATTCACACAAACATATGCCTGTCAGGGCGGGCATACGTCCGGCACCATGGAGAGGAGGAGGGGTGACGCCTCCATACTCCATAGCGATACATGGCACACGGCGCCGTAACATGGGGAAAGATAGGACAGGTCCTATCTTTTTTCCAGTGTAAGGAGCGGTATGGTGCGGTCTGTGCGGCCATTGCCGTCTATGGGGACGTACGTACATTCCCCATACATTCGTGTGAATTCGGCCTTATATTGAAGCAAAGTTTTAACATAATAGTTTTATTTTCCCATATCCACTACACTGTCAACCCTCCATGATCCAAATAACGGTGAAGCACAAGCTCCCTTCACTGCCCTATACTGCTAAGAACACCTCGAATTGGCACATCCTCTAGTCCTCAATATTTTAATAAACCACTGTAGACACATAATGATATCCATAACTGATGCACAGAACTGCAATATATGTTAACTAATAAAAACACCAACACCACAGTGGACAGGGGCGTAACTTTAGGTGGTGCAGAGGTTTCGATCGCACCTGGGCCCAAGAGGTTTAGAGGGCCCTTATGGTGTCACTTTCCCATATGAGAAGACTATTACTATAAACCATACATTATAGTCGGGGGCCTGGTACAGGCCTTGCAGATTCTAGTTAAGCCGCTGGCACTGGAGCGCCACAAATAAAATCTTTGAAGTAGAAGTGTTGTAGTAATCACTAGATGGCAGTGTTTGCCACATCCTGTACCAATGACATCGCATGACGGCGCTGAAATGGCTGAAGCCGGTGTAAGGTTCCTATGGAAACAAGTGAATGATCCTCTTAGGGATAAAATGCAAAACAATTGTGCAGCAGGAACACCGATTTGGCTCAAGGATATTAATCTTTCTCAAACAGGTTTCCTTGCGTTTTTTGGCATCGTACCCTTTTTCTTTGTCATTATTTTGCAATCTATTACTGTGTAATCTTAATGTTGCACAATGTATATATTATATGTTACTTTTATGTCTAAATATAAACAGAAGACCTACAGAAGGGACTTTTCTTTACTATGTTATCATTGAAGTCAGCAGATTCATGTGTATCCATCAGTCAGAGACAAATTAACCCCTTAAGGACGCAGCCCTTTTTCATTTTAGTGTTTCCATTTCTCACTCCCCACCTTCAGAGATCTATAACTTTTTAATTTTTCCGTGTAGTTAGCTGTGTGAGAGCTTGTTTACTGTATAATAAATTGTACTCCCTAGTGATGGTATTTAGTATTCCACGCCGTATACTGGGAAGCTGGAAAGAAAATTGCAAATGCTGTGAAATTGACAAAAAAGCATTTTCTTTTGGCCTCAGTTTTAATGACTTTCATTGTGCGCTCCAAATTGTGCGCTCTAAATTATATAGGTTTTATTATGTTTTTGCATATTGCAAATTGGTGATTTGGACGTTTGGGCGCTATTTTCCATTATGGGGTTTACTCTCAGTAATAATCGCTTATATATTTCGATAGATGGGGCATTTTGGGATGTGGAGATACCTAACATGTTTATAATTTTATTTGTTCATTTTTATATCAGTTCTGGGGAAAGATTTGATCTTTTAGGTTTTTTATTAAAGGAAATCTAATGTCAAAATCATGTATGGTTAAACCAGGGACACTTACTCACAGGCACTGTGGCTGTGGTAATCTTCTTAGGGCTCCTGTGGGTGTAACCAGAGCCCCTCCGTAATTTAACAGGTTGTTACGTTGTCACCTTCTATGTCCCACCTGCTTCCTCAGCACTTCCCCAATCCTCTGTCTGATGTAATCTCCCTGCAGAAGAGGAAGTCTCAGCACAAAGTGGGAGCAGCGAAGTACTTGTTGCACACTGTAGCGAGATGTGAAGTCACAGCATGTTGCGGCTCTGGAGCCCTTCTAACTCATTAGCATATTGTTCATTGATTAAAGAAGGAGGCCATGGATAACAGATTTAAGAAGAGTACCACAGTCACAGTGCCTGGATCTAAGAGTAAGTGTCCCTGGTTTACCATGCTTGGTTTTAATGCTAGATTTCCTTTAACCCCTTATCTACCCATCTTTTTTTCATATCAATAGACATTTTTCATTGTTTTTTTATCAATTCCCTGTAGCTTTTAATAGCATAATTTTGGGTTTCATATGTCCTACTTGTGAACTTTTATTAACCCTTTCTGTGCAGTATATTTAAAAAGAACTCAAATCTGATTTTATTTTTACACACTAGAGGTTCATAAAGTTTTAATATTGCGAGTAATGTAATTTTTTAATTTGTTGGAGACTAAAAAATGTTTAGGCATCATTTTTCCTTTTTTTTTCGTTTGTTTTCGTACAGGATAAATACTATCATAGGTTTGTAGCATGGGTTTGTACGCAGGTACAAAATGTGTGTGTTTTAAAGGGGTTGGACCACTCAAATTTCAATCCCTTGTTGATGTTTACACAGTAAAGATCATTTTTAACCCCTGACTTTACAATTTTTCTCAGTTTTATTGCTGTTTTAGCTTCTATAACTCAGTGATGGTCAATGTAAAATTCAAGGGTGTGGACAGGGACTCTTTGAGCAGACACTTCATGATCCCTCTAATGCTGCATGCTGACAATGTGGTTAGATGATCAGGGTACATGTTTATATAGACGTTAGCTTCTGAACATTGTACTAGTATCTGAAACTTAGAAACAAGGCAAGAAGACTGCTGACCCTAAAGTCAGAAGATCCCGAGTCGGGTCTAGGGGCAACCAAAATTGTGTACACCAGGACTGATAGAGACAGGTTGGAATTATATACTCATATTCTGTTCCCTGGAAGTCAGCCTTATTCATGAGGGGGCCGGCCGACACACCCCCTCCACGCCCCTGTCAGTCGGGGACCTGTAAGAATAGCCGGCAGCAGGGCAGTGCATATATTGCGCAATCGCTGCTGGCTCTCTGTGATGCAACGCACTGACAGTGGCTGTGCCATGCTTTTTGACAGCACTGGGCAGCCATGCCGAACTGACAGCGGCTGCGCCACACCGTGTGTATTCCGAGCGCTGGCCAAATGTTACTTATATTTGGCTTATGCTGTGAATAAGCATGGCACGGCCGGTTACTGTCAAAAAGCACGGCACGGCCGCTGTCAGTGCGTCTCATCGCAGAAAGCCAGCAGCGATTGCGCAATATATTACAGGTCCCCGACTAGGGAGAGGAGGTGTGTCGGCCGCACCCCTCATAAATAAGGCCGACTGACAGGGGACAGAATACGAGGATCCATCCTCTTATTTGGTAAGAGGTCGGATCGATTAAAACCACCTTTGCAAACATAAATTTTAATAAAAATTTAATAAATATAAAGGGGCTGGGAAGAGCATTAGGGGGACATATTTGGTGGGGGTATTTTGGGGGGTGACAGGTCCTCTAGAGCCTGTTTAAATGTATTTAGTTTTTACCAGACAACTCTTTAATATAAAAAACACTTTAAAAACATTTTGCTTGTTTGTCTGTGTCAGTATAAATAATAAAGATAGTACTCATATACATCAGAAAATGTTACAATAAATGCAATGTATCACATACAATCACAATACACATCAACAACTAAAATACATGTGGGTAGCCATAAAAAATAGCATCTTTCCGAATCTGGAATAAATTGCAGTGAGTATGGGGATTTATCAGCTAATTCATAGACGATTGTTATGGATGTGTGTTTGTAATGTAACTTGTATTGCTTTCTTAGGATTACCACCGGCTTTCTATATTGAAATATGAGTCAATTTCATATTGTCTAGTTGACACATTCATAACAACAAGAACAAGGCCATAAATGATAAGAGGTCTCGCAGCTAAAATAATTCCCTGTTCACACTGTTTAAATACCCTATTGTGCTTTAATGCAAGCGATGGGCAATTTGTTAATCAGTTATACAGCACACTCAATAGCCAACAGCTGAAATGGCAGAGCTACCAGCTGCTGCTGGATGTTGGCATTTTTGCAGAGGAGAGTCAAACGTGAACTTATATTTACCCTTTCTACATGTAAAGCAGTGTAGATTTTTAATTTCTCTCTAGACGGCCCTAAAGTCACTTCCACATTCTGGCCCATTCTGTGTAGTGTGTGGAAGTGTCATTTCCTTATCTTAGGGAGCATGTACTCCAGAGACGAGAAATTAATTTGGGATGTTTAGGATACTAAACTTTTTTTTGTCCTGTCAAATATCTGCTTCAGTGGCAGCAGAACCGTGAAGGAGGCAAAATAACATTAGAGTCATCTGACTGTCATGTGCATTAGCTACACAAGCAATGAAGGTTTTATAGCTAAAGTGAAGTGCTTTGCATATGAATTTACTTTTCTTTGTCAGTCACAAAGTGTTAAAGGGAAATTGTCCTAAAAACACTCCCAGGATGTTGTCAAGCAGCTTAAAGGAAACCTACCACTTCTGACGGTAGGTATGAGATACAAACACCGGGCACCAGCTCAGGGTGAGCTGGTGCCGGTGCTTAGCCTCGTTAGTGTTAAAACCGCGGTATCGCGGTTTTAACACTTTTGAAACTTTCTAGCAGAAACTGCTTCGGCGCTGCGCGCGACCGTGCGCGCGCAACGCCTGCGGCGTTTCCAATGTAGGCGCGCGCACGATCGTGTGCACGAAGCGCCGAAGCAGTTTCTGCTAGAAAGTTTCAAAAGTGTTAAAACCGCGATACCGCGGTTTTAACACTAACGAGACTAAGCACCGGCACCAGCTCACCCTGAGCTGGTGCCCGGTGTTTGTATCTCATACCTACCGTCAGAAGTGGTAGGTTTCCTTTAAAGGGCATCTACCACCAGGATGAAGGATTGTAAACCAAGCACACTGAGAAACTAGTGTGTCCCCCCTCTGGCTGGATCTGCTCTTCTTTAAGCTTCTGATGTCCTTGGTTTTAAGAAAAAAAAGGCTTTTAAAATTACGCAATTGAGCCTTAGGGGGGGCCCTAAGGTGTTAATGGAGCCTGGAGCAAATTAGGCTCATTTGCATCATTTTGAAAGCGTAAAGAAGAGCAGATCCTGCCAGAGGGGGCAAACACCAGTAGGTCAGTATGCTTGGTTTACAACCCTTCTGTCAGGTTCGCTAGGGAGATTGCTGGGACTTCTGGTTCTTCTGGTGGTACCAGCAGCGTTCTCCGAACCCCGGCGCGTATCCGCGCAAACTCCACCTCTCGTCCTGGGCAGCGGCTGCTAAGATCTCGCGCTGTCTAGGAGTGGCTGGGACTTTGAACCTCTGCTTGGTGCTTGGTTGTTTCTGCACCATGAGGGGTTAATTCCCAGATGCTGTCCAGCACCTATCAGGTTCTGGAGGTGGAGTTCTGGCTGCATAAATTGCAGCTTCACTAGTCACCAGTGCCAGTGTTTGAAAATCCCTTTCTCCACCTGGTTGCTGCTAGTTTGTATTGCTCTGTATCTGTATCTATATTGTTGCTAACTCGGCTAGTTTTGGACTTTGACTCTTGCTTACTGATTCTGCTTTTGACGTACCCTCTAGTTGTGACTCCGGCTTGTTTACTATTCTTTTATGTTTTATGTTTGTCAGTCTGTTTGTGTTCCCCTTCCCACACTTACCCAGAATATTTCGAGTCTTCAAGTAGTCGCCCCACGGTTTAGCGTGGGGGGGCTATAGGAAGGGACAGAGGTTGGGGCAAGCTCAGGGCACACTATCCCCTGTCTTTTGTGTACCAATCCTAACAGAAACACTGGCCACACATAGGTCTGCATCCTGTATCCGACCTGCTACATTCTCTCCTTCCATGGAGCCTTTGTCAGCTGTGGTCGCTCAGGTCCAGACCCTAACTCAGCTTGTTCAGGATCTAGCTTCCCGTCTCCAAATTCAGGAATCTATGCAGGTTCCACGGCAGACATCACCGCAGGATCCACTGCCACCCACGCCTGAACCTAAGGTTCCTCTCCCTGACGTGTTTTTTGGTGACCGTAAGAAATTTTTTTCATTTCGGGAGGGCTGTAAACTTTACTTTTCTTTACGCCCTCGTTCATCGGGCACAGAGATTCAAAGGGTGGGCGTGGTAATTTCCCTGTTGCGTGGGGATCCGCAAAATTGGGCTTTTTCTCTCCCACCTGACTCTCCATCCCGTTCTTCTCTTGACGCTTTTTTTTCTGCTTTAGGCCAGATTTATGACGAACCTGACCGGCGAGCACTTGCAGTTTCCCACCTTAGATCTCTGTGTCAGGGAAAACGGACAGCAGAAGATTATTGTGCCCAGTTCAGACAGTATGTGACTGACTCTCAATGGAATGACTGCGCCCTAAAAGACCAATTTATGTCCGGACTGTCAGACAGAGTACAGGACTTAGTCTTAGCTTATGCCGAGCCTCAGACATTAGATGATGCTATGACTCTGGTCATCCGAGTTGATCGTCGCCTAAGATCCAGGCGATCACCTCGGGTGTCCTCGGACTGTCAGCCAGCGGCCAGTCCGTCTCCAGGTAGTCCAGAATTGGAATCCATGGAGCTGGATAGCATCTCTCCTGCACAGCGGAAGCAACATCGAATAAGACGCCATCTTTGTTTCTACTGTGGAAGTCCTGATCATCAGATCAACACCTGTTCCAAGAGGCAGCAGCAGGAAAACTTCCGCTCCTAAGCAGTAGTCGGGGGGACTGCTTAGGAGCTCAGGTACTCCCTATTGTGTCTAGAATGTATTTACCTTGTACGGTTAAGTTTCAGTCTGTTTCCTGCACTGGTCGCGCCTTTTTGGATTCAGGTGCTGCGACTAATTTAATCGATTATAAGTTTGTCTCTCAGTTTTGCATGTCATTGATTCCATTGTCCACTCCTATCCAGATGTCGGGTGCGGATTTGACCCCTCTACAGGCAGGGTTGATCAAATTCCGAACCCCGCAGATAAAGCTTATGGTAGGAGCTATGCATGAAGAATGGTGTTCTTTTCTAGTTATGGAAAACCTGTCTGAAAATGTCATTCTTGGTCTACCCTGGCTCCGGATCCATAATCCGGTAATTAATTGGGAAACTCTGGAGCTGGTTCATTGGGGTCCTCTCTGTAAGGAGCACCTGACCAGAGTTTCACTATGTACAGTAGTGACGGAAGATCAGGGTCTTCCAGGTTTTCTCTCGGACTACTCAGATGTGTTTTCAAAACCCTTGTCCCAAGTCCTTCCTCCTCACAGGGAGTTTGATTGTAAAATTGACCTTCTTCCTGATGCTAGATTGCCAAAGGGTCGTATATATAACTTGTCGGTACCAGAACGGGAGGCACTGAAGAGTTATATTGATGAGAGTTTGGCAATCGGACATATTCGTCCCTCTGAGTCGCCCACTGGGGCCGGGTTCTTTTTTGTTGAGAAAAAAGATGGTGGTTTACGGCCGTGTATTGACTATCGAGAATTAAATAAGATAACGGTAAAAAACTCAGGTCCCCTCCCCTTGATCCCGGATCTCTTAAATCAGGTTTCTGGGGCCCAAGTTTTCTCTAAATTAGATCTCAGAGGGGCTTATAACCTGATTCGGGTCCGAGAAGGGGATGAGTGGAAAACCGCATTTAATACACCTTTGGGGCACTTTGAATACCTGGTTATGCCCTTTGGTTTGAGTAATGCCCCAGCGGTTTTTCAAGGCTTTATGAACTCCATTTTTCATGATTACATCGGTGTGTTTATGGTGGTGTATCTAGACGATATTTTGATTTTTTCTCCTGATATGGTTTCTCACCAGCAACATCTCCGCCAAGTACTTACCAGGTTGCGCAAAAACCACCTCTTCGCTAAGCTGGAAAAGTGTGTTTTTTGCGTCCAGAAGGTTTCCTTCTTAGGTTATGTTGTGACTCCCTCTGATGTACAGATGGATCCGAGTAAGGTTCAGGCGCTCACGGACTGGGTTCGGCCTACCAATCTTAAGGCCCTACAACGATTTTTAGGTTTCGCTAACTATTATCGGAACTTTATAAAGAACTTTTCTGTGATCGCCAAACCCCTCACGGATCTAACCCGTAAGGGTGCTGATCCAAACAACTGGTCCCCTGCCGCTTGCTCAGCGTTTGAAACTTTAAAAGCGGCATTCTCGTCAGCCCCAGTTTTGGTTCAACCTGACCTCTCTCTACCGTTTGTTGTGGAGGTTGATGCCTCCGAGGTAGGAGTAGGTGCAGTGTTGTCTCAGGGGTCCTCCACTCTCACCAGACTTAGGCCCTGTGCATATTTCTCTAGAAAGTTTTCCTCTTGTGAGAGGAATTATGATATTGGTAATCGAGAGCTCCTTGCCATTAAGTGGGCATTTGAAGTCTGGCGACACTTTTTGGAAGGAGCTCTTCATCCGATAACTGTGCTCACAGATCATAAGAACTTAGTATATTTGGATACTGCTAAGCGTTTGAACTCACGTCAGGCTAGGTGGGCCTTGTTTTTCTCTCGCTTTAATTTTGTGGTCACCTACCGACCTGGGTCAAAAAATGTGAAGGCTGATGCCTTGTCCCGTAGCTTCGGGACTCCTGAGCTTCCAGCGACTACGGACAGTAATATTTTGTCTCCAGGTGTTGTGTTGGCAGCTGTCTCCTCCCACCTCTCCTCTCAAATTTTAGCAGGACAAAAATCTGCACCCAAAGACCTTCCGGAAGGCAAATTATTTGTTCCTCTTTCTTGTCGTTTGAGAGTGTTGGAGGAGACGCATTGCTCAGTGTTGGCAGGTCATCCGGGAATGCGGAGTACCTTGGATCTCTTAAAGAGAAGTTACTGGTGGCCTCACATGACTAATGATGTGCACGCATTTGTCCAAGCCTGTCAGGTCTGTGCGCGAGGAAAGACTCCCAGGAGACGTCCTGAGGGGCCTCTTCTTCCGCTTCCAGTTCCCACCAGGCCATGGTCTAAAGTGTCAATGGATTTTGTCACTGATCTGCCAGCATCTCAAGGCTATACAGTGATTTGGGTGGTAGTGGACCGTTTCTCCAAGATGGGACACTTTGTTCCATTAAAAAAGTTACCTTCAGCTGAAGAATTGGCTGATTTGTTTATACAGAACATTGTACGCCTCCATGGTATACCAGATGATATTGTGTCTGATAGGGGCGTACAATTTGTTTCCAAATTTTGGCGAGCATTTTGTTCTAGACTGGAAGTTAATCTGTCGTTCTCCTCAGCGTTTCATCCTGAGTCTAATGGTCAGTCCGAGAGAATGAATCAGGAGATGATTCAATATCTGCGACTCTTTGTCTCGGACAGTCAGGACCAGTGGGTGAAATTCCTTCCGTTGGCAGAATTTGCTATTAATAACCACTGTAGTTCGTCCACACAGGTATCTCCGTTTTTCTGCAATTATGGTTTTCATCCACGTTTCTCTTTTTCATCTGTGCCTGTCTCTAATATTCCTCGAGCGGAAGCCATTACATCCAAGTTGCGCTCGCTCTGGTCACAAGTTCGGGAGAATATTCAGAGGGCACAAAATTCTATGGTCCAACAAACTGAAAGAAGGCGCACTAAATCTGATACGTTTGTGGTGGGGGATAAAGTGTGGTTATCAACAAAAAACCTTAAATTGAAGGTCCCCTCTTTGAAGTTTGCGCCCAGGTTTGTGGGTCCGTTTGTTGTTACTCATATTGTTAACCCGGTTTCCTTCAAGATTACACTTCCAGCAGGGTGGCGGGTCCATAACACCTTCCATAAGAGTCTTCTGAAGCGCTATGTTGAGCCTGTTTTGCCTCTTTCTGACCCTCCTTCTCCATCTATTGTGGAGGGGAATCTGGAATTTGAGGTGGAAAAGGTGGTCAATTCCAGATGGGTAGGTAACTCCCTGCAGTACCTGGTCCATTGGAAAGGTTTTGGTCCTGAGGATAGGTCTTGGGTTCCGGCTAGAGATGTTCATGCTCCACGGTTACTCAGGTTATTTCATCAGACCTACCCTCAGAAGCCATCTTTAAGATCTAGGGGTCCGAAGGCCCCCCGTCAGGGGGGGGGTACTGTCAGGTTCGCTAGGGAGATTGCTGGGACTTCTGGTTCTTCTGGTGGTACCAGCAGCGTTCTCCGAACCCCGGCGCGTATCCGCGCAAACTCCACCTCTCGTCCTGGGCAGCGGCTGCTAAGATCTCGCGCTGTCTAGGAGTGGCTGGGACTTTGAACCTCTGCTTGGTGCTTGGTTGTTTCTGCACCATGAGGGGTTAATTCCCAGATGCTGTCCAGCACCTATCAGGTTCTGGAGGTGGAGTTCTGGCTGCATAAATTGCAGCTTCACTAGTCACCAGTGCCAGTGTTTGAAAATCCCTTTCTCCACCTGGTTGCTGCTAGTTTGTATTGCTCTGTATCTGTATCTATATTGTTGCTAACTCGGCTAGTTTTGGACTTTGACTCTTGCTTACTGATTCTGCTTTTGACGTACCCTCTAGTTGTGACTCCGGCTTGTTTACTATTCTTTTATGTTTTATGTTTGTCAGTCTGTTTGTGTTCCCCTTCCCACACTTACCCAGAATATTTCGAGTCTTCAAGTAGTCGCCCCACGGTTTAGCGTGGGGGGGCTATAGGAAGGGACAGAGGTTGGGGCAAGCTCAGGGCACACTATCCCCTGTCTTTTGTGTACCAATCCTAACACCTTCATCCTGGTGGTAGATGTCCTTTATGATGTTATTTCTTTAAATTGCTTTATTTTGTTATGTTTCTCAATTCTTTTTGGAAACTCTTTTAGTAACTGTTTTGGCCATCCAATTTGGATTAACCCATTACCTGCACTATGTGCAGTTTGCCTGTGTGTGGTGCCGAGGGCGCAAGAACCACTTTTTTTGGTGCACCTTTAACATCCGACTGCGCACCAGAACACCACTTCAGTGCTGAAAGTTGTATTGCATGAAGAATAGTGCAGCCGCAACACCAAACGGTGGCATGCAACACAAATGTTGAGCGGACACTTCTTAAATACCTGTGCAAACAGTTTGCACCTAAAAGAACGTTGTGAGTCGTAGTGTTAATATGCA
This sequence comes from Engystomops pustulosus, assembly GCF_040894005.1. Taxonomy (NCBI): domain Eukaryota; kingdom Metazoa; phylum Chordata; class Amphibia; order Anura; family Leptodactylidae; genus Engystomops; species Engystomops pustulosus. The sequence goes on from NC_092414.1 coordinate 68,135,210, forward strand.
ACCACATAACTTAGTCACCTAGTACAGTCAGGTTCATTGAGCAAATCTACCTGCCTCTTGAGAGGGTTGTGGTGCACAACACTTCTCAATCAGATCATTACTTTTTGCATTGGTATCTACCACCATACAGTAGTGAGAGATTGCAATCTCTTAATACCCCCTCCCCCAAGATTGATGGGGGTAGAATTAATCCATTGGTAACCTAGTTGTATGTGTGTGTTATTAGTCTCACGTGTGCAATATGATACTTTTAACTTTCATAAAAGTTATTGACATAAGTTCACGGAGGCTGGTCTCGGCCCGATCAGATATGCGATTGCATGCTATACATTCAGTGTCTTGCATTGATTAAATGCAAGATGCAATGCAAGCACCACGTGTGACCAGAATGTGACACCAATTGAGACCTGTGTTAACTACTAGCATAAACATAAATTGAAACAGTATATCTCCAAAGGTCTCTTGGGTCTGTAAAATATATATATATTTGTCTTAATGTACCGAGATTAGACGCAAAGGATCAAATGTTCCCCTCCCTACATTACTCAAAATAAAAGATCACTCAATATACAACAAGCAAGTGTACCCTCTGATTGTTCTAGGTAACAGAACAAGAATATCAGCTCATATTACACCTCCCCCATGTTTAGCTATGCAGCTAATATTTGGGATATCTGCAGGCTGTGAACTTATTCCTCTCTGCAGTCCCCCCTTCTTCTTCTTGATATCTGTCAACTAAGAGGCTGGAGGGAAGAGGTACAATTCAGTAAGCTACAACTTTAGATCACTGGCATGTAGAATGACAGCCTTCACTCTAGGTTTGCCATTACAGCAATAACATCACCCTAAAAAAAAACAAATAGACAACTTAGGTGCAAAAAATAGACTCACAACAAGCGCAAAAAGAGTGTTGTAAAAATTAAATGTTTCCAAAAATGTGAAGGGTGTATTCACTTTTATACTGCCCAAACCAGGAGTGGAGTGAAAATGATAAGTCCTCACCCATTATTATCCACACCTGTTTTTGGCTTCAAAAACTGCATCTAAAAAACTGAACATGAGGCTGCACCCTATAACTGAAACTTGCTCAACACCTAAAATTTTCCCTGCCCCTTGCAGAATTTCTAGCCTTTGGTCTCCTCCTACACTGACTGCTGCCATGTCTTCTGTGTTTTCATGCCAGAGGGCTTGTTGCATTGTGGCCCTGTCCCATCCAGAAACTTGGAAGAGTCACCAAAGCTCCATCGATATAACTCAGCAATATCAGTAACAAAATTTGACCAGGACCTTTTAACTGCTACATGACTTATTTCAATGGTATATAATAAAGATAGATATATAGATAGACAGAATATCAGAAAGGTAAACATTGAAGAGTTGAAATTCTGAACACAGTTGTCTGAATACATTCAGACTCGTCTTTGTGTAAGACTTTGCTAATTCTCATATGATTCTTTATAGTCGGATCTTAAAATCAGTAGTTTCATAGAGGCTTCTCTTTGTATAACTCTAGAAATTGTTAATGGGCGCATTTCTTACAATTGTTTGCATGTTCTCATTTCACATAATATGTGAAACAGTGGTATATAACCCTATGATTTAAGTCTCACTTACTGTGGAAATTGGATTTGCAAAATGTATGTAGTATAAATTCTGTCTAAGGTAATACCACCTTACTTTGTTTTGTTATAATACCTTAAAAGGAAATATTCCATTAAAATCAAGCATGATAAATCAGGGACACTTACTCATAGAACCAGGCACCAAGATTGTGGTAATCTTCTTATATTTGGTATCCATGGCCTCCGTTCTAAAATCAACTTTTGAAATTATACTAATGAGCCAGAATGAGCACCTTTCTCATGTAGCTTCACAGGCTGTTACACTCCCCCCCCTCCTGCTTCCTTATTATTCCCCCCCTCCTACTGTGTGAGATTACAGAAGCCAGAGGGAGGGTGGACATGATCCTGCGCAGTATAACAGCCCTTTTCATTGTTTCATGGACATAGCCTCATAGCCCCATATGGTCACGGTCTAAGGATAGCGCAAAACGACTAATCCCTGTGTTTTGGCTCCCGCTGTGTACCCTCTCCCTGTAATTGTCACATGTCTCTTATGAAGATGTAATAAAGGAAAGAAGTTTTAACGATTGTGGTGAGTGCCAACTTTTTCTTCAATTTCTACTCATAATATAAAAGACATATTTAGAGTCAGTTAGGGAGAGAGGCTACTCAGGTCACTAGAGTGGTGGTGCGCCAATCACCATTCCAAAATACTCTCAAACCATGGGTAGGTGGAACTGTATCAACTTTATCAATGAATGAATCAAGGTCATCTTTGGGATCCAGCAATGAGGTTCCAGTATGGAGGCCTCATGGTGAGCAATTATTCCTTATTTTCTTGTGAGGCAACTACTACAGGAATCATCTAGCATGCAATCACAAACCACAGTAGTCACCCAAGGAGGCACACTTCACATCAGCTCGGTGATATTTGCAGCATGGGTGGCCCCATGTTTACCTCTCATGGCAGAGCTTCCAAATGGCATTTGCCAGGATTGTCTCCACCAGGTTCCTGCACTTCTTTGGCCTGCTTGGTCGCCAATCAAAGCTACAAGGGTGCAAGCTTTGCAACCAAGAAATGTGCAGGATCTACAGACACAGCAGCAACATCTACGGACGCATGTGCTGTAGAATACAATACAGAATTTATATGCCTTCATGTTCAGACATATCTAATCTTGTAACCAATAGGGCCTCCTTCCTGTTGTACAGTATTCCCTAATAAATGTAACTCTTTCACTGTAGTAATGTAATCACTTACATATATAATCTTTACATTCACACATATAAAGTTCCATTTGATTTCAACAACTTTGTGCATTTTTTTTTTGCCAAGGAATGTTTTAATCTAATTTTGCCATCAGCTTATTAAAGTTGAACTCACCTTATATCTCCTCTCTAAGCTTCATTGCATAGCTTGTATTGTCCCACCCTTTCTTGCCTCGATCTACACCTGACCAACTCTCCCAGATACCTTAACCTGGAAACTCCTTTCAGGAATATCCAATTCTCTGCATAGGGGTTATGAGGCGGTGTGACTGCAGCTGTACATTGTGTTGTGGTTAAGCCTGCATGGAGACCACTCGTGGGTATCATACCGACCCATTGAATAATGATGGATGTGACATTTGGACTGCACAGTGAAAACTATAAAAAAACAAACCTCTAAGCTAATGGAACTGTGTTTTATTTATCAGTTTTACTACATTTTGAATTTTTATTCCATATTTCTAGCACATTGCATGGAATATTAAATGTTTCCAGTAAGAAGTACAAATTTGTCTCTAGAAACAGAAAAAAAACAGACATTCTAGAAGCCAGGTAATCAATAATGGAGTTTTTACTAACTTCTTAATAATGACCATGTCTACTCATAACGCCTTGTATCAAAGATGACTGCTCTACTTTGACTCAGGAGCCTTCTGATAGATCTGGTGAGTGTCGAGGCAGACGCTCCATTATACCCTAGGGCACTTAGCGCCAGTGCATGATAAATGTGCTCCATTATCTCTCTGTTCCTGAGCCTCGACCCACAATCCCCTTCTCAGCCATCAGTTCTTTCCTCTACCTCTCCTCCTCCTACAGCAATATAGAGCAGCAGGTAGTGCTGGGAAAAGTAGGCCAGTCTACTATTGGTGAATAAGTGCAGGGTGACTGCTGGTCTTATCTCCTCCCTGAGACCTCTAAGGGTTTAGTAGGTGGCATCAAAGGAACAACCACTTGCATAGCAGAATCCAAGGTCTCCCAGCACTTATTCCCAAAGTACATTCTGTCCAATGTCTTTTCTAGGTGACGCAGCTGCACCCAGTTATTGACATTATATAGAAAACATGAATTATCAGATAAAAATGTTGTTATTTTGTCTGTAATTATAAAGGTTTTGTTTGTGCTTTGAAATTCAAGATGACAAATGTCATTGAAGGCACACATCAACAGACTTCTTCCTTATCCTTCCTTGATGTACTCACCCAGCTACAACCCAGTACTCCTCTCGTATTTTTTTTCCTCCGAGTCGATTCCCCCTCATTTATATTCTGTAAAAGTGCTTATGTATGGAATGAACCACTTTTTTATATTAGTGCTTCAGCAATTTCTACACTACAGATCCTAACCAAAACTCCACCCACCATTTGTTACTTGCATAACAATCCTTATAGAGATAAAAGATGTCTAAAACCACGATCTCTGTTGGTCCAACTGATTATCTGATGTCTGTGAAAGCTACCAAACTATCTTTCCATGTACAAAGTCAGAAAATACATTAGCCTTCATACCCAATGGAGCAGATTGTGAGTGTACATGTCATACTACCAAGAGCTTTCTAAAAGGACATCTACTACCACATTTATGGGTGGTAGACTGTCACCAAATGCACGCTCGTTACCTTAGATGTGAAGTGGGAGTCCTCCGGTACGTCTGCTACATGAAATAAAGACTTTATAACTTTATGTAAATGATACAAAGGCGCTCACCTCTCTGCTAGCCGTGTGACTCCTGGCTCCATCGTAAGATAAAGCACTACAGACAGCCAGTGAGGTCACCTGGCTATCTGCTTATCGCGCTAGCTGGGCGGAGAGAAGTGTGGCTGCACAAGAGACACAGATGTGACTTCATCCACGCAAGAGAAGAAGGATGACCCTGTCTGCATCGCTTGCAGCCGGAGGTGTGCATATTTTATCTTCCAACTGAGCAAGGAGGCGCTCGGCTAGCGGAAGGGTGAGCACCTACGGCTCATTTGCAAGTTATAAAGTCTTTATTTCCGTGTAGCAGACGTGCCGGGACATGGCAGGAGGACTCCCATCTAACCCCTAAGGTAACGAGTATGCATTTGGTAACAGTCTACAACCCCTAAATGTCCTTTAAAGGCAACCGGTCACCACATTTTCACATTTACAGGTCCCTAAAGAGCTCTAAATTATACAGCTAAAAATTGTTTCCCATACATCCACATAAATAACATAATCAGAGGTTGCATGCCCTGTTCGCCGGCCACTCCCATCTTCTCCTCCCCATGCCTTATGCCTCTTTACTATTCAATTCATGCAGTTCATGCCATGTGGCCAGGGTAACATCTCAGGTCATTTAGCTTCTTAACAATAGCAAACTGTACCCCATGCATGTATCTGATCACATTAAGTCACAGCAGCCTCCATGGACTCTACTCTTCTCCATCCTCCATGGAGGCTGCTGTTATTTCATGTGATCACATACATGGTGTATAACTTGCTATCGTTAGAAGGCTAAAAGACCTGCGATGATGTCTCTCTGGTCACCTGACATGAATGTAACACGAGGCACTGTGTAAAAAAAATTAGGGAAAATATCACCTACTTCCTAACAAACCAAATAATAAAATAGTATAGCTTTTTACAGTATTTTTAGCATGTCACTTAATTATATAGGATGCAATGTAAAGTCTGAAACATTGGCCCACATTTACTAAAAACTGAAACACTGGGGTACATTTACTAAGAACAGTGCAAACTGTAGTGTGCAGGGTGCACCATATTCATGATTTGTAGTTCCTGTTCTTCATGAATCTGGTGCCCCCTGCAGTAGTGCAGCCTCGTCACAGGGTCGGCTGCGGACACTTCTTCAATACATGTTCAAGCAGTTTGCACATGAAAGTCCAACAGAAAAATGGATCAAGGTCCTTAGTAAATGTGCCCCATTATGTGCAGTTTGTCTGTGGCGTCCTTTCTTCATGAATTTGGCGCTCCCTGCACTGCTCCGACAGAGTGCACCCCTTTTTTTTGGTGCACCTTTAACATGGGTCATGCAACACATTTCTGTCGGACTTTGCGTGTTAAATGTGGTGCACAGTCCGACTTAACCCCTGGAACGTCCCTTCAGTGCAGAAATGTGTCGCATAAAGAATAGTGCAGCAGCGAAACAAAAGGTTTGTGTGTGACACATATGTGCCGCCGACACTTCTTAAATACATGTGCAAGGAGTTTGCAGTAGAAAGTGGTGCAGTGTAGTAGTGCAAAGTCACAAAACTGGTGCAAGTAGCTTAGTAATTGTGGGCAGTATTCTTGTGATAATTATTTCTATTTTTCGCCAAGATTATAAAACAGAGCTACCCCACGTTTAACTGGCTAGTGATGGAGCAATGAGGAAAACGGCTTAAGGCCCATGGGGAAAGGGCTAACACTTATTGTATCTGTGTCTTCAAGAAGTGGATTTAGTAGCACTTGATATGAAATGTTGGACCCATAATAATTCTTTCCTCATATTATAAGTCCCTGTTTTGATACAACCAGTGCTTTATAAGGAGGATTCAATCCTAGCTGGCCATCCATTTCTTCATGTATAAATGTAGACATTTAACATTATATTTTAATACTGTGTAATTAATATAAAAAAGGCTTTGAGGTTTTTCACATGTATTACTCGAATGCCATGCTTAGTGGATATGCAATGAAACCCTAATTCTGACACATACTGATTAGTCTTTTATGGCATATCCAGATGATAAGAATGGGGAAGTCTTATATCATAAGCTAAATGTCAAAGCAGAAAATAAGGTGAAGGCCTGGAGCTACCCTACATCCCCTGTTGCTGTATACTTGCCCGCGTTGCGCTAACTCACAGTGAACAACCGGAAGTCAGTCCCTACTCTGAGTAAGTGCTCAGTACAGAAGAGAAACAAACACAAGCAGTGTCACGATAACCATGTCAAAACTTAGATAGTGACATATAGAGAATTGTAAGGGTAAGAGTAACCAAAAAATTATGCAAGGGTCCAATACAGCAATACCAAATTGAGAAGGTAGAACCACACATATCAAGAGACCAGTATAACCAGAAACTAGGTCAACGGAGGAGTTTCTGGAAGCTGCCCCAACACGTGATTGGTTCAGCCATCCATCAATCAACGCACACATGACCCATACATAATAAGCTTCCATAGGAAACCATCCTGCTTTCCACAGACAGCAAACCAAGCTCAGTCCTGCAAACAGCCAGGCAAGTGTGTAAAAGGGACATGTTTAGAGGCGGAGTGAGCCAATACGGGGTGTTCTTAGGCACTTACTGCAGCCAGTTAGCTTTAATTAGCTTGGTTTAGGATTGTGTACTGTCACGGGTGTCCCTGCGACCCACGTCTCGGGTCGCGGGTACACTCGTGCCTTGCTCCGGTCCGCGGCCCCCATCATCCCCCCGTACGGCCTCTCCATGCTCCTGCCCAGGATTCGGCAGTGTGGCTCGGGAAGCCCCGCCACTTAGGCTGCGCATGCAGCAGTGCTCTCAGATTTAAAGGGCCAGAACACTGCTAATTTGTGCTGGCCATTACCAGGAATTTTATAAATGCCGTCCACTTCTTGCAATTCTCGACGGATCTTTGTGCTTCATGCCTCTAAGAAAGATCCCCTGCGATCCTGTTCCCATCTGCCTAGACCTCCCATTGCTGACCCCGGATTGGACTTGACCTTGCATCTCTGCCGCCTGCCCTGATCCTGGACCTGACCTCCTGCTAAGGTACCTCAACTTTGGCTGCCAGCACAGGCTAGTCGCACCTGTGGAACGACCTGGTGGCACCCTGCTGCAGCAAGACCATCCCGCTTTGCGGCGGACTCCGGTGAAGACCAGGTGCCACTTAGATTCCAGTCCCAGATGTCAGCTAGTACCATCTCCCGCGGTGGTCCAGAGTATCCACTGATCCCGAATCCTGACATATACCAGTGCAGCCACCCCACCGAATACTCATCCAGCATTAGAAAACTGCTGCTGTACATGTAGAAAAGAATCAAGGCTTTGAAGATGGCCAATAACCATCATCCAATAAAAGAACTGCTGCAGGAGTATTTCTCCAATTGGTTAAAAAGTAAAATAAAATTGCATCAGTTTCATTTAACACAAAAGTGTTGTATTGTTCTGCTGTATATGTATCATCTTTTATTCCACGTGTAGTAAGCAGACATCTTCCTGTTTGGTCTGCTGAATCAGCCACCTGCTGTGTAAGGGACACAATTGTGTTTTGTTTGCATTAAAAAAAAAAGTGAACCACAACTAGAAAACAAGCCTCAAAAGCGACTCCTCATAGAATGGCTTCAACAGAGGGACAACATTGCTATAAAGGGGTTAAATGCTGTTTTATCCCATCCAAATGAGTGAGCTCAGCTGTGTCTATTTATTTTATGCAGTGGAAGACATGATGTCATCCAGCTCTTTCATCTGGGCCATCAACAGCTATTATTCCTCTTTAATTTCCTGTGGCCAGCAAAAAGCCTGTTGGACAGAGCTGTGACTGAGCTGTGAATCCAGCGGGCACATTCCCTGGAAGTTCCTACAAAGATATAGGCAAATGTCTATATAAATGCTAGAATTACTCTATTCGGGAACACTACTTTGTATTACTTTGGAGGTTTCATGATCAATCATGTATATTTCTAGAATGTTAGCATGTCAGAATTAGGGTTTCATTGCATATCCAGTAAGCATGGCATTCGAGTAATACATGTGAAAAACCTCAAAGCCTCTTTTGAGCTGTGTGTATATTCTAAACATTGATTAACAAAAAACAAATGAAGCACAACGGAGGAGTTCATTGAATTAAATGAAACATATGTGTATGTAATGATAATGTATGAGATTACAATATTAGGGAAAAGGATACATTTATTGCATAAAAAGCAGCTTGTGCAATGTCTAGCATCAGGAAAAGACAGGGGCGTAACTTTAGGGGGTACAGAGGGTGCGGTCGCAACTGGGCCCGAGAGACTTAGGGGGCCCATAAGATGTCACTTTCCCATATGAAAAGCCTAGTACCATAAACCCCACATTATAGTCGGAGCCTGGCACAAACTTTGCGCTGGGGGCCATCAGCTTCAAGTTACGCCACTGGGAAGAGATACAGTTGGGAATGAAGGAAATAGCTTCCATATGGTATCCTGTGGAACATTTATCTACAGATGTACCAGTTGGGCTCTAGATTCTAGAAGAAGGTCCCTTCAATGTGTCATTGGTGAGAAGTCTAAGGAATGGACAGGCCAAGGAAGTGTTGCAATCTGTTGGAAATGTTCTTGGCTGGGAGAATTATCCTGCTCTCAGGTGGCTGTAGGACGTCCTGTACTTCTCCCTGAGCGGTTAGGACATACCTCATATCACTAATGCTGTGGTACGTAATGGCTCCCCAGATCATCACACCAATGGCTACATCTGTGTATTGCTCCACAGGAAAAGCTCAGCACAAGGCCTCTGCACTTTATACAATTGTATATTTTATTATTTTCACTTTATGTATCTTATCTTTTTTTGGTAGATCCCATAGGTTCTCTTTTTCAAGGAGTTAACACTATAATTCTCATGTTGTAAGATTTATACAAATCCCATCCACATTCTGTGATACAAAACTCCAGCCGTAACTGTGGATTTTGAATATTCAGCATTTTATTTCTTTATAGCTGCAGATTCAGCAAAATCACAATTTAGGGAATCCTTCACCAGGATTTACCTACTCAAACTAACTGGTGTGCTACATAGGGCTATGCCTACACATACCATCACTTTAGAATTATGCAAATGAGGGTGAAGTGCTTTGGGGGGCTCACGTCACAGCAATAACAACCCACCGGCTTGTACATTCACTACATCCAGGAGTGCCGTAGCTGAAGGAGGAGGCGCTGGGCAATGACGGTGTAGCAGGGGGCATGGTTTATGCTGAGCCTCTAAATGAAGTGAAGATTTAAAACAGAAGGAACAGCTGAAAAATAAAAATAAAAGGTATTTGTGGGCATTTCTCCAAGTAACATAGTAGTTAGTCAAGGTAAGCAAGTCATGGTTTCCACAGTTACCTGATTCCAAACTCTTTTGTTTTAACCAGATTACAACACTATTTACTGAGCTTAAATCAGCTGATCTTACTAGTTCGACTTTGAAAGGTTGTGTCTTAATAGCGCAAATGGTAAAGGTATTTTGTCGTGTATATCTATTGTCAGTTAGCCCCTTGGGCAAGCTCCCCTCTATGCTCATATTGGAACAGGATCTCCACACATCTTAGGCTGCATTCACATGAACATATGCCTCAATGGAGCGGAGGAGGGGTGACCCCTCCCCTCTCCACAGCAATGTACGGAGCTCTACGACCATTGCCGTCTATAGGGGGTGTAAGTACGGATGCAAGCTTGTGGCCGTATATACGTCCCCCCCGACGGTCATGTGAATGCAGCTTTATTCCTTTAGAGAGTGTCAGGATTCAGATTAAGGCTATATTCACACTGCCGTTGCCCGCCCGTACCGTACCGTAGCGGGCAACGGCAGTGTACGGGGAGAGGAGGAGGAGGTGAGCGCAGCTCACCCCCGCCCCTCTCCATAGCAACCTATGGCGCACGGCGCCGTATTACGGGAAAAGATAGGACAGGTCCTATCTTTTTCCCGGGTACGGAGCGGTACGGTGCCGCACGTGTGCTGCACCGTACCGCTCCCGTAGGGTGCCGTGCGCCCATAGAAGTGTATGGGGGACGTATATCGGCCGTATATACGTCCCCCATACGTTAGTGTGAATGTAGCCTAACATGCAGCAAAGGTTTTCATTAACGCCCTGGTTCCTGCTAGATTGTTTAAAATGTACTCTACCACTTCCCCACTATTGTGGTGTTTTTGGTGATTATTTTCATATATGGTGGGAATGTCCAAGGCCATGCAGGTTTAGTATGCTCTATACTATCACATTCACTAAATGTGAAATTAATACCTTTTTATGTATTGTTTAATGAGACTGTTTTGGATATACTCAAATCCAGCAGCTAAAATAGCAATTACTACTTCTTGGAAGAGTTCTTCCATTCCCAACTTAACTGGATACTTAATGATAGATGCTATATCATTCTCTAGTACATGATAAAGAGGAAATATTCCTCAAGATCTGGCAACCTTGGATGGACTGTCTGTGGACGGTCTTGAAAGTCATCTATAGATTCTGGTAAGGATATGGAAGATGGCACTCAATCCAATTTTGAAAATATATGCTTTTATTCTTGTACCAATCCACTTTAATACATATACAGGCGGTCCCCTACTTAACACCTGACTTACATACGACCCCTAGTTACAAACGGACCTCTGGATATTCGTAATTTATTCTACTTTAGTCCTAGGCTACAATGATCAGCTGTAACAGTTATCACAGGCGTCTGTAATGAAGATTTATTGTTAATCCTGGTTCTAATGACAATCCAACATTTTTAAAATCCAATTGTCACAGAGACCAAAAAAAATTAGTGGCAGCTACCCTGGTTTCCTCCCAAACTACATAAACATACTGGTAGGTTGATAAGATTATGAGCCCCATGAGGACAGGGACTGATTTGGCGAGCTGTGTGCAGCACTGCAGAATTTCTAGGCGCTATATATAAATAAAGGATAGATATATATAGATATATAGATATATATTCAGGAATGATATGAAAATCAACAACCACAATAAAAATCAAACATGTTAGGTATCCCTCCCAATCTATTAAAATATAAAAACTGCACTCAGGACGCCACTTTTTTGTCTTTTAGCATTTCATAAAAATTGAAATTAAAGGTCAAGAAAAGGTTGTACAGTCTCACAAATGGTATCAATGTCAGTGTGATCATACCCTTTGTGTTACTTCATGCAGCAATGCAGGGTTTAGATGAAAGCTGAAATAAACAAGGACATAAAAATGTACAAACAACGCCTTTCAAGGATTTAGAGTTAAAAGTTTATTCATTCAACATCTCACATTACAAATATTTAAAAATTATATGCATACTGGTATAAATAGTCATTTGCAAACTATTTAATAACATTAATTTTTCACTAGCACTTCAACAAATGAACTCCTTAAAAAAAGAACTTGTGTTATATAACTTAGAGTAAAACATACAAAAATATGAACTTAAAAGTGAAAATGACTTTAATAAAAAAATGAATTATCTTTATTTAAAATGCTATAATAAATACTACAACCTCCCCATACACAGTAAAAACTATGTGTAAATTCAGCCAAGTGGTACAATTAACTGACATACTTAAATAACTTTTTCTCCTTCTGGTAAAATGAGCAATACAATGGAAAAGAAGATAACATTAGGGATTAGTAAAAACTAGACACCCACTTGTTAATAATAATAATAATAATTTCACTTTCAAAAAAATATAACAAAGGAATCTGATGAAAATTATAAAAACTAATTATGCTTTCAAATTTAAAAATATAAAAAATAAAACAATTGAATACAATATTGTCCCAATTCTTACAATGTTATCAATCACAGTAGCTTTAAACCCTGACGGTCCGGAGAGGCGCGGGCCTATAGAAAGGCTCGCGCTCCTCCCTGACGCCAGATTTTAAAAGGTAACAAAATAACGCCAATGACCAAAACCTCTTTTATTCCATTTTTTTAAAAAATAATCTCAGTTTTACATTAGTAGAAAGATTTGATTTCTGATTCTTTTCTTTAGAAACACCAGCAAGAAAGAGGATTACTAGAACAGTAGAAAACGACATCTTTAAATGTCTGCAATTAAAAACAATGAAGAATTACACTGCAAAGATCTCTCAAAAGTCAGAAATAAGTATTGCACATAACAACTTGAAGTTCAACTCGCCACAATATATTATCATATTCAAGTTTTAAATCACCTTTTAAACAGAAGGCTTAAACTCTTCAAAGCAATAAAAACATAAAAAAATAAAATCAAGGGAAAAAAAACAAAAACATAAAAAAAGGGTGGGATTATCAAGTCTTTCCAATGGCATTTCTCAGTAAATGCCGGTCATTCACTGCAAACATATTAACTTGCATTATGCAGAGGTCTGTGTATGGAGAAGTAATATACTAGGCCAAAGCGTTGGGCAGTGAGCGTTTCATCACGTGGAAACAAAAAGTAACGCGGTTCTGTTTTCCAGTGCAGAAGAGGATCACGTTACCGCCCTGGCATGTGGTGCCCGGGCCGCACTCACCGCTAGAGAGGCTTATTCAGAAGAAAGCAGGTTACAGAAAACAAAAAAAAACTCCTGGCATGTGAAGAGACAAGGACTTACACTATATATCACATGCTTAGCCCCAGCTAAAATAAAAACAAAAAACGAGGTGCCTACTATTGGCCGAAAAGGTCGATTATCTACTAGCATACGTTATACTAAAGCCATGAGTCCGTACAATGGCGTATGGTCATGGGACTTTATGCTCTGTAAATTAAAGTGTTACCAAGTCTGTATCTGTAAACACGCTTTTCACACAATAACAACAAGTGAATATTAGTAGAATAACTAGATTTTTTTTTTCCTTATATTAGTCATGCATACTAACATTACACATCTGGAACCCGAAGGTATGGGTTTATTTCTTTAGATTTTTTTTTTTCCACTTAAAATTTTTTTTGATTTTTATTTTTTCCAAACTGCAGTCTTGTCTGCAATAAAAAACACCTAACATTAATTTTGTTAATATGTAAAATGGCTAAACATTCACCAAAAAAATTTGCAATTTATATATATATTTTTTTTTCACTTCTTTAAAAAATGAGAAATATGAAGAAGCAGAATACATTTTCAGTTGTTACTTTACCTTTTTAATTTCTATGCTACAATTTTTTATTTATTTTTTTTTGCATTTTTCCAAGGGACTATAAGAGTAGATTTCATTTGTCTTGTTCATGCGATTTCTATTTATTTATTTTTTTTCATCTCCTCAATATTAGATCTAGAATGTCTTTAAAATGAAACATCCACCAAAGGTTTGGTGCGGGCTAGCATATTCAAAGCCACGTGCTTTGTATCTCTGCAGGTTCTGAAGTAGCATTACCAGTGCGCAACATCCATCATTCATAATGTATGCAGAGCACTGAAATGTATAAAAAGCAGAATAAGAAAATAAAAATTTATTAAAATTATTTATCTTAAAAAATGAAGTTATATGAAGATCTCTCCGTAATAAAAGTACAAAAAGCTACTCTTTGCAATATGAAAAATTGAGGTATTGCATAAAGAGATATCCCGCCAGTGAAAAGTGGGCCTAAATGCTCACTGCTGGAAACATAAGATATATAAAATTAGTGCATAACAAGTGTACAATATGTGCATGACAAAAATAAGTTAGCTACAAAAACACTGTACCGAAAGTCAGCAGGTCATGTACAAAGGGAAATAAAGAGAAAATATTCTTCAAAGCTAGCTTCCAAACAGTGGTTTATTCCGGAGTTAACCTTTTCCATGCCGAGGTGGAGCCTCCACGTAGCCATCCAGACTATTGTATCTTGGATGGGCAAAGAAGGACTTTTGGGCTTTGCTGTGCAAACGTTTAGCAATGAAAAGGTTAAGCCATCGCCACTGTTTACTGGTAGGAATGGCACTCTAGCACACCCCAAGCCACCTAGACGGGCTATCAGCAGATAAAGGGATTAGGACAATCTCCTATAAGTGAGCACCCACCTATAGAAATGCCGTCTGTCGCCGCAGTACAGGGACTGCTTGTGTAAGCAGCTCCTCTATCCAGTTCTCTATAACCATCAGCAAATGTCTCCATTTCGAAACATATTTTACCGCACACCTCTGATGGTAGCGATGCACATCAGAACAGATACAAGGGAATACCGAATAAAAAGGAAAAAAAAAAGCCAGGTGCATTGTTTAGTAACGTTAATGCTGAGGGGAAGGGAGGAAGGCTCTGTCTTCCTCTGACAAAGTCATATACCTCCATATTCTATTGTTCCGGAAGGTGGAATTTGGTAATAACAGAGGGGCTCCTCAAGAGTTACGCAGCAGCACTGAAGCAAGTCTTTGGTTTGCACAACCTGTGACAGTATTGTTAGGAAGTAATGGGTGTTACATCAGCAGTGGGTAGAGAAATGGTCAGTTTCGGGAACTAGTCCTTACCTCTTCAAGTTATCAGAAGCATTTTACAGCCAGGCAGCACCAGGTTATTAACTACTGGCAATATTCAAGGAATAAGCCTACGAGACATCTTGCCCTTCACAGCAGCAATTCAAGCATAAAAAACAAAGGGACCTCCGCCAAATAATATAGACCTACACATCTCTTTAATGTCTGCTGCCCTAGTTGTACGCAGTATTTCATAGAGGGAGAGATATGATATATAGTTTTGTAACCAGATGGTAAATCGTGAGAGGACTCCAAGCAGAGAATAAGAGTCCTGCTTGCCTGCCCCCACAAGGTAAGGACTGTTTCACATTAGCTGTGGTGGGTCTGAGATCATGGGCCATGTAGAGTCCTGTGTCACAGGCCACACTGCTGGGGACAGCCCCGAAGCGTAGTGATTACAACATAGCACTGCTGGCTAGCAAGGAAGCAGGGACTCCTTACAACGTATATCTATACATGTCCAAAATCATAGACCAACCATAACTAGTGTAAAATAGCCTTAACTGTGCACGGTAATCAGACCCCTTGGGACTTGTTCACACGTTTGTGATGAGAAGCGGAGGGCATCAGACAGTCGCAGGATGAAGCAGTAACATGTCACACTTATTTGTGGCCAAATCCCTCCGTGTGAACATACAGATTTCAGCTGGTCTCCCTCTACCATATACTGCTCTCCGGTAGGGCAGAAGAGGGCATTGGTAACTAGAATGATAGCTAGTGTCTCCTTTTGCACTCTTTGAACCACAAGAAAACGGATTGCTTAAAATGGAATGACAAGGGGATGCCCTGCCTACTTCTCCGCATCATGTCCGCCCCATGAACAGCAGCTCAGGATACCATACAGTGGGTACAAAATTGCCAGTCCTTACCCAAGGAACTCTAGCCTAGCAACAAATGCCATTTCATGTGATCTTATCCAGGGTGAACCAATAGATCTTGCATATGTTCCAGGCCCCAAGCGCCTCAATAGACAACACCCAGTTATGTACCAGTTCAGCCTATACAATATTTAACACCACATGAACTGGACGTTTGCAATTCCTGGATTTTGTATCCATACAAAGCTTCTTCTCGAGACATCCTTGAAGGCGTTGAGGTCACTCAGTAACGCACATTTGTGTGATGGGTAGCAGCAAATTTCCAAGCATTACAAATATTGCACATTAGATATAATGGATACCTCTGCTTAAATGTACAGGGCAGCGCTTGCTACTGACCAAAATATCCATCCTCACATCTTTTAGTACTGCCAACATAAGGAATCTCGTGGTGGTTATACATCAGCGGCTGCTAAAAAGATGCGCGCTGGCTAAGGTACTTGGCCTGTAAAGAGTTAAGGCATCAAGATTATTCAGTGGTATAAGCAGCTTAAAGTCTACAGTGCCAAAAAGGCTTTAAAACTAGGTAATGAAGTTCCTTAGCCAAACGCACAAGCTAGCGGAGAATGTAAAGTGTCCTGAAAGGGGGGACATTTTATAGTGACAACTCTTCTCATGGGCTACAGTCATAGAAAGCCATACAGTACATTGATGTGACATCTCGCTGCACTACCCATAGCCAAGCACAAGAAGCAGGGGGTGTAAAGTGACGTCATGCTGAGGGAAGCCCTTACATCTGTATGATGTGTGCTGCCACTATACTCAAAGACAGCAAAGGGTTACAAGAGCAAGAACGGGCTCCTCTGTTAATGTCCAGAAATGGGGCATTACAAACATTCAGTTCTATCCTTGAGGTATCTATCAAGTGTTCGGTGTCAAAATGGAGAACAGAAGCTGGCACCTGATATAAAGAGAGTTCCGACTATAGATATATATTAGGCTTCAAAAAAATAAAAATCTATACATTTGTTCTTTCAGGGCAGGCAAAAGAAAAAGTCACCGCCTCGTGTAATTTTACTCTTTTTTCAGCTTTGGTAGGAATTTTCTTGGGGGGAATATGAGTTAACTGATACTGTATTACTCTGATTTTTTTTTTTGCTTTTTTTTTTAGATTTTTTTTCACTGAAAAAATAAATAAATAAGTGCACTCCCCTCAGTAGTAACTTCACTCAACATTTACATTCTTAAAAAGCTTAAAGTAGCCCGCGTATGTTATACTACAGAGCTCCAAGGAGATTCCGCCAGTTATGTGGATGTCAAAACAGAAAGAAACGTGACAATGACGTAATATAAAAAGATAAATATTGGAGGCATTTGCCATTGTTACACCCTTGTTCACATACAACGCTGCTTTTCGCTTTTTCTCACTTTTTGTGTGTGGGGGTTATGTATTCTCACAATAGGCAACTGCTAACTTCCACTAAAAGGTAAAAAAAAGCAAATAAAAAAAAATAAAAAAATAATCCCCAATAAATAGGAAATAAAAAATCCCCCCCCCCCTCTAGTAAAAAATAAGCTGTGTCAAACAGACCAATAGTGTTACTGTGGTTGCATGGTTACATTAACAGTAATCTTCTGTGAATTCTCATTTAACAATAATTTAATTAAAAAAAATACTCTGGTTTTCTTTTCTTAATAGTTATCTAGTTGCAAGCTCTCAAACTCTTCTCTTTGAACAATAAAAAAAAAAAAAACTTCTAATAATAATAATATTATTTGCAGTCTCCCTGCTCCCTTGGTTTTCAATGAGGACAGCATGAAACATGCATGCATCAGAGTGATATTGTAGGAACAAAAAAGGCTTTCCAATACAGTTCTCAATGACACAAGACTTTACAAATACCTATGGTGTAGGTCATTCTTTCGTTATACTATTGTTAAAATACAGACTACAACAAGAGGACATGCTTTCCTAAGGATGGGACGAGGGGTAAGAGAACAGAAGAGTGCACTTATTTGGATCCTTGGTAGGAAGTTAAGCAGTGGGGGGGGTTCAATTCCAACGGAATGAAATATGCCTTGGGCGATCTCCTCCCTCCTTCACCAGCGGCTTGTGAAACTCCCGGCCGGCACGCGAGTGGATAGCAGCCCAGCAATATTCACAGTAATACTGCAGACAGGTAACATTAGCACAGAAGAACGGAGCAAACTTGCCGCTGCAGCGAGCTCCTTGACACTCGTCACACAGCTGGTCGTCCAAGACATATGGCTTCACCTCCACCTGAGCGCAGGAGAAACAGACACAGCAAGGTTACTTCTGCATTGTGGTTATACACTTGTGGGTAGTAGCAGTCGTGAAAAATTCTTATTCCTTTCCCTTAGGCACGACAGTAAATGGCATCCCAGAGCTGACCACAAAAACGGCAGCTAGTTCACAGCCGCCATTGCAGTCTATTGTGCGCGATGACCGTGACCGAGTAAGGCAACAGCACCACAAACAGATGGGCAGTTCTTTTTTTATTCCCCGATTTGTGGCACAGCTGCTCCGCTCCTAGGGAGATGGGAGGGGTGAGGAGCTCAACCACCCCCCCCACATCTCCACCTGCTCAAAACTTTAGCCTGTTTGCGGCCCATTTGTGCAAATGGTAGTTGCACCAGGTGCTTGGGGTATGCTCACATGACGGGTTATCAATATTATAGGGAACCTGTTAGCAGCATTTAGCATACAACCATGTCCACTATCTTATTTAACACCTCATAAGCTTCCAATCACCACCCGTCAGGTGTAGGCTATGCCGATTCATCTAAAAATAACTTTTATTCCCTCTGGTGATCCTCAGCAAAAAGTGACAGAGCTCACATGGGGAGCGAAATGCTGGAATATATCTCTCTCTGCCTCCACTCCCTCCTTTGCCTGTGAGTCCAGCTGTATACCCAGGTACTACGTGCAGGTGGTGAATGACTATACACACAGCCCATGCGTGACACTTCACATGCAGAAGGGAGTGACCTAATGGCA
This sequence comes from Engystomops pustulosus, assembly GCF_040894005.1. Classification (NCBI taxonomy): domain Eukaryota; kingdom Metazoa; phylum Chordata; class Amphibia; order Anura; family Leptodactylidae; genus Engystomops; species Engystomops pustulosus. Next base: position 68,153,964 of record NC_092414.1, read on the forward strand.
ATGAGGGATATGCTTTACAAGTGGAGGTGGAGAGACCCCAAAGGGGGCAAAAGTAGATTTACAAGCGGATGCAGAAACCTGAGACCTAAGAAGCTGATGGATTGGAAAATTATAACATGGTGTATAAGCCATCCAGTACACAATGTGCCAATGTACTTGCAGTTTGCTCACTAATGTACAGAGTGCGCCACATTATTGAAGACTGGCGCAAGGTCTTTAATAATCTGATGCACCATACATGTATTTATGTGCAAACTGCGCCAGAAAACTGGCACAGACAGTTATAAATGTGGGCCGATGTGTGCAGTTCCATGGGACATTGTTTGCTGCCCGACTGTCATCAGCGGAGGCCACCACACAGGTGCCGATGGCAGTAAAGAGAGACTGCATGAAACGTGCGGGCCGGCCATGGAGCTGCTAGAAGTAAATGGAGACGTGTGCTAGCCACTCGAAAAAAATTCCTACCACACATCCACATTAGTCAGTATGAAGCCTAGGGTAATGGTCCAGGTTTTATATGCTTATTGCCGCTGAAAGCTTCCCTTAAGTAATCTGCCAGATCCCATTCATTTAAAGTGAAACCTCAGGATTAAAGACTTCTAGCAAATATTCATATAGATAAAAGGTGCCCAGCTCAGCAGCTCACCACTGTGGTATAATGACATAAGCCCCCCTTATCTAATGAAATGATAGCATTTCCTATAAAAAAAAGTTGTAGACCTTCGATCCACGTACCCGCTTATCAATTTCTCCATGCTGCAGCTGAACAAAGCGGGCGCTGATAGCAGCTATATAACTCTGTTGATTGGAAAAGGCAACACGCCCTGCTCCCTTGGGGTATTTTAGCTCAGGGTCTGTGTCTATGCCAGCATAGCATACTCCTCCATACAGACGGTCCATAATCATAGCTAGTTCCACTAGAAAAGAAAAAAAAAAGATTAATAGCAGTAAATCTACATGAATGTACAGGCACATGTGACAGAAAACAAACATCTGCGGCCATATCCGGCTAAGATAACACTTCTCTTTCTACACTTTGTAAAAGTCTGTATGAAATCTTCATGGCTTTCAGGGGATAAAAGCATGTACCATTTGGGTTCATGACATGAGAACTCTTTTGGGTGTTACTCTCTGAAGGTGTGTTCTAGTACAGTAACATTGTCTATTTAGAGCTAATTGAAGACTGTTTAAGGCATAATTCACACCTGATTTCACTAAACCATTATCAGATGTTTATTATGTGTCATTGAAATCAGATCTGTGAAAACATCTAACTGCTGGTTGTGTTGCGATTACAATCAATGGGTGTTTTAACGGATCTGTAAGGGCGCGTTCACACGGTACGCTGTGGTTGCATTTTCATTGCGTTTTGAAACTCATTAGAACAGCTGATTTGCATAATTACACATTACTATTAACACGTGCGTTTACAAAACTTATCGTAAATGTAATGTTAACACATGCCTTGACCTGTGTGTTTTTTGTTTACATAATATTAACGCTAGCATTTACAAGACACATATGTGAACACATGAGTTAACATGTTAACAATGTGTTTTGTAATTGCAAGTGTAAATAATAATGTAATTAGGCAAATCACTTCTCAGCTGTTCTAATGCATTTCAAAACGCAATGAAAATGCAACCAAACGCCACGTGTGACCGCGCCCTAAGACTTCGTTATAATCTTCAGTCAAAACTAATACAATAATAACAGGAGGTCCAAATGCCGGTGTGACCTGTGCCTAAGGAGAAAGCCCTTTGACAAGGAGAATGATGACATCCAGTTGATTGATATATTTCTAGGAGGAATAATAGTTGGATGCTTCAATTCAGAGTCATAAGAAAACATCCTCCAGTATAAGAACAATACAGACACATCTGGAAGGACTGAATGAGCCACTTATTAAGTGCACAGACCCCATGTCCATACGGAGACTTTTATAGCATTAAAGGGAACCAGTCAGCACTTGGTTCAGAAATGAACTACACAAATTGCCTTGTAGGAGAAGCACCCTCAACATTAGCAAATCTGGGCATGGACCGGAAGTCCTCTTACAATGGACCTAGTGCCCAGAACCATGAAGCATTAAAATCACCATTTGCATATAAAAACAGGAAAATCTGGGAAAAAAAATAAAACAAACATTTCTCTGCACTCAGGACACAGATTTCCAAAACAACAACCTGCTTATGACGCAGAGCACTGCAACATTGTGATATGTTTAGTGTAAATGTGAGTGACAGGTAAACCTTTACATGTAAAACTTACCAGCTCGCAGAGGTCGGGGGACTCCACCAACAAAAATAGTTTTGCGAGGGTCAAGAGGCTGCGAGCCATCCATCACAAAGTCACTGTCACTAAGATTCCAGGGCCGGATCTGAACCTGTTAAAATATATAAATCATAGAGTTGACAATTTTTCTTGTCTTTGGAGTTATTTGCATGTATGAATATGACCTCTCAGTACATCAATTTTTCAGCAGACGTCATAGTAATACGATACGTGGACAGATTTTAACAGATTTTTCATTTTATGTGTGCATTGGCAACTTTCAAACACCAAAATTAGTATACATGAGGTGGGAGGGCGCAGGGGGGCGTATCATGTGCCCTTCACATCCATCACGCAAAACACTAAGAGGTTCTGGTGCGCCAAATTCTACACCAGCATTTAACCCCTACGGGACACAGCATCTTTTGGCCTAAAGGACGCGGCCCCATTTTTCAAATCTGGCCTGTGTCACTATAAGTGGTTATAGCTTTGGAACGCTGTGAGATATCCAGGGGATTTTGAGATTGTTTTCTCGTGACACATTGTACTTCAAATTAGTTTAAAAATTTGGATGAAATCTTTTGCGTTTAGTTATGAAAAAAAACAAAATTTGGCAAAAATGTTGAAAAATTCTTTATTTTCAACGTTCTAAATTCTCTACTTTTGATTCAGAAAGTCATAGCACCCAAATAAATTCATAACTTACATTTCCCAAATGTCTGCTTTATGTTGGCATGGTTTTTTCAGATTCCACATATTTTACTAGAATGTTATGAAGCTCAGAATTTAGGTATCATTTTTCACATTTTTTGTAAAATCGCCAAAACCTGTATTTAGATGGACCTGCACAGTTTCTAATTGACACTGAGAGGCCTAAATAATAGCGAGACTCGTAAATTACCCCATTGTGGAAACTACACCCCTCAACGTATGAAAAACCACTTTTAAGAAGTTTGTTAACCCTTTACGTGTTTTATAGGGGTTAAAACAAAATGGAGGTGCAGTCTGCAAATTGTAATATTTTTTCACAATACACTCATTTTGGGTGGAAAATTAAACATTTGTAATGGATAAAATGAAAAAAGGCTCCACAAAGTTTGATACGCAATTTCTCCCGAGTACACCGATACCCTACATGTGGTGGTAACCTGCTGTATGGGCGCACGGCCGGGCATAGAAGGGAAGGAGGCGCCATCCGGAGCAGATTTGCTGTCACATTGTACAGGCTATAATTTTTTTCTTTTTTTTAATGAGGACCTATAGGGGCTTATTTCTTTTGCCACATGAGATGCACTTTTCTAATACATAATTTTGGGGCATCTATAGCTAATTGGTGAGATTTAATTAACTCTTTGTTGGTGGAGGAAATGAAAATCATCAATTTTTAGGAAAATTTTTATGTGTTTTTTTTTTGGCCGTTAACCATACCATGAAAATAGTATATTATTTTTATTCTTTGGGTCGCCACGTTTATGAAAATACTTCATTTATATATATTTTTTTATTTTTTCCCATTTTTACTGAATAAAAAGTAATTTGGCAAAATTGTTGTTAATTTTAGCATCACCGACTTACATATGCATAACTTTTTTATTTTTCACCTCAAAAATCTGTTTAAGGGCTTATTTTTTGCAAGAATGATAGCTCTTTTTAGTGGTCTTATTTTAGATTGCGTAACTTTTTAAAATCACTTTTTTAGAGCATTTTTAAAGGGCATTAATAAAAAATCATCTTTATCAGAGAGAGTTTTTTTAGGTTGTTTTTTACGGGGTTCACTTTGCGGATCTAATAACGATTCTGTTTTATTATACAGATTGTTACGGACGCAGGGATACCAAATATGTGGGGGTTTTGTGTATTTTATTCAATTGTACTGAATAAAAACTAATTTGGAGAAAATCTTATTCATTTTAGCATCACCATCTTTTTATATGCATAACTTTTTTATTTTTTGGCAGATAAATCTTGTTAGGGGCTTATTTTTTGCGAGAACAGTTGTTCTTTTTAGTGGGCTTATTTTGGAGTGCATAACATTTTTTAAATCACTTTTTAGAGCATTTTTTATAGGGTATTAATTAAAAATTATCTTTTTTCGGAACGTTTTTTGCGTTTTTTTCCTCCGGCGTTTACCGTGCGGGTCCAGTAACAATTCTGTTTTATTATGCAGATTGTTACGGACGCGGCAATACCAAATATGCGGGGTTTTTTTGTTTTTTTATGTTTTTTATACTTTATTAAGTTTTTTTATGGGAAAGTGACATTTTAGGGGCTTATATTTTTATGTATTTATTTTTTATTTATTATAATGTGTAGTGTTAATTGTTTTTGCATATTTTTACTTATACATACTTGAACTTAAACCAGTGATGCTCTGATCACTGGTTTAAGTTCAATACACTGCTCTACAATACTATTTTATTGTAGAGCAGTGTAAACTGTCTGAGCAAGCTTGCGCATGCTCAGACAGTTTACAGCCAGACCCGGAAGGGGTCTGGCTGCCATGGAGACCGGGCAGCTCCGGGGCACATGCCAGTCCTCGGAGCTGCCCGGCAGAGGATCGGATCCCCCGGTAAGCGGCACGGGGGATCCGATCCACAGCGCTTACACCCTTACACGCCGCGGTCATGTTTGACCGCGGCGTGTAAGGGGTTAACACCCGCGATCGGAGCCGGCTCCGATCGCGGGTGTTAGCGCAGGCTGTCAGCTGTACTAGACAGCTGACAGCCGCTGCTTCTGGTACCGGCTCCGTTCGTGAGCCGGTGCCAGAAGCAGGACGTTATAGAACGTCCCCGTGCGCTAAGCATCTAGCGCCGGGGACGTACTATAACGTCCTGGTGCGCCTAGGGGTTAAAAGCTGTACAACCTTTGTTGTGAACTGGCGCAGGGCATCCGGCCCCACACCGCACCCCTCCTTGCCCACTTGAAGTGGAAGTAGCGGGCGGGGGAGGGTTTGGGGGGCTTGGTCCAGGACACTTTTTTACTGTTTGTATACCAGTACAAGTCTAAATAGATGCCGCCTCAAGGTCTACATCCAGACTATAAAGCTGTTGAGAAGATGGAATGATCTGCAAATGGAGAATTTTGTTACATCAACCACATGTCCATCTACATTTGGAGATCATTCCAAAATCCTAATACCGACCTCATTCTGACGCAGCTGAGGCCAAAGATAGATGGCAGCAGTCACGTGCCATCAGCCTATATTTGCAAACAGAGGCTAGTGGTGACAGGTGGCAAACAAAAGCAAGCTTGGTTTGTCGTCTTATACCCCGTAGGCTGACAAGAATGTGATATTTCTGGTGCCCCTTTAAGTGACATATTTATAAAGCCAGTTCTATTAACAGAAAAGTTCCTATGCTCGCAAAAAGAACTGACAGACAACAATCTGGTGTCTAGGGGATCTGCCTATCCTTTATCCTACACGTTATACCTATCCAATAGCCACCAGGCTATAGAAAGCCGATGCTACATGTGCAGCCTATATCGATACAGTCTTAGGCTACATTCGCACACATGTATGGGGGACATATATACGGCCGGCGTATATACGTCCCCCATACACTTCCATGGGGTCACGGCACTGTACGGGAGTGTAGCCCCACAGGTGCGGCACCGTACCGCTCCGTAGCCCGGGAAAAGATAGGATATGTCCTATCTTTTCCCGTATTACGGCGCCATGGCCCATATGTTCCTATGGAGAGGGGCGGGGGTGAGCGGCGCTCACCTCCTCCTCTCGCCGCGCTGCCGTGTGTCCGCCGTGCTACGGTGCGGCGAGCACACGGCAGTGTGCATGTAGCCTTATATCGGTGAAAAAACGTATTAGATTTTAGTTCTATACAATGCTAAATGCTCAAGTAATCCAGCAATTACAGAAGACACGATAGAAGATCCAACCATCTTCCCTACCAGCAGACAAAAACATCTTGTGCTTTTTCTCCATGCCGGTTACCCAGCAGGTTTTTACTACTAATAGGCTATTCAGAAAAGCAGAGTATCGGCAGTACTTTGATGGCTGGCCCCCTTCTGAAATGAAGAAGAACTCTTGAAGTTGTCACGCGGCGCACAAGACAGGACGTTCCACCCAGTTAAAGCTTTCAAGTTCTATGTAAACACTGGAGGTGCTTCAATGAAGATTTCTTTTGCAAGCTTAGCCATTAGGTGATGCTTGTACTTCAACTTACCTTGCATGAATAACTACAAAGAAAAATGAGGAGATTTTCTATAATGAATACTCACAGGCTTGTCTTTAATGGTAGGGCTTGACACACACAGGTAGAGCTTACTGTCCTCTTCAATACACGCGTCAATCAGAGCCTGCACTGAACTTTCATCTTGGAACAGCAAGAACGCATAGCCTGGATTATAAAACACGAGACATGTAAGGAAGCAGAAAACTAGAATACAGAATAGAACCAGACATTTAGGACCACTTAAGGAGGTCCAAGTGAGTTCCAGACATTGCACAAATGTAGACACAGTTAGGCACCCCCGCATCCCAAAATACTCCAAATAGCCAAATCACCACTTTTTCACCATTATGCCTAGAACAAAAATGTGTATAAAAAGTGATCAAATGATCATGCAGTTCCCAAAATGGCAGATATAAAAACAGCACATCCCACAAAAAAATAACTCCTTATACAACTCTGTACACCACAGTATGAATAAGTCATGGCAGTCAGAATAAGGCGACAACAGACTTCTTTTCTTTCAAAGTATTAAAGACATAACCAAACTATAGACATTCAGTATCTCCGTGACCATGCAGGTCCAAAGAATTAAGGAGATGTGTCATCTGGACCACACAGTTATAAGCTGTAAAGGCAAAAAATGTTTCCAGCTTATCAGTGCATTTTACAGAATATTACATTGTGCCACTACAAAGTACAATTTGGCCCACAAATAACAAGCCCTTAGGGTAGATTTACATATCCGTATGCTCGCCCGACTGCGTACCGCTGTGCGCTGGAGAGGAGGAGGCGTTCAACCCCCCATAGAGAAAAGTGCACGGCTGCACACACAGGGAAAGATAGGCAATGCATTACCTTTCCCCGTGTACGGTGCGGGAATGGTACCAGGCCGCCACTGCCGTCTATGGGGACGTATATGCGGCCTCATATACATCCCCACAGACGGCCATCTGAATGGATCCTTATATTACTTTGTAAATGCAATACATATACAGGTAGTCCCCGGGTTACATACAAGATTGTTCTTAAGTTGAATTTGTATGTACGTCGAAACGGTTTATTTTAGAATTGTAGTTCTAGATAATTTTTTTTTTGCACCAGTGACAATTGAAGTTTCAAAATTTTTAGCTGTATGGGACCAAGGATTATCAATAAAGCTTCATTACAGACACCTTACACCTGATCATTGCAGTCTGGGACTATAGTAAAGCATCCAGAGAGCTTCACCAGAGGCCACATCGGGCAGAGGGGGGCCATCTTTAATTAGGGGTCGTCTACAAGTCGGGTATCCTTGAGGAGATTGCCTGTATATGGCTTGTATAAGGAGGGGAGTGAAAAAACTGAAATGCAAATCTAAAAACCTACGGCACTCCTGAAAAGGCTAACCTGTGCCTCTGGTTTTAATAAAATTAATACTAGCAAAGAAAAAACTATTTTTTACAGTAATCTCCCCAAAAACACCCAAGAGGTGCCTAATAGGAGTAGAGGGTAAGTATAGGGGTAGAGGCTAAGTGTTAAACAACATAGTAAAGGATTAATCGGCTTTCTCGGATTCTTCTATTCAGATGCTGCCCAGGTCTCACACTGACCTTCATTTTCTAATGTCTCCCCCTACATAGGAAATGCTCCGAGATGTTGTCCAGTCAATGACTGCTGTCATCATACCGGCTAATATTTAGCTGGACAGATATCTCCATGCATTTTGTATGTGGTGGGAGACACTAGAAACCAGAGATCAGTGCAGACCCAGGCAGCCAGTAGATCCAAGCATCTACCCTCAGGTAGGGTATGAAATGAGCTTTCTAGAATTCCCTCCTTTATGTGAAATGTTACCTGTCCACTTATAAAATAAAAACGCATCTCTTGTAAGTGATGTGAAAATGAGTAGAGAAGAGTCATTTTTGCCTGAGATGAGCCAAATGTAGAGACTGCAGGGGAAGTGTCACTTTACATGCCCACATCTTCAGATCTAAAGTATCTAGAAACACACTATTGGAGAATCTCATCTTTTAGACCTCATCAGGCAGAGATACAGCCAGTGGGAAAGGTGGGAATTGGACTGTTATCAGCTCACATTTCTCACTGTCTGGATCTCAGATTCTTTAGATTACACAACCACAACCCCGATGTGATCTGGCATGTTCCTAAGTACTATCGAACCGGGACATATGACACTCTACCAGCAGCCTCTAAACATGATTCATCTCAGGTAAATATAACTCTACTTATTTTCACTTGACTTTTTATAGGTAAATGAATGAGGTTTCACATAAAAGAGGGAATTCTAGAAAGGACATTTCATATCCTACACAAGGGTTCTAGTAGCTTAACGGGGTAAATTCTGGTGACCGGTTCCCTTTAAGTAATTAGGCAAATTCCTTCTTCTCCCCGTTTCCTAGACCATTCTCTGAATTCACTGCTAAATTTATCTCCCATAGGCAGACATTTCTGTAGCCTTGGTGAGGAATCAGGTCACAGTTACCCATAGAAATCTATGAAGAAGCTGTGGAAGGGAGGAGGTGAATCAGAATGACCTGCACAGATGCTACGGTACTTTCTGGTAACTTTAGCAAGTTTATTCATTGTTACCCTCAAAAGCGACAGCATTATGGACACACCCCACTAGTACCCATGACATCTGTGGAGAGCAGTAACCTGACCTCTCAGTAGTCTCCTCTCTAGATATAAATTCTATAAATGAACTGTTCCCAGCAGCACAACCCCAGAAGGTTACCAATTATTGCCAAGTACAATACTACTCTATAGGAGCGCCCATTCTCTCCTTATATATTTTTACTCTATAAATGAACTGTTGTCCTCGGGAGCTTGGAAAGCAGTGAAAGATGTAGTATTTTCCTCCAATAATAAGATATGTTTCTCATCAATGCTTGTACTATGTACTATCAGAGGTAAATTCATAGTGTATTTATTCCCTGGTGTGTATCCGTCTTCTCTACAGAGTACAATACATCAGTGTGAATTTGGCATTGCTCTCTATCAATGAACAGCGATAGACCCATAGACCCACATTTGTAATTCATTACTATCCATAATATAACTGTAAAAAGAACTTAATATACCTTTTGGTGGAAAATATGATTTGCTCTCTGCCTTATGTGGCCAATCTACGATCAGAGGACCAAACCGGCGAAAACTGGCAGTGATTTCATCTAAAACAAATAGATATACATAAATATGTACATTAGTAAGTAAAGTACTGTTCAATGAGAGAAGAAATGGCTGCTACTACATAGACGGCTTTCATGTAGCCACATTGCATCTACTTTTTCAGAATTTCAGTGCCCAAGGACGGGAGTCAATCCAGTCCCAAATATACAACTCATTTTATGTATAAAAACTATTGTGGGCAGATCTTCTAACCCAGTGGTTCTCAACCTTTCTAATGCTGTGACCCCGCAATACAGTTCCTCATGCTGTGGTGACCCCAAACCATGCAACTCGCAGTAAAAACACAGTAAAATTGCGGCTCCGATGGCTTTAGGCGACCCCCGGTTTTGGTTGTTCGACCCCCACTGGGGTCCCGACCCACAGGTTGAGAACCACTGTTCTAACCCAAAATGAATACATACTATCTGAAGCAGGACCCAAAGGCTTTATGTATTGTGCTTTATGTCCTTGTGCAGTCAGAATACAAATCAATGAACCTTTCCTCACCTTCATCGATATCAGGAGGTAATCCACCCACAAACACTTTGCGGGAATAGCGCTCTACTCGTTCCCCGTTCTGATGTGGAAAACAGTGAGGAGATCCTAAGCCACTGTGAAGAGTCTGATCACTTCGACCATCATCCAAAAAGCCATCTTCCATTGGAAAGAGAGAGGACTGGCCTGAAGAAACAAACAGCATGTTAGGTAAAGACTGCACTCTACTAACTCCTCCCTATCAGTACTAGCATAGAAGTAATAAGGGGACGGGGTATCATTCTATTGAGTGATAGGACTGAAACATTCAGACACTTCCAATATTAGTACAAAGCAGAATGTACTGGGCATCATGTGGTTATAACCTTTAAGGGCTTCCCCAGCCTATGGATAATAAATAAAAGAAAGACGAGATTGGTGCAGGTCTAGCACCCGGCCGTCAGTCCTGGGATCAACATAAAGAATGGGGGACAGGAAACATTAAAGTAATGCAGCCCGGATCAGCTGATTAGAGGGTCCCAATATTTGGACCACCAGCAAAATTCATTTATTCAGACCTGGACAAGGTGCACAATTGTCCACATCCCCATTTGGTAGTTAGAAACCTCATTGTTACTGCTGCGTTTCGCATCACTTGTGGTGTAAGCACAGACCTTGACCAACAACTCAGTGAAACTTCTCCATTAGACCTCCCCAAGGTCCTTCAGACCAGTCTACCTATGAAAGGTTATCAGGTCCATAATTAAAAAAGCATGAAGGCCACTCCCCTATGAAGACCACTTCTGTATTCTATTTTAGTTGTGTTCATTTTATTACAAATGTAAGTCTGTTTTTTTCTAAATGTAAAGTCCAGGAAGCCACAGCTTCCATAGAGGACAAGGCCCCATTGTCTTAACACATGAAAGCCTACTGGACACAACACTACTCAGGCCAAGCTGCAATAAAGATGCCAATTTATTATCCCTTGTTATAAACCATCAGAAGATCAGAATTTATTTAAAATGAAACAGACTTTCCACTGTTATTGGATCAGAAACATTTTGGAGCAAGTGCTATGACATCCATATATGCCCCTGCTGCTCGGCTCTACTTCAGACTCCCTGTGTATACGCTACAATATATTTGTAAGTAGGACTGGGAGCCCCCAGGTCACGTGGGAATGGCTACAGCCCATGACATCAATTCTGAATCCTGCTCCATTCCCCATATCTGTATTGGCCTACATCATAACACCCAGGTTTCCTCTGGTTTCCCCCCACACTCCAAAACATATTGCAGGTTTATTACATTGTGAGCCCCATTGAGGCCAGGGACCGATTTAGCTCTGTGTAGTGCTGCACAATCTGTAGGCACCATATAAATAAATGAATTATTATTATAACCCTATACTGCACTGGTTTTTCTCTTTTTTTCTATTCTTTTCTCTACACAGAGAAGTTGTCTACTGACCAAGCATCAGCGAAACGCGCGTCGGGGTGTAATTCACTGGCCGCCCTCCTTGGATTGCCCACGTCTCACTATGCCTTCGGGTGAGTGCATTTGATATATGCGGATTCAGTGAGGCCGGAAGGTACCTCCGGTCCTCATCTTGGCTGCTCTACTATCTGATACTTATATCCCGGTTTGCCTTACTTGTTTCTGTATCTTATTTTACGTTGGAGACTACAGATATTTATAGATTATGGGGCTTCTCTCTGTGGGGGGGGGGGGGGGGGTTTGTTCTCTGTGGTTGCCCCTTATTCCATCTGGGCCACTTGTGTCCCCTTGTACATTATACTGCATAGGTTTTGTTTATATTTGTGTATTGACACTGTAATAAAGGATATATTTCATTTTTTAGGGTTTGTTGCAGCTTCCTTTCTTCTCTTCCCCATATCTGTATTGGCCTACATCATAACAGCCAGGTTTCCTCTGGATCCTCTGGTTTCCCCCCACACTCCAAAACATATTGCAGGTTTATTAGATTGTGAGCCCCATTGAGGCCAGGGACCGATTTGGCTCTGTGTAGTGCTGTGCAATCTGTAGGCACCATATAAATAAAGGAATTATTATAATCCTGTACTGAACTGGTGGCTCTGGACACAGATAGAGAACTGTAATATTTCTTCTCTTTTTTTCTATTCTTTTCTCTATACAGAGAAGTTGTCTACTGTATTATACAGCATCATACCGACCCAAAGAAAAAAAAAGAGGAAGATTAATTTTTAGGCATCATGTGTGTATTACAGGCCACTAATAGGGGAAAGTAACCCCCAATGTCCATAGGAAATGAGGAGCCACGTTGCAGAGAGTAGGACCTGATCTATCTTTTACAACGCTAGTGCTCAGTGCATGCTAGACCTCAAGGGGGCTGTGAATTAGCTGCCGTTTTGGGGATAGCTTATGCCCCACATTTAGGGTTAGGTGAATGAGTCCTAACAGAAAACAGCCTAGTTGTTATGGGGTAAAAGAATAACTTTGCAGTAGAACTCTTTTACCAGAGACTGCTGCACTGAAACAAACTGCAATGGCCTCCCCTTTTGTAGAGGGAAATTTCCCATGTGCTTGTTGTATCTGCAGTGTGTGATTTCTCCCGCTCTTATACATCAGTTACATTGGCATCGTCTATCACGTACAATGCGCTTTATGTTAAGAAATCCAAGAATAATGGAACAGGTTTTAAATGATACAGTGACACATAATATAGATTTTACCTTATTGAACTGCCAGCCCCCTTTGGGAAGAGTAAAAATATTCTTTTTAGAATCCCCCCTTTTATGTAAAATCTCACCCGTTTACTAAACTAAAAAAAATAAATAAAATGTCATGTGAAAATGAAGAGTCAATTTTTGTCTGAGAGGAGTCACTTTTAGAGGCTGGAGTGTCACTTCAGATGCCAGTATTTTAGGCTTTATGGAATCTAAAATGGCTCTTTAAACAACATCCAGAGTTACAGTTAAAGACAGATGTAAATTGGACCTTTATCTGCAACTCATAGTTCCAAAGTGAGAGAGTGAGTGAGATTTCACAAAAAAAAAAAAAAAAAAAAAAAAAAAAAGAGGGAATTCTAGAAATGACATTTTATTCCCTAACATCATGGTTCTTCAGCAGGAGTATGAAGAGGGATCAGAGGCTGAGCGCTCTTCATACAAAATAGCGGGTTTGCAGAATAATACAGCAAACACCCACTACCAATAGGTTAATGGGAGTTAACCATTTAAATGCCACCGTCAATATTTAACCATTTAAAGGAGCTAGATTGTTGCCCATGATTCCTTCCCTATGAGTTTCTGTGAAAGCCAGGAGTCTATGCGAGATTCCCAGGCCTATCATTCAGCATGTGACGGAAAATAGTCCCCAAATCGCCACAACACAAACTGTTAGTCCCAAAATGGTAGCAATGAAAAAATCTCAACTTGCAAAAATGACACCTTAAACCGGTCCATACATAAAAGAAAATTCTGCAAAAGATTATATTTTTTTAATATCTACTAAAATATAATAAAAATATAAAGTTGGTATCTCCCCATGATCATATCCACCCAAAAAATAAAGGGAAGGTGTCATTTGGAGCAAACACTAAGAGCGGGCCCAAAAGAAAATGGTGCAAATGTGTTTTTCCAGCTTCCCATTACACGTCATGGAATATTAATTACCATTACTAGGAAGTGCAATTTTAGGAAAATAAAGTGAAAATAGATGGATTGGTAGTTGGGCTTGTTACGGGGATAAGCTGTGACTGGAAGAAGTATTGCTGTGTGTTACCACGAGTGGAGAAGCTACTTGGGGTACAGCTCTCGAGATATGGCTGCAGTGACAATGTTATCTAGAGATGTAATTCATTGCTACCATCTGCTCTACAAGGCAATACCAAGAATTTACATTGGCTTTACACAACTTCATTACTGACTACTTCAGCATATATTGTAATTAAATGATATTATGCATGAGGCTCCTGTGAAATACATGTCACAAAACCTGAAATGACACCCTTCCCACCACCCAGAGAGTTGTATCTTTACTGTTCCCTTTAAACAAAATAATGTGCTATACTATGTAGAATGGGTGCATTACCTCCCACCCCCAAATCATGAAGTTCATCAAAAGTATGGTTTGTACTATGGGATATTAAAGAATGTATTTTTAATTTTTCCAGTGGTTAAATCATTTTTGCAGCTTGTTGAAATTAATCCGTCACATTAAAATGCAGTGTAATCTGCAGCATGCAGTATGTCATGAAGTCCTATCTGCAGACAACATGTTATAGAGCAGAGGGAGATGAACAGATGTAGTGTCCTATCAGCAGGAAGCATGTTATAGAGCAGAGGGAGATGAACAGATGTACATAGTGTCCTTTTTGCAGGCAGTATATTAAAGAGCAGAGGGAGATTAACATATGTACATAGTGCCCTACCTGCAAGCAGCATGTTGTAGAGCAGAGGGAGATGAACAGATGTACATAGTGTCCTTTTTGCAGGCAGTATGTTAGAGAGCAGGAGAAGCGGAGCAGAGTAAATTTTAGAGATCTGGGAATAGATTGATTAATAAATTTGTGTTCACCACTGGACTCTTCAGCCTAGAATGGTCATATTAGTGATCGATAGCACTCAGTGTTGAGTAAAGAAATATTGTGCTTACTGGTAATAATAGGAATGTGCTATTTATCGGAACAGCAAAATTAACCTAACCCTGTAAAATGCTGGCCCTACATGACAGATTTTGGGAAGTCCTAACTATCCCAGATCCAGCGGGTCAGTCCTGGCTTTTGGACTGTCCACACAATGAGAGGGGGAGCTGTGACAAGGGGGTGGAGGGTGCAATAAGAGTGGGAACTGCATTTTTTGGTGTACTTTGTTCATGCTGCAGAGTTGTGGCGCACTGTGGGCACTACCACGGCCCTTTAGGTGGACATTTTCCCCTGTCTTGTCAGAGACCGTGCAGCAGTGACACAGAACAGGCGTAGACACTTTATACATGTACAAGCAGTTTGCAGGTTCTTTCTAGACGATTCCGGAGTTCTCCGCAGTTTTGGCGCGTGGTACACAATAAATAGTGGCTATCCTGCCATTACTGAAATCTAGCACGTAAACATTACTAATAGTCAGATTGTGTGGCTGCCAAGCTCTTTGTCAGTCAGCAAAACAGAAAGCAAAGATTGTCATCATCCTTCCAGAAAGTAGTATTTTACTAAATGACAGGCTAGTAATGTAATCTGCCGCTTATCACTGACATTAGAAACATTGCTACAAGATGGAAAAGCAGAAATATTACCTCTCCTTCGCCCATATGTCCTCGCTGCGTGTCAGAGAAAGAAAAGAACCTTTCAGATAATGTTATCAAGATGAGAAAATCGAATTACATCCTCGCTACAGTCACTTACTGGCCTCGCTGAAATGGCCGGATTTAGACATTATTGTAGCCAGCACTGGGTATTAGCACAGCAGAAAGACACAAGAATGGAGACACCCCAAATACACATGGCGAGCATTTCACAATGGGACATCTTTTATCCACAGAGACCCGTCCATTCATGAGACCTGGGGCCATAAGTCTGATCCACCTCCTCATCTCTATGGGACAGGCAGAGGTTGCCCGGCACAATGCTCGGCCATCAATGTCCGTCCCGTAAAGCTAAACGGAGAGGCCGCAGATGTGTGCAAGCTGCCCATTTCTTGGGGAACCCCTTTCCATACATTGGACATAGCTGTAGTTACTGAGAACTCTACATCTCTTGTTATAGTAACACTGTATTGTAAGAGTCAGGCATAGACATGCTAACAGTGATAAGACGGAGATGACCAGGTTCTTGGGACCCATCAATCTGGTCCAGGTGCTAGTATGAGATATCGGGCATCATCTTTCCCCTCTCTCGCTATAAGATGGACATCACATGAGGCAGAATGTAGTCACAGGGGTAGAAGAACATTCGGAATAACATACAAGTACACCATTGATCCGTAGAACAGCCCCATGGGACAGAGCTGTATAGCATACGTGTCATGTAATAATGTGCCACCCACTGCAGGATCATTGGCATTCTGCTTTCAGCGGGCTCCTCTTGGCAGCCCTCTGTCCTGTAGCCATTAGTATGCATGGCTTGTGAGGGCTGCCTTGGATTGGATTGATCTTGCAGGGTGAGATCATAACACAGGTCAGAAGTTTGGTAATGTGGCTCACCATAAAGATGTCTGACCCCTCCACCAGAAGAAAATGTGCTACCTTTTGTCAGATCTCTGTCCAATATGTGCTGCCTGGTTTTCCCACTGCTAGAGGGAGTCCCCCGTGCATCCATGCGCAGGGGCATCAAGGTTTCATTCTTAGGTCTCCACACAGAAAGGTTTTATGGACACGATACCATATAAGAATATGATATGTACATTTATGTCTAGGACAAACCTGTAGACCCCCCATCAGAAAGACAGACCTAGAAAACCAGATTTATCAATGAGATAACATGACATGAACCAGACCCACACATCAGGGCAGAAGAAAGAAGAATTCGGTGGTCCCTTGTTCGGTGCATCCCTACATCGTACCGTCTGCAGCATTCGAGTGATGGAGCTGGTGATCATGAGCGTCACTGTATGATTGTTATGGCATACTTTAAAGTGAACCTGTCAGCAGGAATGTCTTGTTCAGCTGGTGACAAGTTCCTATAGCCTAGGGCGGCCCTTCTTAAACATGCCTTTGTATTCTGAATCATTTCATTACTTTATATAAGTTTCATTCACATTACCTGGCTCCTTGCCAGCACCCAGTGGCGATTCATGGGTGAGGGAAGCTGCACCCTGTGTGTGCCCGTTCACCTCATGCAGTCTCCCTCTCCTCCACACCATCCCCCTCAATGCACATAACAGGAATAGGGGAGGGAGCTGGAAAAGTGTGGAATGGCGGAAAACGACACAGGCAGCAGCTTTCCCCAGGACTCAACATATGCTGAAGTAATGTGAATTAAGCTTATATAAAGTATTGAAATTATTCAGAATGCTGACAAAGGCATTTTTAAAATCAGTATAGCATAGGAGATAAGGACCTGTCACCAGCTAAAAGTGACATTCCTGGTGACAGGTTCACTTAATATTCTGTACCTGGTCACATTGAAAAGAACGTTTCAACAAAATCTGAAAAGTAAATAAATAAAACACTGAGGGGGGCTGCTACGGTATTATAGTGACTAGTATAGCTGCATGCAGGGATGCAATGCAATGCCCAGTGAGCTAGCTTGGCCCAATCATATCCACGTGTCCAGTGAGACGCACACGATTGGTTACCAGCACTGGGGTTTGCATATATTATATTACACAAAACACGGGTGCTTGTTGCCGAACACATGCATTTCACTAAAAAAGAATATACGATCATGCTGAGCCCTGTTCCTGGGTATTTGCATTATGTTTGTAAACGCAAAGCAAACGCCATTTGTCATCGCACCCAGACTGATCTGTGTAACATGATGTAAGACTGTGCCTACTCCTATAATTAGGATAATCATGGAGATTAATTGAATGGTTTTTGTAGCTAATCCCAGCACAGCTTTCATTTTGTATCCTGCTCTGCTATAGAGTATCAAAGACAGATTATGATCTGCTGCAACCTACTTGTGTACAGCCCATGGAAACAGAACCCAGCAGACAGGGAGTCCCATCTTATTTTGGCTTTATGTGAAGACTCCTGTCCTGTGCACCCCGTTCAGCCCATGGGATCGGCCGAAAATACTACTCATTAATGTCTGTTCTTCAGGTTCTCCATCTAACCCATTCAGGTCACGTCCAATGAACAGATTTACCTACTAGTCTTTAGGGTGGGCACACATGTAGTTTATGTGAAATTATTAAAGAGTATGAGCATTGTGCAGGGCAATATACAGTAAGCTTTGTGGACTTACCCTTCCTGTTTCTCAGAAAATGTTATATCTATATGTTATATAAGTAATGTCATTGGAGCACTGGGGGCAGAGCCATCCTTGCTGGTGCACTGGTGTTCTGTCTGTAGGAGCCATGGGTCATGTGACTCCCCAGCAGCAGGACCCCAGACATTGGCCAGGTCAGGGGCTGTGTGCTCATTACTTTATGCCCACCCCCGTCAAGAACACCATTCCCATGTCAGTGGTTGGAGGAGTGCACAAGTGTCTTTGGCGTGCCCCTCTAACCACTGATGGGTTGTAAGCTTTCTCGACATTAATGCTGAGTGAATACTTAAAACCTGATTTGAATGCAGTAAAATATAGGTAACCAATTACGGGCAGCAAGGTGGCTCACTGGTTAGCATTACAGCCTTGCAGTGCTGGGTACCTCGGTTCAAGTACCAAGATCAACATCTGCAAAGAGTTTGTATGCTCTAGGTCAGTGGTGGCGAACCTATGGCAAGGGTGCCAGAGGTGGCACTCGGAGCCCTCTCTTTGGGCACCCAGGCCATCACCCCAGCACAAAGGTCTCCATTCAGGACTCAAGACCTAAATCAAGGAGGTGTGGACTGAGCTTGATTATCATTGTAGCCCCTTCTCTGGACCTGTGATTCATCCTGTTAATGGGACTTTAAAGGGAAACTACAATAATGATACGAGTTTCTCCTTCTTTCTCTTGTATTGGTGTCCTCAGGGCGCCAATTCGTTTGAAACCTGTTACTTTAATTTGGCATTTGGCCCGTTGTGAAAAATATGTGGCTTTGCTTGTAGTTTCGGCACTCGGTCCCTAAAAGGTTCGCCATCACTGCTCTAGGTGTTTCCGTGGGTTTCCTCCCACACTCCAAAACATACTGGTAGGTTGCTTAGACTGTGAACCCCATAGGGACAGGGACTAATTTGGCGAACTGTGTAGCTCTGCATAATCTGTGTGCACTATATAAATAAAGGAATTATTATTAGGGCATTGTACAAAACATTACCAGGACAAGTACCAGAAAAGAAGAAAACATTGTGCATTGATTACTACATGAAGAAGCTGAGGTAATGCTGCCATTTATACTGTAACTATGGATATGACAGTGCACTATGCAATGAACAACTGTGTTTAATCCAACTTTACAACATGGTTGTAAATATATGTAGGGTCGACTGAATGGGGCCCTATACAGCCATATGAGCACTATATGGCGTTCAGTACCAGACAAGATTATAGCTTGCATGCCTAAATCCAACCCATCATGTTGTAGCAATGTTATAGAAGTACTTTTTATTGTGTACTTTTCTGTAACCTTGTCAAAAAATGCAGAAAGCAGGGAGCGCTTGGCCCTGCAGGCGTTATCCAGTTAGGAGGGTATGTATCCGGCCCTATAGAAAATGTACCAGCTGCCAAGTGTTATTACTGCTGGGAAGGGAGGACGAGCAGGAATTCCACCTAAAAATAAAGGAGCAGAAGCTCTGGGGAAGGGAATCCTAGTGAACACTAGGCTACTGTTTATAGGGAATAAGGAACCAAGAAAGGAGAAACTACACGGATAGAATTGTAATGTGTGTAATGAGAAGGAACTGCTATAATGTTCAAGGGTTAATGAAGGATTTGGGATTGAGAAGTAATAGAAGCAGAGACGAGAACAATCAATGAGTTTATTAATATGGAGTAATACAGAGACATTGCAGGAGTCCTCTGCCCTGTAGTAGGACAACTGCTGGGTCATGGTACAAGGTAAAGAAACTAAAACTTATCTAATGTACAAAAAGCAGAACTGGAGACCATGGATATCCTATACATCTCACACAACAGTTTTATCATGGAAGGTTACAATTCATGAGATGGTCCGACTGTTGGGACCCTTAGCCATCACAAGGAAGGTCCCCTTTTCCCAATTTTGAATAAAGCAGGGGCTTACAAGTTTACCGATACCGTACTGAACTACTATGGGACTAGGTGTTTAGGAAACACATTAACTAAACTCCACAGATGTATTGATCATGTCTGAACCACCCCAGAAGTGGAAACAGTGCTGCGTGGGGCACTAAAGAAGCTTTAAGGCTGCGTTCAGACAACCTTGCGGCCGTACATACGTCCCCGCTGATGGTAATGGCCGCACGGAACGATACAGTAGGGATAGGATACGTCCCATCTTTCCCCATAGTATGGCCCGTATGCTTTTCTATGGAGAGGGGGCCTCCTAGCACTGAACATTTGGGTAAATGCAGCCCAACACCTTTTCTCTTTGTCAGTAAGCTGCCTTCAGCCTAAGCAAACGGACCCTTAAAGAGGATCTGTCACCTATAAAAATGGCACTAGTAACTTACTAAAGTAAGCAGCTCTTAGTGCTACAACAGATGCAGCAGTGTTACACTGCTAGCGTTATCGGAAACCTCAGAGCAGTGTCTGCCAGTGTTATTAAAGTGATCCGGCATATTCATGAGGGGGCGGGGCCTGGCAGTCACCACCAGCCTATGTAGTTTGAGCGCGGTTCAGAGTTCCTATTGTCAGTGTCCACTAGCTTAATCGGAGGTTTCCAATACCGCTAGCTGCACCTGGTGCAGTTTTTACAGGTGACAGGTCCTCTTTAAAAGACACCACCACCAGGATGAAAGACTGTATACAAATGAGCCCGAGGGGTGAGCCTGGAAGCACTCAGGCTCATTTTCAAACAGTCCTTCATCCTGGTGGAAGATGCCCTTTAAGTTGGCCCAGCTCTGCAGGTTTGGAGTCCTTGCCTCATATAGACTTGCAAGCACTATGAAGCAAAATGAAAATGTCACACACATATTTACCATAGTTTTAATAATAAAAATTCTGCCTATGGCTTGTTTTTTTTCCCCTCATATGTGTGAATAGATTTTGATATAATAGATATTGCAAGTCATTTTTATTTTTTGCATGGTTGTAGAAATATCATTCACGTATATGGTATGTAGATATAAAAGCAGCAATGATTATTTTTACAACCATGTAAAAAAATTAAAATAAAAATGAATTGCAATATATTAAACCCAAAATGATACCAATAAAATCATTCACACACATATGAGGGAGAAAAAAAAAAACAAGCCATAGGCAGAAAATTGTAATTATTGAGTATCAAACTTTGTAAAGAGGTTATGAAACCATTTAGAAACTAAACGATATATTATTTATAAAAACTTTATTTTAGTAATGTGTAAATTTCCTGCAGAGACTACTATGGCGTGTACTAGCCTGGCCGGGCACTGGGGGCTAAGGCTACTCCACAGAGAATTTACACAGTAATATAGACAGCTATAGACACATTACACAGCAACTATAGAGATTATATACAGGGTGTACATACAGGTTACTGAATGGAGGCCAATTATGCGGTGCCAAAAATATCCCTTTCTACTGTATACTCAGGAGGGTTCTCTTTGAGCAACAAATTCATGCTCGTGAAAGCTTCACGTCATGCAAGAGGCCTTCACACCACATATCACAGGAAAGCTTCCGCCACATACAACACACATATCCATTTCATTCAACCAACTATTGCAGAAAAAAAAAAAAAGTCTCCCTTTGTGTAGAAAGAAGGTCAATAAAAAACTAATTAAAAAAAAAGACAGCATTCTGTTGGGAGGCAAACCAGCTGTGAACCTTGTGCCCCAAAACACCTTGTTACATCTAGGGTCACTATAAAAGACACACAACACCACCGCATGTCTAAAGCAGAGGCCAATAAGAAGCATTGGACTCATGTCTGGTGCCTGCGTGATGATCCAGGTGATGGTCAAGAGACTCGGGTAAGGCCGGCGGCACACATGGCGTTTTGAACCCGGTTTTGGGTGGTTTTTAAGCAGTCCATTAAAAAAACAGATACGTTTTCGAAAACGCATCCGTTTTTGACCCGTTTTAATTAAGATAATTTGTAAAACTGGTCAAAAACGCATGCGTTTAACTGACTGCTTAAAAACCGCCCAAAAACGGGCTCAAAGCTCCATGTGTGCCGCCGGCCTAAGTATTAACCCCTAGGGGACACAGCCTATTTTGGCCTTAAGGACGCGGTCCCATTTTTCAAATCTGACCTGTGTCACTATAAGTGGTTATAGCTTTGGAACGCTATGAGATATCCATGGGATTTTGAGATTGTTTTCTCGTGACACATTGTACTTCAAATTAGTTTAAAAATTTGGATGAAATCTTTTGCGTTTAGTTATGAAAAAAAACAAAATTTGGCAAAAATTTTGAAAAATTCTTTATTTTCAACGTTCTAAATTCTCTACTTTTGATGCAGATAGTCATAGCTCCCAAATAAATTCATAACTTACATTTCCCAAATGTCTGCTTTATGTTGGCATGGTTTTTTAAGATTCCACATATTTTACTAGAATGTTATGAGGCTCAGAATTTGGGTGCCATTTTTCACATTTTTTGTAAAATCACCAAAACCCGTACTTAGATGGACCTGATCAACTTCTAATTGACACTGAGAGGCCTAAATAATAGCAAGACTCGTAAATTACCCCATTGTGGAAACTACACCCCTCAACGTATGAAAAACTACTTTTAAGAAGTTTGTTAACCCTTTACGTGTTTTATAGGGGTTAAAACAAAATGGAGGTGCAGTCTGCAAATTGTAATATTTTTTCACAATACACTCATTTTGGGTGGAAAATTAAACATTTAAAATGGATTAAATTAAAAAAGGCTCCACAAAGTTTGTTACCCAATCTCTCCCGAGTACACGGATACTCTATATGTGGTGGTAACTTCTGTATGGGCGCACGGCCGGGCATAGAAGGGAAGGAGGCGCCATCCAAATCAGATTTGCTATGTCACATTGTACAGGCTATAATTTTTTTCTTTTTTTTAATGTGGACCTATAGGGGCTTATTTCTTTTGCCACATGAGATGCACTTTTCTGGTATGTAATTTTGGGGCATCTACAGCTAATTGGTGAGATTTAAATAACTCTTTGTTGGTGGAGGAAATGAAAATCATCAATTTTTAGGAAAATTTTTATGTGTTTTTTATTTGGCCGTTAACCATACCATAAAAATAGTATATTATTTTTATTCTATGGGTCGCCACGATTATGAAAATACTTCATTTATATATATTTTTTATTTTTTACCATTTTTACTGAATAAAAAGTAATTTGGCAAAATTGTTGTTAATTTTAGCATCACCGTCTTTCATATGTATAACTTTTTTATTTTTCACCTCACAAATCTGTTTAAGGGCTTATTTTTTGCAAGAATGATAGCTCTTTTTAGTGGTTTTATTTTAGATTGCGTAACTTTTTAAAATCACTTTTTTTAGAGCATTTTTAAAGGGCATTAATAAAAAATCATCTTTTTCAGAGAGAGTTTTTTTAGGTTGTTTTTTACGGGGTTCACTTTGCGGATCTAATAACAATTCTGTTTTATTATACAGATTGTTACGGACGCAGGGATACCAAATATGTGGGGGTTTCGTGTATTTTATTCAATTGTACTGAATAAAAACTAATTTGGAGAAAATCTTATTCATTTTAGCATCACCATCTTTTTATATGCATAACTTTTTTATTTTTTGGCAGATAAATCTAGTTAGGGGCTTATTTTTTGCGAGAACAGTTGTTCTTTTTAGTGGGCTTATTTTAGAGTGCATAAAATTTTTAAAATCACTTTTTAGAGCATTTTTTATAGGGTATTAATTAAAAATTATCTTTTTTCTGAACGTTTTTTGCGTTTTTTTCCTCCGGCGTTTACCGTGCGGGTCCAGTAACAATTCTGTTTTATTATGCAGATTGCTACGGACGCGGCAATACCAAATATGCAGGTTTTTTTTGTGTTTTTATGTTTTTTTATACTTTATTAAGTTTTTTATGGGAAAGTGACATTTTAGGGGCTTATATTTTATGTATTTATTTTTTATTTATTATAATGTGTAGTGTTAACTGTTTTTGCATTTTTTTTTACTTTTACATACTTGAACTTAAACCAGTGATGCTCTGATCACTGGTTTAAGTCCAATACACTGCTCTACAATACTATTTTATTGTAGAGCAGTGTAAACTGTCTGAGCAAGCTTGCGCATGCTCAGACAGTTTGCAGTCAGACCCGGAAGGGGTCTGGCTGCCATGGAGACCGGGCAGCTCCGGGGCACATGCCAGTCCTCGGAGCTGCCCGGAAGAGGATCGGATCCCCCGGTAAGCGGCACGGGGGATCCGATCCACAGCAGGAACACCCTTACACGCCGCGGTCATGCTTGACCGCGGCGTGTAAGGGGTTAACACCCGCGATCGGAGCCGGCTCCGATCGCGGGTGTTACAGCGCGGTGTCAGCTGTGATAGACAGCTGACAGCCGCTGCTTCTGGTACCGGCTCCGTTCGTGAGCCGGTCCCAGAAGCTAGACGTTATACTACGTCCCGGTGCGCTAAGCATCTAGCCCCGGGGACGTAGTATAACGTCGTGGTGCGCCTAGGGGTTAAAGGTTTTTTTTTTTTTACTTGCCAGAGGAAAAAATAAAAAATGATTTGGGACACTGTGGGTGGTTTAGGGTCCACAAAGCGCCCCGACAGTGGTCGTTCCGCTGCAAACACTGCGTTTGTTTAGTCTCAAGGAAGCAAAGGCTGAGGCTGCAGTCAGACGTTGTGTTATGTTTGTGTTGAACGCATGTGTTTTCAAACAGCGGAAGAGGAGATTGGGCCAATTACATTGCTGTCAACATTGCGCTTGTTAATGCTTTGTTAACACTTTCGTTTTGTAAACACAACGGTGACAATGTAATTAGGCAAATCTATTCTTCAGCAGTTTAAAAACACATGCATGTCCAATTTCTGCAACCCCCACTACTGGCATCCCCACTGAGTTTTTAAGTAGGGGGTTCAGTGCAGGAATGGATGGGGCAGCTGTACACATAGCGGACCTTCACTCCCCTCCAAAAAAAAACACGATGCTTCCTTTCTCAAGATCAGCAAGGGTTCAGGAATTGGTCACTTACAGGCATAAAATGTCATAAAAATGTTTTGACAGAATCACAACTTCACGGATGAGCACCTACACATTAAAGAGGCTGGCCTGGGCTAAATATAGTTATCCTATGTGCAGGCCTCTCACTATTATTGCCCAAATATATACTGATATCATATCCACCGATTAGGCCATCAACATACATCCCCAGCAAATCCCCTTAAGTTATGGACTTATTTAAAGGGGTTGTCTGACTATGTTTACAGGGGCACAACACCTCAGCTCCGGCCCTGTCTCCTGTCCAAGTGCTGTATCAGGGTGCAGAAAGCTCTTCAAGGCCAGAACTGGTTGGAGCTGTAAGACTGCCAAGTCTAGAGAAAGTGGTGAATCAATTCCTCACAATTTTCTAGATCTTGGTTTGTTGTCATTCTATAGAAAGCTGTTCTGCCCCTGTTCATGTGATGTCTCACAGGTGCACAAGGCGTTATATCACATACAGTAATCAGAGCTGTGCTCCTGTGTGACATCACATGACCAATGACAGATTTCTATCCAATGGAAGTAATCATAGAATCTTTCTATAGAATGACAGCAAGCAGAGATCTAGAAAACTGAGGAATTGATACAGAAAATATAGTGTAACAAGATTGATTTGGAAAGGTCCTTCCCGAAAATCCTCTACCGCCAGGGAAGGGATCTCGTTAGTAATCCTTTTCTGATGTGTCTTATAAGCTACAATTCAGTACAAGCAGGCCGCGGGGGGCAGACCCTACCATTATGGGAAGTGTAAAATGTGCACCCACCATTGGTCGATCATTATACTCGCTGTGCTGCTCCACAATCGGACTGTTGGGAACAATATACTGTGGTGTAAGGTCTTGTGGAATACAATTACAGGCGGTCCCCTACTTAAGGACACCCGACCCTTTTTCACCCCTATGACCTCTGGTGAAGCTCTCTGGCTGGTGCCACACGCACCGCTTTGTCTGCGTTTGAAACCGCAGGCAGAACTGCACCCACTGGGGTATGCCGCGTCCCGATCGCATCGGCGTTTCTATGGAAACGCCTGCGATCGGGAACGAGCCGCCGGTGTTTTGCATTAAATTAACACAAAACACCGGCGGCTCATTCCCGATCGCAGAAACGCCAATGCACCAGCCTCTGGATGCTTTACTATAGTCCTAGATTGCAATGATCAGCTGTGAGGGGTCTAATGAAGATTTATTGATAGTCCTTAGACCAATTACAGCAAAAAAAAAAAAAAAAAAAAAAATGATAAAATATACAGTTTCGACTTGCATACAAATTCAACTTGAGAACAAACCTACGGACCCTATATTGTATGTAACCTGGGGACTGCCTGTATTATGTGTACATAACAAAGGCTTTATGGTGCTGATGGTGAGGTATAAAAGCAGCAATTACAAAAAGGTGTTAAATGTATACGTCCCCCCCTCCCCACACGATCTGCCGGCATGCATATAGTACGTTTATTGAGCGGGGATAATGTGACATTTTCCAGCACCTTGTCGGCTTTGTCTGTCTGCAGTCTCCTCCGCTATTCCCATAGTAACACTTCTAGGCCATGAGGCGCGGTATAATGGTGCGCTCTACTACAGCGCCAATCATCTGCTTCATTCTCATTCCTCCACAGGACTATTGTCTCTGATGTGAAGATGAAAGACACCCGAGACGCACACATAGGCCCTTCCACAGGCAGGTCTTGTGGGGAGGTAAACACGGGGGTTAACAATTCACTGTGGGAATGGTCAGGTGTAAACATATGTGTGCCCTATGTATTTATGGGTCAGCGCTTTTCACCTTGTGTCATCTGGCAATATATTTGCAGCCTACTAAACAAATCTCACGTCTAGTTTGGTCCAGATCATCCAGCATCATCCATGGCTCCTGTAATCCTGCTCTGTGGCACAAAGCCAATTCACAAATCCCGAACCGTGCAGAGTCCAGTTTCACAGACCAACCACAGTGCTGGAGAAGGGAGTCTGTGCATCATAGTGATGGATCATGATTAGTGTTTGGCACTTCTGATTTGCGAATAAGGGATTCCTTGCATCAGGATGCATGGAGCGATGCATGAAACAGGACACTGAAAAGCCATATGGAACTGCCTAAGTGTCAGGAGGGTGCGGACACACATACCGCTAGCAAGTTTACAAACACAGCGCCAGTGTACGGGCGCACGCCTTGGCCTGATCGCATATGCGTTTCTATGGAGACGCATACGATTGGTAACCAGTTCCCAGTGTTTTGCATTAAAAACAATGCACCAAACCAGTTTCTGGTTACAATCCCTTGCGTTTTCGTAGAAAGGCCCGTCCCCCCTACGCTGGAGCTGCGAAAACCTTCATAAACCCACTGAACACTGTAGCCATGTGTTTATGCAGCAATGTCTGTCCATATCCCCCCCCATTTTTTTTGTTCTTATCCTACAGACCACCTGACCACTACAGCCACTCACAGGGCTCAATGGTGACCCCAGCTCATCAGAAACTGGGCTGTACAAGGACAGTCATAGGTGGTTTTGTGTCCCCAATAGCCCTGACAGGTCTGCGTTCATTTGGCTTTATGCTAAATGCCGACCATGAAAGGTTCTGTAAGGCATTTTAATTGCATTTCTGCGTGCATCGGTCAACACACATCCCAAAATACACCTGCCTTTAAGGATGCATTTCAAATTAGCTTTAAATCACTTTAAAACGCATTAAAAACGTATCCAAAATAGGAACCTATTTGAAGGAACATTTGAAGGCCCAGGTAAGTAGTAAAATAAAAAGCTACTCTAACTTTTGTTTCACACTAGTCGTTCCCATTTACTGTTTGTACTGTGATCACTTCCACTGAGGCTGCATTTACATACAAACATCTGAGGAGAGGAGATCTACATTGCTGTAAACATTTGCGGTAACAGAATGCAAGTGTTAACAGCAATGTAAAAAGACAAACCTCCGCAGTTGTTGTATTGCGATTCAAAATGCGATGTAAACGGCACGTGTGCACGCAGCCTTACAGAGAGAATCCATGTAAAATATAGTTTATTAGAATTACTAAAAACCTGAGTCAAAATACAGACTTTCAAGATTGTCGATTTCTAGGGATCCTTTTTTAATATCCGCTTGCTAGAAGCTGGGGGTACGTTTGGACTTGAGGTTGTAAAGAATTGTAATACAGTGGATAGAGGAGCCCTTGGTCAGGAGAGATGGCTTATATGTACTATACTATGCATTTGTCGCTTCTTCCTTATAACTGCTGCTCCAAAATAATATGTATCCATGCAAAATCTACAAAACATGCTTGGCGTGTAGTGTAGATATAGAAGTGGGAATGTAGAAGTAGTGGACTCTTACACGGGTGCCCGCTAGGGATTCAGACACCATTACATTTGGTACATGGTAGTTTGGGGCAATGACACAGATTATGCCCTGGTGTCGAGGAGGTTCAGCTAAGTGTTTAAGGAAATCTACCATCAAAACCAAAAATGATAAACCAGGGACACTTACTCATAGATCCAGGAACCGTGACTGTAGTAATCTTCTTATACTTGTTATCTATGGCTACCTTATGAAGCTTTTCAGACAGCTCTTCCTGCTCACTGCACAAGTGCTGAGAGAGCAGAGGGAAACAGTGTAACAGTCTGTAAAGCTAGCCCACTAGGGTAGCTCCCTCAGGCTCATTAGCATAATTATAAAAGTTGCTTTTAGAAGAAAGAAGCTATGGATAACAAATAAGATAAAAACAGTCAGTGTCTGGATCTATGAGCAATTGTCCCTGGTTTAACACAAATTTAGACGGTAGATTTCGTTTAAAGCTCCAATTCCTACCAGTCACTCATCTGAAGAAATATTCAAGCAACATCTTACAAAAATGCAGATAACAATACAAATGGTGGCGCACCCACCAGAAGCGAGACTGAAAGGGGGCAAACACTAAAGATGGAGAAATGAGAGGGCAGAACATGAGAGCCCAGTCAGTAATGCCAGTCAAATCCCCCGAATGTCCACATGCCACATATAAGCTGCTTAACCCTAGAAGAGAAGCAAATTGCATGGAAAGAGGGGGAAAATGCAGAATTTACCTTTCAGTGAATCATTTTCTGCTCTCATGATGTCGATCAGGGAGCTTTCCAGTGAATGCATGTCAAATGTTCTGGTGCGATCCTGCAAAAAGGTCACAGAATATTTAGAAGGAAACCGGAGACGGACAGAACTCCAACAATACACAGGCAGAGTGATGCATCACACATTGGAAGAGACAAACAAGACACTGGTCCTGCAGCATAAAGGGAACCTACTATGAGAACTCTACTATCATAGGTAGATCTGATGGTAGATTCCTCCCCCCTGCCTCTACCCTAATCTGTAATAATAATACTGGAACCTAACTTGTTAATAAAATTAAGTATTTAACATATAAATTAAATGCAGAGGCTACTGGGGCGTGTTATACTAGCCTGGCCGGGCACTGGGAGAGAAGGCTAGTACACACCCCAGAAGCCTCTGCAGGTAATTAACATATTACTAAAATAAAGGTTTTTAGTTCTAGGATTATTACATTACAGATTAGGGCAGAGGCAGGCAGGTTATCTTTAAGGGTGGCCAAGTCTGGCTACATGATCCCTTTAAGGTTCCGGAGAACTTTATACTACCTGGATAACAATGTGTAATATTTTACATGTAGACGCAGGTTTAGAGGAGATGTAGAACGGTCATTGTGTTTAGGACTATTATGACAGCCCCTCCAATCTCTTACTGTTTTTACGGCTGCTAGGAGACAATTTGATGCCTTCTCTTCATACAAGGAACCATTGTCTTACTAGATATGTATAGAGGAACTACAGATAGAGCCAGCTATAAACAAAGTCACGTGAAAAAAAAAAAAAGCTTCCTAAAAACTAACTTAGCAATTAGAACTTGTGTATGATTCCTGACAAGGCCGAGCCCTAAACTCTTCTATCCATTCACACGTAGCCTTGTACTAGTTACATAAAATAACAAGCTTTCAGCTGGCCAGCAGATGCCTGAACATTCAAGATTTGTGCCCAAACCCAAAAGCCCAAAAAAGTACTGTAGCTTGTAAGCATCATATACATATTTACTGTAACAACTGTATGGTCTTTTCAGATCCAAAGAAGCCAATACCAATAGAAAACCAATACGACTGCACTTCCCTACTGTAAGAATTGTGGCCCCAACAAAACAATTGTCTAATAGACTGCAGAATAGTGTTACAGGCTATCCACTGCTGTCCTATACACCTGGAGAACCCACATGACGTGGTGAGGACTGTGCATGGCACTGAGGAGTGACCCTACAAACTTCATCTTATTTTTATCAGTTTTGCTCCATCGCTCCACTGTCCTGTTCCTACAGGTCATTCATTAAAGAAATTCTCCAGAATTTCATTTTTTCTGGGAGCAGTTCGGTCCTACCTCTTCTCCGGCTACAGGGGTTGGCCTCTTCATCTTTTCTATGATTAAATGTTGGGGGCCAGGATGATAATTTAATTACAATATACATCTATTAGGTTGTATTTGTCATGTTTTGGCTCTACATAGTGAGGATACTTGTACTTACAATAGTGGGCTAGGACGTATCCTCCTGAATAGGAGTGACCATCGGCACCAGGCTGTGATTGGCTGACGCTGATGTCCAGGGTGTTTTCCCCTTATATGGACAGCGAAATCACTGGGGCTTCCCAGAGCGCATGCTCAGCGGAGACCAGGGACAGATGCACCACGTTGTATCCAAACCCCCATACATCGCTCAGCAGCAGGATGGATCTACATAGCTAGCTGCCCCTATCCACAGTATATGGTGTATACTATGCGGATGCTTCAGTCTGCCAGTATACGCTCAGCATATATGTTGGTAGCTTGCCTTGAGTATAAACAAAAAAATAAAGATGTGAATGTAGCCTTAGATGTTTCTACAGCGCCCTGGTTCATAAAATATCTTCTCATTAGCTGCCATTCCTATCCGTGGAGGGTCAGTTATGGCAGTGTCATGACCAGTCTGTGCATGCTCTCAGGGACCCCCATTGTAAGGATAGGTTAGGAATCCAAAAACGAGGTGTGAACATAGCCTAGTTTCCAGTACATGGGAGTGCCAGTAATCGCAACGGGAATATGCTCTATTATCTCAATGCTAAATGTGACAATGTGCTGCCTAACTAAGCTTGCCCCAAATCTACATTACAGCCGCATTAATCTTTGGTATAGCAGTACCATCTCCTATGAGACATTGTCCTACATACAGGCGTGTTACCACAGAAATCAATGATTGCTTGCAGCGGTGACCTGCCCTTAAATCCTCAAATCACATCACACCACCACCACAAGGGGGCAGCAGAAGGTGCTGCGCGGTACAGGTATGGTCTTCTCAGGGGATGCTCTGCTTTTATTTATACTGTCCCAATGCTGCAGAAGAGCAGCAGTCAACACGATATGGTCAACCCCTTTAAGAAACATCTGTGGGATTCTCCCAGACCATGCAGCAGAGTGTCATCCATCAGTCGAGAAGTGACTGACAGAACAGTTCTCTGCCATTTCCTGACATGTAGGGAAAACAGGAAGTAAGGAGAAGTATGAAGAGACGGCACATCACAATATGTGAGGGAGGGGGAAGGTTATAGGTCACAAATGCCTCGAGATTTCGCCTGGAACTGATTGCAGTTTCAGCCACAGGTTTTGGTGCTGCTTTTGTGCCATTCTCCGACAAATAAACCACCTTGAAAACTGCAACTACAAACGGCTATGCTGCAGGTTTTTTTTTTTAAGTGACAGATGCAGGGGATTTATGTCAAAAAAATTCCAAAAATCTGCAAGTAATCCAGATCATGTGCATTTACCCTCAAATGCTGACACAGGATTGTGAAGAGGAGGAGGGGGAGGTGTCATACAGAGATCTCTATACATATTCCTGACAATGTGGGAGCAAAGGAGACAAAGTTGTCAGGAATATGTATAGAAATCGCTGTAGGATGTAGAAATCTCTGTATGATGCTTTATTAAGCAACAAAAAAGAGTTTTGCTTTTATTTTTGTATTTGAAAAACTGACACAGATTTATAGGAATTGTATCTTCATGCAGGATAGGAGTAACGGTTTGGAACAGCGGTGGACAACCAGTTTACGGGGAACTTGTTTATTTGAAGCAATTGACAAACATTTAGAACGGACAAGGAACAGGTTGCACAAGAAACATCTTCCTGGCCAGATTTTCCTGTTGCTTATCTCTCGCAGACACTGATGGGAAAGGCTACCAGGCACTTAGCTCGAGACAAGCCTCCCACACTTGAGGTGAAGTCTTATTTCTGACCACCAAAAAATTAAAAAAAACACTCCATAATTGGAGAACAGAACATGCACAGGACTAAGGACCACAATAGGAATATGGCTTCATGAAAGATGGATGGCAAACATCAGGGTCTTCTTCTCCATACGTTACAGTGTCCTGTATACAGCAGCAGCCCTGATGAATACATAAAAGTGCATGTATATGTAGCCACCTAGACGTTAGATCTCGGAAATTCACCTCCTACTTTACAATCTACAGGAGGCCATGCGAGTTCCTCATCTGACAGGCTTTCACATGAGCCACGGCTCAATATCCCTCTACTGCAACGTATTCGCCTCCTCCTCCCCCGGAACAGTTCACAGACCCCTCCCTGACCTGTCGTAACCTGTTGTGGATGAGACACTGGATTCACTTTCAGTCTGCATAAGAAACTTTCACTGAAAGTCTACAATCCCAGCCATATATTTATCAGCATGCAAAAAATAGAAATTTAAAAATCCTCAAATTAATTTCACCAAATTATAAAAAAAGTGATATTTATAAAACACGTTCTACAACACATTACAATGCAGCCGTGTAGTGAGCCTAGTGATGTACGAGATCTTGGCAGAGAATGGAAAAGTCAATGAATAAATAAAAACAGAGGCAAGAAACCCTGATGAAGCGTCGTTAAGGGCGAGTGGGGCGCTATCCAGGAGCATAGTGGTGGCCATGCTCAGGAGGACCTCCCACCCATCACACCCTGACGTTCAGCCTCTGCTTTCCTTCTAAAAAGATAGCACCTAGTTTTTTTAAGCATTTACACTATTGCTTCTTCCTCTGCTTTGATATCAATCCCATGATGCTGGAGCGCAGCACTGCAAGGGCATCTAGAGTTATCTATAGATTTACCTACTGGGAGGACAGAAGAATTATCCTCCTTAAAAAGCCCAGAGACTACAATTACCCCAAAGATGTAGCCCTATTCATATTGGTCAGTAAGTTTTAATACAGCTTTAAACCATCTTGACCCCCCCCCCCCCCCCAATAATCATGTGCCTTCAGAAAATAACATCTTGGGCTACACAACAGTGTGCTCACACGGGCCAGAACTTAGCCATAGCATGCGTCTGGGAGATCTCTTCCCTCTCCATAGAAAGCTGAGCAGCCTTGGCCGTCCGTCTCAGTCATGGTCCAGTGAGACACACCGTGACTGCGTGTAATAGACCTCTATGGGGACCAGGATTTGGATACAAATTGTGCTGTCGGATCACTGTCACCAATTACGGTCGTGTGAATGAGGCCTTAGATCACTTAAAAGAACGTGCCAGGATCCATAGTAGTTTAGCCAATGGAAGAAAGAAAGGAAAAAAAAAAAAAAAAAAAAAAAAAAAGGTAACCGTCTCTTTAAACCAACAATGTATTATGCTCAGCAGGGGCTAATTCAGGGCACAATTTCTGTCAATCCTTCTGTTACTGGATTTTAAGTCTTCTTAGACTAAGCTTACATCTTATTTTTCTACACTATGGAGGTACACGTTGATAATATTGCCATTTTAATCCCTATGCATTCAGAATATTAAAAAATACACAAGCTGGGCTATATTTAAATGTGATTGGCCTTGTTCTCTCATGTTTTTGGTAATATGTGTGTAAGTGTGGTGGGGCAGGAGATTAGGTAATTTACCAATATATATCTATCTATTAATAGTTCTGTTCTGCTTTCTTGATATGCGAAGTGAAGATTTCTGTCTTTTACCTCATCAGTCAGACGTCCCTGACCATAAAATGGCTGCAGATGGAGGGTCATGTGATCTCTGTCCATGAACAATCACCCTGACAGGACCTTGATCTTCTATTCATGAATACTATCATAAGATCCTGGTAGGGTGATTGTTCAAGGACAGATAGCGATCACATCTGCAGCCACTTTATATTTGGGAATGTCTGGCTGATGATGTATAAGATAGGAGGCTTGACTTCACATATCAAGAAAGCAGCAGAACCATTAATAGATGTAAATTGGTAATTTCCTAATATCCTGTCCCCCCATACATTACAAAAACATGAAGTAAAGTGGCCAACCCCTTTAACTTAAAGGAAACCTACCACTTGTAGTGGCAGGTTTCCGATGGCAATACCGGGCACCAGCTCAGGGTGAGCTGGTGCCGGAGCTTATTTTTGTTAGTGTTTTAAACCGTGGTATCGCGGTTTAAAACACTTTTTAAACTGTATAGCTGGCGCAGGCAGGTACGCGCTCGGCGCTTACCATGCGCGCGGCTCTCATTCACTTCCTATGTAGCCGCGCGCACGGTAAGCGCCGAGCGCGTACCTGCCTGCGCCGGCTATACAGTTTAAAAAGTGTTTTAAACCGCGATACCGCGGTTTAAAACACTAACGAAAATAAGCGCCGGCACCAGCTCACCCTGAGCTGGTGCCCGGTATTTCCATCAGAAACCTGCCACTACAAGTGGTAGGTTTCCTTTAACTTTTCTTTCCTATGCAGAGGGATATTGGAATATGTATGTGATGAATGCTATGCACACTGCAGATTATTCCACGGTCACAGTAGTTATACAAGTCGTCTTCCTCAGAAATCCCTCCCAGATACTGGACTTGCTGACTAATCGCTATTTTCTGACAGCAAGCTTTCCTCCTCTAATACACAACTGCATTAACTTGTTTCTCGGCATGCATTAGTAATAGGAAGAGATACAAACGCAGTTTTATTACATAAACCTGGGAGTATCACATGTAGAAAGCCGAGAAGGAGATGGTGAATATCTCACTACACCTAAAGAAAGTACAGAAAGAAATCCAAATATCTCATCTACTACATGTTGGGCGGAACAAGATTATAACATCATTTCTTCCAATTGTCTCGAAGATGCCTCTTCTAGGGACACGTGGTAAAATTACCCTTTTCCACTCCAGCCAACAAATAAAAAACCCAACATTGGATTCTTACAAGTAACCAATGAAAGAATACAGTGTTTTACACCGGGTACTAGCATCCATAACCAGCAAGGTGACTCTTCATCATGCTGTCAATCTGATCAATAAAAAAAAAGGCAGGATTATGGGAAATGGAATATGCAAATACATTTTCCAGGATGAGATCCGGAAAGCTTTGCTTCATGGCTACCTTGTAAGGTAGTCCCCTTTGACTTCAGGTCATGCATGCTGTTAAGGGGGCTGCCTCACAAGGTTACTACGAGGTAATGTTTTTCTGAATAATGTAACTGGAATATTCTCCAGGATCCCCCAGGTGAGCATCAATGGCTTCACGTCTCCACATGCCTTTAATGGCAAAGTTACTTCCATAACATAAGAGACAGGATAGTAAGGAAATGTATCACCGCATTACACAGCTAAGGGCAGGTAACAGGGGACCCACCACCACCAACAGGTTAAAATGTGCGCAGAAAACTTCTTTTTGTCCTAAAACAAATTGGCTAAGAAACAGATGGTAGTTAGTGGCACCTCTCAAAGCCATTCCAATGGGGTGCCCCACATTTATTAAGGCTTTAGACCTTTTGTTTTTTTTTAGATTTTTGTGAGCAGTACGACAAAAGGGAGTAAATTTGCAAAAAATAAAAATAATAATTTGTGCTCCAAAATTACGCAAAAACGGTTTTCAGGTGTAAATAATATATGTTTCAAAGTACAACTTGACAGTCCTAGGCCTATTGCCCACTATCGTGTTTGATGTGTGCAACATCGTATACCTTCTCTAACATCCGGCTGACCGCTCTAGAAAGCATGTGATACGAGTGATGTGAGCTGCACGCCCTCTGCCTCACGGGCAATAGGCCTTAATCTACTCTAGATTTGTCGTCCAGCATTAGATACAATGGGACTGACTACCTCAATAAGACTGGAAATGCCAGCCGACCATGGTTGTGGAACCATTTTTGGAAGAAAACAGACATCTTTTTTAACCCCTGGACAGCACCTGCAGGCCTACTATGCCCAACAGAAACAATTCCCTCTATCACATGAACAACAGGCCCGTCAAGTGAGAGGCATTGGGCGACACAGAGGACAGGATAACACCAAAGGTAGTAATATAGCACATAGATTCAAAGAGGAGTTCATAAGAAACAGAGGACAGAAGTAATAGAGGAAAAAAAAAAAAAAGTCTACCTTTGTTCCATCCCTGGGTCCAGTTTGCAAATAATCTAACTTCCCCAAACTAGTCATGGCCAAACTTCCCGTTTTCTCATACCCAGAATTGTGGGCTCTCGCACCATGACTAAACAAAGTGCAGTAATAAGGTCACCTTACTGTGAGGACATTGTAGGCAGCACGTGTTTAGTCCTGAGCATGCTGGGATTGATGAAACGAGAAGTATACAACACCATCTCTGAGGACTCTGGCATTTGCTCCAGTTATGGCCTTTTAGGTTTTTCTTAAATTTTAGGGAAAAAAAAAAAAAAAAAAAAAAAAAATCTACTTCAAGCTGGGGTCCTGACCACTAATCAAATTCAAGATATGGTAGTCAGGGCCTGGGTTAGTGGGCAGCAAACTGGGTATTTGCCCTCTGCATGTGGACTTTGTGGGCAGAGGATGTATTGCTCATTTAATTTAATATCTATCAATTGATCTCTCCTCTACTGTATCTATAAATCTATATCTTTCATATTTAACTTCTATTATCAATCTACCCATCATCTGTCTATCTACTATAAAATTCTCCTTCACTCCCATATTACAGACTGTTATCATACTACTGCTTGTAACAGGGCTAAAGGCAGCCTCTTACTAAAATATTTATTCGGGGCCCCAATTTTGAATATTTCCCAGGGCCCCACGTTGTCCAAAACTGGCCCTGATTGTAGTTATAAACCCCCTGGCAGATCATGGTGGCATAGCTTTGATTTGGAAAGCTCTGTGCAGCGCTGCGTTATCTGTGTGCGCTATATAAATAAAGGAATTGTTATTTTTATTGGGCACCAACACAGCGCAGGCGTTGTGCGTGCCTTGTGAATGTGCTGACCGCACACGGGCGAGGGGGGCAATGTGTGCCTTTGTTTACGGCCTGTATGCATCCAGCCATGTGCATGAGGTCTCATTTATAGTATTCACATACCTGCCAGACTGGAGGAACCTGACTGGAGATTGACATACAATTATGGGACAGCCCAAAAAGGTAAAATATGATACATTTAGGTTATAGAGGAGATTTATCAGACACAGCTGAGAGCCTTTGGCAACCAGAGTTTATGTTGGCACAACTGTTTATAAGATTTAAGATGAGCTCTGATTGGTTTCCATGGGCAACTAGAATAGTTTTACCTCAGACACTTCTGTTAAATCTCCCCTACGTTCTTATCCAATTATCGCCCTCCGTTTTAAGGATGTACCAATAGAATTTCCAATGTGTCCTTACAATGAAGTGAAAAGGCACATCCGCGTTTCCCCTGTAATGTCACTGTCTTTATATGGCGACTGAGCATATGCTCAGAGGAGGCTAGAGGTGGATGCCATACAGTGGCATCCATCCCCCAGTGGCCTCCACACACGTCTGTGCATTCTGTGTTTCCTGGAGGTTCCAGCATAAAATCAGCAGACAGACAAAAGAGGATGTCTCCATTTTCCAGTATATGTCCATGCATATGTTCAGCGTAACTGTAGTGTTGCCAAGCAGCAATACGACTCCTCAGTCTCATCATTTGATCTACTGCCTTTCTTCCACAGTCGGCAAACAACTGATCTATATCCTACTATATAGAACATCAGCTGGAAAAGCAGTTTAAGTTGGTTATTATTATTTTATACACTAAAAACCACATGTACTTGGCCATGCTTGGCGTGGATGTTTATGGTGAAGTAGGACCATCTTTATTCCTTGAGCCCATATTTTAGCTGCCATGCCACATCTATAAGCTTTATTAGGACACAAAATAGCCAAGATCCAATAGCAGCTACTACTCTTATCATAGCAACAAAACTGAACTCAAACAAATTCCATTATAAATCAATGGTTCACCCAGCCAGATTATTATGACTGTGCTCTTGTTTGGGAGACCTCACTATGACTATAGAAATATTCCCCAAAACACTAACATGCTCAGGGATAAAAAGGGTTTTTAGCAATATCAGACAGCAATATATATTCCTGATTAATATCAGAACACGCCATGCGACTAACCCCCCCCCCCCCCCCCCCCCAAGCCGAATCGCAGCTAGGTCTTGTTGCTATGGATACTTTCTTTCCAGGGTAGCACGTCCCTAGCAACCAGTCTACAGGGTTAACCTTTACATTACCCATAAATTGAAAGGAAATCTACTACATGTTCCCTGAAAATAGATCCGTTCTTCCTAATGGCCTCGTTTTAGAGAAAATGTTCCTAGAAAACTGTAAATAAGCTTCAGGGGCTCTTGTCTACATCACAGAAGCCCCTTCTGGCTCCATCTTATATATTGCATAATTTTAAAAGACTTTTCCCCAATAGTAGGCCATTAGGATAAACTGATCAGCTTTGAGGGAACTTTGTGTACTACACTGCATCCACGTGGTAGATTTCCTTTAGGAGGTGGAGAGCCGCATTAGACACGTCATTCAATCACCAGCAATGGAATGGAGATCATCACGTGCAGTCGTTATCCCTATAAATCTAATATTAAATGGGTTTTCCCCAACAATCAAGTTATGCCCCATCCGCAGTATAGGCCCTAGTATCAGTGTTGAGACCCCAACAGATCACAAGAACAAGGGGTCTGACGAGGTCCCAGATTCCTCCGTTGTACTCCTTGTCGCTCTCGGAGATGAATGAAGCAGGCGGCCGCGGATGTCCGTTCTGCCCTATTCATCTCTATGGAGCCTACCCTGTGGCTAGGGCCTAACTTGATTGATGGGAAACCCCTTTAAGTAAGGGTAGTCTCTGTCTACAGCTCCTGTGTATTCTGCTGCAGCCACTCTTCTATCTTGACTGTGAAACGCAAAAAGTAGGGTGTAAGATTCTAGGAATACACACAATTTGTTTACCGTGGAAACACAGGTGGGGAACTTAGAGTCAAGATTTATTGAATTTCTTATATTTCGTTTTAGGGAGATTAGAAAAATTATATAATATGGATAAGGAAGTTTCTATAGCCGGGTAGTATAAATGCAGTAATAATGTAACCTGAATTTCCAGTCTATCCTGCAAAATAAGATAAAATGACCTATGAACTTGGACCTTGTATGAGCGCTGCAGTGGAGCAAGTGCGGAGATGTGAGCCGGTACCTTCTCACGTGCTGCATCTGTACTGCAGTGGAGGATCTATGCTAAGGGCAAGCAAGGAGCTTGTGCCTTACACCAGCTCAAATCCGGTCATCATTCACCGTTTACCAACATCCATAAAGGAAAGAGATGTGACAATAACAAGGACATAATATTAAATCATTATAATTAGATCACGTGTGATGACATCGGGATACGGAATGGCATTTAAAGCGCTGCATCACACGACAAAAAAATACATTCTTCACACCTTAAAATAAATGGTATCCTGGCGATCTAGTAGTATTAGTAACCCTTCACCTGCCAGGGCTGAAAGAACTCACTGCGGACATGGGGATTCTGAATATCACTTTCCCCACAGCAAGGAGGGGGGCCCATCATTTAGCCATAAATCCAGCTATTTGTATGTGACAGCCAAAATGATGGCGTGCTGTAAATGTGCTGACAGTATATAGCAGAGGTGTCATGGAAGTACCTGCAGTGAACAATGCATTGGAAGGGTTAGGCCTGCATAGGGTCTGTATCCCTGTGTACAAGCTATAAATCCATCACAGTGGACGGCACGAGGCTGGAGGAATGCACTGAGCGCTGTTTAGCACATTCTTCCAGCTTGCATACCATGGATATAAATAACCACCATCAGCATGGAGAGACGCATTATCAGCTGACCTGAAAAGCTGCAGCAGCAACGTCTGTTTTGGAAACAATAAAGGAGCGCTTGTCTATTTTTAAAGGAGCTCGGGCAATGGGCCGGTGCCAGGAGCTGATGTGATATCTGCAATGTACAGAGCCCCGACACCTTACAGCACCACTGCCGAGCGATGGACAAGGGCTGAAGCTCTGCTGCAATATTTCAAGGTCACCCATGACGCAAGTATTGATACTGGCACAGACATCTGACCCAAATGGAAATATGAGAAGCAGGGACTGACCACAGCTGTGTATGCCTGTGCGGGTCAGAACCATCAGAGCAGGGATTATTATAGCTGTGCATGTCTGTGTGGGTCAGAACCATCAGGGCAGGACTGACCACAGCTGCGTATGCTTGTGTGGGTCAGAACCATCAGAGCAGGGATTATTATAGCTGTGTATGTCTGTGTGGGTCCAAACCATCAGGGCAGGACTGACCAGAGCTGTGTACGCTATGCGGGTCAGAACCATCAGAGCTGTGTTTGCCTGTGCAAGTCAGAACCATCAGAGCAGGACTGATAAGAGCTGTGTATGCGCCTGTATGGGTCAGAACCATCAATACAGACCAGTAAAGGTTAGTATAGTGCACAGTCCTTCATGGCTCATCTACTATAACTAGTTTTCCTAGTGGAAATGTATTACTAGAACCAGGTGCTTAGCCAGCAAAGATGGTGGCATCTGTGACATTTTTTAGTGTCACACGTAACCTCATTTGGTGTCATCTAGAAATACAATGGTACAATGTACACACACAAGCCGTCACCTCCCATGACACGTCTAATTTAGAAAATACTTGTATTCCTCAATAAATGACAATTCTGGAGGATATTTTCTTACACATCTGTATTGTGCCATTCCTACATTATTCCTCCTAATTTGACAGCTGGGCGTCAATGATTGGGGGTGTGTCCCTCTACTCTGTCCAATAAAACTGAGGACACACCCCTCAACCCCAATCTGTCCATTTAATAATTTTTAGCAGGAATAACAGGAGCACCACAAAATGTTAGTATTTTCTACGACAGATATGTCAATAGAGGCACGAGATAAAGAGGCAAGTACAAAACATCCCCAAACATTTCCTTTTTTTTTTCCCTTCCAATTTGAGATTCCCATCATTTCCAGACACACACAAAGACATAAAACATATACAAATTCTCACCGCAAAAGGAAAGATGTTGTCGGCTCTGTTCAGACTGTCTTCCATCCAAGATTTTTGTGCAAAGGCAGAGTTGGGCCTGGCGTACTTCTGCAACTGGATGTGGTTATTCCCAAAATTCTTCTTTAAGGGGGAGATTGAATTCAAGGGTGTTATTCCTCCATTGAGTCCTCGGCGGTGGTCCCTACCTTGGGAGCCACCCCATCCTCCATATCCACTACCACCAGGGCTCCATGAAGAAGAGGGTGTAGGTGATGGGCTTTGGTAGCTGCTCCATGGAGAGGGCGGTTTGTTGAGATTATTGGCCAAATGGGGTAGTTGGTTAAAAGCAGCATTCCTGTGCGGGAACGGGGGTGGATGTGGACTGGCAGGAGACCTCCTTTGCTGTTGATGTTGGTTATGGTGGTGCTGAAAATGTGGGTGATGGGGGTGATGTTGAGACATGGGTCCAATCTGTGGAGAAAAGCTCCCTCCGAAGCTAGGGCTCACGTGGTGAGGGAAATTTTGGAACAGCAAAGCACCATTATTTGCTGAAGCGGCCGTGACCCCTCCCTGGTGAAAGAAACTTGCATCCTCGTTGATGATAGTGTTTGAAGAAGGGGCAATAGCAGCCGACCAATTGCTGAAGCCGGTCAGGGGGGACGCAGAGGAGGTCAGGGTCTGGTTTGAAGACCCCAGCCCCGATGCCTCTTGGTAATCAAACCCTGTCAAGACGGGAGACTCTATTCTTATTTTCTCCTTGCCGTTTTCCGAAGAGCTGTCTCCTTGACTTTCCTCGGCTTTCACCTTCTCGGGATCGGGAAGGATTCCCGCTTCCTGGCTTTGGCTGGGGGAAAGCTGCTGTTTTTCTAAAGACTCTTGCTGTTCCTGTTGAGATTTGGATTTGTCGGATCCCAGAATCTCATCCTGGATGTTGTGGGCAGCGGGGGCAGGGAAGAGCCATGCGGAGCCGGCACTGCTGCCATTGGCGGCGCTGTTATTTATGAAGGTGGCCGGGCTCGGGGTGGCGTTCTGGTGATGGTGAGGAGGCTGCAGATGCGGGTGAAATCTGACTGGAAAAGCCGACTTGTTCCCAGTGTTATTCTGCACCAGCACTCCGAACCCGTAATCCCCCATTTATTACTAATTTTAAAGGGCAACAAAAAATAGGAGAGCGGGTGTCTTCCAAATTGTGCTTAGTGCATACAGATGTGATGAGGGAGGGTGGGATCTACCTTGCGGCTCTTTGGTGTAGTGTAGCAGATCACTAATAGGTGCGGGGCCTCGGGGCGCTGCTCGGCTCTCCTCCTCCTGTCAGCACCCTGCCCAGCAGCCAGAGAAAGACACAGAGTCAGATGATCATCCACATCATCCACTCTCCCTCACACACACACACGACGGCACATAGTTACCTCATGAAGCCAGCACGTCACTGACAGCAGCGGAGCCTCTGTGACATTACAGCATATGCTCGGCTCCCCCGCCCCGGTGACAGCGCACTGGCCGGATAATGGTGCTCACCGAAGAACGGGCTCTCTGTGTCGGTCTCGGGGAGCGGGGGGAGGGGGGATTATGTGCGTCTCTCGTCAGGCTCTGTCCGTCTCCGCTGCTCCTCCCCGTCCTTCTAGTCAGGACCGAGCACACAGAGAAATGACAACCAGCTGGAGCAAGAGGCGCTTCCGGTTCGCGTACTCGGGAGACATAGATCCGCCCCCCGGCTTAGCACAGCCAATAGCAGACCGAAAGCAGATGGCGG
This sequence comes from Engystomops pustulosus, assembly GCF_040894005.1. Lineage (NCBI taxonomy): Eukaryota > Metazoa > Chordata > Amphibia > Anura > Leptodactylidae > Engystomops > Engystomops pustulosus. Next base: position 68,196,989 of record NC_092414.1, read on the forward strand.
TGGGCGGGGTCGCAGCTCTGTAGGATCGGCAACTTGTCTCCAGTTGCCGCACAAACCACGCCCTAGAAGGTCAGATGAGGAAGGAGACTGCGACGACGCCGTGGTCACGTGGTGCCGCACTCCTCCCATGAAGGTCACTCGTCATAACCCCGCCCATTAAGGTCAGAGCTGGAGGGATGTGTACAGTGCGTCTAATGAGGTCAGCCAGAGGAGGTTTGGGTGTTGTCTGCTGCTGCTGCTATTTACACATAGCACTGGCTGGAGCGCAGCTCTCATACATACATAGGCCCAGGAGTCTTATCTGCATGTTGTACAAGTATGACCTGTGCATTATGGCCATAGCAGCTGACCAATTACTGGGGAGGTCAGGGTCTGGTATGCTAATGAGGCGGTGCACAAAGGTCATGTCCTTGGCACCCTCTGCACCCTGGACCACTGCCCTCTGGCAGAGCTGTGTCTGCTGGAGCAATTCTTCTAAAGGAGAGAGTGTACCACAGGGGGCGCATTTATTAGGGCTCCTGTGCCAGTTTCCTGTCGTACTAGCCCTGAAATAGCCGCGGCTAAGAATTGCGCTTATTTCCTTCTCCTGCCATCTCCTTGCCAGTCTGCAGTGAAGGGGCGCAGCTGGCGGCTCAGTGGGCGCTCTGTGCCTGAGCACTGCTTATGGCAGACTATGGCACAGGTCAGACCTGTTGTACAAATTCCCCCAGAGCCTCCTGAAAAAGTCATAAGGGGTCAACATCATACATTGGCGCACTTGTGCGTTTGGTACTAGAATGCAAATCTATAGGGACTGTGCTGCCATATACGGGGTGTGATTTCACACACAGTGGGGGACATTTATCAAAAACGGTGCAAACTTCAGAGGTAGTGTGTCTGATTCATAAATTGTGGCGTACGTTCTTCATGAATCTGGCACTGCTTCGGGAGAGTGCACCAACTTTTTCTTGATGCACCTTTTAACATGGAGCTTGCAACACAATCCTGTCGTGTCGCACGGTCTGACTGTGCACTTGAACGTCCCTTTATGTGCAGAAGTGTGTTTCATGTCGGACACAGTGCAGCTACGACACAAATGTGTCACAGACACTTTATAAATAGTCAGACAGCCAACACTATAATAATTGTAGGCCAGGGTTTGTTAGAAAAACGCCCCTATGGTTATTTAAGCCAAAGCCAGAATCAGATTGATAGGAAATGTGGATGAAGGATTTATACTTCCTCTTCCTGGTGGATCAACTTCTGGGTTTATCTCACAAACTGAACAACTTAAACTTATAGTTTTGTTCCATAGAATTTTTTTTTTTTTTTACCTAAAAATGTGACCTATGATTTTTGTAGGCCTAAAGGTGGATGCCTTAAGAAACCCAACTCAGGAAAAAATACAACAATCCTGAATGCATAGGGTAGAAGGTATCCTTGTATTTGAGTCAGCTTACAAATGTCCAATTGCTGATTCGCGCAAAAAAAATGTAACTTTCATTTGGAACTTTTAACCAAAAAGTCTCAAATCCAATGTAGACATTAACACCTCACAAAGAAAACATAGGAGAGTCAATGCTCAGAGAGCGGTGTGGGAACCAGCCTTAGGTACTTGTGAACTCCAGCATCCTGACCAGGCAACAAAATTATTAAAAGTCCACTTTTTATTAAAAAGGAAAAATGTAAACATATACCGGATGTCACAATTTTTTGCCTGTTCTGGATGCTGGAGTTCCTCTCCTGAAATTCTCATTAACACCTCACATGCCACTTTTATCTAAGGCTACATTCACACAATGTATGCCCGCCGTACCGTAGTACGGTGGGCATACATCGGCACCGGGGAGAAGAAGAGGGGACGAGCATCGCTCACCCTCGCCCCTCTCCATAGTTATATATGGCGCACGGCGCCGTATTCCGGAGAAAGGTAGGACATGTCCCATCTTTCTCACGGCTACGGACGGTACGTGCTGCACCGTACCGCTCTTGTAGGGCGCCGTGCGCTCATTGCCATGTATGGAGGACATATATTCCTGGGGAATTCTTTAATTATAATTGTATATGCCACGGAAATAAAAAGTTATGTTCATTACCCCGGGGCGCCCAGGCGCCTGAGTGCCTCTTATTTTAATGTATGCACTCCCTACCTAAACGCCCCCCCCCCCCCCTCCCGCATTGCCACTGGGGAAGTGCATAAATTAAAATAGGAGGCTCTCTGAGGTGCTTGGGTGGCGTAGCCTGAGTGCCCTAAAGTAATAAGCTGATGGTAGATGTCCTTTAATGATGGACCCCCCTGCCCCAAAAATGCTGTACTAGGCCCCACAACTGTAATGTTTCTTTTCAAGTACTAGTCACTTTGAATGGGAAAGAGAGCTTATAAACAACCTTAATTTACACTGTGCTTTTATAGTAAACAGTAATTTGTAAAGTAAACAGTAAATGCCCAATAAAATAATCTGTAAGAGTCAAAAATCATTTCAATACAATCAGTCTGAAACTAAAGTTTCACCTAGAACTTACAGATTTGTTTGTAACCAGGTTTTGATAAGATATTGACATTTGTGTTTTGTTGAGGTGACTGATTTTGTAAGAGACAGGTAACAAGGCAGTGCTACCATATTGTTGCACTCCCAAAGCTAAAGACAAAAACGTCTCTTTGTTCTTGACAGTTTCTCAACAGAAACCAGTCCAAAAAGGCGACTGCACCTGTTGCTATTTAAAAAAAAAAAAAAAAAAAATTCCTACCAAAGCAGAAGAGAAATATGTCAATACTGTACATTTGTTACTAAATGTACTAAGGTCTGATTTGTAAATCTATTTAAAAGGGCATCTTAGAATGGTGTAGGGGTTCAGCTCAAACGTGGGGGTCAGCAATGACAAAGCTCTCATGGACAGCAGGATTCCCATTTATTCCACAAAACATCAAATAAAATCCTTGCCTGTCCCGCACTAACTATACACTTGGCGGCCCTCACTAGCCACAGGAGGGCTTCTCCCTGCCAGCATGAAAAATACTTTCAGTAACCATGTGTCACTCACGTGTAGCTCTCACGCAGTCCAGCGCCTGTGTCTCCAGGTAGAGAGCCCGTTCTGACTGCTCCACACCCTTCTTTAAGGGATTGCACACCTGGTGCATTGTTAGACCCATTAGAATCTGGAAGCTTTGGTCTGGAGCGGTGATTGCAATTCTGTCTCCACTCCAGCAATTGGACTCCTGTACCAGGTCTTCCCAGAGACCAACACATGGAAAACAGCTTCCAGTCTGACCTAATTCACATTGTGGTTGCAGTAATTCACATAAACACTCCAATCCAATTCAATAGTGACCTTGTTAATGGTTTTGACCATGCAAAAGCTGCAGACAATGTGTAACCATACCTATGTGTGTGTTGTTAGCAGCAGGACTGTGAAGAACGCATATATATATTCGAGGATTGTAGCTGCACCTGAGCACTGTGGCGCACCGGTATGTGAGATCTCTTCCCTGAACACAGCATAGCGCCTCTCCTCTACTATGCTGTGACAGGCTAATGTTTGAATACTACAACAGTTATACAGGTGGATGGGCTGTGCTGCGTTCAGCAATTGAGACCTCATACAGCAGTGCACAGAGTCCAGCTACAGACTGGAATATAAATGCATTTTTCGCAGCCCTACTCGACACACAAATGTACAGTACAGTTACACTGCCAGCAGCTTTGAATGGTCAAAACTTCTGACAGCTTCCCTTTTAAGATTTGCTAAAAAGAGGATTACTCTGTCAGGTTGCTTCTTGTTTACTGAGTGCCTTACTTAGCATGGCTTGGCTGCCATGCTTATGTAATACAAAATCTTACAGAGCGGATCATCCTAATATGGCAGTTCATGACATCCTTTAGGTGCCATAGAGTGCCATAAATCTGTGCAAGCACCCAAGTATTAGTTTCTTGTAGTCCCAGATACAAAATGCTTAGGAGAAAGTTACAGATAGACTTTGATCTAATGGTCCCCAGTTTTGGATCATAAACCTCATGAGGTGTGGCCATAGGACCAGTGGTGTAACTCCTGGGGTAGCACACACTATAGGGCCCAGCGTCAGGGAGCCCCATCATCGCACCTGACATGGAGGATGTGCACTATTATATGCATGTTATATATTGGATAGAATACTATGTATAAAATGGTGTACACTGCAGGCAGAAATGTGCATGTTTTAAAGGGGTTGTCCGAGTTTAAAAAAAAAATATATATATGTGGCCGGGAGCGGGCTGACTAAAATAATAAAGCTGTACTTACCTTCCGGAGCCCTCCCGTATCCAGCGCTGCTGTCGCTCCGGTCCGGGCACCATGTAAACAAACATGGCCGCCGGAGCAGCGCTGCATTCAGCTTCCGGCCGGCCGTGGCCGGGTACGCCTATCCGTCCCTATACACAGCATTGTGTATGGGGGCCGGAAGGTTGTCGGGTCCGGCCGGAAGCTGAATGCAGCGCTGCTCCGGCGGCCATGTTTGTTTACATGGCGCCCGGAGCGGCAGCAGCGCTGGATACGGGAGGGCACCGGGAGGTAAGTACAGCTTTATTATTTTAGTCAGCCCGCTCCCGGCCACATATATTTTTTTATCAAAACTCGGACAACCCCTTTAATGTGCATGAGTGACAAACTGTGTGTATATATATAAGTACATATATATGTGTGTGTGAAAAATCCATGCTAGTATACAAATATATATATTTTTTAAGGAGGAAGGGGGGCCCCAATCACAAGTTTTCTATGGGGCCCTGGCTCTGCTAGTTATAACCCTGTATAAGACCGCAAGTCAGGCTGGGATTTTTATATGTAAAACTATCTTACAAATGAGCTTTTATTATATACATGTAAAACCAGGCTTGGTCCACAATCACTTGGACTTTTTGATGTCAACTGATGTGCAGTCAGGAGTGGATTTTACAGGATGCAGAAATATATTTCCTGGCTATGACTTCCAGGACTGCAACAAAACTGCATGTGTGATCCCCTCCATACCATTAACTGCAAATGCAAGGAGTTTCTGTTTTAAGTTTTAATACCTACATATAAAACTGGAAAATTGTGAATTCCTCTTCCTCTTCAAATCTAGGTAAAGCAAAGCATGACAGAAAATATTTGTTTTTTCAAGACACAAGTTTTTGCTCCAAATCGTCTCATAACCAACACCCTGTTGTTTTTGAGTCTCTCCCCTGAGACTTTTATGCCCCTGCTTTCCTGTGAACCTAAGTAGTTTCAGTTCTAGGAATTAAATTACAGCGCTGAAAAATATTGCTTAATACTGTATAAGGGCGTCACGCACCAGAGAGCTAAGCTCCACGGCCAGTATCATTTACCAGTGTCACCAGTTGCTCTGTAACCCTACTGTACGCGTGTGCACTTCACTTCCAGAATATGTTAAGAACTTTACTTTAAAGTGACATGAGATGCATGTTTTGTTTTCTATTTTATCAGATTTACAGATTTTCCATGTTTCTGTAAATTATGTTAAAAAATTACGATATGCAATTTGCTAATATATTTTATCTATTGGTTTGTTGTCTGTTCTCTTAGAGGTCCAAAGACTTCTTTGTTGTCCTCATACATCTCAACTAATGAAAGTAAAGGGATAAGGGATAACTAACTTGGCTCGCTCCAGCACTCTTATAGCCTGTGGATTGTAGTGCTGGAGATACTAGAACAATATCTAACACACCAATAGTATAAAATGAAGCAGCAGGACACATGCTTGTCTGCCAGGCCTGGCCTTTTTGCTCCCTGAGGGCGCGTTCACACGTTGCGTTTTGGTTGCGTTTTCATTGCGTTTGGTACACATATACAACAGCTGATGTGAGGTAATTTGCCTAATTACATTACCGTTTACGTTTGTAAACGCAATGTTAACGCATGTGTCAGGGCGCTGTCCCACGTTGCGTTCGCAAACGCAGACCAAACCACGCCCACCGGGGCCGATCGCATCGGTGTTTCTATGGAAACGCCTGCGATCGGGAACGAGCCGCGCTGGCGTTTCCATAGAAAAACACCGATGCGATCGGACCGCGGACCGCCCCGGTGGGCGCGGTTTGGTCTGCGTCTGCGTTTGCGAACGCAACGTGGGACAGCGCCCTTAAAGCTTTGTTAACGCATGCGTTAACATCGCGTTTACGATGCGTTTTGTTAACGCATGCGTTAACAGTGATGAAATTAGGCAAATCACCTCTCCTCAGCTGTTGTATATGCGTTTCAAACGCAATGAAAACGCAGGTCAAAACGCAACGTGTGAACGCGCCCTCAGGCGAAAACTTGAATGCTGCCTACCCCTGATCCCCTCCTGTATTCATCCCACTGAATTTACAGAAATCTGTAAAAAAGTGCCCAAACCCTTATCCGAAAATACATTACTAATAACTGACACTATACATGCTGATGGTGTCTCACATACCAGTAGGTCAGTCAGTGACCCAGACATTAGTGGTATCTGGTACTTTACAGTTGATGATCTTCTCCATCAGGAGAACTTCATTACGAATACTCCCTGCTATTACTTATCACTGCTGAATTCGTCACCAGATATCTTCTGTTCTGTACAGCACATCTCCACACTGTGCACCTAAAAATACCACAGTCACTTACAGTATAACATCATCTGGATAACAGTGCTTATATACAGGAACTCCTAATTAAATAATATTATCATTATATATACATTGTGTTTTGAAACTTCATGCAAGCACACAAGGCAAAACTCAACAAAAATGCTTACATACATGTTATGTTTCTAAGTAACAACATGTATTTTTTTAACATTAATAATCATAAGAATTAACAATGTAAAACACATCTTCCTACTAATATAACACACATGCGTAATTTGTGTGCGCTATATAAATAAAAGGAATTATTATTTTTACATGCATTTGATGATGCGTTCTTTCCCATTGCATTTAAAGACACAAGATTTAATAGGAATGGTAAGCAGGTCAGAGCCCAAACCAGAAATGGCTCCTAAACATAGAAAATATACTCAGAATGCATAGAATCTATGCACGCATAGGGGCAGATTTATCAAGCAGTCTGAAAGTCAGAATATTTCTAGTTGCCCATGGCAACCAATCACAGCTCAGCTTTCTTTTTAGCAGTACTCATGAATATTTTAAAGGGGAGCTGTGATTGGTTGCCATGGGCAACTAGAAATATTCTGACTTTCAGACAGCTTGATAAATTTGCCCCATAATCTTTCAATTGTGCAATACTGTACTTTTGGTCCAGAGAGGAAAAAAAACTGGCAAAGCCATTCTATGTGTTGCGGCTGAAATTTTAATTTGTGTCCTTTTTCAGTCGGTTAGGCCAAAATAGAATAGACATACACATGGAAAATCCCACTCAGACGGAACCATGTGTTCACAATTTTGCTATGGGAATCTTGTCTGGCTCCTAAAGGCCTATTATAGTTATGTAGCTGCTTTTGATTTATGACGTAGAATGAATTTTATTAAAATTCCATTATTGATTAAAGAGGTTTATCCAGTATTTCATGTGATAAATAATTAATGAAAATGTCTCCTAGACTGTGTGCTGAGTCACTGCCCAGGGATCAATGGATATTGTTTTCTTCTTATTCAATCATTCCATGTAATAAATGTAAAGGCTAGTGGCAAAGATTTCCCGTATATGTAATATTGATTACATTGTGAGCCTAAGTAACACAGACAAGCACCCTCTGAACTTCCTTTTCCCGTCCCAGTGTTATGTTTATGACGTTGTATGGTCTGCATATAACTGTGAGTAATGTAGGAGCATGATGGCCGGTAATATTATACCAACAGCATCAGAGTATATTTATGTCGGAGGCGCAGTGAGCGGTTAGGATCCATTTCCTTTCTTCATTGATTCAAAATGTAGAAATGATGGCAGCGTCTGATTGAAGTCACATGTAGTCCCCTCATAAAATCTGCAAAAACCTACAACATACTTCACTGGAATGTTGTTTTTCTAGGAAATGCTGCAGATTTTTTGCAGACATTTTTGTAGCTCATAGGTGAACATTTCTAGGATAAAGATCTGCAGAACTGGCCATAAATATCGGATGGTGTGGGGAACTGCTTCTGGCTCAATGCTCTGTATTTATGCCTGACCAAATAGTTGATCACAGGATAGGCACATCTGCTATCTACAGGATGGGGGATGAGTGTATAATCTCTGAGGGTATGACCTCACCGACCCCGGTGATCACAAGTGTCCCATGTGTAAACCCAAAGTGGGGCCCCAAAATAAAACTATTTTAAAACAATCACTTTCAGTAAGAGGCTCCTTTAGCCCTGCACAATAAGAACACTTTGTAGTTGCCCACAGTAGTATGGTGAGACAATGCGTAATATGGGACTTAATAAGAGAATTTTATAGGAGATAGATGATGGGTAGATTGATGATAGAAAATAAATATGAACGGTTATATAGATTATTTATAGATTTATATATGCATAAATATAAAGTATATTATAGATAGATATGAGATATATAGATACAGTAGAAGAGAGAGAATCATTTAAAAGATGGCTAGATAGACAAAAAGCTAGATGCATAAATGGTTAGACAGACAGATATATAGATTGGAAATAGGAGATAGATAACTAGACAGATAGATAATAGATATATAGACAGGAGATGATAAGCATTCAAGCAGGGGGCCCCTTTAGGACAAGGGGCCCTGGGAAAATGCCCAGGTTGTCGCCCCCTGAAGCTGGCCCTGCCCATGTTAATGGTGCACTAGTATGCAAGCACTATGGGATTTTCAAGACAGCCATGACCCATAGTCGGCCATCGATAATCACACCATTAAAATGGAGAGAACAGAGAAACTTGTAAGCACCCATTCTTGGGTTTCTTTGCATGCTCTAGTGGTCACAGCCAAAATATTAGTATAAAAATCTTATAAACCTGCAAGAAGTATAAAATGTTCCTGTATTAATGGGTTGTAAGTTTTTATTCCTCTACAAGCAAATATGCAAATATGTTTCCAGGATAGGATAAGGAAACATTGCCTCTCTTGCTACCCTGTAAGGCGGCCCCCTTAACACTAAGCATGACTTTCAGGAAGCATCATATGATGCGGGATTTAAGCCAAACCAATATATCTATTCCAAAAGTTACAGATTCCAAACTATTCCACTACTTGGTACCAAAGTGTAATCCTGCCATGTGAAAGTGTCTTTGGGTTATGCTCACAGAGTGTTTTTTATGCTGGTTTACCTATATTTTTGCTTTGACACCAACAAAAAAATTAATTTTCTATTGTCTCCTTTTGTTTTCGGAGTATACAGGAGAATTCTCTGAAGAACTATATTCTTCACACTAATAAATCTGAAGTTGGAGCAAGGTGTACCTGTGTTGTTTCTATTTTCAGTATGTGGAGATGACAAAAGAACTGCAGCAATGGTTTTGAGATTGAAGTAAAAAAAGATTTATTATATATTGCAAGCATTATCAAGCCTTATTTAGGATCCAATACAAAGTATTAAAACTTTTTTTTAGGCTACATGTACACAAATGTGCACTTTGGCCACACGCAATCTGTTGTTCCAATAGGTAGAACATGGCCCCATGTACTTCAATGGGCTCATACACGAGGTACCCATGTATGAGCTGTCTGCCAGAACGCTCCAATTCTTTTCCAGCAGGAAAACACAGTGGAAAAAATGGATAAACTAATGCTCAACTAGACAAAGGGGGACATATTTATCAGGGCCTCTGCACCACATCAGTGGCATAAAGGCCCTGAAATAATCGCAAATGCTAGCTTATTGCTGATTGCGATTATTCTCCCCAATCCAACACCTTCATGCCATTGGGGCGTGAACGGGAGTGCGGCTGGCGAAGTGGAGGGCGTAGCCGGCCGGGAGTGGGCCAGCAAGGGACGTTATTGTCCCCACACCTGTGCACTCGCTGCAACTTTTCACATGTGGAAATGAAATAAACGGTGTGTAAGACCCCAAGAGGCTTCGGCCTCTTGACTTATCGCGCTGTGCAAGAGCAGCGGGGGAGCTATCATACGCCGGCGCACGATAAATATGCCCCAGGGTGTCCATGCCATCTGTGGAAATCACAGTTATCGGTAGATTACTACAGGTAAAAAATGGATGTGTGAATAAGCCCCTTTACTGGTCCGGAGTTGAGCTTCTCAGAGGGCTTCAAAATACTTGTTTCCAACCAGAGCATACATTAACATTTTTTGCAAAGCCATCTTGCTGACTTCTTGAAAAACTTTGGTGCAGTCTGTGATGAGCAAGATGAACACTGAAGGAAATGCTACAAGTGAAAGTTTTTACCTTAATTTCTGATTGGTAGCAGAACTTTACTACTTACAAGTTTGACTTACAGTAACAATATTTATTTTTCGGATGAATAGAATAACTCATATTCAGGTTATTGTTTCTTTTTTGTATGATCTTTGGGACAAAGGGAGGATATACTATACCTTAAAAAGTTGATGTGATAGAGAAAAGCGGGGGCTATTTTGGATTCAAAAACCAAAGTTAGTCTAAAACAATATTCAGATCTAATCCAAATTTTACAAAAAGTTTGTTCTACAGTGTAAATTGACAATTGGACATATAGATATTGATATCACACGTAAATAACTGCTAAACTATGTTTTGTCTGATTTGGAAATCTTGACATAAGCCAGTGCAAGCAGGACATGGTGGCAACTTAATAGTTAACATCAGTCTGCCTTCAGAATTCTCAGGTTGGTCACACTGTAGATAAACAGAAAGCAAAATAAATATTTGATGAAGCCAGTCACTATACAGAAGAACAACCTTTGCTGGATCCGGCTGTTCATTGGTCAAGGCAAACTGTGCCACCTGCTCAGGACCTATTTTTGTTCCCCATGAAGTCAGCAGAGAGATCAGTATATCGAGTGAAGGACAAGCAGAGATGTATACTGTACCTGATGGATTACATTCCATAGACCCTGCAGAAAGATGTCACATTTCTTGTGTGCCTGTTAAATCCTATGTTTTGATTTTGTAGGAAGCCATCCCATGGAAACATCTGCTTATCGGAGAATATTGTTATTCATCGGTGATAGGAATCAAGGTCACTTTTAAAGAACCGTTTTTAAAAGGTTCAAGTCTATGTTAAGTATCAGTCCCCTTTCCCTGGGAAGTCCCATTTATAAAGCTGAGACACTGAATTCAATCAACTCCTCTACTGGCAGACTCAATGGGGTCATTTATTTTTATTTTTCTTCCTTTTTTTCTCTCTTTTTTTGCATCTTTTTTGGGGCATTGACCAATGCTGCCGGGCATTCGTTTTTGGTGAGTTAGACGCATTTATCTTCACTTCCAGATGTGTTAATGACAGTTATCTTTTTAAATTGTCTAAAATTTGCGACATTTTTTGGGACAAAACTTAGAAAACGGAAAGTAGTGACTTGAAACATTTGTGCGGCATTTTTGAGGCATTTTATAAAAAAAAGTAAACTAAACCAAATAGACAAATTTAACACAAGCTAGAGGACACAATAATAAATGAGAAGGTGCTCAGAGATGTAAAAGTAGCAACACAACAGAGAAAAGTTACATGATCCCCAATATATTGTTCTATTACATGGGCAGCCATTTACCTAAATGCCTACCATGTAAGATCAACTGTTTGCCTAGGGTGAAGAGACAATACCCAGCCTATTTCTACTGCTGCTATTTAGGAGGCGTTGTCCGTGAGGCAACTGATAAAAAAAACAAGGAAAATTTTGATCTCACCACATGAGGGTCCAGATGAGTGCTCAGAAAGAAGCATTCACTGGTCGGGTCCCATGTAGTACATGCTTGGCCTTATAGTGGTGCCAGGTCAAGATTGGCCTTGTAGTACTGTCGGGTTATGCTTGACTTTTGGCTGTGGCGGGTCATGCTTGGCCTTATGGTGCTGCCAGGTAATGCTTGGTCCTTTGGTGGTGTTGGGTCATTCTTGGCTTTGTAGTGTTCCCCGGTTATGTTTCACCTTATAGTACTACTGAGACATTTCCATTAATATTGCTCACTTGTGCTCTTCCACGCCCTGCATTGCCTCAAGTGTCTCAAAACTGCACATTTGTTATAAAATCCCAGTACTTAATAAGGACTACCACGTCTAGTCTGAAACGCGTCCCTTTTTTCACAATAAACTGCATCACAAAAACTACATTTTAATCACCTTTTCCACTCTTTGGAGTGCTGGATCCATCTTTCCCTTTTATTTTGTGGTGCAACAGGCCTCTAAAATGAAGAGTGTGTAAAGCTTCCATTGATGGATCCCAGTAATCCATTTATGCAGCTATATTGGTTGTCACTTTTAAAGGAAATCTACCGCCAGGAAGAAGGATTGTAAACCAAGCACAGAGACATACTGGTGTGTTCTCTCTGGCAGGAGCTTCTTTAAGCTTCTTATGTTCTTGTTTTTAAGAAAAAAAGGCTTTACAATAATGCAAATGAGTCTGAGGGGCTCCAGGCTCCACTAACAACTATGGAACCTAGAGCCCCTCAGGCTCATTTGCATAATTTTAAAGCCCTTTTTTGTAAAAACCTGGGCATAAGAAGCTAGAAGAAGAGCAGATCCTGCCAGAAGGGGCGCACACTAGTATGTCAGTGTGCTAGGTTTACAATCCTTGATTCTGGTGGTAGATGTCCTTTAAAATAACTGAACTCTATGTGACCTGCAGAGGGGTTTAATGGGAACTGACAACTGCTCAAAGCACATTTTTGGCTCAAATAAACTAGTTGTCAGAAACTTATTCACTGTCCTGACAAGCTTATGTGACTTTCTTAAATGGATTTTCCATCACTTTGCATACATAATTTTGCAATGGCTATGTACAATGTGATGTGGCCCATAAGAAGCAGACTCTGGGCGAAATCCATGATTTAGCAGTTGATAGTTTAGCATGCGGCATGTCTAGACAGTCATTCAGTTATTTTATGAGTAATAATAATAATTCTTTATTTATATAGTGCACACAGATTACACAGCACTGCACAGAGCTTGCAAAATTGGTCCCTGTACCCATGGGGCTCACAATCTAAACAACCTACCAGTATGTTTTGGAGTGTCGGAGGAAACCAGAGGACCCGGAGGAAACCCACACAAACATGGAGGGAACATACAAACTCTTTGCATATATTAAACCTGGGACTTGAACGCAGGTCCCCAGCGCTTCAAGGCTGTAATTCTAACCACTATTTGCAATTAAGGGCAGAAATACTCATATTACCTACTTGTCTGCACTATATTTTGAGTTTATCACTTTTAGATTATATCCAGATTTCAGTTGAAGACTGGATGGTTCCTTAGAATATGGGTGTGTAAACAGACCAGTCTGAACCGGGTTTTATTTCATTTGGAAAGGAAATGTGTTCTTATTGTTATCTGTTTGAAATATTTTCCCTCATGCTGGAATTTCTAGGGTGAAGATTTTTGGTTTGCTTTGTCTATTGTATTTGCAAAAATTACAGCCATTGGGTCAGTTTTTTTTCCATGGGAGGATCCACTTGGTCTGAGCAATGTTGCAAATAGCTATGATCAAAGGTTACACTGTGCAGGATCACTTCTCCCCTCCTATTGTGTTCTGAAACGTCCTCTGCTGCCATGAGATTACAGCAAGCAGAGAAAGGGGTTAAGTGCCAAAGGCCCAAAGGGTGGTTAAGCCAAGCTTATTATTTTGTTTCTTGATTCATTTATTCTATACTCTATATACGATTTTTCAATATACAGGCGGTCCCCTACTTAAGAACACCCGACATACAGACGTCCCCTAGTTACAGATGTTGGCAATTTACTGTACTTTAGTCCTAGGCCACAGTTATCCCATGTATCCGTTATCAAAGGTGTCTATAATGAAGCTTTATTGTTAATCCTGGTTCTTATGACAACCCAACATTTTTTAATTCCAATTGTCACAGAGAGCCAACAAAAAATATGCGATTGCAATTATAAAGTATACGGTTCCGACTTACATACAAATTCAACTTAAGAACAAACCTACAGACCCTATCTTGTATGTAACAGCCTGTATTATGTTTTTACACAACAAAGTGTGCTTCAGTGAGATTACAGCTGGAAGTGGGAAGGGGAAGTGCAGAGAGAGCACAGGGATGAGGGAGGTTGGGATGTGCTCCACGAGTAGTGTAATAGCCTGTGAACCTACAGCATGGAGGGGCTCTAGTAATGCCCCCCATACCACTTATAGCTCATTAGCATGACTTTAAAAGTTGATTTTACAAGGAAGGAGGCCATGGATAACAAATATAAGAAGATTACCACAGTCACTCTGCCTGGAGCTATGAGTAAGTGTCCCTGGTTTATCATGATGGATTTGGATGCTAGATTTTCTTTAAAAAATACTGCATCTATGAAAACCCATGCACCTCTATGGTTACAGAACAACTACTGAAGTCATATTAATGTGGTTTACAACAGCACATACAGAAGGAATTATTTTTCATTGTAAGCTTGTAATATTGGGGTAGCACGAGAAATTATATACTTTATATTCTTTATACTCTTTCTCCAGCTTATCCACATTTTGTATATGACATCAACATTACCTAAGGGCATTTTCCCACTGATAAATAAATCTCCATTGTTAGATACACATTGTCCCGTGTTAAAACTGTTCTTGGCAATCTTTTTCAGTCACAACTTGTCTTGTTCTTGTGCTCAACTGTGTCTCCAACATCCCTTAAGTGTTGTATGTTTGGCACATATAGCTGCACCCACGTGACCTCTAGTATCTTACCATGCGCCAAGTAGGAAATTGACATATGAATGGAGCTTGTGAATACGAGCACAGGAAGCAATATCTTCTTACAGTCGCCAGACAACCCCATTTCAGTAATGGTTAATTGCAATGGTATTTACGGTATTAGTAAATTGGTCCTTGTAACCAAAACGCCTCACCCAGCAGTGTATTAGGTTGTAGGTACTAGACTATTGGACCCATATACTCAAAGTGATGTTACCCTCATGATCAAGTTAACTCTTTGCTGCTAGTAGCTGTTTATTGTCGCTACATTAGGGGTCACTTTGTGCAGTTCATAGTGCATTAGGTTTAGTGATCCCAGCTTCGTTAGTGCATTGCACATATGCCAGAAGTTCAAAAACTTTTGGCCTCCTCTTCGAAAACCAATCTACAATACGTAAATTTTTTTCAAGTACAAAGAAAGTTTGTGACCCAAAAACCCAATGAATGTTGGTTTACTGCCCCAAATCTGGTTATACTTTCCATTTAAAACATGTCTGTCTGATCATTTCTGATACCCTATTTGAGAGAATAAGGCCAAATAGGTTTTGTGTTATACATATGGTAATATGTTGGGAAAATGGATTTCTGCATAAAAAAAATTGTGTCAGGAGTCTAAGAAGACTCCCACCCACCCACTAACTGTATAGAGAAGTCTGTCAATCAGTCAGCATGGGCAGGGAGAACCAGACTCTCCTAGTCAGGATCCTATCAGCATTCTTCTCTAGTCATCGTATACCCTATGCATCGCAGGGCGTCTTTCCTTCTTAGGCTCAGCTCTCAGACATGACAGCATGGCTGCGGATATGACAGCTTGGATTATCTGTATTCTGTGAGGATTCTGCTTTGTTGAATTAGGAAGCAGGATTGTTTTCAGTTTAGTAATTATGATGTTGCTTTTTTTTCCTTCAATTGCTAGCAGGGTATTATTTCCAGGCAATGTTTTTTGTGATCTGCTGTTCTGTTCCGGCTCAGTAATTATCATTTATGCCGCCATTCTAGAATTGTAGCTGTAAGCAAACTTGCACCTTAAATTAGCCACCACCATACTCCCCTTGAATTGCTTTGGACTGGCGTATATGTATCCTTGTGTGTATAAAATTTTAACAAAGCGGAACAATTGCACAGCAGGACACCAATTATACCACTGCATCAACTTGAAGCCAACTGGGTTGACATAGGCTTATACTTAGTAGAGATTAAGAAGAGGGGAGGCAATGTGGAATGGTAATAATATGCAATTGAAACTTGGCTTGTTGTGTTATTGATTACAGTGGGACACAATAAGGACCTGTCATAATGTATTGTTTTTGTAAGATTTTATTTTCCTAAACAGGGCTATAGAGTCAGTAGACCAAACTTCCGACTCCTCAATTTCCCTAACTTCAACTCAGACTCCATTCCACCTTATGGTTACCAACTCCGACTCCACATTCTTGTTTTCCTGGGCACTCTAGCAGTGCTGAAATAAATGCATGCATTCCTTCTCTGTGCCTTATTCCTGTGATCTATAGCAGAGGAACTCCACTACTGAGCATGTACATAAAGTGCAGAACACATTAATTTTAACTAAAAGCTTAGAAGAGGATGCACAGCCTGTGCCTACAGGCTACATGCAAGCTTTCAAGCCATTAGTTGCGGTCCACAACCTGCTGACTGTCAGAGTCCAGTGAGCACTTCCATAACTGATGGAAGAATTCATTGGTGTAGAAGGGCAGGTATCGGTGAGTACAGATCAGAATTCCTAACTGTTCCCACGTCCTCTCTTGCTACTTCACTCTGTCCTGACATTGGTTGTATGTGTAGGGGTAAGGACACAGAATCCATGCCTTTCCTAGTAAAAGAACATTGAGTAATAGAGTTAAATGTTTTGCCAGCCACATATGTTACAGGGTAGCAGGACAAGGTAGCATTTTGTTCATATTTTTTATAGCCATGTCATTCTTAAAGAATAAAAAAACATAATAAAATAACCATTGGAAAACCTTTAGCACATAAATTGCATCCCTATAAAGTAATGCATAGCAAAGTTCAGATTATAAATACCATGAGGAACCAGATAATCAAAAATGTTGGACTACTGGAAGTTACCCAAGTTATTAGAGTAATAATACTTACATTTCATTGGGTCCTGTGTGGCACCTTCTATTGTGTCCTGCATATGTGGTACAGTGTACATACAGTGCCTAATTATATGCAATCCGGTGCCAAATTATAGTGTTATTCATTGGCATAATGTCTATGCTGTTGTGTGCTATGCAACATAATAGATTTTATAGCTGTGCAGCAGCTCATTCCATTTATTTTCCACATCTATCAATAAAATATTCAATTAGTAGCACACAAAGTGAGGGTAAAAAACTGAATAATACTACCCCTTAGTTGACACTTGCTTTGGGGGTTGCTGTTCTCTTCCATTCTTAGTTTCTAAGAAACTAAGAATGAAAGATGAACGTAAAGTCTCAGTTCACCTTCCTTTTCCCCATTGATTAGAATACAATAAGAAATGGAATAAGATTTTTCTGCTCTTTAAAAAAAACAAAACAGGAAAAACAGAACCTGATAAAAAGAGGTGATACTGAGCACAACAGAATCTTTACAATAGATGTACTATAAAATTACTATAAAATTAGTATGCATTACTATGCAGCCACACACACACCAAAGACCACTCCAGCAGGTAGCATCTGTACAGACGGTCCCCTACTTAAGACCACTCGACTTAAATACGACCCCTAGTTACAAACGGACCACTGGATATTGGTAATTTATTGTACTTTAGCCCTAGGCTACAATGATCAGCTATAACAGTTATCACAGGTGTCTGTAATGACGCTTTATTGTTAATCCTGATTCTTATGACAACCCAACATTTTTAAAATCCAATTGCCACAGAGACCAAAAAAGTTCTGGCTGGGATTACAATGATAAAATATACAGTTCCGACTTACATACAAATTCAACTTAAGAACAAACCTACAGACCCTATCTTGTATGTAACCCAGGAACTGCCTGTATAGGTGTTTGAATGATGAGAATTCCTAAAAAGCCTTAGCCATATCATCGCTGCCCGCCCTGACCTCAGGCCTTCTTTCTGGGGTCTGAGGTTCTTCATTGATGTGCTATGCCTCTTGAAACGATAAAGATGTACCCCACTAAACTATAAGCAATTCAGCAGTATAATATGTTTAAGCAATGCCAGTGTATTGCAGGCTATTGTACAACTTTTACTCATTCTGTGCAAATGTCAAGCTATTTAGCTATGAATTACAGTAGGGGAACCTTTAATAAATGATATGTTATCATCAGGGCTATACTTAGTTGTGTATTAAGGAGAATTTTACCATTAAATTTGATCCTATCCACAAGTTTAAAATAACACACAGCTTCAGGGAACAAACCACAGCAGTTGCCATTTGCCTAAATATAGATGGTGGTTTTAAATAGCAACATGTATTCAGCGCAGACTGGAAGAGATAATAAATATGACAGTTCTGCTTCTCAGACACAAAACATTGGAGATATTCTCCTGAATCACATGATGATTAATGGCACCTTCTAGAAATTCTGTTCGGTAATATTCAATAGACAGGAGGATATTGTGACTGCAGCCTCCTATTTTAGGCTTCATGTGAATGATGCATTGATGTCAGAGGAATCAGCGTTTTGTGTTTTAAATATATTGCATATTAAATGGGAAACATGCTTAATTTACAGGGAATTGTTCACTAGAACATTACATATCTTTGAAACTTTTATGTTCTTTTTAGGAAATTCTTTTGCTCTAAAAAAATGTTTTTATGTCATATTTAATTTTTCTATGTCTATCTATCTGCCATTTTCACAAGGCCAAACAATAGACAGAAATTTGCTAATTCTGTAAAAAAAAAGACAAAATATAAAAAATCACTACTTCTCATTGGTGATATAGCTTATCTAAATCTTATCTGGACAGAATATGCCTAGAATATTCTCCCTAAGGCCTTAATGAGTGAGCTCATATCTATTAGGCTATATTCACATGACCGTTGGGGGACGTATATACGGCCGGAAGCTTGAGGTAATATATACGTCCCCCATAGGCCGGCAATGGGCGCAAGGAGCGATACAGTGCTGCACACGTGGAAAAGATAGGACATGTCCTATCTTTTCCCGTATTACAGCGCCGTGTGCAATGTATCTCTATGGAGAGGGGTGGGGGTGATCAGCGCTCACCACCGTGCGCCGACGTTACGGCATGGTGGGCACACGTTAGTGTGCATGCAGCCTTACTTTATACAACCAAGAGACAGTAACAAAGATATTGCTAAATCCTGTCAAAAGTAGCCCAGGAAAGAAGGCAGCCCCCATGATCATGGACACAAAACAGAATAAGACATTACAAAACACAGAAATTAACACCTTCATGACTGATGATCATTGGTGGCTGAATGTCCAGGTCAATTTTAGACGTCCTTTTATATACACTCTGGAAAACCTTTGCATATCATAACAATTTTTACTTTGTTTTTTTCATGACATGTGAGACTTTAACTTGATTGGATAGTTTTATTATTTTTTTCTTTATAAAATTTGTCAATAATTGATTACAAATGTGAAAATAATAAGCTCTTTCTTTTTTTGTAATTTTTCCAATTAAAGAAGTAGTAACTTTTATCCAAATGTTTATAAATATGTACAGCATTATTCCAACTCCCTTCCCATGTGCAGCTACAGATGCAGAGGGTGCATGTAGTTCTGCAATGTGAAAGTGAAAGTCTCCAGCAGCTTCTTCTATATTTTGCCTTCACCTGACAGCCTGGAGGGGGGCACACTTCAAATGCCCATATCTTCTGATCCCTGACACAGAGAAACACAATTCTGTTTAACTCCTTAACGACCTGGCCCTTTTTTGTTTTTTCATTTCCATTTTTCACTCCCCACCTTCAAAAATCTATAACTTTTTTATTTTTACACGAAAAGAGCTCTGTGAGGGCTTGTTTTCTGCGTAACAAATTGCCCTTCATAGTGACAGTATTTAATATTCCATGCCATGCACTGGGAAGAAGGAAAAAAATTCCAAATGCAATGAAAATGGTGAAAAAATGCATTTGCACTGTTTTCTTGTGGGCTTGGAATTTACAGCTTTCACTGTGCGCACCAAATGACATGTCTACTTTATTCTTTGGGTCGGTGTGATCACGGGGATACCAAACTTATATAGGTTTTATAATGTTTTCATATTTTTACAAAAATTAAAACCTCCTTTTGTGGGGGATTTTGCCATTTTCTGGCACTAATAACTTTTTAATACTTGGTGTACGGAGCTATGGGTGGTGTAATTTTTTGCAACTTTTGATGACATTTTCAATGCTACCCTTTTTTCGGACTGTACGACCTTTTGATCACTTTTCATTGAATTTTTATATTTTTAAAAATTGCAAGAACGGGCATTTTTGGATGCTGCGGTACCTAATATGTTTATGATTTTTATACAGTATCAAGGAATATATAAGAGCCAATCATTTTAACACAACGAATCCTGTGAAAGTAATAATAAAAAATATAACATGCAACAGAGATAAGAAAATGTTATTAACCTAAAATCGAACTATGCATCATATTATTTGTCTATTTATCGCAGCAGTCTAATCTTAAATGTCACTTAATGTCACTGTAAGTTGCACGGTACCTTTTTTCTTGACAAAAGATTATAAGTTCTGCAATTTGTTTTATACATGCACTTAAACCTGTATCTGAAACCTTAACCAAATAAAATATTCATGATTTATTAACAAATTATAAGCTGTGAAACCCAATCTAATTAAAAATAGAATAGATAACAGGGATGAGAAAATGTTATGAACAAAACAGTTATCTCAAAGGGAACATTTCACCATTTTAGCATTTTATCTATAAATGTCTACAAATGTGGACTAAACAGGCTTTACAGGCTAAAATAATTGATAACATTTGCATAGAATAGATCACAAATATAATTTGGGCTGGGGTACAGTGCCTTCCACCCCCATTGATCATTTGTTCTCTTTAGGTTAATATATGTATATATATATATATATATATATATATATATATATATATATATATATATTAGTCCCCAGGTTATGTACAAGATAGGTTCTGTAAGTTAGTTCTTAAGTTGAATTTGTATGTAAGTTAGAATGGTATATTTTATAATCGTAACCCCAGTCTAGGGATAAAGTACAGTAAATTACCAACATCAAGAAGTCCATTTGTCACTAGGGGTAGTCTATAAGTCAGATGTTCTTAAATCGGGGATCACCTGTGAATATAGTCTATGTATACAGAGAATGGAAAAGTAAACAGCACCGTTCTTCGTTTAGTGGTCAGAACAGGTTACTAACCACTAAACTGACCCATCTGCTTCCCGTTGCATAATCGGAGCATAGACATAGAGCAGCTAATCTGTGGCGTGCTGGGCACCTAGCAATCTTTTATTGGATTATGGGATGACTCCAAGTCTTAGCAGTATATTAAAAATAACCATTATATATTAAAAATAACCATTATTGTGATGTTTTACGTATTAGAACTAGTGTTAGGAAATGTGTACAGGTGGATTTATTTAATAAATTGCCATCAAGTTTAAAGCTTGTTTGGTCATTTTGACCATTTGTCATTTAAACAAAAACCTAGTTCATATATTGTTTCATATATATATATATATAAAACATATTGACCCGAGTATAAGCCAAGGGTAGGAAATGCATTGGTTACAGCCTCCCCAGTATATAGCCTGCCAGCCCCCATTAGTATAAAGCCAGCCCCCAGTAGTATATAGCCAGCCAGTTCCCTGTAGTATATAGCCTTCCAGCCCCTGTAGTGTATAGCCTGCCAGCCCCCTGTAGTATATAGCCTCCCAGCACTGTAGTGTATAGCCTGCCGCCAATGTAGTGTATACCCTACCAGCCCCTCTGGCATATAGCCTGCAGCCCCTGTAGTAAATAGCCTGCCAGCCCTTGCCCCCAATATAATAAACAGTACAATAAACGGTGTACTCACCTTCCCACGCCCCCCGG
This sequence comes from Engystomops pustulosus, assembly GCF_040894005.1. Taxonomy (NCBI): domain Eukaryota; kingdom Metazoa; phylum Chordata; class Amphibia; order Anura; family Leptodactylidae; genus Engystomops; species Engystomops pustulosus. Next base: position 68,218,766 of record NC_092414.1, read on the forward strand.
CAGGTCCTCTTCTATGCAGCAATGCTCCGGCATCGGCTCCCTGTCCCTGCGCGGTCCGTCGCAGGCACTATGACTACAATCATTCTCTGACATCATAGTGTGTGCCGGCGCACACATTGTCAGGGAGCGGCTGACTTCACAATCCCTGCGTCAGACAGCGCAGGGACACGGAGCCAATGCCAGAGCATCGCTTATACTCGAGTATATATGGCATATATATTTATAAAGTGAAGAAAAAATAGCAGCACTCCAACAAACATTTATTAGTGAAGTATTTTTAATGTATTAGTTTTTTTTGTAAAACAAAATCCACAATGTTTTAAAAAAATCAGAAGCATCTTTTTTCTTCTTGTACTGGTATTTAAGACTAAATTGTGTATATAAGGCCAAAGTGTGACTCTGTAAGACCCTGGCTCCCCAGGAATCTATAGTGATTACCGAGTAGATGTGGACTGACCCAGCTGGATATTTCTCTCTAGATAAAAGTAATCTTTGCCGGCTTAGAGATTTAGGGAGTCTTTAATGCTAAATTCATTTGCACTAAATCTCTCTTTCTACATTTTATTTCTTGCTAGTGAGCAGTACATAATTAGAAAATATGCCCTGCCATTTGTTGGTTTCACTTTACACATGGCATGTTATTTCCAGGGTGCACCTTAATGTAATGTGGATTTTCTTACATTTCATCACCTTACTGATACATATGTTTATATAATTTTAAAATATTCGATTTAAAGGGAACCTGTCACCAGGAGACCAATTTTTAGAACCCCCCCCCCCGTCCCCGTCCCAAAAAGCATAGTACATAGTTTTTGTATTAAAAAAAATAGGTTTTACAGAAATAAGATATGTTATATAATACCTTCAATGCCATGTGCTCTGTGACCAGGTATTTGTCTCCTGGGAGTGGCTACAGTGGCCCCCACCCTTGGGAAACCGCTCCTCCGTGTGTCCTTTTCAAATAAATGAAAACACTCATCGCCCGACTTAACAACTTCCCCCTGCTCCTCTACAGCCAGTCCCAGGGGACGAGTGATGGTCACTGAGCACATGTTTAACATTACAACTTTAATTTTACACGACTTACATATGACTTTCTCCAAATGAGAATAGAAATTCCTATTTTAGAATTTCTTTTATTGTACCATGGCATCTTCACTGATCTATATGTGTATTTGGTTTTATTGCAATGGTTTAAAGGGTACATTGTGAAGACTAGTAAGAAGAGGAGCAAATTGTAAACCATACCTAGACATTTAAAAATGTATCATAGATGCAATCCCTCTTCAGGAACTTAAGGTTTTTTTTCATTGTGGAATATCATAGTCCTAAAATATAAATACAAGGGGTATATAAACTTATGTAGGCAGAGAGCAGTTCAAAACCATGCAGGATATTGCATGTTTCTTAAGGCACAGAAGGTTTTGCAGAGGTAGAGCAAATATCTGCAACATTTCCTGAGACACATTTCATTCTTTATTATTCTGCATTTCAATCAGCCATTGCTGTTTTATGGTCATCCTTACCACATGACAGAAGTTACACCATGGGTGTAATGGGGACACTAAACTCAGGGACGAAAGACTCTAGGACACTAAACTCGGTTACGAAAGACAAGACAGTAAATACTAAAACTTCATTCCCCCCAAAAGCTCTGTCTGCTTGCCTATCCTAGGTGATACTGGACAACCACGAAGATGGTCCAACCCTACGCCAGAGTGTGAACACAAAACAAGAAAACAACCAAATAACAGAAAAGTAAGGTCACTAGTCTGAGTCACAACAGAGATAGCTAACAAGGCACAAAATCGCAGATACAAAGAATAGTTGAGGAACGAGAGACAAAAATCGTTAGCCAGAAGTAGAAAAGCAGTATCACGAACAATAGAGCTGGAATAGAAGACCTTAACCGGAAATAAAGATAACACACACAGAATATTTACTTGAGCAACAACTCTGCTCCAGGTAAAAGGGACAGTGCTCTGAGAGTTGGAACGTGTTAACCATTGGTGGTCCAGAACAAAGCTTACAGAGAGCCCTTTGTGACCGCAGCCTAGCCATTAGAGAGCTGTTCAGACTGCAAACAGAAGCCAGAAATTCAGCATCTCCTGAGCCAGACAGTACTAACTGCTGACACTTATACCTAGTGTGACCATGCCTATATTGTATATAATGGAATGCATTAAGCCAAATCAGGTTCGGCAGACTGTTGGAGAATGGAGCTTATCTTGAGAGATGGTTGGCCAACACAAATTATGAGTGTTGCTGTGGTCAAACCTGTTTTATTGAATATCAAGATGTCGAAGTAACAATGTTGTTACTAAATAATATCTAAAATTCTATGGAAGACGTTTTTGAATTACATTAATATCAAATTCAAATTAGGGGGACGTGTTTTGTAGTTCTTTTTAGGCTTTCTAATCTGTCTCTGCAGCCATAGACCCCATGGTGTGAGTAAGATGGTTAAAAACCTAATTTACAATAATAGATTAAATCTCAGCAGACAGAATGCACCATGGACATTATATGTGACCTCCAGCTATGCTGTTTGATGACTGCATTCTATGTAACCCACTCACAAGATGTGCTAATGGGAATCCTATATACACTGTTCAGACTGCATTAAATTCTATCTATGTGCAACTGTACGCAGGACAGCTGCTGTGAAAATCCCATTTTCTGGACCATGGAAAACAGGTAAACCTTGCTGCTTCCGTTTTTGGTTGGGAAATTGTATAAGACTCACCTCAACTTTAAAGGGCATCACCAGGTTTTGTGATATTTCAGTCTTATAAATAATTTATAAATGCAAATAGATAGGTGTCCTTCAACCACCCCCCTCCTTCGTGTAGACTACAAGGGTTGTAGCTGCCTCTGAACAAATGTGTCTTCCAGTTTTCCCCATGTTAGGAAATAGACTCATTACTGGAGAGAGAACACACACATACACACTGCTAGCTCCCAGAAAGCAGGTCTGTGCAGAGCAGCTGGGGCCCAGAGCCAGAAATCCCATTAAAATAAGCCCTGCTATTTCCAGCCCTACATAGAGCTTTGCAGCATGATTATATTCAGTCATCTCATTCACAAGGAGAGGCAGCATGTATACCAGAAAAGCTGTAATACAATGAATTCTGCTTCTTCCACTTCATAGGAACCTGATTAATAGATAATCTGCAATACCTTCTATTGGCATTGGGCTGAACACTTATTCTACATTTGCGTGAATTGTATATTTCCCGAGAGCAATGCATATTGTATAGAGCAGGGAAATGGAAGGCTGCATTATTAACAGTAACGTTATTAACATCTTGTAGCTTACCTCTGTCAAGATTTCATTCAGTAAATGCTAGAAAGCATACTGTGTAATAATATAAGGCCTGAAAAGGCTTTACTCCTATTTGCTCTTCTAAGCATTGTTCGGCCGTGCATAATATATGCGTCAGGGACAGAGGTGCTCTACAGTGCAAATACAGGAGAAGGATTGTTTGATGTATGGTGTTTCCAGTAATTAGCATATTAGGACGAACTATGAGATATTTCTGTGGTTGCCATGGAGATTGGTGATCGCTATGGCCTTTGCAATCCTAATCAGAGTTTTCCATCAGAAAGTGTATTGAGCAACAATCCCACTTGTCTCACATGTCAGGAAGGCCAAATTGATACAGTACATTGTCAAAGTCTAATTCTCTATAGAGTATACTGGTAAATGCTTACCAGGTATCTTCTGAGAATAGTAGTGCTGTATCTGCTAACATCATTATGGCTAATACTCAGGGCCGGTTATAGAAAAAGTGGGGGCCTAAATTCTGAAAAATTGTTATCAACAATCGCTATATACCTATGCATCAGTTAAAAAAGACAGGTCCAGGCAGTTTATTATTATCATTTAATCAAAGTATCAACCAGTAAGTATATATAAGTATATATATATATATATATATATATATATATATATATATATATATATATTATAGTTTCTTCTGGATAAGGTCACTTATGTCACTCTATTAAATGACATGTTTCCCATATACCGTACATTAATATTCTGAAATCTGCACAAATTCTGAAAGATCTGGGTGACATTTATATTTAAAGGGAACCTGTCATCAGCAATTGACCTAATAAAGCACTACCAAAGTATTGCCAAGTAGAATAACATCTTCTAGTTTTTGTTTCTTTCATGGCCCAGTGTGGTGACATATTCCAGAAAATCAACCTTGAAGTGAGATGTAAATAGGTTGACATCATGCATCAGACTTAAGGAGATCTGTTTAGTAATGTATCTGGATGCAGGACCATCAATTACAGTGAACGGGGCTTTCTGAGGAAGAGAGAGTTTGACTTCAGTCCTTGACTCTGTGTCCTTGACTATACAACCAACTTGCATCTCACTTCAAAGTAGATTTTCTCAATGATTGCACTACGCTGGGTCATGAAAGAAACACGATCTGGAAGGTATTCGGCAGCATGGCAACATATGGCTAGGGGTTTATTAGCTCAATTTCTGCTGACAGGTTCCCTATAACAGTCTTCTAAAGATCAGACTTTTTTTTGTTTTCTATGTTGGAAGATTTATGACAAGATGCTGGGGGTAACAAGACTGGAGTGCAAAATGATGAATTTGCTTTATTGCCAGCAATGAATGCCATAGGCCTATTGAAACCTTGCCACAGGGTGTGGATTTATCTATACAATACTATTCCATATGGAACTATAATAACGCATGCGTAGAGTTTTGGTCTTCATCCAGAATGAATAAACTGATTTTTGGAGTGTCACACATATTTTTGATTAGAAACATAGAATTATATAAAACATAAAATAATTTAATAAATAAAAATGCTTCTGCTTGAACCAGCCATCAGCCACCATCTTTTATACAAAGTCCAAGGTCAGTGGGACTGCAGAGCAGCCTGGAGCTTGGTATCTGGTTGGGTATTAGTCCGAAGGTATATTCTAGGCTCTATATTACATGGATTACTGACTGAGAAGGGGGGCTGTATATTGCATGGGTTACTGACTGATGGGGGCACTGAATATTACTTGGATTAGTGATTGAGGGAGGGGCTGTATATTATATGAATTACTGATTGATGGGGGGCTGTAAATTGCATGTTTTACTAAGGAGGTGCTGTATATTACATGTAGTAGCAGGGTCTTGTAATTTTTATTGTAATTTTTAAGTGAGTAAGCCCTCTAATATGTATTATTTCTCTAGGCGTGGCTGTGTTATATATGAATGGGGATTGAAAGACCTGTACATTAATGTACATGGTAGTGTATACAAATGATTGAGTGTTTTATATAAAGAGGGAGCTATTGTATAGAATTCTGATGGAAAATGTATATCATATAATAAGAAGGGCACTTTTTCTGATTTAATGGGGCTGTATGCATTTAATGGGGGGGATAATAATGAAATAATGTAGGGCTGTGCAATAATTTAATGGGTAAAACTTATATTTATTCAGGGAATATACTATACACCTGGCACAGTGTGGTGAGTTGTGGTGTGTGGTATATATGACATACATGTATATGGGATGGCACAGTATGGTTAGTTGTGGTGTGTGGGGTATAACTACAAAGTGACCTACAAAAAAAATTGTGAGACAAACTGAACGCACACACAATATTTTCCAGAATACCAAGTACTTTCAAAGAATGTCACATAAACAACTCCATGTAGATGCGGATCCTCTTTGTGAGAGGAAGTGGACATAACCTGCCAGAGGGAAGGGTGAGTGGAACCTTAGACTTTTCTCACACTTGACATATACAGTTACATCTCATGGTTCATGGTGGACTACCAATATTGGCTAGATACTGGTCTCCTAATTCAAGCCCGTGCCCCTGGGCATGGAGGGGGAGGAAAAGATGGGGTAGCAGAGGTCTGTTCCTACTGAATGCAAGGGGGTAAAGCTGAAGAAACAGTCTAGACCACAAAACCCAGTAAAAGTGTAGGTTCAGGATCATGATTTGATGAGCTGCAACACAGGGCATTGGCTTCAGCATTTATGGATTGCCTACCACCAAAATCAAAGCATAAAAAGTGAAGCCCAAAGTGCTTGCTGGGGATTTACATGGTTAGCATGGTTGAAAAAAAACAGTGCCACAGACCATTTCGTATATTTCAAGTATAACATTATTATCATTGGATATAACAGTAACTTCATAACGAATACCGTATTTTTCAGACTATAAGGCGCACAAAAAATCCTATGATTTTCTCAGAAATCAAAGGTGCGCCTTATAGTCCAGTGCGCCTTATATATGAACCGTACTTACAGACAACAGCTGCCTTGAACTGTGCACAGGTCTGCCACTTGCTGGTCATTCATCCTTATAATCAGGTGCGCCTTATACTCCGGTGCGCCTTATATATGAACCTCAACATTTTAGCAGGCATTTATTGATGGTGCGCTTTATACTCCAGTGCGCCTTATAGTCCGAAAAATACTGTACTTTCCAGAAAGTGATCCCATTCTTCAAAAGCTCACTTGATTGCTAGTAGTTCTGTTTCCTTGATCATAAATCCTTTGGACCTTTGGGCTTTGCACCTTGATGCCATTTGACATTGTCAGCCTTATTCTGGTAAGTTAATGGTCTTGCTATCCCAGGGAAGTTCCTATTGAATTTCACCCACTCCTCCTCATAGACTGTAAGCTCTTACGAGCAGGGCCCTCACTCCTATCGTTCCATGTGACTGTTAGTACTCTGTAATGTATTATTCTATTTGTATATGTCCCCTATGATTTGTAAAGCACTGCAGAATATGATGGTGCTATATAAATAAAGATTATTATTATTATTATTAGAAATTGGACAGCCTTCATAGAGATAGGCCTCACCCAGTCCATAATGGCCCTGACTTTTGTGATCCATGCAATATTCATTTGGAGAATTTCCTAAGCCCCAAGCAGAGGTTTTTGGAGCTCAGCAAACAACTAATTTTCTTGGACGACCTGGAGTGTATGACGTGTTGCCCATGAGAAACCTTATCGCCTAGCAAAATCATTTAAATAAACTTCAGCAACATAAACAATGCAATCTCTAAGTAGATCATTCACAAAATTCTGAAAACCCTGGGGACATTAGTGAGCCTTATGTCATAAGGTACTTGTAATGTCTCAAGAGTATTAAAGTTCTTAGCATGTTTGCTGTAAAGTATGGTATAGTGACTTTATGTGGCAACCAAAACCACTTTAAGGTTGGTTTGGGTAATCATATAATAGTGATGTACAGTATAAGAAATGTAATTGCATAATGTGTGCCAGCAGTGCAAAGTGTTTTGTGTTGGTGGTTTTAAAGTTGCAGAATGTCAATTATTGCTGTGAGTATCACTCATGGATTTCAACCACCTCCGAAGCATAGGTTGACAGATGTGGGGGATATTGGGCACTTATATCCACAATGTTATTTCTATTCAGCTGTCAGATTAAATTGTTTTTAGTCTTTTTATATCAATAATTTGGTAGTAAAATGTACTGTATTAAAGGGGTTGTCTGAGACCTAAAAAACGACTATGTGTTCGGGAGGGGACTGCTTAAAAAAATAAACACTTACTTACCTCCGTGGTCCCTCCCAGTATCCCGCGCCGCAGTCTCTCTGGGCAATGCCCCTATTTGTTTAGAGGGGCATGGAAGCTGAGCTCAGACCATCTTCAAGCCGGCCATGCCCAACCATCACCATAACCCAGCACTGTATCAGGCACTGTGTTATTATACGGATATACATACAGTATATAATGTTAACAAAAATAACATTTATTTTATATAATAGAAAATAATCATTTTTAATGTAACCTTTGAGGTTTATAGTACATGTAACTGTTCACTCCCTGATCTCCATCCCCGACTTCATCTTCTTTACTCTTCACATCACACTTTAGGAGTTATCAATATATTAACTAAATTAACAATTTTGCAACTGAATACTGTGTTCTTCTAGTATCTACTAGTTTCCGAAAACCGCACCTCTGTTCATGGCTTTATCTAGTATAACAGTTCAGCATCGTTCAGTTTAGCTCCAGAAACCATCAAATTTATAAAGAGTAGCAGATTTATAAAATGCCGTTATTTTCTCTAATCACATACAATTTTTCTAATAAACTCGTCAGACCTTCTACCATGAGGGTAACCCCAGTGGCTGCACAGCTTTAATGCCAATCATCAAGTACAGGCAGCCCTCGGCTTAAAAGACACCTACCATCAGTTTAGTGATAATAGATGTGTCCTACTAAGAAGTTCTTTTATTATAACTCTATATGCTGCGATTGCGGAAATATAGAGTTATTCAAATTCGACTGCGGCGCTCTGGCTAGTCACCCAAGCACCTCAGAGAGCCTAGAATTTTAATGTATGCAAACCCTCTGTAGCGCTAGTGTCCCCGCCCTGATCCACCACCCCGAGCTCATAGATAGGTGACTGGTAACGCCACAGGGGGAGTGCATACATTAAAATGCAAGGTTCTCTGAGGCGCTTGGGTGGCAAACCCTGAGCGCCCCAGGCTAATTTTTATAACTTTTATTTCTCTATATTTCCGCGATTGCTGCATATAGAATGATAATAAAATATAATTAAAGTTCCCCAAGGACTTCTTACTAGGACACATTTACCACTATCACTAGACTCGAGGTAGATGTCCTTTAAGAACACCCGACTTACTGACGACCACTATTTAGAAACAGACCTCATTGCCCATGTGGCCTCTGATGAAGCTCTCTGGATACTGGTAATTTATTGAAATTTAACCCCAGACTTTAATGGTCAACAATGATGACAGACCAAAGTTTTAAAAATTCTATTGCCACAGGGACAAAAAAAAAACTTTGTCTGGTGTAACATTTATATCAGTTCCCACTTGCATACAAATTCAACTTAAGAACAAACCTAAAGAACCTATCCTGTGCATAACCCTGGGACCGCCTGTATACAATTAACAAAAGAGAAATATTACTCAGTAGACAGAGCCTCAATCTCCTGAGACATGAAGTATATATATATTTGGTATTGTATAGAAAAATAACACAAGTAACTAAGATTACATTTGCAGAATTTTCTCTCACATGGGATAATTCTGAAGCTCAATGATTGCCTTTGGATGCAGTTTGGAGCAAAGTGGTCCTCTAGAGTAAATGGCTTAATTAGAAGCTTGCTGAAGCAGAAACTCCATGAATATAACAGTACACAATGAGGGATTGTCTGTATCCAGAATGGCTGATAGGTAACACAATGCAATCAGTCAGTTAGTCTCCGAAATACAGTAGCTCCGAGAAGGGAAATTTGATCTGTTTTTATGAAAGTGTCACTTTGCATGGCTGAACACTCTGTGCAACCAGATAGCCGTGATGGTGTATTTCAGCAACGTGTATCCAGTCTCACTGGACCAGGGCCTGTAAGAAACTGCTAAATTATGGATCACAGGCCCACTTAACATGAGCGTCTCTGGCAGACAATGAGCTAGTCTTCCACCGAGCAGATCCCTCCCGTGCACTGATCAGCAGAGTCGCTAATTTAGATGAGTCATCTTTTACTGCAACAACATTTTTGCACAGCACGCCTGGCTAGAAGAGATGTAAAACTGCAATATGAAAGACTATAATCTTTTAGGGTGTGATTCGTTTCTCCCAGCAACTGCTCACAACTACTGTGCCTACATGTAATTATAATATATCATAATTATTGTATACATTTCATACACAAGAACTAAATTATAATAGCTATTAGAGCCATAAACTGGTGGGAAAATTCTGTTAGCACTACCAGATTATTACACCCACTGGAGTGTGGAGTAAAGCGATGGCATTGTTTTGTGCATGGTACGTGGTTAATTCCTTAGAAGAAACATATGCAGATTACCAATGATATTATCCATATGCTCCTGCCTCAAAGCGGTACCATATTATGTTTAAAGCTTTCCAATGATCTGTTATTACTGGATTACTTTCATTTGCATTTATTACTTGTTTTAAAAGGAATCCTGCAGTAGTTACAGTAGATAGGAGCTCTGGAGAAATACGTTTTTGTGTGGATGTTAGAAGCTGCAGGACTGTAAAAGTATCTCAACTTCTAATCTAGGGTGGCTACTCTTAAAACAACACTTCTGCACATGAGTAAAGTCCAGCTTTCTAGTGATGGGTCTTTAATGAAGGAGCCCACTCCTTCTAAGAGCACACTCTTTTGTGTGAATGATGGTGCAAGCTCCCTGGATTGAGCCAATGACTCACTTAACCCTGCCCCCAATGGGAATCCACACCCCTTCTTAAAGGGGTTTGCCCATGAAACAAGACCCTATCCACAGGATAAGGACACCCACTGATCAATGGGGGTTTCAGTGATGAGGCCACCATAGATCACGCCGCGCTCACCAATCTCCGTGAGCTCCAAAGGGATAAATGAAGCAGAACGGTCATGCGTGGCCATCTGCTCCATTAATCTCGGGGAGCAACAAGGGGTCTGACGGAGGTACCTGGGACTCCACCAGACCCTTTGTTCTCATGAACTGTCAGGGTCTCAGCAGTGAGACTCCCACCGATCAGCAAGTTAGGCCATATCCTAGGGCCTAACTTGTTTTGTGGAAAAACCCTTTTGTTAAAAAATGGCTGAGAGATGGTTAATCTACTTAATTGAGTAGAAAATATATTTAATAGGGAGCCATTCAGGAACAACAGCTTTTATTTAAAGCGTAGGCTTAAAGGCTAACTCAGAGCACTTGCAGGAGCAAGACAGAACCTTTTACAGACACTTTTAAAAATAAATTAAACATAGCCACAAATTAAAAATATAAAACTATAAAGGGGTTGTTTGGGAATAACATTTTTTTTTATATATGGCTGGGGAGTACTGCAAGAGTTTTAGGCTGTAGCAGGTGCGCGGCTGTTGGCATGACACCACCGACGGCTACTGTATACAATGACCCACAAGAATAGGCAGTGTTTCATACCTCATTACCTTATTGCAGCCATTTCCCTGCTAATACTCTCCTTTCCGCCTGTCTTAGTCCCTCTCCTTTTAGCCCTGCATTGTGGTTGTCAATCAATAAAGTGAAACAGGAGGTGTGAAGTTTCAGACCCCGGAAGGGGTACATAATGGGGCACATTTACTTACCCGGTCCATTCGTGTTCCAGCGGCGGCTTCTCTGACAAGCGTTCGGGTCTTCCAGCGATTCATGAAGGTCCTGCGCCCGATGTCCACCAGGTGGCGCCGCTCCGCCGAAGGCCGCCGAGGTGCCCCGGAGTTCATCGTCTTCATCGTGGTGCATGTGAGTATGGCCCGTGCGACCAATTTTTTTTTTTTTAATGCGGCGGTTTTTCCGAATCCGTCAGGTTACCGTTCGGCCATGCCCCCCGATTTCCGTCACGTGCATGCCAGCGCCGATGCGCCACAAACCGATCTCGTGCGCCAAAATCCCGGGGCAATTCAGGGAAAATCGGCGCAAATCGGAAATATCGGGTAACACGACGGGAAAAACGCGAATTGGGCCCTTAGTAAATGACCCCCAATGTCACTTATTTATTGTTTTTTATAGACGTTCCCTGAATGAACAGGTTCTGGGAAGCGCAGGGAACCTCTGGTACGGCACTTGCCCACAAGACTGGATGGCTTCAAGTCCCTTTTCACTAGCCTCAGTGAACCAGAGACTTATCCGTACAGTAGGTTATATCAGATGAGGAGTCTACCCTGTAGTATGCATATAACTGAGACTCGGACGCAGGGATTTGTGGATCGAGATAACGCAGGTAACGCAGGTTCAATTTTATATTTGATTGCCTTAAGAGCACACTAGACAAAACAGTATATATAATGGAGATATGTAGAGTATAACAGGGTAAAAGTACAAGCGGTACAAGTACAAGTATAAGCAATTCCGCTACCTTGTGATGAACTAATGAGGAAAATGGTTAGTCCACACTTAAAGATCGTTCTCTCCTCTAGATATGATGGTAAAATAAATCCCCCAGGCAAAAGACAATGGACATCAAAGGTGTCCTGATTACATTAGGTGTAGATGCACCCCTTCACACCCATAGGAGGACTCTAGGAAACCTCCTACCTTGGATCAGATCCAGGACCTAGGTAAGTCCTAACTCCTCAATGGGACCTCATAGGATTACAATTAGCATATTGGTTGGATGGTTTTTATGACCCTTTGCGTGGTTTTGGAGGGAACTCTATGAAGGCTGTCGGTGCCAGTAGGACTTGTCTAAGCCTTTGATCCATATACTGTATATACTCGAGTATAAGCCGACCCAAGTATAAGCCGAGACCCCTAATTTTACCACAGAAACCTGGGAAAACATATTGACTCGAGGGTGTAGTATACAGCCAGCCAGCCCCCATGTAGTATACAGCCAGCCCCACGTAGCATACAGCAGCCCCATGTAGTATACAGCCTGCCCCATGTAGTATACAGCCTGCCCCCATGTAGCATACAGCATGCCCCCATGTAGCATACAGCATGCCCCCATGTAGCATACAGCCTGCCCCCATGTAGCATACAGCCTGCCCCCAGTAGTATACAGCCTGCCCCCATGTAGTATACAGCCTGCCCCCAGTAGTATATAGCCTGCCCCCAGTAGTATATAGCCTGCCCCCTTGCAGTATACAGCCTGCCCCCTTGCAGTATACAGCCTGCCCCCATCAGTATACAGTCTGTGTAGCATACAGATAAAAAAAATAAACGTAATACTTACCCTCTGTTGTCCCCGATGTTCGTCACGGCTCCCTGCGGCTTCCGATCCCCATCGCGGCTCCCGGCGGCTTCTTCACTCTTCTATCTTCTCTGGCCGGGAGATCGCGCCGGGCGTCGCACACTGTGATGCGACGCTGTCGCCGCGGATGATGTCATCAACCGCAACAGCGCTGCATCACAGTGTGCGACGGCCGGCAGATCGCATGGACGCGACTCTGCCAGCTAGAGAGGATAGAAGACAGAAGAGGAGACACGGGGAGCCGCCGGGAGCTGTGACGAACATCGGGGACCCCGGAGGGTGAGTATTAATTTTTTTTTTAATCATTGACTTGTATATAAGCCGAGGCGAGGTTTTTCAGCACATTTTTTGTGCTGAAAAACTCGGCTTATACACAAGTATATACGGTACCTTCAAGAGAGTTAATGAAGTATGGAGAAAGTGAGTGACCTGGTACTGTTGAACACAATGCCTGGCTGTATGGCCTATATTTTCATCACAGGAGGCAACAGGTGATACAGACTACAGAATCTAGAGTGAACAGGAGGTGAAGGGGTAGGGCTATGCACTGTGCTTGCTCCTGTATCTCCCCAGTATTTATAGGAAGCCAGGAGCTGAGGTGTGTGTCAGCTCTATCCTGTCTACAGTCTGCCCTCATGTTCCCACACAAAGTGCATTCTATCCCTGCATCTCTTCAGTTTAATAAAGAATCCGATATTGACAGAATATCATCCACAAGCCTGTTCTGCACCACCCCATCTCACTAGGCCTCATCTCACAAGGCTACAGTCAGGTCAGTGAGGAGAAGGGGGAGGCTCAGCACAGCAGTATGAGACACAGGATGAAACATCCAAGAGTGTGCCGTATCTCTTCTGTCCTCCTCCTGCATCACAGCAGCTGCTTTTTTACACAGGTAATGTATGGTGTGAGTGTGTGTAATAGTCTCTGTGTACTGTAACTGTATTGCATGTTAGTTTGTAAAATAGATGTGAGTATGTAAAAGTGAATTACATTTATCTGTCAGGTTTGGGTCACATCTGTATTATACAGCAGTAACAGTGAGGAGAGGTTTCAGGCTGAGATTCTGTGTCTTGATTGCCTGGTTGCACTAGTGAATGCACTAGAGCTCAGCATTATGGGAAGTAAGGGAAAGCTGCACTGGCATCAGTGCCTTTAGCTAAATTTACAACCAGGAAGTGCCCTCCCACTTTAGTGGAAGCTAGAAAGGATTTTTCAAGTATGGCTTATAGATATATCAGACTGGATCTTAGGCTAGGAAGAAGCCAGCAGCGTGGCATAGATATCGTTGTAATTTTTGTCAAAGACTTTCTCTAGCAGGGGTAACTTGAGAGTTTCACTTTTACAAACCATTTTAATATTAACACAATACAATATATTATTATTGTTATAATATTATTATTATATTATACAATTGTAATATGGTTTATCTAGACCTATGTATGCCCAATGTTACAGACTAGATTCAGTGCATTCCTTTACTTATTTTTAGTGGTTGATATACTATTTTGATCTCAATCTGAAAGTATTTTGTTTAGAAGTAATTTCCTGAAATGTGAAGAAAAGACATCAAGTTAATACTAGTTTGACCAATCTTCAGCTTTTCACTAATTATGAGGATTCCAAGTAGTGCAATCATGTTATATTAAGAGACAGTAAGATTATATTGCAGGGCAATGAGACACATTTCTGTAGGCAGAGTGTTTATATTGCATTATATATAATATCTTTGCATTGTGTATATACAGATATAGGCATTGCTCAAGTACTATATATGTATAAAACAAGTTTTCAGAATAGTTATGTATTTTACCATAAAATTGCTGTGCTAATAACTGGAAGAGGGGCCTTTAGGCTCCTGTATCACAAGGGAACATTTATAACACATCTTTTACGTTTAGTAGTTGTCACAGATAGCACCATACTACATGATAGAAATAGCTGGGACAACACCTTCATGGTTATTTGTTTTGTTGTACAAATCTGGGACCGAAAAAGTCCCAACATCTAAGGTTACATTTATAATGATTCTAGGGGAAAAAAGTTAAAATGTCCAAATGTTAAAATGTAAGCGACTTTAATAAGAGGCAAAATGTAATGGACAATAGATTGGGTAAGAGCCTCTTCAAACCTTAGGAGATTTTGGGTATTTTCAATATGCAGCAGTTTTTTATCTCCAAAAAGAGGCCCAATGAAGGACAACTGGTAAATTAGCAAATAGGTCATGGCCACATGAGGCTTATTGATGCTTGTGGAGAATGAGGCATAGCCCTGGTCTGGTCTGATCCTACAAAGGAGATCATGTTGGCTTAGATAGAAAGGTGTCAGAAAACCTGTACATTGACGACAGAAACAAGGGTATAATAGCACTCTGCACACCCAATAAACGTAAATAATTTTTGGTTACTTTGTTCCTATGCAATTTTTCCTATAAAATTAAGTGTCCCATGGGCCCCAGGCTGTTCACATGACTACCCCCCCCCCCCAGTGTCGAAACTTATTGCTCATATTTGCCTCCTGAGGACAGCAACACAGTAGAAAGATGGAAAATTCTCATCATTTTAGCTTCTTTCCAGTGTCCCTCTGTACACAGAGAAACGTGGGGCCAGCAGGAGGTCCTCTAAAGATAATTCTACTCATTCTCCTTCTTCCTACAGTCCCAAGTAGCGAAGTCAGTATCAAAATATGACTGAAAGCAGCATCTTTTAAGTTGCTTAGAACTGGAGGAAGATTCTTTGAGTCCTGTCTTGTATGCTGGGGCGATGGCCTGGGTGCCCACAGAAAGGCCTCTGAGTGCCGCCTCTGGCACCCGTGCCACCACTGCTCTATATCATTAATCTTACACTGTTCATATAGTTAAACGATCACCTTCAATCATGCTCTTATAACCCATCTATTTAGGAAAGCCGATCACGATCCCTAACTGCATGAAACCTTCCACTACAAATACCCTCCAGATGAGATCCCCAGGCATTGTAGGAGATGTGGATGCTACCCTGGCCTCTGTGCGCTCTGCAGCTGACCTCCCCCTCATAATGTGAACACTCACGTATTAGCAGAGGCTTCTAATTCTACCACAAAAAAAGAAGAAAACTGGCAAAAGTTATTGTCTGGAGTATAAGCCCCAGAATAGGAAATGCGTCCGCTATGTCCAGCAGTAGACACACCTCATTACTGAAAAGACCACAGGAGAGCCCTCTTTACAGAAACATCTACAGCAGAGCCACCCTTTAATGAAATGTCCACTGCAGATGCCCCCCTTTTATGAAATGTCCACCGCAGATGCCCCCGTTTACTGAAAAGTCCATAGGAGAGCCTCCCTTTTATGAAATTTCCATCGCAGATGTCCCCCTTTAATGAAATGTCCACAGCCGATGCCCCCTTGAATGAAATGTCCACAGGAGATGCCCCCTTGAATAAAATGTCCACAGGAGATGTGCGTCTTTAATGAAATATCCACCTCCAGATGCCTCCTTTAATGAAATGTCTACCCCAGACGCCCCCTTTAACGAAATGTCTACCCCAGATGCCCCCTTTAACTAAATGTCCACCATAGATGGCCCCCTTTAATAAAATGTCCACCTCAGGTGCCCCCTTTTAATGGATTGTCCACATCAGGGCCCTCTTGAAAGAAAAAAAATCTATAGTCACATTCTGGCTTCTTCTCCTCGTGGCTCCATCTTCTCCTTGTGGCTTTATCTTCTCCTCTTCCGGCCCAGGCGCATCACTGTGTCATGGCGTTGTTGGGGCCGCATGATGTCATAGTGTAAGGCCTAAGCAACGCATAAACTATGAGGTCACACGGTCACGACACTGCCGCGTCGTAGTGATCTGCGCGGGCCGGAAAACCAGAACCGCCTATATGAAGATCCGCCATTGATACTTAGGGACTAGTAGCCTTTGTTTTGTGGTATACAACTGCATTCTATTGATATATCTGATGTACTTATCATGTATGTATTAGATCCTTGAGATATTATTATGTGAAGGGGAACCCCTGTATGGCAGATCATCCTATCATGGACCATGGTCAGATTTTTTTTTATTGCATATATGTATTTAATGTGTTTGTTGTGTGGCTATGAACTAATAAAAATTATTTAAGTTTATTGGGTGTGCAGAGTGCTATTGTGGCCTTGTTTTTGTTGTTTGTGACTATATTGAAAGACTACTTTGCATCCCTTTGTTACACAGGTACATACACATGCAGAGACATGTCTAATGGAAAAGATTTATTGAAAAGTGACCAAACCCTTTAAAATTTTTGAAAGGTCCTCCTCAAGCCGTCATTACCCATAATGTTAAATCAACATGGCTTATTGCATCAGTATTTACATATTTATAATATTGTCTTCATGTGAACTGAACAAAGCATCGAGGGGTAAGAAGATGTCTCATATGTAAGTAGCATAAAAAGCAGGGTTTTATTGTTTTGATCTTTCCTGTCCTGTTGTAACAACCACATTGATCAGAACAGGGCCATTTTTATGACGGTCCAATAATCACCCAGTAGATCACCCATAGAACCAATCATTACCAATTATTGCTATGATCACATAGAGTCACTATAGGCAGGGGCGGACTGGGAATTTAAAATGGCCCTGGAAAAAAATATAAAAGTGGCCCCATCTTGTGGGCGGAGTCAAAACAAGTGGGTGTGGTCAGATAATGTGGGTGGAGTTATAACAGACAAATTGTTGGTAGATGGCCTTAATGCAAAACAAGAACATCTTTTGCTAGTAAGTGAATCTAATGTGCAAGGAATGTGACCTGTCGATCAGTAAATTATGCCTTAATTACCTTTCCCCTGTGCCATACATGTAGAATTCAGAGAAAGAATATATTGATACTGCCTCCTATGTACAGGAATAATGCTACAATAACACATTTAGAATAACACATTCAATCCTGCCTTCTATATACAAAATAAAACTACTACAATACCTTCTCCCATATACAAGCCAACTACTATAATACTGCCTCCTATGTACAGGAATATAACTCCTATAATACTGCCCCCTATGTACAGGAATATAACTACTATAATACTGCCCCTATGTACAGGAATATACCTACTGTAATACTGCCCCCTATGTACAAGAATATAACTACTATAATACTGCCTCCTATGTACAGGAATATAACTCCTATAATACTGCCCCCTATGTACAGGAATATAACTACTATAATACTGCCCCTATGTACAGGAATATAACTACTATAATACTGCCCCTATGTACAAGAATATAACTACTATAATACTGCCTCCTATGTACAGGAATATAACTCCTATAATACTGCCCCCTATGTACAGGAATATAACTACTATAATACTGCCCCCTATGTACAAGAATATAACTACTATAATACTGCCCCCTATGTACAAGATTATAACTACTATAATACTGCCCCCTATGTACAAGAATATAACTACTATAATACTGCCCCCTATGTACAAGAATATAACTACTATAATACTGCCCCCTATGTACAAGAATATAACTACTATAATACTGCCTCCTATGTACAGGAATATAACTACTATAATGCTGCCCCCTATGTACAAGATTATAACTACTATAATACTGCCCCCTATGTACAGGAATATAACTACTATAATACTACATATATACACAGAAGCGAACATGAAAAAAATCAGTATTTATCATATACAGCTACAGAAAACACATGAGATCCTCACCTATTACATCCAGTGACATCAGGTGACGTTTCCTCGGATTGCACTCGTTCCTCATCTTCTCCATTAGTTCCACCATCACCTTGTCTCTTCCTCCAGGAACACAGCTTTCCTGCAGAGTTTACCACACAAACGTCTTATGTTCTGCACTTTCCCATTGTCCCTTCTTCTGCTACCACCAATACTGTGCCCCAAATACTGTAATAGAGCCCCCTACAATATTAATACCACACAAATAGTGCCCCATAATGTAACTGTAATGGTAAGGGTAATTTATTTCTTCTTTCTCTCCTAGAATAATGCCCCTCGCCCCTGACATATAATTAATGCCAACTGCCAGCCCCATATATACAATAATCCCCACCCCAGAAAATAATTAATGCCCCCTGCCTGCCCCAGATAAACAATAATGCCTCCCCCTGCCCCAGACATATAATTTATGCCCACTGCCCGCCCCATATATACAATATATAATTTATGCCCACTGCCAGCCCCATATATACAATAATCCCCCCCAGCCCAGACATATAATTTATGCCCACTGCCAGCCCCATATATACAATATATAATTTATGCCCACTGCCAGCCCCATATATACAATATATAATTTATGCCCACTGCCAGCCCCATATATACAATAATCCCGCCCCATATATACAATAATCCCCCCCACCCCAGACATATAATTTATGCCCACTGCCCGCCCCATATTTACAATAATCCCCCCCCACCCCAGACATATAATTTATGCCCACTGCCAGCCCCATATATACAATAATACCCCCCCAGACATATAATTTATGCCCCCTGCCAGCCCCATATATACAATAATCCCCCCCCTCCCCAGACATATAATTTATGCCCACAGCCCGCCCCATATATACAATAATCCCCCCCACCCCAGACATATAATTTATGCCCACAGCCCACCCCATATATACAATAATCCCCACCCCAGACATATAATTTATGCCCCCTGCCAGCCCCATATATACAATAATCCCCCCCACCCCAGACATATAATTTATGCCCACAGCCCGCCCCATATATACAATAATCCCCACCCCAGACATAATTTATGCCCCCTGCCAGCCCCATATATACAATAATCCCCCCCCACCCCAGACATATAATTTATGCCCCCTGCCAGCCCCATATATACAATAATCCCCCCCCCCGACATATAATTTATGCCCCCTGCCAGCCCCATATATACAATAATCCCCCCCCCGACATATAATTTATGCCCACTGCCATTCCCAAATATAGAATAATGCAGCCCCCCCCCCAGACATATAAATAATGCCCCCCGTTCTGTAATTTAAAAAAAAAAAAAACATCATACTCACCCCTTTGGTGCAGTTTCTTCCCGTCTTCCTCGGTCTTCGGTGGCTTGGTGTAGAGGCGCGGGATAGTGACGTCACTGCTCCGCGCCTCCACACCAAGCCGCGGAGCTGCAGGGAGGCAGGCGACAGCTGACATGGTAAGTGCCAGCCCCCTCCACGCTACACAGGTCGCGCAATGACGTTGATTGCGCGACCTGTGTAGCTGGGTTTATACACAGAAGCAGCGGAGCTGCGCTGCGTCTGTGTACTAATCAATAGTACCGGACCGGCCCCACACCGGCCCAGGACCGACCGGCCCACCGGGAAAATTCCCGGTGGGTACAATGGCCAGTCCGCCCCTGACTATAGGTAAAACCTTCCTAGAATATGTGAGGCTGCAAAAACATCTTGCTTTATGTACAGTATATGCTCAGCTTAAATGCAGGAAAGCTTCCACTATTTATACTTAGTGTACTGGCAGAGGGTGGCATAATTTTTTATTTCTTGCTCCCACTTGCTGAGTGTTTTAGGCAATGGGGGAGGGGTGCAAAGTATTGCATCCCTCCCCCAGCCTCCACTGAACATTTGCCCCAGTAGACAATTAGATTAATGTTAATGCCCATAGACAATTAGATTAAACACCATGGGCATTGGCAACAGCCAATCGCTGAGTGCTGCCGTTGTTCACTTATCCACCCACTCTTAGGGGGGAGGAGTAGGAGGAACAGGAGGACCTATCCCACTGTATGTACATACAGTGAGTTACATTTTAGCCTTCCATTCTGAAGACACAATGGAATTCCCCGGATATATCCTTATAACCGGGGAGAAGAACACAGTCTTATTTATATCCCTGGCCTACAACAGAATCCCTTCATTCTTCCCAACGACAGCACAGCCACTATATGGGGATTCACCTGGACGTCTGTCATTGCTAAGCAGGAAATAAAAGCTGTGGCTGTTACCTTATTCATTGCTTTTATGAGCCTTTGCTGTACAGTTATTTTATTTCACAGCAATTCTATTCAGATGAAATCTAATTAATATTTTTATCAAGAAAATAATGCTCGATAATAGCCGACTAAACCTCACTTATTAACAAATACATTTTAACCGCTCAATCCAAATCGGATTATACATTCCTCTTGTCATTTTAAGCTGTAGAGGAGAAGCAGGCGGCATCGGTGACACATTTCCATACACCGGGTCACCTGATCAGCCTGTTTTGGAAGGGAAACATGATGAAGCACCAGTTTTGCAGTATAAATAGCTTCTATGTGCCATCAGGGGATCTACTGACACAGTGTGGTATCAGCAAAAGGGAAATGTATTTTGCATCTAGCTCTTGGAGCCTGCAGGAATTAACCTTTAATATCCCTATGCTTTGAAAGAGAGAATGTGTCTCCTTATAAGAGATTATATCAGTTCCCTCACGGGTCATTATATGTTAATCTTTTTATACCATCCAAGTCAACATCTGCAAAGAGTTTATATGTTCTCTCTGTGTTTGTGTGGGTTTCCTCCGGATCCTCCGGTTTCTTCCCACACTCCAAAACATACTGGTTGGTTGATTAGATTGCCCTGTAAGGTTATAGAAGCACAACTCAACAAAAGAAAGGGCCAAAACACATGAGTGAACACATGGATTGCAAAGCAAATTAAATTAATAATTCTTTATTTAAATAGCGCCTACAGATTCCGCAGTGCTGCATAGAGCTTGCCAAATTACCGTATATACCGGCGTATAAGACGACTTTTGAAGACAGAAAAATCTTCTGTCTTCTCTGGGGTCGTCTTATACGCCGGTAATCGTCTTATACGCCGGTAATGACGGCGTATAAGACGATCGCGGTCGGATCGCGCTGCATGGAGAGGGCTCACGGGCTGAGCCCTCTCCATAGCCGGTAAGTCTTTGCTGCATATTGCAGCAAAGGCTTACCGGTAACACCCGCGATCGGTGCTAGCACCGATCGCGGGTGTTTTCACAGCGATGGCTGCCGGCAAAGCTGCCGGCAGCCTCAAAAAGATGCGCATGGGACATACTCACCGCGCCGTCTTCTTTCTTCTGCTAGGCGCCGCCATGTTTTTCCCCGGGTCGGCGCCTAGTATGACGTCAGCAGCAGCGCGTCATACTAGGCGCCTGCCGGGGAAGATCAATGGCGGCGCCCGGCAGAAGAAAGAAGACGGCGCGGACATCGGGGGAGCATCGGGGTGAGTATATGATTATTTTTTTTTAAATGCTGGGCTGTATACTACTGGGGGCTGTGCTGTGTACTACTGGGGGCAGTGCTGTATACTACTGGGGGCAGTGCTGTATACTACTGGGGGCAGTGCTGTATACTACTGGGGGCAGTGCTGTATACTACTGGGGGCAGTGCTGTATACTACTGGGGGCTGTGCTGTATACTACTGGGGGCTGTGCTGTATACTACTGGGGGCTGTGCTGTATACTACTGGGGGCTGTGCTGTATACTACTGGGGGCTAGGCTGTATACTACTGGGGGCTAGGCTGTATACTACTGGGGGCTAGGCTGTATACTACTGGGGGCAGTGCTGTATACTACTGGGGGCTGTGCTGTATACTACTGGGGACAGTGCTGTATACTACTGGGGACAGTGCTGTATACTACTGGGGGCTGTGCTGTATACTACTGTATGCGTTGGAAAAGGGGTAGTCTTATACGGCGAATATATCTTAAACTCTATATTTTAAACAGGAAAGTAGGGGGGTCGTCTTATACACCAGGTCGTCTTATACGCCGGCATATACGGTATGTAAAGAAAATATAAGATATACAGTGAAAAAGGTAAGTATATAAATAGTTATTAAATAAACATAGGGAAGGTAATTTTTATACTTTTGGGATACGATGTGTCCAATAGCCGCATACACCTATTATACACCTAGTCTCCTTCATTTGAAGTATCTCAGTGCGGTCCCCACCCCTCCTATCAGCAAACACTTGTCATTTAGCTCAGTCCAATTTGGAGAATTGGGGACTCGTACTTTACTATTAATTATGTAAACGCTTAGGCTATGTTCACACTGGATCTCAGCAGGTCAGTTTCAATCTCTATTATACTACATACTCTCTATTATACTCCCTATTTCCACTACTATATATTGGAAAAAAAATAGTGCGGCCTTCCTGTGTCTTTTTTCAACTTTAAATAATGGATGTGTAACAGACAGTAACGGGAGATATATCAAAGTCAACGTGGAATGGAAGGTAAATGGATGACCTTCAATTTAACTTCTGTTTTTTAACTTCAGTTATGTTCTCCTAAAGTGAAGACTATAACGGAAAGCCACAATGGAGATATGTACTGGACCTTAAAGGAAACCTACCATTTGATTTGATGCATTGTGAAGCAAACATACCTTGAGACTGCTGTAGCTACACTGATGCAGGATCATATCTTGTTTAATCCCTGAGCTGAGTGGTTTAGCTGAAAAAGCTATTATAAAATGATGATATTTAAGCACTGTCATTTCTCTGCCTGGCTTTAGCATTTCTCCTCTCACATTAAGTATGCACTGCTCTGGAGACTCATGTAATACCTGTGTTATCCCTGAGAGGCAGAAGTAATCAGTCGCCACACTATTCACCAGCTGCTGTGTATGAGTGATCCAGCTCAGGTTGATTAGATCTGTCTGGACAGTTCAGAAAGCTCATTGGAAAATGTTTATCAGCGGCAGGCTGAAGGCAATCCAGCTTTCCCAAGGTTCTGAATGTTATAAATGTTTTTTCAGCAAAACCACTCAGCTCAGGGATTAAACAAGATATGTGCCTGCATCAGTGTTGCTACAGCATTCCCAAGGTATGTTTGCTTCATAATGCATCATATTAAATGGTAGGTTTCCTTTCAACGGGAGAATTCAGTCTGATCAGCTATATGGTGGCTAGTTTGGAAAATGGCTGCAACACATCATCTATGGAATACTCATTGCTGCTTTGTTTTTTTCCTTATTTGCTCTTCTGTTTTAATAAATTGAGTTTCATTTTTTAGTATTCATAGGATGTTGAATAACATTGTCCAGCTCCTACAGCCAAGAAATCAATAGGCTTCTAATTTTAAAGTCACTAAGACAATGTGCCTGGATCTATGAGTAAGTGTTCCTGGATTTTCATGTTGATTTTGATCTTAGAATTCCTTTAACCACTTCCATACTGCTATACGACTATATATGTCGTAGAGCAGTAAGGGGAGTACAGAGAGGGCTAACAGGCTTAGCCCTCTCCATAAGCAGCAGGTGTCATCTGTATTACACAGCTGGCACCGATCACAGCATTTAACATGTTAGGTGCTGTGATCAATGGTGCCCAAATGCCTAGATTGCCACTTTTTTGCCATTTTGTAACATATAAAGATTTAATAAAAAGTGATCAAAATGCCATACCGCCCCCAAAATTGTATCAATGAAAACATCAGCTTCTCCCGCAACACAGCCCCATAAACTATAGTATGAAAAAGTTAGTGTTGTCAGACTATGGCAAAAAAATTTTCACAAAAGATTTCAATTTTTTTAGTATTAAAACATAAGAAATTTGGCATCACTGTGATTGTGCCGACCCAAAAAATTTTAAGTGAGGTGTTATTTGGACCGCACAGGAAAAGATTTTTAAAAAAAGCCTGCAAGAATACGGTTCACCTGTGTTTTTATTGGCAATTCTACCACATTTGGAATTTTTTTCCAGCTTTCCTGTACAATAAACAAAAGAAAAAAATTTGCAACTAGAGAATACAATTTGTCCTGCAGATAACAAGCCCTCCTATAAATGAAAAATACAAAAAAATATGGCTTGTGGAAACGGAATTGCAAAACTGGAAAATTGCCCAGTTATGAAATGGTTATAAGGGAACCTGTCACAAGATGTTACCCCAGTAAAACTACTATCCTCCTCAGGTAGGGTACAAAATGTCCTTCCTAAATTTTAATGTGAAATTTCCCCCATTTACATATCTAAAAAACACCTCCAGAGTCATGTAAGTACCTAGAAATATGTTATTGATTTCCTTTTAAAGATAAGAACTTTATCTTTCAGGACACAACATAGTAGTTCTGTGATCTACAGAAACTGTGGGGCAGATTTAATTACCCGGTCCTGTCTCGATCCTGTGGTGCGTTGTCCAACGAGGATTCGGGTCTGCCGCAATTCACTAAGGTCGTGCGACCGAGTTCCTGCATCCGTCGCTTCTACACCAAGGTCTGCCAGAGTTCGCCTGCTTCTTCCCGGTGCTTGTAAGTGCATGTCTTGCGACACATTTCTAAATGTTAAATCCCGTGCGTTTTCCGAATCCCTCGGGTTGTCCGACAGCCATGCCCCTCGATTTCTGTTGCGTGCAAGCTGGCGCCAATGCGCCAAAATCCGATCGCGTGTGCCAAAATCCCAGGTGCAAAACAGAAATAATCGGGAATCCTGACGAAAATGCACTCCGCGGACCCGTAGTAAATGAACCCCTGTATTTCTGGTTCTACATCACAATGAACCACAAGCCATCTCTTATGTTTCATTTGACACCAAAATCATGTTTCTAGTTAGAATAGGGGCCTCAGAAGGGCCCTTAAAGTATCCTCCTCTGGGTTTTAACAGTAACTCATCTCAGGCAAAATAGGTCTCTTTTTAGCACATTTTTACATGACTTTGGAGATGAGTTTTTATAGTAAAATCACATAAAAGAAAGAATTTTAGAAAGGACACTTCATACCCTACCTGAGTAGTATAATGGGGTTAAATCTTGCAGTAGGTCACCTCTAAAGGACATCTTCCACCAGGATGAAAGACTGTATGCAAATGATCCTGAGGGGCTCCGGGCCCCTTTAACACCTCTGGAGCCTAGAGCCCCTCAGGCTCATTTGCATACATCCCTTCATTCTGGTGGTAGATGCCCTTTAAGTGAATTTTTTCATGCCTAAGAGTTATAATATTTGCTCTTTTACTATGAATATTATGGGGCAGATTTACTTACCCGGTCCATTCGCGATCCAGCGCCGCGTTCTCTGCGGTGGATTCGGGTCCGGCCGGGATTCACTAAGGTAGTCCCTCCGACGTCCACCAGGTGGCGCTGCTGCGCTGAAGTTCCCCCGAGGTCCGCCGGAATGCCCTGAAGTTCACCGGCCTATACCTGGTGAAGGTAAGTGCGAGTCCCGCGACACTTTTTTCTTTCTAAATGCGGCGGTTTTTCCGAATCCGTTGCGTTTTCGTTTGTCCACGCCCCCCGATTTCCGTCGCATGTATGCCAGCGCCTATGCGCTACAATCCGATCGCGTGCACCAAAATCCCAGGTGCAATACAGGGAAAATCGGCGCAAATCGGAAATATTCGGGTAACACGTTGGGAAACCGCGAATCGGGCCCTTAGTAAATGACCCCCTATGTGTCTATGGAAAATGGAAAAGGTTTCCATAGCTGCAAAGGCATTATACGCGATGGAACAGCCCTTTCTCTGTCATTTATGTAGCATATAAACAGGCAGATTTGTGATAGTGTCCTAGAATACAATAATGAATAGTGACATAAACTTGAGGTTGATGCTCAGGACCACCAAGGGTTAAAGAGATTTCATTAAGTGTGTTTAAGGTACAATAACTGCATGTTTTACCCCATGCTGATTGTAATCCGCTTCTACAATGTTTCCATCCATGGAAACCAAACTGTTTAAAGACACCAGTTTCCTTGATCTCAAGGTCAGTTACAAATGATCGATGAAGCATTCAGGATCATCATCTATACAAATGGTAAAGTGAAGCAGTTTACATTATAGAGTAAGTCAGGACATGTACATCTACACTATACACTCGTAATCTAACAATAATCAGGATTTCAAAGAAGAAATGCAAGAAGACTAAAAGAGTATGATGCTCTAATACAGGCTAGGACTACTTAGTAGTGGAAGCTTCTGTTACATTGTATACTATGTTTGCTGCAAATTATAATAAGCAGTAGTAGCTCATTCTCTGTATTTTCCTGTAACTTTAGACTTCTCTACTGATCCTTCATTTTTTTAGTCAATTTTATAAATAAAACAACTTTTTGTACATTGATATATTGTTGGATTATATTTGTTTAGAAAGACTGTTAACAGAATGTAAGAAATTTGAGAATTAAGTTAGTTTTAATGTAAAATGGGCTTTTAATAATCTTATAATGGGAAAAACTTCTAACTTTGAACCAATAGTGATTCAAACTATGGCCTCATACAAAATTTATTTCAGTTACTCTAAAACTATAAGACTGTGCAAACTAGTACATGTCAGACTGTGATTTGGTTGTAAAGCTTTTGCTATCCAGAGAGCCATAATTGCAGTTTTCTATGTCTATATTGCTTGCTCAATGTTAACAACTATACAATTTTTCTGGGAAACTATATAGCCATTATTGAAGGACACTCCTGTCCTTAATGGAAATCTACCATTTGCGTTTATGCATTATGAACCAAACATACCTTGAGATTGCTCTAATTACGTCGATGCAGAAACATATCTTGTTTAATCCCTGAACTGGAGTCTATGCCAGTACAGGTCCAAAAGCATTACAGCAATGCCTTATTAAAGAATGAAAGAATAAAAAGTTGGGGTTGTAGAAAAGTCATAAAAAGGTCCTTTAATTTCCACCCAAAAATGCTATGTTTGAGGGGGTGGAGTTTCTATGATTCCTTTTTTATGGTCCAATTCCTGCTATTGTTCAGCATACTCAGTACATTAGTCACAAAGCTTTACTCTGCAACCTTTGTGTTTAAGTGCTCAATATCTTTCCCACACAGTATATCCACAGTATATTATAATCCTATGTTTGGACTTTTTAAAGGGGCTCTTACTGAAAAATGTGCACAAAAAAGTGGTCTTGGTCTGGATAAAGGGGTGATCCGCTTATAACAGGGCAGCTTCTATAGAGAACAATGGCAAAAAAAATTCACAAGATGACAAGGTTAAAGGGGTCGTCTTCTGGAGAGGTTTCTTTTATTTTACTGCTGAAATGTGTAACCTAAAATAATTCCTAGCCAAAACAGCCATACACAACACACAGGTAAATACCAAATACACAGGTAAATACACAAATACTACTAATGACAAAATATTGCACAGCCACATTATAAGACTGCAATACAACAGATGTCAAAATACTGTAATCCTAAATATAGAAACTAAGAGAAACTGTGAAAAAAGCTGTATAATTATAAAAGCAGCTGGATGATGGAAAAGCTTCTTATATAGTGATATGTGCAAAAAGGAAAAATGTAGCACAAGACATAATGGTGTCACAATGATTTGAAATAAGACAACCATATTCAGGTCGGATTGCCATGGCAACCTCCATAGTCAGACACAAAGAGAGCTATCAATAACTCCTCGTTTGAGCAAAAAGTGTTCTGCTTTGGGAGAAGACTGTATTAGAATTTGACCTCGGCTCGACACAAATCCTCATGCTCATTTGGCAATTCATTGCTTGGCTACTATTCACATATGATCTGCAAAGGAAAATGAAATTCTAACAATATCGCCATACACAATGCATTTATTACTGTCCATGCATGGCTTCTGCATCTGAACAAATTAGTGCTTCTGGCTCATTAGCATAATTTTAAAAGTTGATACTGGCCATGGACAACAAATATAAAAAGATTACCACAGTCACCGTGCCTGTGACAGATGAGTAAGTGTATATCTGATAATGGTCTAGATCAGGGATCGGGAACCTTTTTTGGCTCAGAGAGAGCCATGAATTCCACATATTTTAAAGTGTAATTCTGTGGGAGCCATACAATTTGAATATGCCCCCCAGTACATAGGTAGTCACAGCACATGCCTCCCAGTAGATCTGCAGCCACAGCACATGCCCCCCAGTAGATAGGTAGCCAGAGCACATGCCCCAGTATATAGGTAGCCACAGCACATGCCCCCAGAATATAGGTAGCCACAGCACATACCCCCAGTAGATAGGTAGTCACAGCAAAAAGAACGGTAATACTAACCTACCTATGCTCCTTGCAGCTGGCTCCTTGTCACACCCTTGCTGTTCTTTATGACCCCGGAACATCCATCACTCCTTAGGCTAAGGCGTCTGGGTCATAGAGAAGAATAAACGCTGACATCGGGTGTCCCTTACTCTCTATGACCCAGGCGTGTCTCCTAAGCAATGATGCTGGCAGCAACGGCATCTGGATCACACGTATGGTGATCAAAGCTGTGTGTGTCTTATACCCACAATGCGCCAATCACTATTTATTAGATTTATCTGTGAGCCAGATGCAGTCATCAAAAGAGCCACATCTGGCTCCCGAGCCATAGGTTCCCTACCTCTGGTCTAGATAATGGGGGAAACACACCAGAGTTGAAGTATGCTTGGGCTAAACGCACTAAATCCATGTGCTTTATTTCCTTTAATATATGATGGTGAAATGTTGATGTCTGCATTATCCCACTTCATATTGAGCCCTAATATTTGTTTTTTTCTGCTACAAAATAAATCACATTGGGAGACATTTATTATGCTTGGAAAAAGTCACAATTCCTGGCACAGTAACTGTGGTAATCTTCTCATATTTGTTATCCTTGGCCTACTTCCTTCTAAAATCCACTTTTAAAATGATGCCAATGAGCCAGAAGGGCTCTAGGAGTGTTATCATGCTCTGGTTTCACAAGCAGCTACATTGTATAGGAGCATGTCTCACCCTCCCCATCCTCTCTGGCACTTTGCCCCTCCATCTGCCTGCTGTTATCACATGCTAACATCACATACAGGAAGTGGGCGGGGGGAGTGCCAGAGAGCATGGGGGAGGGCCAGATGTTCTCTTGCACAGTGTAACAAACTGTGAAGCTACATCATGGAGGAGTTTTGGCAATCCCTCCCAGAGCTCTTCTGAATAGGTTCATTTTAGAAGGAAGAAGGCCATGGATAGCAAGTATAAGAATATGACCACAGTCACAGTGTCTGAATGTATGAATGTATCATGCTTGGTTTTGACGGTAAATTTACTTGCCTTCCCGTGTGTCTTTTTTCAACCATATAAACTATGTAACTATGTACATATATACAAAGATTCAAAATCACCAAAATTATCAAAGAGGTAAATTAGTGTGTCAGAACAGAAAAAGGCACTGTCTGTGTCCATTCTGTGGCCATTCCTTGATCTATCTCTCCTTTAGATGAAGACCACACGGGGGGGGGGGGGGGGTCTGTATCTAATGAATCCATAGGATGTGAGGGGGGTAAATATAA
The DNA here is from genome assembly GCF_040894005.1 of Engystomops pustulosus. Taxonomy (NCBI): domain Eukaryota; kingdom Metazoa; phylum Chordata; class Amphibia; order Anura; family Leptodactylidae; genus Engystomops; species Engystomops pustulosus. Next base: position 68,248,720 of record NC_092414.1, read on the forward strand.
AACAACCATAACAGGGCTGTTTGGGATGATAAACTAGGGACTATTTTAGGGAATAGGAAACTGTTTTATTGTCTGAATTTTTAATGCTGCCACGTGAGTTCACTGCAAAGGGGCCTACTAAGGCTCGGTTGTGCAGGGGTCTATTGAAACCTGGAGCCGGCCCTGACTGGTTCCATCTGTAACTAGGACTGCCCACAAGGAAATACGTATTCAAAATTAACTTATACATAATGCCATTATTTTTCTGGCCTGCTAGAGCAACGAGCTAGGATACAAAAGGGGTCAAATAAAATGGTAAAACAATACATACATTGTATTTTGTCGATGGTCCTAGCAATAATGCAATTGTCGACGGTCCTAGCAATAATGCAATTCCAATGCCTAAGTGAAACCAAACATTAGATACCACAATATATTATTTTCTTTTAGGTTTATTCTATATGATTAAAGTAATTAAGTTTAGTTTAAATCATTATTTTCATTCCGTCACAATGTAAATTGGCAAAATCATACACATATAAAAGGAATTAATTAACAAACATAATAATAGGATGACCCCTCTCATAGGAAAAATAAATGTCTAGTAATTTCTTGTAGTCACAAAAATTTAAATCACTTAAAAACTTACATAGGGCTGAAGCTACTCACTAAGTGTTGATAGTGATATTTTCATCCCAGAAGCATCAGAAGATTACTTATTCTTTTGGATGAGCAATTCTATGTTCACATGCAATAGAATTGTTGCAAACGTATCTGTAGCAGTCTATGGACCCCATTTATTAGTTAATTTAAAGTTTTTTTCTCTGACTTTGCACATTCTTTTCAGTGCAAACTGCTTGTGCATGTATTTATAAAGTGTCCGCCATATATGTGACGTGACACAAAATTCTACACTGAAAGGGGCATTGCACAGTCGGATCGTGTGCAACATTTATAATGCAGTGTCCAACAGAATGGTGTCTCAAGCTCTATGTTAAAGGTGCACCAAAAAAGTTGGTGAACTCTGACGGAGCAGTGCAGGGATTCATGATGCACGTGTGCCAGGATTCATGAAGAACATGTGCCACAACACCAAGTGCAGTTTACACTATTTTTGATAAATGGTAGTCTATGTATAAGTTCAGATGTTTGATATTTGAGCTGCAAAACTATATGCAACCAATGGTCCAAAAGTAAACTCACCCTAATTGTTAAAGGGAACCTGTCACTAGGGATCTAATTTTTACTAAAGACCGGTTGCAGAAGCTTATTACACCTGCAGTGCAAATCTGTATTTCTGCCTTTTCTAAGCATTTGCATTACAGTATAATTGTGTGGACAAAATCCTGGGGTAGTCCCAGGGGCTGGAATTTGGTCTGGATGCATTTCAAAAAACAACATGTGGCTTGTCTGTGTTACTCACTCCTCAGAGCTTGGCCCCCACCTTTGTGCTCCTGTACAACTCCTCCCTCCTGCTCCTTCTCAGAGGTCACCGCCTGGTGAGATGACATCAGTGGGGGAGGGACACAATTATATTGTAATGCAAATGCTTAGAAAAGGCGGATAGGCATTTTTGGACTGCAAGTGTCATGGGCTTTTGCAATCTGTCTTTAGTGAAAATTAGGTACATGGTGACAGGTTCCCATTAAATTCCATATAGATTTTCTTCCCACATATAGGTCATGTAATTTATCAATTTTGGAAAGCAGTGGTCACCATGACTGCCACTGGGATTGCGATAGTGGCTAAAAGTGATCCTACTGACATGATATACAAAGCTTCTTTTAAACTAAAAAGGTGTTTTAAAAAATGTCTGTAATATATTGTTCCATATACACAACTGGAGCCTAATGGCGGGTCACCATTTAGACTCAGAGGCCCAGATTTATTAACTGGTTAACAGTTTTCTGTTGGTCTTTGCACATGTACTTATGATGCGTTTCCAACACTATTGAGTTGCGGCTGCACTGTGCGCTCCGCGACACAATACCAGTTCACATGAAGGAATATCATTAGATAACAGTAAATCAAAACACATACCCTGTGAACCCTTGCTGTACAGGCAGGGTCTACCACTGCTAATTACCTCTGATAGACTGTATAATCCCTGAGGTGAGTTGTGCAGGCTCCAGGGCCGGCTCCAGGATTCAGTGGGCCCCTGGGCGACAGAGCCTCAGCGGGCCCCTTAGCAGTAAACTCATGTGGCGGCATTAAAAAAATATAGAATTTAATGAATTAACCTCTTAGCGATTTATACCGTACATGTACACATTGTAACGAATCCTATGTAAAAATGCCATATACTGCAATTTAGTAGTATTGCAGTATATGGTAGGAGCGATCAGGCCATCTAGGGTTAAATTACCCTAGAGGGTCTAAAAAAACTAAAAAAAAAATTAATTCAATAAGATTCACCCCTCTTTTCCTACAACTGATATACAACTAAATAAACAGTAAAAATCACAAAAACAGGCATCACAGCTTCTCAAGCTGCCTGATCAAAATATAAAAATGGTTATTCCTGACGGTGAACCCCATAATGGAAGATAGTGCCTAATTAGCCAAAACGCCACCTTTACATCACATAAATTTTTTTATAAAAAGTGATCAAAAAGTTGCAGTCCTCAAAATGGTAGCAATGAAAACGTCAGCTCATCTCACACATAGCTCCTATACCATAGTATGGAAAAGTTTGAATTTGTATTAAAATTCAATAAAACCTACATATATGGAAAAAACTGAGCCCACAAGAAAGTGGCACAAATGCGTTTTTTCGCCAATTTCCCCACATTTGGAATTTTTTCCAGCTTCCCAGTACACGGCATGGAATAATAAATAGCGTCACTGAGAAGTAAAGTTTGTTATGCAGAATAAAGCCCTCACACAGCTCTGAACACGGGAAAATTAAAACGTTATAGATTTTAGAAGGTGTGAAGCGAAAAAATGAATGTAAAACACTGCGTCCTTAATGGGTTAATGTACAGCCCCTCAATTTAATATACAGCCCCTCAGATTAATATACAGCCCCTCAGATTAATATACGGCCCCTCAGATTAATATACGGCCCCATAGATTAATATACGGCCCCTCACATAAATATACGGCCCCTCAGATTAATATACGGCTCCTCACATAAATATACAGCCCCTCAGATTAATACATAGCCCCTCAATTTAATATACAGCTCCTTTTACCTGTAACATCCAGGCTCCATTAGTTAGGAACCATATAGTGGGCAGTAGAAAAATAATAAACGTTAACTCACCTCATGCAGGTCCCGCGCTCCTCTTCACCTCTTCTGGGGCCGCAATCTTCAGGGCAGCGTCTTCTGTGCGGCAGCCGGGACACTGGCGGCGTGAGGTCATGACGTGGCCGGCCAGCGTCCTGCACAGAGACGCTCTGCTTGTCATTTGCAGAGTCCTCCGAGGGTCCCGCTTGCGGCCCCGCCCCCTGTCACCCGCGCCAGCACGCCGGCTCTCAATTACATCGGCGGCACAAGGTAGCCGATGTAATTGAGTTTTAAGATCGGGCCCGTGCGCCGTGGGCCCCTCTGGAAGCTCTGGGGCCCCGGCACTTGCCCGGGTAAGCCGGGTGCTGGCGCCGGCCATGGCAGGCTCACCTGCTGGGGAGAGACACAGAAAGGGGCTTATTCACAACACTCCTCTGCCTTCACATTGGCAGGGGTGTTGCATACAGCTCACCGCACAAGTCCCAGCAATGCTTACAGCGGGGAGCTGATGTCACTGAGGGGATTGAATCCGGCACTTCCCGGATTTCAGGGTCAGCGTTGGCAGAGACCAGGTTCTTTAGTATAATGCCTATATTATATGATCTACACATTCCAACAACATGACAAACATGAGTACCCCTGAAGCAGTTTGGTTGCTGCTCTTGGTCATCACTATGAAATGAAAAAGTGGCACCAAAAAACCCTTGAGTTGATAACGGTAGAGACTGCACAACACTAAACCTATGTTTTCACTTCTAAACATTGTTAGAGGCATAAATATAGGGGTACATTTACTTACCCGGTGCTGTCGCGATCCCCGATCTGGACTGTCCGAAGAGGATGAAGTCCGGGGCGATTCACCAAGATCGTGCACCCAAGACCCTGCATGTGCCGCTTCCCCGCTGAGGTGCGCCGGAGTTCACCTTCTTCTTCCCGATTTATGTGAGTGCATGTTTTGTGACACAGTTTGACATGTTAAATCCCGCGCCAAAAACCTTCTAAATGCGGCGCACATCGGAAATCATTGGATATTCCAACGATAGTGTGGTCCGTGGACCCTTAGTAAATCGAAAAGGCGCAAAAAAGGTGCAAAATGCACCAAAAGTCACAGCACATACAACAGCATGGGCTGGAGTGACTTTGCAACTTTTATGCAACTTTTTAAAAAAGGCGCAAGTCATGAATCTGGCTTTGCACAGCGTTGTACTAACAGAAGTTCTATTTTTACGCCAGTGGCGTCATTAGTCCTGTGCAACTTTTGAGTAATGAAAAGTCGTAAAAACCCTCTATGTAACTTTTTTGCGATTTTTATATGTCAAAAAAGCCCAACAAAACCAATGATAAATCTCCCTCAGAGTTTATCACTTTTGCACTGCTCCATTGTGCCTGTAACTAGTAAGCAGTCAAGGGGTTAACCAGAATGAAAACACCATTATCTCTGTTCATGTGAAGTGGGATACTGTAGTTCCCTATTCACAGAAGCCATATAAGGTCATGTAGCTCATCTCCTGGTACACTTGGATTTCACTGAACCTAATGCATTAGGTGTAGTATGAAGGTTGTAGGGAGCGTTACATAATGGTTGGTGCAGACACTATTCTGTATAACTTAACAAAGGCCTCTTGTGTCACAGGGTAGAGGACTTCTGTGAACCCAGCAAAGAACCACTTAAGCATTCCAAATGCTCTACAATTCCTTCTTCCTTCCCTCAGTACTCGTTTAATTTGCAGATCTACATTAGTAGTTACACATATTAACTATTAAGCAGTGGAACATTTATAACATGCCTTAAGCTCCCCAAATTAAAGTTATTTTAACTTCGTAAATGCATTTAATATTGAATTACTACTCATGTATTTTTCCTAAGTTATAGTTTGCAGAGTAGTCCAGAGCTGTATTCATAATTCTGCAGCTCCAGAGCAGCATTCTTCAGGACTGTAGTTTGATTTTTTTCCCTTATGCTATAGTCTTCATGCCATAGTACAGATTAGAGATGAGCGAGCACTAAAATGCTCGGGTACTCGTTATTCGAGACGAACTTTTCCCGATGCTCGAGTGCTCGTCTCGAATAACGAGCCCCATTGAAGTCAATGGGAGACTCGAGCATTTTTCAAGGGGACCAAGGGTCTGCACAGGGAAGCTTGGCCAAACACCTGGGAACCTCAGAAAAGGATGGAAACACCACGGAAATGGACAGGAAACAGCAGGGGCAGCATGCATGGATGCCTCTGAGGCTGCTTAATCGCACCATTATGCCAAAATTATGGGCAACAGCATGGCCATGACAGAGTGACCGAATGAGGCTAGATAGCATCTAAAACATCCAATAATTGACCCTGACACTATAAGGGACGGCATGCAGAGGCAGCGGCAGCAGTGGCAGGCTAGAGAGTGTCATGGCGACATACCCTAAATGGACTCAGGTTTCACCAAAGGAGGTGAAATGATTTCCTATGTGAACAAAAGGTTGACGGTATATTTAGTCGATAACACAGCATGGTGGCGACATAGTGACCAAGTTCCATAACGTATCTGGTGAAACACCCGAAAAATGAGCCTGACACAGCTCTTTTGATAAGGGGACGACATGTGGAGGCAGCCATGGAGACGACTTCCATGATTAAGAGCGACAGTATGGGGCATTCATATTGCTCTGCTATGATTGCAACTTCAGGTCTCCAGCATGGCGGCGACAGATGGGCCGAGTTCCACTATGTGTCTGGTGAAACACCTGAAAATTCTGCCTGACACAGCTCGTTTGATAAGGGGATGATGTGCTGCATATCCTCTCGTGCTCCAGCATCTGGGGTATAGAGAGTTGAAATGAGACATTGGTGGACGCTGTGGAGGATCGTGGAGGCAAAATGGACAGGAAACAGCAGGGGCAGCATGCATGGATGCCTCTGAGGCTGCCTAATCTTGGGATGGAGCTGGCGGTCCACTGCCAGGTGAGATTTCGCCTGTCCAAGCCCGTGTCTCTCGGCTCCTCCCCACCCAAAATGGGCCTGGGGGCCAGAAGCGTTTACTTTGAAAAAATTATAATTTTCAAATCAGGCCGGGTCGTTTGAATATTTCACCTAGGAATAATGGAATAGCATAGTGGTTCTATTTTTAATTGTTTTTACGAAAATGGTTCCATGATTAAGAGCGACAGTATGGGGCATCCATATTGCGCTGCTATGATTGCAACTTCAGGTCTCCAGCATGGCAGCGACAGATGGGCCGAGTTCCACTATGTATCTGGTGAAACACCTGAAAATTCTGCCTGACACAGCTCGTTTGATAGGGGGACGATGTATGGAGGCAGTGAACTAGTAGTAGATTAAAGGTGCTGCAGTTAAAACTATGTTAGTTGGAGCTTTCGCCAATCCAAGCCCCTGTCTCTAGGCTACTCCCCAAACAGCACTTCTAAGAACCTTTTGTATAAGATCAAGTGTAGTAGCGTTCTTATAAGTTTAGGATATGGTGGGTGAGGGGAATGTAAACAGATGCGCAAGAAGCGCTGAAATAATATCGGTAAATGATAAAAGTTTGCCAGTATATTTTGTGGATTACACAGCAGGGTGGCGACAAAGTTAACAAGTTTGATGTGGAAGCCATGAAAACAACCCAAAATTCTGCCTGACACAGCTCGTTTGATAAGGGGACCATGTATGGAGGCAGTGAACTAGTAGTAGATTAAAGGTGCTGCAGTTAAAACTATGTTAGTTGGATCTTGAGATGGAGCTGGCGCTCCGCTGCCAGGCAAGCTTTCGTCAATCCAAGCCCCTGTCTCTAGGCTACTCCCCAAACAGCACTTCTAAGAACCTTTTGTATAAGATCAAGTGTAGTAGCGTTCTTATAAGTTTAGGATATGGCGGGTGAGGGGAATGTAAACAGATGCGCAAGAAGCGCTGAAATAATATCGGTAAATGATAAAAGTTTGCCAGTATATTTTGTGGATTACACAGCAGGGTGGCGACAAAGTTAACAAGTTTGATGTGGAAGCCATGAAAACAACCCAAAATTCTGCCTGACACAGCTCGTTTGATAAGGGGACCATGTATGGAGGCAGTGAACTAGTAGTAGATTAAAGGTGCTGCAGTTAAAACTATGTTAGTTGGATCTTGAGATGGAGCTGGCGCTCCGCTGCCAGGCAAGCTTTCGTCAATCCAAGCCACTGTCTCTAGGCTACTCCCCAAACAGCACTTCTAAGAACCTTTTGTATAAGATCAAGTGTAGTAGCGTTCTTATAAGTTTGGGATATGGCGGGTGAGGGGAATGTAAACAGATGCGCAAGAAGCGCTGAAATAATATCGGTAAATGATAAAAGTTTGCCAGTATATTTTGTGGATTACACAGCAGGGTGGCGACAAAGTTAACAAGTTTGATGTGGAAGCCATGAAAACAACCCAAAATTCTGCCTGACACAGTTCGTTTGATAAGGAGACCATGTATGGAGGCAGCTATATGGACGACTTTTGGAGGCAGCTATGGCGATGACGTGTGGAGGTAGCAATGGAGACAACGTGTGGAGCCAGCTAAACAGACAACATGTGGAGGCTGCTATGGAGACAATTTAATTTGGATAGTGCCTGTATGTGGCAGTCCAAAAAAGTTTTCAAACCAGAGGAGCAGGTAGGTGGTCCTCCACAATAATTAAATAAATTGGGTGCCTGTATGTGGCAGTCCAAAAAAGTTTTCAAACCAGAGGAGCAGGTAGGTGGTCCTCCAGAAAAATTAAATAAATTGAGTGCCTGTTTGTGGCAGTCCAAAAAAGTTTTCAAACCAGAGGAGCAGGTAGGTGGTCCTCCAGAAAAATTAAATAGATTGAGTGCCTGTATGTGGCACTCCCAAAAATTGCTTAAAACAGAGGACCGGGTAGGTGGCCCTCCAGAAAAATTAAATACATAGAGTACTATAGCTAGAGCCAGTGGGCCCTGTCAAAAAATAGCCAGTTTCCTATGCTTTAGTGTACAAAGAGGAGGAGAAGGAGGACAATGAGGAGGAGGAGTGCATACATTATTCAGGTTGAGCTTCTTTCACCTGGTGGAGAATGAAAATCCGGAGAAATCCAGGCTTTATTCATCTTGATAAGCGTCAGCCTGTCAGCGCTGTCAGTCGACAGGCGTGTACGCTTATCGGTGATGATGCCACCAGCTGCACTGAAAACCCGCTCGGACAACACGCTAGCGGCAGGGCAGGCAAGAACCTCCAAGGCGTACAGCGCCAGTTCGTGCCACATGTCCAGCTTTGAAACCCAGTAGTTGTAGGGAGCTGTGTGATCATTTAGGACGATGGTATGGTCAGCTACGTACTCCCTCACCATCTTTCTGTAAAGATCAGCCCTACTCTGCCGAGACTGGGGACAGGTGACAGTGTCTTGCTGGGGTGACATAAAACTGGCAAAGGCCTTGTAAAGCGTACCCCTGCCAGTGCTGGAAAAGCTGCCTGCTCGCCTACTCTCCCTCGCTACTTGTCCCGCAGTAGTACGCCCTCTGCCGCTAGCGCTGTCAGAAGGGAAATACTGTTTCAGCTTGTGCACCAGGGCCTGCTGGTATTCATGCATTCTCACACTCCTTTCCTCTCCAGGGATGAGAGTGGAAAGATTTTGCTTGTACCTTGGGTCCAGGAGAGTGAATACCCAGTAATCGGTGCTGGAATAAATTCTTTGAACGCGAGGGTCACGGGATAGGCAGCCTAGCATGAAATCTGCCATATGCGCCAGAGTCCCAACGCGCAAGAATTCACTCCCCTCACTGGCCTGACTGCCCATTTCCTCCTCCTCCAACTCCTCCAACTCCTCTTCTTCTGCCCATACACGCTGAACAGTGAAGGACTGAACAATGGTTCCCTCTTCTGTCTCGTCAACATTCTCCTCCTCTTCCTCCTCATCCTCCTCCACCTCCTCCGATATGCGCTGAGAAACAGACCTAAGGGTGCTTTGGCTATCAACAAGGGAATCTTCTTCCCCCGTCTCTTGTGACGAGCGCAAAGCTTCCGACTTCATGCTGACCAGAGAGTTTTTCAACAGGCCAAGCAGCGGGATGGTGAGGCTGATGATGGCGGCATCGCCACTGACCATCTGTGTTAACTCCTTAAAGTTACTCAGCACCTGACAGATATCAGACATCCACGTCCACTCCTCATTGTAGACTTGAGGAAGCTGACTGACCTGACTACCAGTTCTGGTGGAAGTTGACATCTGGCAGTCTACAATCGCTCTGCGCTGCTGGTAAACTCTGGATAACATGGTTAATGTTGAATTCCACCTCGTGGGCACGTCGCACAACAGTCGGTGAGCGGGCAGTTGGAGGCGGCGCTGCGCTGAACTGAGAGTGGCAGCATCTGTGCTGGACTTCCTGAAATGCGCACAGATGCGGCGCACCTTCGTGAGCAAATCAGACAGATTGGGGTATGTCTTGAGGAAACGCTGAACTATGAGATTTAACACATGGGCCAGGCATGGCACATGTGTCAGTCTGCCGAGTTGGCTTCAGGTGGATATGCGTGTCACTAAGAGCTAAACACAACGGTAGCAAGTCTCCCTGCAAATTCCTCACAATATGGTACTAGCTGCACTACTAATGCCAGCAAGCCCAGCCACAAGCAAACAAAAGAAAGGAAAATATAACGCTATTGTAGGCCTAAGTAAGCCGTTGGGGTTCTCCTATGGCTATTTTCTAGCCTACAGTGAAAGCACACTGCTTTGCAATATGACTTTGAGCTATAAAAAGAAATAAAGGTAAAAAAAAATAAATCAGCAGACTCTGCCTAATTCTAATCAAACCCCTAATAAATTGTCCCACTTTGGTGTTTAATGTGGATATGTGTGTCACTAAGAGCTAAACACAACGGTAGCAAGACTCCCTGCAAATTCCTCACAATATGGTACTAGCTGCACTACTAGTGCCAGCAAGCCCAGCCACAAGCAAACAAAAAAAAGTAAAATAAAACGTTATTGTAGCGCTAAGAAGGGCTGTTGGGTTCTTGTAGAATCACTCCTGCCTAACACTATTCTAATAGAACAGCCTAACGCTTTCCCTGACCAGCAGCAGCTCTCTCCCTAGCGGCATCCAGACAGAGAATGATCCGAGCAGCGTGGGCAGGGGCTAGTCTATTCCAGGGTCACCTGATCTGGCCAGCCAACCACTGCTATCGACGTGTAAGGGTACCACGTCATGCTGGGTGGAGTGCAGAGTCTCCTGGCTTGTGATTGGCTCTGTTTCTGGCCGCCAAAAAGCAAAACGGCGGGAGATGCCATTTTCTCGAGCTGGCGAGCAACGAGCAGTTTCGAGTACGCTAATGCTTGAACGAGCATCAAGCTCGGACGAGTATGTTCGCTCATCTCTAGTACAGATATCTAATGAACCAGGAAAATTATTCCTGTGTTATAGGACTCTATCTATTCTGTTAGCTATCTGCCAGGGTTGTTGACTAATAAAGCAACCAGCAGAATTCTGAATGCAGCTCTGAGTGATGATAAAGGCTGTCTTAGCATCCAAGTGGTATTAATTCTTGACACTTTGCTTCCTTTTTGATTTTTGAATGTTGAAATATTAGTTGCTGCATTATTTATTTTTTAGTCATATTTTGAGAGATTGAGAAATTGAAGTCAAGTTTTGGTTAACAATTTTCCAACAAATGATCAAATCATTGATTTACAGTAAAATTCTTGCAATCTGGTGAGAAGACGCCTAGCATTTGATTTTCCATTAGCTAGGCCAGCGATGGAAAACCTTTTGGAGAGCCCAAACTACAACCAAAATCCACATATTTACCAGGAAGTCCCAACATGGCATTTTAGGCAGTAACTTATTGTTATCTGTTCATCCACATCTTTCAATCATATCGACCCCCTGAGGTCACCAATACAGTAGAAAAAAGGAGGGCAAATTCAGACTCTCGTTGTAGCTTCTCTCCAGGGTCTCTCTGTAGAGGATGACCTCCAAAGATAATGCAGTGTTAAAACCGCAATACAGTGGTTAATAACACTAACGAAAGTAAGCACCGGTTACAGCTTACCCCATTTGAAATGGTAGGTTTCCTTTAAGTTGCCTGGGACTGCAGGAAGATTTTGTGGACTTGGTCCTATTTGGAGAACTCCTGGGGTGATGGACTGAGTGCCCACAGAAATTGCTCAGAGTGCCACCTCTGGCACCCATGCCATAGGTTCGCCACCACTCCTCTAGGCCAAAATTCTATACGTAACTATCCCTATGCACTTTTATGTGTGCCCCAGATGTGCACAAATGTTTTGTTGAATTTTTTCTCCTGAAAAACTTGGATCTAATTGGACAAATCATATAAATCATTTTACAATTTACTTTCTGAGTAAAAACATCCCTGCACCTTTGCATGTATCTCAAGCTACAAAATCCATACAAGGCTGTGTTCACATCTGACCCGTAAGTTCCATTACAGATTTGTTATGTTTAAGAGTAAAAGGATAATTCAGCATGCACATTCCTTCCACTTTCACAACTGTGTACTCCACAATAGAACCCACCACACTTAATAATTCCAGCAATGAGGCGTGTCATGCCGGCATCACTAAGAGGTTCAGAATTAAATCTACATCAGGTCCGGTCTGGCGTAAAAATTCCAGCTATAACAGCATCCACCCACTTTATTTCATTTACCTCTTCAGAAAACTGGTAAATGCCTCTTTGGGTCCACCACTGCTAATAAGTTTACGTATGACTGCAACTATAATGTTAACCCCTTACCGACTTGTGACGTATTATAGGCTGAGCCATCTCCATACAAGATGGTGCAGCAAACACCCACCGATAACGCCTGCGATCAGTGCTCACACTGAATGCAAGTGTTAAGCCCTTGATCACCACCAGCAAAGCTGCCAATGGCATTAAAAAGCTGGTGGCATGTGAGAGCTGCCATATTAGCTTAGGTCGTCGCTCCCCGTGACGTCATGACGTGATGTGAAAAATCCCTATATAATGCCATACTTTAGTATGGCAGTATATAGTAGGATCGATCAGACAACCTAGGTTTAAAGTACCCTAGTTGGTCTAAAAAAATCATAAAAAATAAAAACTGTTTAAAAAAATAAACAAATAAAAAACCCCTCAAAATTCAAATCCCCCCCCTTTTTATAGAACTGATATAAATTTAAATAAACAGTAAAAATCATAAACATGTTAGGTTTCGCTGCATCCCAAAATGTCCGATCTATCAAAATATAATAATGGGTATATTCCCAAAGTTTAACCACATAACGGAAAATGCTACTTTTTTGACATTTTGCTAAAATAAAAATAATAAAAAGTGATCAATAGGCCATACAATCCTCAAAATAGTAGCATTGAAAGCATAATCTCATCACGCAAAAAATGAGACCACCCACAGATCCGTACACTGAAGTATGAAAAAGTTATTATCACCAGAAGATGACATAATTACCGTATATCAGTGATGGCGAACCTTTTAGAGACCAAGTGCCCAAACTACAACCAAAATCCACTTATTTACCATGAAGTGCTAACATGGCATTTAAAGCAGTAACTTATTGCTACCTGTTCTTCTACATCATACAATTGTATTGACTCTCCTAAGGCCACAAATAAAGTTGAAATAAGGTGGGCAAATTCAGACCATCATTGTAGCTGGCTCTATACTACGTGGGGGCTAGCTGTATACAACATGGGGGCTGGCTGTATACTACATGGGGGCTGGCTGTATACAACATGGGGGTTGGCTGTATACTACATGGGGGCTGGCTATATACTACATGGGGGCTGGCTGTATACCAGATGGGGGCTGGCTGTATACCAGATGGGGGCTGGCTGTATACTACATGGGGGCTGACTGTATAATACATGGGGGCTGGCTGTTTCCTACATGGGGCTGGCTGTATACTACATGGGGGCTGGCTGTATACTATAGGGCTGGCTGTATACTATTTGGGGCTGGCTGTATACTATTTGGGGCTGGCTGTATAATACATGGGGCTGGCTGTATACTATATGCGGTCTGGCTGTATACTACTTGGGGCTGGCTGTATACTATTTGGGGCTGGCACCCTCGGCTTATACTCGAGTCAATAGGTTTTCCCAGTTTTTGGTGGTAAAATTAGGGGTCTCGGCTTATACTCGGGTCGGCTTATACTCGAGTATATACGGTAAGAAATACCAACCCAAAGAATAAAGTAGAAAGGTAATTTGGGGCACACAGTGAAAGCTGTAAAATCCTATCCCACAAGAAAATGGCGCAAATGCATTTTTTGTAATTTTTTTCCTGTTTCCCAGTACACGGCATGGAATAATTAATACTGTTACTATGAAGTGCAATTTGTTATGCAGAAAACAAGCCCTCATACAGCTCTTCATATGGATAAATAAAAAAGTTATAGAGTTTGAAGGTGTGGAGTAAAAAATGGAAACGCAAAAAAAACAAAAAAGGGCCTTGTCTTTCAGGGGTTAATATGAACAGAATCTCTCAAGGTTAAGACACTGCAGTATGGGTTCCTTCAGTTAATAAGATCTGAGAACTTGCAATTTTTATTGCCTAATGTCTAAACAAGAAGGAGGGGGTTGCATAACACGGAGAGACAGGCAGGCGCTACAGTCAATGTCTGCATATGTCTACAAGGTGACCGCCATATTATACTTACTCGCCTGACTTTCAATTCAACAAAACCAGCCATTGTAAGTGTATAGAAATGAAACTACAACAAAGGATTAATTATATCATAGAAAGAAATCATTTTATATGTTTATATCCTAGAAAGCAGCTTTGTCTCATGATTATAGGTAAAGAATCATAGTATACATAGTCTTGCCTTATAAAACGATCAAGAACTAATGGCTTTGTTTAGCGCTTTGATCCATATGTTAGACTGAAGCGTTATATATAAGTCACCCTTTAATCACTTTGGAATAACCTGTGACACTGCCAGCTCAGCAGGGAGAGTGTGGGGACGTGGGGGGAGAGCTAGATTCCAGCAGAGATTATTACTCTTGTGAGAGGTTTTCTGTACACATGAATGCTCCATGTGATACAGAGTGGCAGCCATGTGACCCGTTTACTCAATAACCCTTGTACAGCTAAACAGACAATCATTACAAGATTACTAGAGCAAATATATTTCTGCTTTATATCCAAGTATGGAAAGTATCGGAAGGTTGAAGGGGAACATTCCATAGGGCTCATACTTAAGAAACATCTTGTGTTCAATGTTTGCAGCCTAATCCGAAAGTGGTTGTCTTTCCAGGATTGTTATGGTAAACCTTAGCCTCACCAGTATATCAAATGTTGTCACATCTTACACAACAGCTAAACTTTCCTATTTTATTGCATTTATGCTTCAGTACTGATCTACCAGTGAAGATCCGAAGTCCACCAGAATTGTCCAAATGAGAAGAGGTGTACATACAAAACCAAACAATAGCTACATTGACTTGGTCTCTGATTTTATGTGGGTCACCACTAGATTAGTAGGGTCCGTATATTAGAATGTCTAATTGAATGGATGAAGATAACTGAGTTTTTATTATGAGTCAATTTCAGAAGCATATTTGTAATTAGATATCTCATACAGTAACTTCTTTTATTTCCCAATAAATTTGCATTCTGACATTCTTTTGATTTTCCCTTTAATGGAAGTAAATGAATAGTAAGTCTATATTGTCCTAAATTTTAAGCACTGCCTGGATGGTGTATTGTACTTTTCCAGGAGGAATAACAAAGAATTCTGCAGGGCAGTCCACCAGGAGGAACTGAGCACCGGCTGCTAAAACAGGAGTAGCTGTACCCAATGTGCTTAGCTGGTTGTTGGGTGGCCTGCAGGGGGGTAACTTGAGGGGGTGCAGAGGGTGCGATCGCAACTGTCCCAGGAGGCTTAGGGGCCCATAAGGTGTCACTTTCCCATATGAAAAGACTAGTACTATAAAGCATACATTATAGTCAGAGGGCCTGGCACAGAATTTGCACTGGGGCCCTGCAGATTCAAGTTACACCACTGGTCGCCTGGTTCTCCCTCAACCCCCACTCGCTAGCTGTGATTTTTACCAATAATTTTTGTATTTCTATGGAATACACCTGAAAGTTTTTATAAAATCTTGAGAGAAATCTTAATGCAACATTTTCACTTTGCTAGGGAGGAGGGGGGGGGGGGAGGTCTGTGTCTAATAAACATCCTTTATCATTTATAAATTAGTAATTATAGGGGCCGTTGTATAGTTGAAAAAGGTCATAAAGTACAGTAGTTTTGTAGTGTGATGAGCACATATATCACCTGCGAGATGCAACTTTTATCTGTGTCTGATCAGTATGGCACTCACTGAGTGATGATTTATATCTTCTTATATTTGTTATCCATGGTTCCTTCTTTCTAAAAGCATCTTTTATAATCATGCAAATGAGCCAGAATTGTTCTGAGGTGTGTTACCATAGCCCCTCTGTGCTGCACAGGCTGTTACACTGTGCACAAGTACTTCCCCCCTCCCACTGTGTGTTGAAACGTCCTCTTCTGCTATGAGATTACCGTATTTTTCAGACTATAAGACGCTTCTTACTATAGGACACACCCCAGATTTAGGCTTCCAAAAAAAGGAAAAATATATTTTACACTAATTAAAATATCCCTGTTGGTCGCACTAAAGCACAGCACACATAGACATACATTTACACACTCAGCTCTGCATCATCCATCCACATACACATTAAACTCTGCATCATCCATCCACATACACACTCAACTCTGCATCATCCATACCTATACACACTCAGCTCACCTATACACACTCAGTTCACCTATACACACTCAACTTTGCATCACCTATACACACTCAACTCTGCATCACCTATACACACTCACACAGAACCACACACACATATACATACACACACTTCCCCCATTTCCCTTCTTCTTACCCTGTCCCAGGGCAGCATGGCAGTATGAGACCTGTGGTGATGTAAGAAGTATGTGATCAGTCACACGATTCTGACATCACCGCAGGTCCTGGACTTGTAGGACATCGGGGAGAGGTGAGAGTAGTACGGAGGCTCCTCTCTGGGAGATCGGGTGCAGCTCTATATCAGGGCATCACCCGATCTCCATTACAGAGGTCAGGAGGGTCTGGCAGTGCTGGATCCTCCTGATCTCCGGTCTATAAGACGCAGGCACTTTTTAGCAAGATTTTTTCTTGCTAAAATGTGCGTCTTATAGTCCAGAAAATACGGTATATCAGGCAGGCGGACGGGAAAGTGTTTAAGGAGCAAGAGTGAGTAAGTGAAATCATGCATAATTTTGAAGGTAGATTTCCTTTAATGTGTACAGAATCCTATATGGTCATTCAATCTCAAAAATAAAAATAAACTATAAATAATGAATCAATGTTTCTTCTGTGAAACCACAATTCTGTTTTCGTTTCTTTCTTTTATATCTAATTTCTTGCTATGGTTGATCACAGCTTGGTCATAGTAACCAATCATATTGATATTTTGAAGCAAACTTCATTGTTTACTTCCTATAGATAAAAATATATCCCTGATGATCACCTGACCATGGATAGATTGCTAAGAATGTATCTGTTACTGGGGCATACAAACGTATATTTAAAGTGAAATGAAGTGCATTGTGGAGTGCAAGTCATGATGTCTGTCACTTTCCCAAACCACAGATGTAAATCTTTGCTTTGTTTGTGAAATGGATCTAATTTGCTGGTTCTCCCTTTCCAGATGTTCATTAAAGTAGGATATTTCAGCCTGATCTAAATCACAACAAGCTGGATATACCGCTAAATAACATTGTACAGTCACCCCAGAAAGGGGTTCTGCATCTTTTCACAGTAATAAGGCCTAATAAATTGACGTCACATTAACTGAATGCAGGTGGGGGCAGGGCCCTACATTCACTTTTACTGAATGTTGTCATAAGGAAAATTCAGATTGCGTCAAGTAAAGGTTTTGTATATTATCAATACAGAATAAAAGACCTTAAAGGAAAATTAAGTGTACCTCTTATTATATTATACATCCTATTCACTGATTGTGACCATTTACAACACACCTCCTTTGTCATCCCTTCATCTTCATAGATTGTAAGCTCTTGTGAGTAGGGCCCTCATTCCTATTGTTTCATCTGATTATGTTATTACTCTGTAATGTCTTGTTTTATTTTTATTTGTACCCCATGATCTGTACAGCAACGCGGCATATGAAGGCGCTATCAAAATAAGCATTTATTTATAATTTTTATATGGTAGATATCGATAATATGTAATTTTTTTTACATGTTATTCTTACAGATCGATGAACAAAGCTAGAAAAATTTATCACATCTAACTATTTACTACTAGCCAGTTTTCTGGTACAGGTCATAGCTGAAATCTATTCCAGCCTGGGACTGAGGTAGATATATATTCCAGTCCGTGGCACTAAGCGCCTAATTCTTGAAGGAATGAAAGGAAACATACTAAGAGGAATCTACCATCAGAAGTAGATTAATCCTGGAATGTAAATTGTTAAAAACTTTATTTTAGTTTTATGTAAATTAACTGCAGAGGCTTCTGGGGCATGGAGTAGCCTTAGCTCCCAGTGCCCAACCAGGCTTGTACACACCCCAGTAGCCTCTACAGTTAATTTACATATCACTAAAATAAAGTTTTTAACAAGTTAGGTTACATTCCAGAATTATTACATTACAGATTAGGAAGGTAGGCAAGAGGAATCTACTATCAGATCTACTTCTGATGGTAGATTCCTCATGGTAGGTTTCCTTTAAGCATCCCCATTGTTTTCAACTGCACATGGGACACGAGTGATGATGAAAACATTGGAAAACCAGCAAAAACTAAAAACTATCAACAGGGTTTGTTTTACTTCTCTAGCGAATGAGTGGGCAAGTGCCTGTAAAGTGAGGATAGCTTAAAAAAATATACGTGTATAACAATGTAAGTCATTTTATCCTAAATGAAGGGGTTGTGGTACATGTGACAATTAGTTTCTATCCACAGGATACTGAATACATTTCTGATTTTTGGGTCTGAGCCTTGGGATCCAGCAATCACAACAGCGGGCTAAGCATTCCTGGTCTGAGGTCACATGGCACTCTGTGCAGCCTGTTTTGAACCAATCCATCCCTCTACCACAAGCATTGAAATAGGCTGAAGAATATATCCCATATGAAGAATGCATTAAGTAATCCCATATAATTATGTAGAGGGGCAGTATGCTGATTAGTCTATAAATGAGTCCGATGTCTAGAGAAAAAATGGTGGAACATAATAGCAATATGTTCCTTTACATGTTCATTATGCATTACTGTAAATACAGTAGATCATGTGAACTATTATGGAGAATGTAGCTCATCCGCCACAAACCTTTGTGCAGTGCATAGGGCTGGGAGAGACAGACCTGTCAATCACATGTTTGCTTGTTATAAGTGTCATTCAATGGGACATTTCATAAGTCATGATTCATGAACCATTACTAAAAATCAAGGGTGTAACTAGGAGGGGCTGGGCTCCATTGCTGACTTTTGCATGGGGCTACCCTCCCCCTTAGAAAATATACATAATTGTACACACACGTTTATACAATTACACACTTCTATACACTGTGACACACATACATACATATACTTATACATGCACACTCATATATGCACTCATATATACATTTGTACACATATACATAGAGCATATACACTTTTTATACACACATAGGGGCAGATTTATCAAGTTGTCTGAAAGTCAGAATATTTCTGTTTGCCCATGGCAACCAATCACAGCTCCCCTTTAAAATATTCATGAACCCTGGTAAAATGAAAGCTGAGCTATGATTGGTTGCCGTGGGCAACTGACTTTCAGACAGCTTGATAAATCTGCCCCAAAGAGTATATGCACATCCTATACCCATATACAGTAGTTACACATCAAATACACAAACATACATAAACACACTTACATATACTATATATATGCACCGTATAAACATACAAAACCATATACAGACAAATAGCATATACACATACAGCTTATAAAAATGTAGCAAATATACACATCACATATACATACAGCATATAGATACATTCATACAGTATATACATATCATTATTAAGTATTATTATTAATACACATCCATACATGGAAGATCCCTAGTTCTGCTTTCCTGCTGTCTTCTCCTCCCCCTGCATTTATGCGTACCGTGGAAGATGTGCACTGTTATATATATGCTGTACAATGTGCTGCATAATATCTATATAATGGTAATTCTTCAGTGTAGCAGGTCAGGTAGCTGGGCCACTGACACTTCAGGCCCCATAGTGGCTGCTATGGCTGCTACCACGGTAGATACGCCCCTGTGTTTGTGTCCACATCTTGATAAACTTGTATAAGTACATCTTTCCTTGTTTTGCTATGTTCATATAACATTAGTAAGGGTTTGTGATGAAACATGAACCAGAACAGACTAGGATCATGCTATGGTTTAGCAATAAGATGGATAACGGTCTTGATTTTCCTGGAGCTTGCTTCATAAACAGTACAAGCAGCTGAGCTGAGAGAAAACTGCTAAGCTCTGCATATCAATACATGGAGCGGTAACAGAATGCACTCGTTCATTGTGTATTACATCCACATCATCCCTGTGGTGGCCGTAAAAGATAACAGGAACCTATGCTTGCTAGGGGCATCCAAGGACCTTTAAGGAAACAGGAAATGGACTTTTGTAAAAATTTCAGTGAAGATGAATTTACAGATCTCGTATTTTGAGCCTTCACTTCCTTCCTTTTTGAAAACAACATGTCATGTTCCGAGCACAAGAGCCAAGATGCCTGCATACTGTGGAGTGACAAGAGATTGTATTCATTAAACCATTAAAGACACATTCATTGGGATTCAATAGAGGATTGAACATACAAGACATGTTTGTGGACCTTGGAAAAGCATCGATAGATCCTGATATTATAGATAAATTGACACCATTTATAGTTCTTTTTTTAAACATTAATTATATTTATCCTGAACAGTATGTTAGTATTATTATCATATTCATTACAGTTTTGTTACTACACTGTTATTGTGATATTTTTAGTATTTAGTTTTAACTTCTTCCCGCACTTTAACGTAACTTTACGTTATAGGATGTGGGCAGTTACCGCACCTTGACGTAGAGTTACGTCATGGCGATCGTCCGTGGTCAGAAGCTGAGCCGGAGCGATCACCGCGGGACCCAGGCTGTGTGCGATAGTCGGGATCCCGCAGTAAGTGTAGCTATCTGGGCTCAGCGATCATAGTGACCTCAGCGTCTATAGGGCATTACCGCAAAGGATTGGCACCCTCTGTGCCAAAGAAAAAATTGCATCCACAATTCTGAACCTCCTAACAACCCAGAAAAGAGAGAGGATGCATAAAACCCTATGCCAATATAAATGTTAGTTATAAAGTTACTTGGGTTCTAAGCCTATCTGCCTGAAAAGCGAAGAATTTAGGACTTTGGAAATTAATAATTTTTTGAAATTTTTGCCAAATTTCAGTTTTTTTCTGAACACAAAACATATCAAAATTTTTCTATTAATTTGGAATACAATGTGTGACGAGAAAACAATCTCAAAATACCCTGAATATATTAAAGCATTACAACTGTATAACCTCCTACAATGACACAGGGCAGATTTAAAAAAAAAAACAGGCTTGGCCCTAAAGCCCTCAAATGTCTTAGACCTGAAGGGGTTAAGGCAAAGTATACAGTATAATTGTTCTGAGGTAAACAGATTCTAATTAGACCTATATGTCTAAGGAAAACTGAGTGTGGATTTTGATTGTGTCCTAATGTGTCAGTCTGATCCCATCCAGTCTTCTACCGTCCTTAGGTTTATAAGAGAAGGGGTCAGAGGACACTGAATACCATATGAGTTTGGATGTACACTATAACTATAAGTTGGATATTCTTCATTGATAATTTTGTGTTCTATTTTGTATTTAGGATGCTGTGGACCATTAACATATTTTCCTTTTAAAAATCTAAAATCTGAATTTACCTGCTATGAGATCACATAGCCCATTACCAGTCATTGACAGACATGAGCTATCTATCTATCTATCTATCTATCTATCTATCTATCTATCATCTATCTATCCATGTATGTATATGGCAGGTCTGTTGTATGTTTTAGTATCATGCTATAAGTTGCTACTAGATTTCCTCTGGATGTGCTGGGAATGAGTGTTGCACATATAAAGAGATCACCTATCCTTTCCTTTTATGTATAGGCCACTGTTTGTTTTGCAGTCAGCTGAGTCTGACATTACTTTCTCCCTCCCCCCTTCCAAATGTAGTTTTGCTCTCTCTTACCCCCTCCAGTGGCCAGACAGCAAAGTAAATTCCTTTCTGTTTCTGATTAAATAGGAAGCTAAGCATCTGTTGTAAAACCTCAGATTTCTGCTGGTTATATATGACGCCAGATTTGCCACAATATTTATGCAGTTTGCTAGTTGTGTATCTATAATATCACTCTGACTTCTGGATCTGCCACCTAGATATTACCTTTGATGCCAGTTGTGTGCCGAGCATGCACCATAGCACAGATGTTTTAATGGTATTAAAGACAATATTGGTGTATTTACAGGATTTCAAATGTACATAGTAGGGCTATATAAATAGTGAAAAACACATCCGAATATCACATATGATCTAAGAAAAAAGGGATTCCTTTGCCATAAAAGGGTATACGTGTATCACCTATAAGATATCAGGGAAGCCTATTTTTAGGCAATATGCGTCGGACGTTTTTCTCATGGATGCAGACTGGTAATACAGCGGACATGTGATAGCTATTGAGTAATTTTTTATCATTGTGTCATACTATAATATGTGCTGACTTTTATCTATTATTTTTCATTCTATTATGCATATTTTCATATTTGTATATTAATAATAATGGTAATCTTTATATATCGCTTTACAAATCAATACAATTAACAACTGTCCATATTATTATGCAATATCCTTGTATAGTTACCGTACATTGGCTCTACTATATGTATTCTATTACCATCCTGTTTGTCCATTGATGTTTGGACATGCATACCATTTTATGGGTTTTTAGATGTTTTTATATTGCGTACTATTTTGTCTATTTTGTTACTATAAAGGTATTTTCATCCTGCATACATGTCCCTCTTTTCTTAGATCACATATTCACAGAATTTGCTATACAATTTTTTATAGATTCAACTGGGTTCCACCTTTGTATCTTGCAACTAGTGTTTCTTCTGGACAACCTATCCACCTGGCAGAGACATGTGCCAAGCTTGTCCTAACTCCCCTAGAGGATAGGAGATGGGCCGCAATTTCAGGAGGAGTAGAGGGGCTACAATGTAAAGGAGAAGAGTAGAGGGACTACAATGTGAGGGGAAGGATATGAGGGTCCCAATGCTAGGTGGAGGAAATGAGGGGCCCAATGCTAGGTGGAGGAGGAGAGGACCAGAATGAGAGGAGAAGGAAATTGGTCAGAATGTGAGAAGGAAAGTGGCCACAATGTGAGGTGGAGGAGAGGGCCAGAGAGGAGAGGAAGGAGGCAGTCGAGAAAGATAGGGCAGTATAATTGTTTTAGGGGGACAAGAGAATAAAAGGGTTTAGTGAGTGGGGAATCAAAAGTAAATTAATAAAAATTAAGATAGGCATTCTATGTTGCATTAGAGGGTTATTATATGGTCCATAGGGAAGTTGGTCACAGGACGGAGACATTTTTGTCACTCTTATTTTGTCCTGCTTTATCTACCTCAGAAGTTAGGAGGCACCAAAGCTTCAAAATACACTGCTTAATGTTAATACCACTTCAGATTCAGACAAAAAGCAGTGCCAGAAATAGCCATTTATGTTCCTACTGTATAATGTACCCTCTTCCAATGTAAGAATACCAAAATGTTCTGTGCACATAGATAAAGTATTAATAAATATATATAAAATGTTTTTGCGTAGAACAGATGCATAGTAATTTAAGTAAGTAATGTAATTGCTGTTCAGCACCATCTGGAATACAGTATTGTCAGACTTATCATGTAGTGGCTAAAGAACCTCTTTTTTAAATTGAAAGGATAATATTTTATTCAGTCAGTGGTTAACAAAACTTTCTGTAAATGAATATAAAAGACTTCATCTCTATTGTCTATGTAGCTATAGTGTAATCATCAGATTCTTACATCAGAATCAAATATTATTTATGGGAACAGAGAAATTGACACTCATTGATGTGTGCACCTTTATCATAGTTCAAATTTGGTTAAAGGTTTTTTTAAAAATGCGGCGGTTTTAACGAATCCGTGCCCCCCGATTTCCGCTGCGTGCATGCCGGCGCCGATGCGCCACAATCCAATCGCGGGCGCCAAAATCCCGCGGCAATTCAGGGAAGATCGTCGCAAATCGGAAATTTTCGGATAACCCGTCGGCAAAACGCAATTCGGGCCCTTAGTAAATGACCCCCATTATGTCATTAGGCCTCTTGTAGGTTATGCCTTACAAGGTAACTAAAAGAGGTGTGGTTTTCCTTTGCATATTTTCGCAGAATCCCCCTAGTGGAGCATCCATGGCTATAGGACTCCACATGCCTACATGGTGGCCTTAATTGGCAGTCTCCGTAAGGACAACCCTTACTTCCTGACCATACACATTATACATTTGACTCAAACACTAGAAGGTTAATCAGTGACTATAGAAATAATCATACACACCAGGTACTCACAGATGGCATGCCTTCTCCATTGGTTAAAGAACTGCATGAAAGCTTCTCTTAGCTTTGAATAATCCATGATAAATTTCCTGCCAGATGTCTCCAGCTCTGTGCAGCACATCTCCACACCATGCCCCTAAAGATTCCACTTACATTATAATGTCACTTATATTATTAAATGCACCCTAAAAAATATATATGCCCCTCCCTTTGCATATATCACATAAGTCTATGCAGCTCCCCCTCATTAAACCAAAGATACACTATGCCACCTGCCTATATTAAACAATACAGTTCTCCTGGGTATAAAATATCCAAAGTTTAATATTGTAATATATTCTGTGACCCCTTTAAATATAATAACAATACTACAGTTTCTTCTTGAATTCTATTATTTACGGCATTACCAGCATTGCTCTTTAATTTATTATACTATATAAAGTGCATTAAATTATTTCACATTTATCAAAAACAGCGCAAACTGTAAACTGAATTGTGGTGCTCGTTTCTTCAAGAATCTGGAATAACCTTGGCAGTAAAAATATATATGCCTCTAGAAAACCCAGAAATGAATAAGCATTGCACATCACAGATGTTCAGCATTCCCTTATTTATTCTAGCTGACACTGATTTACATTGCTTTAAATAGATCCATGTATAGCATGGGGCACAATTTCCTGTGATCACACCTGTGCTCCAAAAGGAGTCATGTGAATGGGATATGATTATCATTCATTTGCATCTCATTCTCAAAATCATCATTTCTAATGTTGAGGCTAATGCTATTGTCACATGTATACAGAACATAATATATGCAGCAAATAAAGTAGCGCCCAACTTCTGAACCTTTTCGGGAGAACCTGCTGCACATGTATTTTCCTGGCAGCTATGTTATTCATATGTTGGATACAGAAAAAGAAAAAGCATCTAATCAAATAAGCGCACATTACAAGCGGGTCTCCTCCAGCTGGGACTGTATATAGCAGCAGCTGACTGTGAATAATCTTGTCTAGAGGATGGCTTCGGTGATGGGATCCCAATAGGTTACAGAAATCATCCTGCTGCCAAGCAACCAAAGGACTCCACTTACAAGACTGAAATGGCAGATGCAGTTATCAGGATGAAACAGCTAAACACACATCCGGGAGGAGAGATTAGAAGTGTGTCACAGTATTTAGGATAAAAGGATTTCAGCAAATATGCAACATGTTCTATAGGAAGAGAATACACAGTAGTACATGTGCATGGATTTCATTGCTTATATGAGTTCATTTGGCTTATCATATGATGCAGTACTTGTATGGCACTATTATAGTATATCTATATGATCAAGAACCACTACCGCTAAATAAATACTAGTGACTACTGTCTTTCTTAAATGTCACAGACAAGCACTGATGCAGCTATACACATTAGAGAACCATGTATGGTTACATGAGTTTTTTCAGAAATAATATAATCTCCATTGATCAACATTTGATGGAGTTTTTGTAAGGGGTACACCATGCCACTAGAACAGTGTTTTACAAAATGATCAAAGTATATCAACAAAAAACCTTTATTTTGCATAAAATGTGATGAGCATATTTAACAGCAATGACTGTAGCGCAGAGAAAGATTATAATTACATTTTCTGAAGGAAGTGTCCAGAAATTCTCTCTGATTTCAGCACATCTTTGTTTTCTGTTTCAAGGAACTGCTTTACCCTTTTGATTTCTTCTGCAAGAAACATTTTCCAAACCATGACACTTCCTCCTCCACCTTTCACTGACTTCTTTACACATTTTGGGTTCAGTCTTTCCCCAGTTTAGTGATAAACATAATGTTTCCTATCAGATAAAAATAAATTAAACTTGCTTTTATTACATTACATTGCAAAGTCTAACTTTGCACCTCTAATTAGTCAGTGTAGTTTACAGCACAAAACTATATTCTATATTTGTCACAACTTTGAAATTTTGCCCATTCCCACTTTGGTTGAAGCGCCTTTGTTATAGAAATTAAATAGGGTCTAAAACACTTCAAAATATACAGTATGTTACACATTACAAATGTAAGTTTTTAGTGCATATTTAAGTGCATTTTGTTTTGCTCACCCAGTGTTTCTGCTCTAAGAACTGTAAGTGTCACTCTACAGAGAGCGAAAGACTCTTTAAACAGATGTTTGTTGGCGGTACCAGTTATAGGACCCCACTAATCTGATATTAAAGACCTATCCAAGGGATAGATCATCAATGTTATAATCCCAGGAAAATCCTTTAATCTTTCTTTCATATGAGTGGTTAAAAAAACGCCTCTCTCCAGTGGAAATTTAACAGTTGCAAACAGTATGTGAAGAGCAATGATTTGGTGGGTGGACAATAGTACTCATTCTTAAACCTTCGTTCCAAAAATTGGGTATTGTAATTGTCTGTTATCAACAGTAAAGGGAGACTGCCAATTAAGTCCACCGTGTAGGCTTGTGGAGTCTTATGAATGCTCCACTAGGGGGAATTCTGGGAAAATATGCAAAGTTTTCCAGGATGGGATAAGGAAAACCTTGCCTCTTTCAGCTACCTTGTAAGGCAGCTCCCTTGACATGAAGCATGACCTACAAGAGGCCTTACGACATGATGCAGGATTAAAACCAAACCAGTATAACTATTCCAGAAGGAACAGACTCCCAACTGTAGACAGCACTGTTTTGACCTGGTTGGGTCTCTTCAGTACATTGTAGGGAACTAGTTTGGCTGAGTGAGAGGCTTATAACTAGGGTTGGGAAGTAAGAGTTCTCTTTACGGAAACTGACAATTAAGGCCACCATGTAGGCGTGTGGAGTCTTATAGCCATGGATCAGCACTGCTATTTTGTGGGGAAGAAGGCCTCCTTGGATTATATTTTGCAACGTTACCCCTCCAGGGCCTGACCACAGTGTGGAGGCAGGTGAAATCCCAGGGACTGGAGTGGTTGGCTGTATTGTGGCATAGCGCTAGAATATGGCACGGTGACTTGGTTCACAGGAACAAGCCTTGTCCTCTGGGGTACTTCCAGTATGTGTTTGGGAGCAGATCCTCGGACACTGGTGAATGGGAGGTCTGTGATGTTAGCAGCAGGCCACGGATCACAGTTGGATTTTTTTTTTCTTTGACGTTAAACACTGCTTCTTTATTGATCAGCATCAAAAAAGCCTAATTATTTAATTATATAAGCCTCATTGAATGTTGTTACACACATGAAAAAATGTAATGTGGGAAGGGGGATGCATAATTTCTATAGCGGTGTATCATGTCTGTATCCCCATTAGTATATGAATGCAGGCCAATGAATAAATGTATAGCCTAAGATTGTGCAGGATCAGCACTGACATCTAGTCAACAAAGCTTCTCATTCATGGCCGCTCTTTTTAATTGCTTAGTAGTCAAGTGTCTGGAGATTTAAAGCATGCCATCAATGTAAAGGCTGGCCGAGGCTTACTGTTAGTAGAGGATCTCTGTTATCATAGAACACAAGGAGATAGAAATTGCTTGATCTTTGCTCTTTAGTGATTGCTCAAGCCCCAACAGAAAAACAACAGTGGAATTAGGACTGTGATGTGCAAATCTCTCAAATGGATTAAATAACTGTGGCTCTGCTCCAGGCCATCTTATATGGTGTGTCTGACAGCTTGACAGGATTGTTGCAGTGAAGGATTATGATTGATAAGGTGTAAGGGAAAGAAAGATTTTTTGAAAAATACTAAAATGTTACATCATTTTATGAATGTGACTTAATAATAATGTGTGCCAACCTTAAAGGGAATCTGTGACCTCTAAACGAAACTTTTGGACTTATAGGCGATACAATTGCCCTGCATCATAAAAAGGGCTTTCTTGAGGCATCTGTGGACTTTTTTTTAAATGTCGTTATATACAAATGCGCACCATGGGCATGGTCACAAGATTTGCAGCACTCCCTTACTCATTCTTAAACGGCACTGTCCATCGTGGCTTAATGTGAGTGGCTAAACAAGAGAGGTTGCACTTCTATGGTGCACTGAAATGCTCACTTGCATATAAATTAAAATGAGATTTTGCTGCATTATGGCCACTTAAAGTTTGTTGTTATGATGCGGCACAGTAACCACCTTTTTCGTTTATAGGTGACTGGGTAGAAGGCAGATTTGCTGTCAATTAATAATAATATGATAAGTTCAACCTGCATGATCCATCCTTCTCTCCACACCAGCAATTTGCGGAGAGTTGGAGTCGCAAACAACAGACCTATGTTTGTCATCGGTGTGTGAGGTCCGTTCATGCACCATTGACATTGACTATGTGAAGGATCTTGGCCCAATTGCATTGCATTGCCACTGAGTTTACGTACGTGTAGCACTACATTGAATATGAATAAACACAATGTAAACACAGTGCTATTGGGCCACACACCTATTGAATTATGCTTCAAAAAGCAATTCAATGTTCAATCCTGTTTCTTTCATGGCTCGGAGTGGTTCCGTCATCCAGAAGATCAACTTTGCAGTGAGATGTAAACTGGTATAAAGTCACGATGCGGAGAGTTTAACAATGAAGTTAAGCTTTCTCCACATCCTCCCATGTGATTGACATAATGCACCGGACTTCAGGAGATCGTCCTAGTGATGTTTTTGGATGCAGAACTATCAATTACAGTAAAGGGGGCGTTCTAGACAAGGAGAGCTTGACTTCAGTGTTAAATTCTCCACCTCCTTGACTTTATACAACTAATTCCCCTCTCACTTTAAAGCTGGTCCATACAGGGCCATGAAAGAAACATTATCTGGAAGCTGTTTAGCTGCATGACAACATGCCTTGTGGGTTTGAATCCGCAACTTGTCAATTATTGGAGCAGATTTCCTTTGCAATGTATAGCTTAAGCTCCGCCCACTTGATGAAGATAAACATCGAATGAAAGCATTTTTGTCCCTTGCCTTAATGCAGTTCATGAATTAAGTGCTAAGGTCTGTTGTTATGGACAAGAAGAACTGATTTATACTGTTTTGACTTCACTTCATGGTACATAGATTTTCAGAACATATTTGGTAATCATTAAATTAAGTCATTTTTTCATTCACAGTGACGGTACAATGTCTCATATTGTTTGTGTGTTTGTGAATGTGCCCAAATATGATACTGTCTCCTTATTTGTATCTTTCCAACTTCTGCTTAACAAGCTATGCTGTGCAATGTGCTACCTTCTGCACTAACAAGGGAAGCTTTAACCAGGTTTCATTATTATGCAGACATAATTACTGCGGCTCTGAACAGATGGCGGCAGTTTAATAATGTTATGTGTGTACACAGAGATAGCATGAGCTGGTACTCCAAAATATCTCTCATGCTTTGTCGTAGCTCTGGTTGTGTATTATGGACACTCGCCACTGGCCACCAATCATATAGGATATTCCCTCACTGGATTTCTAACAGTTACTAAGATTACATTGGCGTGTACTGTAGATAGCTGGTGCAATCATTTCTTCTGCGGCATCACATAAAAAAAAAAAAACGTGAGTGACTTGTGTAGCAGGAGTGAGTGGGTTTATTTCATGTACCTCTCCCACGCTTCTGTGCCAGAATGACATTTCAGTCCCCGGAGTACACTGTCTCCAGCTCTCTAGTTTTCGTGCCATGTATTCATAGGAATCTTGCAAGCTTCAGCAGTTTCTGGCATTGCTGAATGAATTCCCTGACCTTGCTGCTGTTGTGACGTGGCCCTGATTCTACACGCAGGAAATCTAGCAGTCTCTCAGGTTTTACTCATCAGTCTCTAGTATATTTTTTCAACAGATTAGGAAGGAATTGTTCCTCATGGTCATAAAGGAGTCTGGGACAACTTTATACAGCACTGGGGCATGGGTAGTGCCATATTGGTGCCAATCGGTGCCCTGTGATGTCATCGGTGGGCCCTGATTGGTTGCTATGACAGCTAAGAACCTGTAGAAGGATTCCAGTACTGTCACATTGTAGTCCCTATTAAAGTCTCTATTACACAGATCTACAGGACTGCCGTTATTTACGACCCGCTCCGGACCGCTACTTGACATGTTGAGTTCAGTTTTGGTTGTCAGCATTCTGGACGAATATTCAAGCCATCACACTCTGCAAGTGTAATGCATGTTGGACACCTCACAGTCGCTAGTGTGTAAGGGGCCTAAAGCTGTCTGCAGCTTGTATGAGCAAAAATGCTGGTAGATCCACATTAGGTGCTATTGTCTGTCATTTTGTGTCTACAGTTTTTTTCCTGACTTTGTGTCTAATCCTTCAGATATAGCTCAATCTCGCTGTCTCTACTTCATAATTTTTTGTAGTATAACCCACCTATATACAGAACATCCAATTCATTTAAATGAAATCTACCATCAAAATCAAGCATGATAATAATAATAATTCTTTATTTATATAGCGCACACAGATTACACAGCGCTGCACAAAGCTTGTCAAATTGGTCCCGGTCCCCATGGGGCTCACAATCTAAACAACCTAACAGTATGTTTTGGAGTGTGGGAGTGTGGGAGGAAACCGGAGGACCCAGAGGAAACCCACATAAACACAGAGAGAACATACAAACTCTTTGCAGATGTTGAAAAGGATAGTCAAGAATAGGGGCAAAGGGTCAAAGATACCAGAATACAGACTAACTATCTAGCTAGTTCAGTACATGACTATAGCAAGAAAATAGTACTGATCCCCAACACCTTATATGGGAATCCATAGACCCGGTCTGGAAGGTGATTTGATCAGACAGGGTGACAATTGAAGTGGACAGCGATTCTGTCAAGCACAGCACCAGAGCAGAGCAGATGAGATTGGGACAAATCAATCAAGGTTACCAGGAGATTGAATACACCAGAATAGGTGTTCAGACTAGGAGGATGCAGAACGCAACAAACTGACACTAGCGCATCCTCCACCAAACTCTAGAGGATAATGCAGGCACAGATGCAATTGATTTAGCCACCTATGTGATAAACTGACACCTAAGGCTGCCCTTTCTATGGTTATTGGCTGAATTGGGCAGCAGCCCATTACATAGGTGGCTACCAATTCCATGAGCATCCATGATCAAATGTGATATGCGGGTGATATTCAAAACAGTAATGATACATTACTGTTGGGGGTCCTGGTACAGATTTTGCAATGGTTCCTGTAGGATGGGTGTGGTTATTTACCATTTGGATACTAGTTATAAGTTGGTGGCACATGTCAGGATTTTACTATGCGAGAACCACTGATCCAATGGATGGATGAGTTACATATCCCAGAAGATGCCTTTTTCCTTATTAGCCGTGTCAGTGCATCCAACAGGTTTCTATATTTTCTATATTGAGGTTTTTCCGGATATATATTTTAAAAAAACAAAGCATAAAAACTGCGGCGTGTGACAATAACATACGGATCTATAAGGGATTTGAAAATACTCTGTGTCTACAAAAAAATTCACAGCATAGATATTAAATGGATGCTGATTTGTATGTCCCCATACTGTACTGAAGCCGGCATCACACTGCAGTGTCTTATAGCACAGCTTGTACAGCCTCAGGAAAAGTCGTAGATCAGAGCATCTCCTTAAGGTTTGCTCCTGAGCTGTGAGACAGCAAAGAATCTGATACAAAGCAAAGAGCTCAGTGAAAGATTGGAGACATTTATATTTTAGAAGGGGATTTTATTGACTTGGCCAGTGTGAAATAATTTATAAGCCCTGATGTTCCCTGACCTTGGATATCCTCAGTTCTAGCTGAAGCTAGTGGGAAGTACAATGCTTTTCTGAGTGTCATTGTGGCTAGTTAAAACCTGGGCTTTACTGGAAGGACATTACCAAGCTAGTAAAGTAAATCTCATCAAGGAACCATGACGGATAAAAATGTCAGCCGTGTGACTAACGGATTTCCAGCACACACATCAGCATTATATTATCTTGGTGCTGTGCACAATCAATCTATTATTAGCTGATGGCAGTGCTATAAAAAGAAACTAGATGTCATTTACTAGATGTGACTGGGCAATAAATTTCATGTCCTTACATAACCAGGGATTTTATATTGTCTATAATAATATGCTCTAATAAGCAGCCCCCCCCCCCCCCTCTTATTTTGGTTCTCCCTTTCTTATTGTTCACGCTTCATAGATGCCTCCAGTTCATGCCAACTAGCAGGCACCAAGCTTCTCTGTAGTCCCATTCACCCTGGACTTTGTATATAAGATGACGGCTGATGACTGAGTGAAGCGACAGCACTTCTATTTATTATATTATATTTTGTTCTATTCCCATATGAAGAATAGCTGGATCATTATATAAGCGTTTTACCTTGTGTCACCCCACTCTTCCTCATAGACTGTAAGCTCTTACGAGCAGGGACATCACTCCTATCATTCCATGTGACTGTTTGTGCTCTGTCATGTTTTATTATATTTGTATTTGCCCCCTATGATTTGTAAAGCGTTACGGAATATAATGGCGCTATATAAATAAAGATTATTATTATTGTTCCCCCATAGTAAAAAAAATTAACACATACTTACTTCTCCATGTTCCCCCCAAAGCAGCTCCTTTCTTCTCTCTTTCTGTTGTAAGTAGCTCTGAACCCGGCAAACAGATGCTATTATAACATTGCGCCTCCTGTCTCTGTTACAGACTGCAGAAGCAAAGGCACAGTGATAGTGTAAAATAATAAACCCAAATACTCACCTCCCCCCGTTCCCCCGCAGCGGCTCCTTTCTTCTCTCCTTCTGTTGTAAGTAGCTCTGAACCCGGCAGACAGATGATTTCATAACATTGTGCTTACCAGCTCTGTTATACACTGCAGATGCAGAGGCACAGTGATAGTATAAAACAATAAACATATATACTTACCTGTCCCCTTTCCCCCACGGCAGCTCCTATCTTTTCTCCTTCTGCTGTAAGTAGCTCTGAACCTGGCAGACAAGCAATGTCATAACATCCTACTTGGCGGCTCTGCTACACACTGCAGAAGCAGAGGCAGCTGCCAGCTCTCTGCATTATCACTGCAGTCAGCTCTGTTGGCATCCGTAGTTGATGTCCCAGCACATACCTTCTGCAAGATGGGGTAGCAAGACAGAGCTCAAACCAGGACTATCTCGCTGGATCTGTGATGGTTGGGAGGTATGTTAAATATACAGATACATACTATCTATCACTGGCATTGTTGAATTAGTAGTGCCAGGCTTTGAATGGACCACCCCTTTGAGGAATGTCTTGAGGGATTAGATGATGTTTCACACCACAAAGTTCAAAAATATGTCTACTCTAGGTAAAATGATTTTATATAAAAAAAATAGTTGTTTCCTCAATATTGAATCATTTTCAAATCAATGCATCATTTATTTTATATATTCTCAAACCTCAATTTTACCAGGGATGTTCGAAAGATAGAACAAGGGCCTGAAAATTGTTCTCAAAATACAGACAGCAGCCTCACCATGTGGTCATTCTTTGCATTGCATACAGGCTGTGTACACATTGACATACATGATTTGAAGCACAACCAACAATACAGGGGAGATGGACTGCTAAACAGTTTAGGAAATATTAGTAGATGGTCTCATGTGTAGCTATGCTCCGTGATCCCACTGATCACTAGAATGTCCTAGAGATGTTTAGAATCCAGGGTCTATTATTGGAATTCACTGCAATCGATCGGACTGTAGTCTGAATCATCAGAAACAATGCCAGGAAAGGATTTAACTCATCTATGGGCTGTCATGACCTCATGAACTTTAGTACATGGAGTCATTTTTCAAATATATTGCTGTAGAGCAGGTAGAGCACACCCTGTGGCCGCTTCGTTCATTATGGACGACACCAAACCAAACAGAAACATCACTAGTGCAAGGAAAAATATCCACCCAGCACTCTGGAGCACAATTTTGGAGTCAAAAAGTCACAAAATGAGGTTTTTGACAAAATGATGTCGTTTCATGCTACTTTTGAAATATGTGTGAGAAAAATTGTGTGGTTAGCCGTGTTTCATTAGATTTACCAATAAAAATGGGACAATAAAATTTTTCTCATGCTCCAGTCTATGTGACATACAAAGTGGAGTCATTTTTCATAAAAGCCTTTTGGGCAAAGTATTGGACTAAGTTACCAAAATGTCTACAGTAATTTTGGGGGCTCATACAGACAAATTTCATGGCCCCTCCGGGCATCATTAAAATATATGCAATGTCCCCCAAATTAATTATAGCAATTGTAGCATGACAGTCCTCCAAAAATTAGAAATATTACATAATAATAATAATAAAATAATAATTCTTTATTTATATAGCACACACAGATTAGGCAGCGCTGCACAAAGCATTGTGCCCTGTCCCCATGGGGTTCACAATCTAAACAACCTACCAATATGTTTTGGAGTGTGGGAGGAAACCGGAGTACCTGGAGGAAACCCACGCAAACATGGAGAGAACATACAAACTATTTGCAGATGTTGACCTGGGTGGGATTCAAACCCAGGACCCCATAGCGGTGCTTCTCGAAATATAGATTATAGTGTATGCAGCACCATCCCGCTAAGTTGTCCTAAACATTTCCTCCTCACTATTCATCCAATGACTCTCCTTTAATTAAAACATGTACAGTGCCTTTCAAGTTATAATATAGTGCATGTTGTGTATTATATGAATTATATTTATAATAGTGAGTACATAAAAATATCACCAGAACCAAGCTAAATACCTAAATACAGCACCAGGACCTGGATTGCAATTGTTGGGGAGATCGCACTGGTTTCGGACGCCATCTTGACTACTGTCCGCCATCTTAGATACAGCGGCCATGTTTCCTGACCATTGTCAAGTTAATGTCATGATTCAAACTTCATTTTATGTAACCTGTTTGCTTGCCTGTCAGCTAATACCCTTTATAGGAAAGGCGAACAGGGAGATACCAAAAAGCGCTCATAGAGTAGTAGTTTGTACAACAATGGACAAATTCAGATGGGGGAGGGAAGAATGAGGCTCACCAGATAGAGTTGTGCAAGTTCCAGGCACAACACTAGTGGAAGGCTTGAGCTGAGTACCACTCAGGTGCTGCCTGTTGACGGGATCATCAGAGCGCAGTAGCCACACCGGTCTGGATCAGATGCATGGAATGATGGGGTGATTGTCACTATGGCGCACACTGGTAGTCAAAAGTGATTCGGAGAGTACTTCATAACAAAACTGTTTATTGGTGTCTCGGTAACACAACGCGTTTCGGAATCAGCGGCGATTCCTTTTTCAAGTGAGGAGAGACTAGAAGCTCAGGTCTTAGGTTTCTTCCCAGAGCTGTGGGAAGAAACCTAAGACCTGAGCTTCTAGTCTTTCCTCACTTGAAAAAGGATTCGCCGCTGATTCCGAAACGCGTTGTGTTACCGAGACACCAATAAACAGTTTTGTTATGAAGTACTCTCCGAATCACTTTTGACTACCAGTGTGCGCCATAGTGACAATCACCCCATCATCCCAGCTAATGCCCTTTGACATTTACCGTATTTTCCGAACTATAAGGCGCACATAAAAACCTAGGATTTCCTTAGAAATCCAAAGTGCGCCTTATAGTCCGGTGCGCCCTATGTATGGAGGAGGGCAGCGGACCCTACTTACATAGGTCCCCGCTACCGGAGACCGGCAGATCTCCAGCAGGAACTGCAGAGCACGCGGCACGAACAACAGGCGCCATAGCGAGAACCAACTTCTGCCGGGTGGTCTGCAGTTCCCGCTGGAGATCTGCTGTCTCCGGTAGCAGGGACCTATGTAAGTAGGGTCCCCTGCCCTCGTCCACCTGAACGGACCCCCTTCCCCGGAGAACGCTCACCTCTTGCCGGGTCTGTCTCCGCTCCGTTTGCAAGCCACGCCCCCGGACCTCCGCCACGCCCCCGGACCCTGCGCCTTATAGTCCGGTGCGCCTTATATATGGAATTATTCCATATATAAGGCCTTTATTACTAATGCGCCTTATAGTCCGGTGTGCCTAATAGCCCGGAAAAGACGGTAATGAAAAGCCAGTCTGTCCTTGATTATATTATGATTCTGGAGTCCGCTTATCTTCTTCTTCTCAGCAAATTAGTATAAACAATATCTGTGTACAAGGTCTCTGAGAACTGAGCACAATTAATTAACTTTTATCCCAGAATGTGCAGATGTCCAATGGAATCGAAGTGCCTTATCTCCTTTCATACAACACCCCAAATGCTGATTTCTCTGTATTAAAATACAGCTGGGGTTTTTTGAAATAAACAGTGTGATTTGAGTGCATCGGAAGACCGGACTGTGTCTTTCTTTTACTCTGTCAGCTCGTTGCCGGCAGCCATCTCATCCTCCCTCAAAGTGTTAATTAGGACTCACCTTACAAAAGTCAAGAGGGCTGTTGGGGCCCTGCATAAAATTCCCTATCACTATGCACATATACACAGTATCCCAAATGATTTTACATATCTACAGAGCACACCAATTCACTTTTATACAGTAAAGACATATAGTGTGACAACATTTCTGAATTAAAAATAGATCTATATATGCTCTGCCCCATTACTGAGAGCTCTACGTACACCATTCCCCTTTCAGGGATATATAGATATATAATGTGCCCCATTACAAAGAGATATAAATATATACCGTGCCATATTGCCACGGCCAGATTAAAGGGGGGGGCGCACGGGGCGCGCGCCCCAGGGCCCCCATCACTTCGCCCCTTTAATGGGCCCCCACCAAGTGTGGCGATTCAGACGGTTGCATTGCCCGCAATCGCCCACTATGCATTGCGTTATTAGTGTAGCTTGCCTCGCCGCCCTAGCGCTAGCGGCGGCTGCCAGTACATAAATGTCTATGGCAGCCTCCATAAAACACAGCGCATGTGATGTCGGCTTCGTTGTGCAGGCGGCGCGGAATGTGACGTCACACTCCGCACCGCCTGCAGGAGGATGCCAATAACCAGTGCACTGTGTTTTATGGCCCTGCCATAGACACAAATGTACCGGTGGGATCCCGAAAGAGGAGCATCAGGTCGCCGCGCATCGTGGGAACGGGAGGTGAGTACAGATTTTTTATTTTACTGGGGACTTGTTATGAATTATGGGGGGCTGTATACACAACTGGGGGGCTGTATGTATAACTGGGGGCTGTATATGCATGGGGGCTGTATATTCATAGGGGGCTGCTTTATATTATTGGGGGGATGTATATTCATGAGAGGCTATATGTATAACTGTATATTCATGGGGGGTTCTGTTTATTATTGGGGGGCTGTATGTATAACTGGGGGCTGTATAGTCATGGGGGGCTGCTTTATAGTCATAGGGGGCTGCTATACATTATTGGGGGGGCTGTATGTATAACTAGGGGGCTGAATATTCATGGGAGGCTATATGTATAACTGGGGGCCTGTATATTCATGGGAGGCTACTGTTTATTCATAGGGGGCTGCTGTATATTATTCGGGGGCTGTATGTATAACTGGGGGGCTGTTTATTCATGGGGGGGTGCTGTATATTCATGAGAGGCTACTGTATATTCATGGGGGCTATATGTATAACTGGGGCGCTCTATATTCATGGGGGGCTGCTGTATATTACTGGGGGGCTGTATGTATAACTGGGGGGCTGTATCTTCATGGGGGGATGCCGTATATTCACGGGAGGCTACTGTATATTCAAAGGGGGCTATATGTATAACTGGTGGCTGTATATTCATGGGGGGCTGCTGTATGTTATTGGGGGGGTGTATGTATAAATGGGGGGCTGTATATTCATATACACTCACCGGCCACTTTATTAGGTACACCATGCTAGTAACGGGTTGGACCCCCTTTTGCCTTCAGAACTGCCTCAATTCTTCGTGGCATAGATTCAACAAGGTGCTGGAAGCATTCCTCAGAGATTTTGGTCCATATTGACATGATGGCATCACACAATTGCCGCAGATTTGTCGGCTGCACATCCATGATGCGAATCTCCCGGTCCACCACATCCCAAAGATGCTCTATTGGATTGAGATCTGGTGACTGTGGAGGCCATTTGAGTCCAGTGACCTCATTGTCATGTTCAAGAAACCAGTCTGAGATGATTCCAGCTTTATGACATGGCGCATTATCCTGCTGAAAGTAGCCATCAGATGTTGGGTACATTGTGGTCATAAAGGGATGGACATGGTCAGCAACAATACTCAGGTAGGCTGTGGCGTTGCAACGATGCTCAATTGGTACCAAGGGGCCCAAAAAGTGCCAAGAAAATATTCCCCACACCATGACACCACCACCACCAGCCTGAACCGTTGATACAAGGCAGGATGGATCCATGCTTTCATGTTGTTGACGCCAAATTCTGACCCTACCATCCGAATGTCGCAGCAAAAAATCGAGACTCATCAGACCAAGCAACATTTTTCCAATCTTCTACTGTCCAATTTCGATGAGCTTGTGCAAATTGTAGCCTCAGTTTCCTGTTCTTAGCTGAAAGGAGTGGCACCCGGTGTGGTCTTCTGCTGCTGTAGCCCATCTGCCTCAAAGTTCGACGTACTGTGCGTTCAGAGATGCTCTTCTGCCTACCTTGGTTGTAACGGGTGGCGATTTGAGTCACTGTTGCCTTTCTATCAGCTCGAACCAGTCTGCCCATTCTCCTCTGACCTCTGGCATCAACAAGGAATTTCCGCCCACAGATCTGCCGCTCACTGGATGTTTTTTCTTTTTCGGACCATTCTCTGTAAACCCTAGAGATGGCCGTGCGTGAAAATCCCAGTAGATCAGCAGTTTCTGAAATACTCAGACCAGCCCTTCTGGCACCAACAACCATGCCACGTTCAAAGGCACTCAAATCACCTTTCTTCCCCATACTGATGCTCGGTTTGAACTGCAGGAGATTGTCTTGACCATGTCTACATGCCTAAATGCACTGAGTTGCTGCCATGTGATTGGCTGATTAGAAATTAATTGTTAACGAGCAGTTGGACAGGTGTACCTAATAAAGTGGCCGGTGAGTGTATATATATATATATATATATATATATATATATATATATATATATATATATATATCCCGTATTTTTCAGCCTATAAGGCGCACCAAAAATCCTTTAATTTTCTCAGAAATCAAAGGTGCGCCTTATAGGCCGGTGCGCCTTATATATGAACTTATACAGAATTGTACTACAGACAAGATATACTGTACATTTACCAGTGTTTAAAAGCTCCATCCCCAGAAATTTCCTGCACCTTCCCACACAGTATACAGGGTCCCTAGCTCCTGAAGTGCCCTGGCACCACAACTAACATTGTACCCATCCTGCCCTCCACTAGCACGGAGAGACCGGAGCATAGTGCCCACCACAAGGCAATCATCATCATCATCAGTAAACAATCCCCCATACCTGACAGCCCTGTAACAGGGGAAAGAGAAGGAGCCACAGGGAACCCCACAGGAATAACACCCTGGCTGAGGAGGGAAGGAGAAGGGGCAGAGGGAGACCGCTTAACCCCTGCTGCATCACCCTGCATTAACCCCCGGCAGCCCATACCTCTGAGATCGGAGCTCTCTGACACGCTGAAGAGAAGTTTCCCGGGAAGTGTAGCTGGCTTGAACTGTGCACAGGTCTGCCACCTGCTGGTCATTTTTAGGTACTGCATTTGATCCTGTGCCTTATACTCCAGTGTGCCTTATATATGAACCTAGATGTCTTAGCAGGCATTTATCAGAGGTGCGCCTTATAGTCCGGTGCGCCTTATAGGCCGAAAAATACGGTATGTATATATATATATATATATATATATATATCTCACCAGAGGGCTGTATAAATAACAGCAGGCTATTTATATATAACTGGGGGGCTGCATATAAAACTGGGGGCTGTATCTATTAACTACTGGGGGCTTTATATCTATAACTGGGGGATGTATTTATTAATTACTGGGGGCTTTATATCTATAACTGGGGGCTGTATCTATTTATTACTGGGGGCTGTATCTATTAATTACTGGGGGCTATATCTATGAATTACTGGGGGCTTTATATCTATAACTGGGGGCTGTATCTATTAATTACTGGGGACTTTATATCTATAACTGGGGGCTGTATCTATTAATTACTGGGGGCTTTATATCTATAACTGGGGGCTGTATCTATTAATTACTGGGGGCTTTATATATATATATAACTGGGGGCTGTATCTATTAATTACTGGGGGCTTTATATCTATAACTGGGGGCTGTATCTATTAATTACTGGGGGCTTTATATCTATAACTGGGGGCTGTATCTATTCATTACTGGGGGCTTTATATCTATAACTGGGGGCTGTATCTATTAATTACTGGGGGCTTTATATCTATAACTGGGGGCTGTATCTATTAATTACTGGGGGCTTTATATCTATAACTGGGGGCTGTATCTATTAATTACTGGGGGCTTTATATCTATAACTGGGGGCTGTATCTATTTATTACTGGGGGTTGTATCTATTAATTACTGGGGGCTATATCTATGAATTACTGGGGGCTTTATATCTATAACTGGGGGCTGTATCTATTCATTACTGGGGGCTTTATATCTATAACTGGGGGCTGTATCTATTAATTACTGGGGGCTTTATATCTATAACTGGGGGCTGTATCTATTAATTACTGGGGGCTTTATATATATATATAACTGGGGGCTGTATCTATTAATTACTGGGGGCTTTATATCTATAACTGGGGGCTGTATCTATTAATTACTGGGGGCTTTATATCTATAACTGGGGGCTGTATCTATTCATTACTGGGGGCTTTATACCTATAACTGGGGGCTGTATCTATTAATTACTGGGGGCTTTATATCTATAACTGGGGGCTGTATCTATTAATTACTGGGGGCTTTATATCTATAACTGGGGGCTGTATCTATTCATTACTGGGGACTTTATATCTATAACTGGGGGCTGTATCTGTTAATTACTGGGGGCTTTATATCTATAACTGGAGGCTGTATCTATTAATTACTGGGGGCTTTATATCTATAACTGGGGGCTGTATCTATTAATTACTGGGGGCTTTATATCTATAACTGGGGGCTGTATCTATTAATTACTGGGGGCTTTATATCTATAACTGGGGGCTGTATCTATTAATTACTGGGGGCTTTATATCTATAACTGGGGGCTGTATCTATTAATTACTGGGGGCTTTATATCTATAACTGGGGGCTGTATCTATTTATTACTGGGGGTTGTATCTATTAATTACTGGGGGCTATATCTATGAATTACTGGGGGCTTTATATCTATAACTGGGGGCTGTATCTATTAATTACTGGGGGCTTTATATCTATAACTGGGGGCTGTATCTATTAATTACTGGGGGCTTTATATCTATAACTGGGGGCTGTATCTATTAATTACTGGGGGCTTTATATATATATATAACTGGGGGCTGTATCTATTAATTACTGGGGGCTTTATATCTATAACTGGGGGCTGTATCTATTAATTACTGGGGGCTTTATATCTATAACTGGGGGCTGTATCTATTCATTACTGGGGGCTTTATACCTATAACTGGGGGCTGTATCTATTAATTACTGGGGGCTTTATATCTATAACTGGGGGCTGTATCTATTAATTACTGGGGGCTTTATATCTATAACTGGGGGCTGTATCTATTCATTACTGGGGACTTTATATCTATAACTGGGGGCTGTATCTATTAATTACTGGGGACTTTATATCTATAACTGGGGGCTGTATCTGTTAATTACTGGGGGCTTTATATCTATAACTGGAGGCTGTATCTATTAATTACTGGGGGCTTTATATCTATAACTGGGGGCTGTATCTATTCATTACTGGGGGCTTTATATCTATAACTGGGGGCTGTATCTATTAATTACTGGGGGCTTTATATCTATAACTGGGGGCTGTATCTATTAATTACTGGGGGCTTTATATCTATAACTGGGGGCTGTATCTATTAATTACTGGGGGCTTTATATCTATAACTGGGGGCTGTATCTATTAATTACTGGGGGCTTTATATCTATAACTGGGGGCTGTATCTATTAATTACTGGGGGCTTTATATCTATAACTTTGGGCTGTATCTATTAATTACTGGGGGCTTTATATCTATAACTGGGGGCTTTGTATCTATTACTGGGGGCTTTATATCAATAACTGGGGGCTGTATCTATTAATTACTGGGGGCTTTATATCTATAACTGGGTGCTTTGTATCTATTACTGGGGGCTGTATCTATTAATTACTGGGGGCTTTATATCTATAACTGGGGGCTTTATATCTATAACTGGGGGCTTTGTATCTATTACTGGGGGCTTTATATCAATAACTGGGGGCTGTATCTATTAATTACTGGGGGCTTTATATCTATAACTGGGTGCTTTGTATCTATTACTGGGGGCTGTTTCTATTATTACCTGGGACTGTATATCTTTTAACTACTGGGGGAATGTATATAATAATTACTTTGGAATGTAAATTTATGAATTACGAATGGGGACTGTATATATTATTACTGGGGGCTGCATATATTAATTATTTGGAGATGTATGTTTATGAGTTACTGGGGGCTGTAGACATCCATGTCAAATTGTGCGATCATGGATTACATGGATTACTGACTATGGGGGGACCCTACCTATTATATGGATGCTAAATGTGTACCCTGTCTGGGCTACATTCTGTAGAGGGGCCCCCACCAGGTTTTGCGCCTAGGGGCCCCCACCAATCTTGATCCGGCCCTGCACATTGCAGATATATATATATATATATATATATATGCAACACCCCTGCCAATGTATAGGCAAATGGGTAGTTGTGAATAGGGCCCTCTATCTGTCTCTCCCCAGCAGGTGAGCCTGCGCAACTCACCTAAGGGGCAGTGCAGTAAGTCTGAGGTAATTAGCAGCTGTAGATCCTGCCTGGAAAGGCAATGGTTAAGTAGGGTGAGAGTTGTCAACCAATTGTATTTTTATAATGTGCACTGGAATGTGATTGGAGAGGTAGCCACCACCTGACCAGGAGAATAAAACCTCTGGGCAGGGAGGGGCTAGGTCTCTTGGGTTCCAGATCTAGACCATAAGGTCTGTCTGCAGAGACAGAGTGAAGAGAGAGAAACAGTGTCAGTCCACTAATTATGGGACAAGAGTCAGGAGACTCAGAGCTGTAGCTTCCACAACTGGACACAGCTCCATCCCAGCCTGCATCTACTACCAGGCTGGTGCACTATTCCTGAGGACCCTCTCCATGACCACTCCAGTAATCTGAATCCGCTGTAAGAACGTTTCGGCCCATTGCCTGCTGTTGTTCAATAAAGAACCATGAGTTATTTTGCACAGTGTTGCCTCCGTATGATCCCTGGATACGGCTGTCACCACCATGGGCTCCCCAACCATCACCCAGGGACATATCTTACAGACACTCAGGGGTTGCCCCAAGAAGAACCAGTACATCAGCCTCGCCCTCCATATTTCTTGCACACATAACCTGCTGGAGACCTGCCAGGCTGCAGGACAGCCCTTCGGTCCCCATACCAAGCACCGTGACCACAGCGTGCCCTAGGCCGCAATCGCCAGCCACTCCGGTATTGTGGGAAAAGGCTAGGCACCGGTGGGGGATGTTGCATATAATGTGCCCCATTACAAAAAGATAGCTATTTTTACTGTGCCCAATAAGAGAGATAAATATATACTATATATATATATATATATATATATATATATATATATATATATATATGAGATAGATATATACAGATATATAGTGGCCCTTTTAAAAATAAAATCACTTGCCTCTCCCAAGGTCCCGAAACTTCCGCTTTCTCCTGCTGGGC
Source organism: Engystomops pustulosus (assembly GCF_040894005.1). Lineage (NCBI taxonomy): Eukaryota > Metazoa > Chordata > Amphibia > Anura > Leptodactylidae > Engystomops > Engystomops pustulosus. The sequence goes on from NC_092414.1 coordinate 68,292,403, forward strand.
ATTTAGTGTGATGATGATGAGAGAGAGAGAGCGCCACACAGGAGCTCATACACATAGACTATCAATTGCATCTGTATTCTATATACTGTGCCCCCTTGCACAGATATATATGTATATACTGTGTCCTATTACTGAGATATGGATATCTGCTGTGCCCCATTACATAGAGATAGATAAGAACGCTGTCCCATTAGAGAGATTTAGATAATACTAAGCCCCATTACAGAGATATCAATATATTTTGTGCCCCCTCACAGAGAGTTAGATGTATACTGTGTCCCATTGCAGAGAGATAGCAATATACTGTGCTCATTACATTTAGAGATATAATGTGCCCCAGGATAGATAGATAGATAGATAGATAGATAGATAGATATAAAAGAAAAAAGTCCACAGCAGCACAATGTCAGGGGAACCCCTTATAATGGGGGGGGGGGGGTGGCAAAGACTCAAAAGTCCTGGTAAGAGACTTACATGCATATATCAACTGATAAAATTAGGCAGCACTCCAAATTCAAAGATGAAAAAAAGGAAGGGTTTAATCCAAAACCAGCAACGTTTCGGTGTTTATCACCTTTCTCAAGCAATATGTGCATACAAGTGAACAATCTTATATACCCCCTAGTGCAGTGGTGGCAAACCTATGGCACGGGTGCCAGAGGTGGCACTCAGAGCTCTCTATATGGGCACCCTTGCCATCACCTAGGACAGGGTTGGTGTCCTCATTACCCTATACAATTTAAACACGTGACAGCGCAGGGAGTAATAAGTTACTGCTTAAATTGTCGCATTGGCACTTTGTGAAAAATATGTGGGTTTTGGTTGTAGTTTGGGCACTCGTTGTCTAAAAGGTTTGCCATCACTGCCCTAGTGGGAGTAAAAGAAATGTGCAAGTACAAGTCTGATCATCAGGAATACAGCAGTGATGTAATAAAGTGCAAGTGCATAAATAAATCATAACTAGAGATGAGCGAGTATACTCGTCCGAGTATACTGCTCGGTCGAGTATTAGCATACTTGGACCGGCTCGTTACTCGGACGAGTATCTCGCCGGCTCGAGATCGAGCAGTAAATTAATAAAATAAATTGAATAAAAGTATTTTTATTGTAAAAAAAAAAATTACACATGTTTGCAGATGTTTTACTTGTAAGAACACACTGAAATAACACTATTCTTCACTTTCCAGGTGTTCGCGCGTGTCTCCCGCTAGGTTTGGAGATGTTCGGAACATCTGGAATGTGAAGAATATTGTTCTTTCAATGTGTTCTGCACTTAAATGCTCCTGTATTCACTGTTTTTAATGTTTTAATTCTATTCTTCACTTTGCAGCTGTGCGCGCGTATCTCCGAACCTATCGGGAGACACGCGCGCACACCTGCAATGTGAAGAATAGAATTAAAACATTAAAAACAGTGAACACAGGAGCATTTAAGTGCAGAACACATTGAAAGAACACTATTCTTCACATTCCAGATGTTCGTGCACATCTCCTAACTTAGCGGGAGACACGCGCGAACACCTGCAAAGTGAAGAATAGTGTTATTTCAATGTGTTCTTACAAGTAAAACATCTTTTTTTGCACTGTTCTTTTACTGTTCAGTTTTATTAAAAAAATGCTCGGGTCTCCCATTGACTTCAATGGGGCTCGTTATTCGAGACGAGCACTCGAGCATCTGGAAAAGCTCGTCTCGAATAACGAGCACCCGAGCATTTCAGTGCTCGCTCATCTCTAATCATAACATATTTCATATAAATACATAATAAATCTAATCACATGATTGAACTGTGTAAAAAATGTAGTGTAAGAGCAGACTGATTACCAGTACAGGCAGTCCCCTACTTAAGAACACTCGACTTACATACGACCCCTAGTTACAAACAGACCACTGTATATTGGTAATTTATTGTACTTTTGTCCTAGGCTACAATAAACAGCTTTAACAGTTATCAAATGTGTCTGTAATGAAGCTTTAGTGATAATCTTGATTCTTATGACAAGAATCAAAAAAATGGAGTGCTGCATCATTTTATTTCGGTTGATATAGATAGATAGATAGATAGATAGATAGATAGATAGATAGATAGAGCAGAGATAGATACAGAGAGCAATATATATTCGGTGCCCCCTTACAGAGAGTTAGATGTATACTGTGCCCTATAACAGAGAGGTAGATATATACTGTATCCATTACATATGGATAGATAGATATTGTGCCCCATTACAGATTGATATACATGTACAGTGCCCTATTATAGAGAGATGTTATTTATCGATCTCTGTAATGAGGCACAGTATATATCTATTTCTCTTTTAATGGGACACAGTACATATCGATCTATATGTAATGGATACAGTATACACTCACCGGCCACTTTATTAGGTACACCTGTCCAACTGCTCGTTAACACTTAATTTCTAAATCAGCCAATCACATGGCGGCAACTCAGTGCATTTAGGCATGTAGACATGGTCAAGACAATCTCCTGCAGTTCAAACCGAGCATCAGTATGGGGAAGAAAGGTGATTTGAGGCCTTTGAACGTGGCATGGTTGTTGGTGCCAGAAGGGCTGGTCTGAGTATTTCAGAAACTGCTGATCTACTGGGATTTTCACGCACAACCATCTCTAGGGTTTACAGAGAATGGTCCGAAAAAGAAAAAACATCCAGTGAGCGGCAGTTCGGTGTGCGGAAATGCCTTGTTGATGCCAGAGGTCAGAGGAGAATGGGCAGACTGGTTTGAGCTGATAGAAAGGCAACAGTGACTCAAATCGCCACCCGTTACAACCAAGGTAGGCAGAAGAGCATCTCTGAACGCACAGTACGTCGAACTTTGAGGCAGATGGGCTACAGCAGCAGAAGACTACACCGGGTGCCACTCCTTTCAGCTAAGAACAGGAAACTGAGGCTACAATTTGCACAAGCTCATCGAAATTGGACAGAAGAAGATTGGAAAAACGTTGCCTGGTCTGATGAGTCTCGATTTCTGCTGCGACATTCGGATGGTAGGGTCAGAATTTGGCGTCAACAACATGAAAACATGGATCCATCCTGCCTTGCATCCACGGTTCAGGCTGGTGGTGGTGGTGTCATGGTGTGGGGAATATTTTCCTGGAACTCTTTGGGCCCCTTGGTACTAATTGAGCATCGTTGCAACGCCACAGCCTACCTGAGTATTGTTGCTGACCATGTCCATCCCTTTATGACCACAATGTACCCAACATCTGATGGCTACTTTCAGCAGGATAATGCGCCATGTCATAAAGCTGGAATCATCTCAGACTGGTTTCTTGAACATGACAATGAGTTCACTGTACTCAAATGGCCTCCACAGTCACCAGATCTCAATCCAATAGAGCATCTTTGGGATGTGGTGGAACGGGAGATTCGCATCATGGATGTGCAGCCAACAAATCTGCGGCAACTGTGTGATGCCATTATGTCAATATGGACCAAAATCTTTGAGGAATGCTTCCAGCACCTTGTTGAATCTATGCCACAAAGAATTGAGGCAGTTCTGAAGGCAAAAGGGGGTCTAACCCGTTACTAGCATGGCGTACCTAATAAAGTGGCCGGTGAGTGTATATCTATCTCTCTGTCATAGGTCTCAGTATACATCTAACTCTCTGTAAGGGGGCACCGAATATATATTGCTCTCTGTAAGGGGGCACAGTATATATCTATCTCCCCATAATGGGGCACAGTATATATTATTCCTTGTAATTGGGCACATTAAATATTTGTGTCCCATTACAGAGATATATACTGATGCAGGATCATATCTTGGTTAATCCCTGAGCTAAGTGGTTTGCTGATAGAACAGATATAACATTATGAAATGAAGCTCTGTCGCTTCTATAGCTCCTTCAGCGCTGTGTTATGCGCTTCTCCTAGCAGGAGAGTTTTTCTCTGCTGGAGTGAATGATGCATTCACTGTTTTCCCTGCCAGACAGAATAATCAACTGCTGCGCCATCCCCCAGCTGCTGTGTATGAGTGATCCAGCTCATGTTCACTAGTCATGCATGTCTTGACTATGCTCCATTTGTAAACCAAGCACCCATCTGTAATGTAGTTATGTCAGCCAGTCTGACCCAGCTTTCCCAAGCTGCTGAATGTTATAATTGTTTTTTCAGCAGAACCACTCAGCACAGGGGTTAACCAAGATATGATCATGCATCAGTGTAGCTACAGCTGTCTCAAGTTTAATACTCAAGAGGCCTGTTGTGGCCATATTCAATGTTCAAGATATTGGCTACAGGCCTTGACAAAGTAGGCCCTGGGTTCCCTTTCCTCAGCACTGTGACCAGACCCCATACGGAATTGCTGCCACTACTGCCCTAATAGCTGTGCTCTATATATACACATATACCTACCCTTACAAATGAGCATCCTGACATACAGTAAACAAGGTATATATAATCACCCGTAATAACATTATATACACTAAACACCCTGAGTAAATTATTATATACTATCACTGTGCAAATAAAAATAGCTTGTGTCTAAAGACCCCTTTAAATTAACCTCTTCTCGCCGCAGCCCTTTTTCGTTTTTGCGTTTTCATTTTTCACTCCCCACCTTCAAAAATCTATAACTTTTTTATTTGTACATGTACGGAAGACCCGAGGCTGTCATGGCGACATTTCGCTAATGCCTGATGAAGTCATGTGCCGGCACTTTTTTAAAACCGCCGGCGGCAAAGCTGGGTTAACACTCACGATCGGTGCTAGCAGTGACCCCGGGTGTTACCGGTAAGCCTTTGCTGCAATATGCTGCAAAGACTTACCGGCTATGGAGAGGACTCAGCCCGTGAGCCCTCTCCATGCACCCGCACACAGCATGTGAGGTACTATTACGTCACATGTCGGTAAGGGGTTAAATATTTTGTAGTCATGATACAAACTAATAGTCAAAACTTTGTGCATCTACTCTTGTCAGTAAGTAGGACATTTTTGAGCACAATGTGACAGGCACTTGGAGCTATTGTACCCTGTCACAAACATAAACATTTGAATAACTTTTTTATTTTCTGTATGCAGAGCTGTAGGAGGGCTTTTTACACATTTTACTGCCCAGGATCTGTATTTAATACCCCATGCTATGTATTGGGAGGCTGGAAAAAAATGCTAGATGCAGTACATCTAAAACTGATAAAAATGCAGTTTTGCCATTTTCTTGTGGGGTTCATATTCATAGCTTTCAGTGTACAGTTCTAATAACACCTCTCTTTTAGTTTTTTGGGACAGTATGGATCTATGAGTAAGTGTATTTGGCTTATCATGCTTGATTTTGATGATTTTCATCACTATGTATTCAAATTTTATATGTGGCAAAACAACAAAAAGCGGCAATTCCTGGAAGTTAATATTTCCATCACTGGGTTCACCGCAGGGGTTAATCATTTTTATGTTTTAATGAATGAGACATTTGCGGATAATTGTGCTAGGGAAAGAAGGGTGATTTTAACTTTTACATTTGTTTTAACGGTTTTTTTTTTGTTTATTTACCTATTCTTATAGGCCCCCCAAGGGTACTTGAATCCTGAGGGGTCTAATCACTGATACAATATACTGCAATAGTACAATATTGCAGTATATTGGAAATTAACTGGATGTGTGAGCCCTCTCCATACCATACCACATGTTGTTAAAGGGTTAAAATAAAAATATAAATAGTTCATTATTTACCCAGAATACCACGTTTTGGTTGTCTCTGTAGAGCCTTAGCGTTCACAATAGCATTGGTGGCTCCACTAAGAGTGTCCCTTGTAGAGTCCATAAAAAAGCACTGATGGGAAAAATAATGAACACTGGAATAATGGAAGCCAAATTGAACCCCTTTAGAGTCAAAGGAGTCTTTTGGGCTCTGTTGGTGTCAGTTATTAGACAGCTGAAGGGATTTGATTTTTTTTACAAAACTTTCTGCTTTAAGAGCAGAACAGATGATACTCCAGTGCTGTGTGCACCAAGCCTTACTTTAAATAGCAATCACATAACAATACTACTTTTTGTGGACATACTGGGGTGTTTACTGGGGATTTGTCTTTTTGATTATTTCTAGATGTAGATATATACTGTAACAATCTTTAATGCTCCTTTAGATATTAGGTGGATAAGCTATGCCCACTAGAGGGTGCTGACAACTTATCAAACACTTTACAGCACTGAAATAGTTTAACACTGGGGCCCTGACAATCCCACATACCTAATAACATCTCCGAGGACATGTTGTAATTTTGTAATATCTTACCTGAAGGGTTGGTCTCTTACTGTATGTATCAGCACTCTCTATGTATAACCAAAGATAACGTTGTCTGTCTCTGACACATCTAGCTATGGTATAGAAAGTGAAATGATATAAATGAATAAAAATAATTATACTAAATGTTATAACATAAAGCCATTAAAGAAGGTGAACCCTTGGGTGGGCCCCTGAATCACAGTGGATCTCCAGGCCACAGCCCTCTGCATGACTATTGCTTGGCACAATGCGCTCACATTACTAGATATAGATAGGTAGTGTAAAGCATCTTGGACCAGCCTATGCACCCTATAATAAATTTGGTTGATTATTTAACAAGCCACCCAGCTATGATTACAAGCGGGTATGTGCCATATCAAATGTTGTAATATTCCACAGTTACCTGTATATAGGTATGTAAATGCTTGACAGAGCCAAGAAGGATTTATAAAAATAGGTGTTTATCGCATACATGTCCCGGATTGAGCGGAAGAGACCAAAATTTTTTGTACTGTCCCGTCTTCCAAGGTAGTGGGAGTTATGACCCTGGCCGCAATGCATCCTGCGTCCTGGACATATCTTCAGAGGGACAATGAATTGTTAAACTTGGGGGACATTAGAGGACATCTACCACTAGGATGAAAGACTGTATGCAAATGTGTCTGAGGGGTTCAAGGCTTAATAGGTGTTAATGGAACCTGGAGCCCCTCAGGTTCATTTGCATACAGTCTTTCATCACAGTGGTAAATGCCCTTTAAAGCTTATATCCCCATTCAGCATAATTTTTATTTTCCCACGTTTCCAGAAATAGATGGACCAATGTTCTGGTCCAATAGAGGCCTTTCAGGTTTCCCGGAAAGGTATTCAGTGTGACAGGGAGCTTCAAAGTTCTGACAATCTTCAGGAGATGAGGTACGAAGAGGAAATAAATGGGGGAAGCTAACGTGGGGCGCTAATAAGCCAATTCATTTAGGAGTATCTCAAATGGTGATAAATTGTTGAAATTACTCCAGATTACTGATTAAATGAACATAATTGAATTTATTGAAACAATCATTGAACAAAAAAGTGGCATATTAAAACACAATTGTCTCAGATCAGCCTCCTAGGTCTTCTGGAGAATGATCTCCCAACATCTCCTACTAGCAAAGAAATGTCATGTATCCTTTATCACACTCATGAGCTAATAGCTGTTCAGGAAATACAGTCAACTCCTCCTACTGTTAGGGAATTGAGGGTTTATTTTAATGATGCTATACATATTGAAAGGGGAGTATATAAAAAGGGGGGGCAATGAGTAGATTTCTGGATTCTTGAATTAAAACACTGGGGCACATTTACTAATTTACTAAGATTGTGCACCAGAAATCATGAATCTGTCGCTTCCCTGCACTGGCCCGACAAAGTTTACCATCTTTTTTGCGGTGCACCTTTAACATACGGCAAGTTAAATACGGCACGCCCCCTAAATTGTGTCGCGAGGAGGCCAGCGCACCTGCGCCACAAGAGGGTCGTGTGCGAAGACACTTCTTAAATACCTGTGCAAGCAGTTTAAGCCTAGAAGAAGCTGCACAGTCTGACAAAAGTGCAGCGCAAATCCATTATTGACTCAATGGGGCATATTAACTATGAACAGTTTGCCTGTGCATAGTGCAGGGTGCGCCAGATTCAGGATTTCTGGTGCCGTTCTTCATGAATCTGGCACTTCCTCCCTGCACTGCCCCGACATAGTGCACCACTGTTTTTGGTGCACCTTTAGCATAGGGCGTGCGGTACATTTCTGTTGGACTATGCATGTTAAATCTGACGCACGGTCTGACTTAGCATCGGAACGCCCCCTTCAGTCAGAAATTTGTGCACATGATGATTAGTGCAGCTGCGACACAAAACGGTTGCCTATCTTAAATACCTGTGCAAGCAGTTTTCACCTAAAAGAATATGCAAAGTGAATGTCCACCAGAAAACTGGCGCACAGTCATAGTATATGGGCACTATTTGGGTTTACCTGTTCCAGATAAGATTCATTAAAGCAAACCCGTCTTCAGGAATGTCATTTTTAACTGGTGACTGGTTCCAATAGCCTATGCTATGCTGATAAAAAATGCCTTTGTCAGCATTTTGAATCATTGTAGTAGTTTGTATCAGTTTAATTCACATTACCTGGCTCCCTTCCAGCACCAGGTGGGGAGTCTCCGGGGAGGGGCAGCTGCAGCCGTTGTATACAACTAGTCGATTATAATATAGGCGATTTGGGTGGTAGCCTAGGGGGCTATGGCCACCCAAGCCACCCACCAATTTTTATACTGAGAAGGACCTTGACCTATAAAATTGTGATTCTACTACAATATATAGGAAGTGAATTCTGGACTTGTAGGGGTTATAATAAACATGCAGCCCAGGGCCCATGGCAGTATTAATCCATCCCTGGTGTGTGCCTGTATGTCCTCATGTATTCTTCCTCTCCTCCTCATCATCTCCCTCCCCTACTCAATGCACATGACAGGAAGTGGGGAGGAGTGAGGGTGCTGCATAAGTGTGGAGAAGAGGAGACTGACACGGGCACACACAGGTTGCAGCTGCCCTTTCCACGGGGGGGGGGGGGGAGGGGCAATGTGATTGACAATGGCTAAACATGCCATTTCTGGTGAAAGGTTCCCTTTAACACTACAGCAACATGTCCTTGTCAGTGTGAATGTTGACTGTAGAGTGTTGCCTAAGGTTTACATGCAAATATTGGTGTTCCCACTGTATAGTCAGGATGGGGCCATAACAGACATGTGTGAATTATAGTCTATTTTGTGGGCTGTACCTGGAAAGCAAGAGAGTTGCTTCTTCATGAATAAGAAGGGGGGGTGAGTTTTTTGTCAGTTTGTGTTTTTGTCACTTTTTGCTTGTACATAAAAATGGATGGAAAGAGATTAATAAAAAAAAAATATTTGATTAAAGGGGGGCTGTTATAGGAGAGAGGGGACTTTGAAAAGGGGAGCTTCTGCAAGAAAGGGGGATTCTAACCAGGGGGGCTACTGGAGAAAAGGGGTTATTTAAGGAAACCTACCACTTAAATGTAGTAGTTCTAAGACACATATACATGGCACCAGCTCAGGGTGAGCTGGTGCCGGAGCATATTTTTATTAGAAGAATAAACCGCTGTATCACCTATTTACAAGTTATATCAACATTTATCTCGGCGCACCGCTCAGGGTGAGCTGGTGCCGGAGCATATTTTTATTAGTAGAATAAACCGCTGTATCACCGATTTACAAGTTATATCAACATTTATCTCGGAGCACCGCACTAGCGCACGGCGCACCATGCACACACCCGATTCTGAAGTGCTGGAGAGCATTTAATTCAATTAAATACATTTATCCCTAGCCTGAGATTTGAACCTACAACCTCTGGTGCTTCTATTTTTCGACTGTTTTTTTGGCGCAAATTTTGGTGCCAAAATAAAGAGCAGTTAAAAGGTGTTCTTGGAAGTTCTATTTCACATTCATGAATGTGGCAACAGTTCTAATCATTTTTGTTTGTGCACGAATTCATTAATCCCTTGCACAAAACAGAAATCACACTGAAAAGTATAGCATGCTTGCTGCACCCAAATTAATAAATGCTTCCCCCACTGTGTTTGGATCAGTAAGTGTCTCTGGCTTATCATGCTTGAATTTGATGATATATTTACTTTAAAGTTCTATTAACATATTCAAGTGTAAGGCATTGTTTAAAATTTAATTCAGGTTTGAAAGTATTGAAAAGATATAAAACTGTACAGTTCCCATTTGTATGTTGATAAAAGTTCACATCAATGGCCCACAGTTATTTAAGTGTTGGCTCCAATTATCTGTCTGACTCTGCACTGAAAAGAATGAGCAAACGGTTTGCACATGTATTTATAAAGAGCCTGCGTCATTTTTGTGTCGCGGCTGCACTGTGTCCGACAAGACAGAAAAAAATGTGCACCTAAAGGAACGTATTAATGCTTAGTTAGAGTTGGTGGCACATTTATTACTGACATGCGACAAAATTCTGTCTGCGCCACAGTTTTGCAGCATAAACAAAGTGCACTAAGAAAATGGTTGACACTTCCATAGCGATGCTGGGGGCGCTAGATTAATGAAGACCGTGCACCAGTTTTGATTTATCTGGAGAACACAGCACAATACACAGGAAAACTTCACATAGTATAGACTACTTTCGATAAATGTGGGCCATTGTCTTAATTATTGACCTGCAGCTCTTGCTAGTACTATATAGTGACCAAATGGTTCAGGATATCAGCTCATATCTTGGTACAGCACAAGATGGAATGGGGATTCTGCAGTGAAGTTTTTTCATTCACAATAATATGCTTCAAATGTATATACGATCTAAGAGTTCTAAATACACTCTTTATAAACATATTATACTTTGAGTTGAAATTTAATGGGTAAACTGTTCCATATTTCTGGCATAAACCAAGCCAAAAAATAACATTCCTCACACTATATTTTCCAAATCACTTCTTAAAGACAATTTTATGACTTGTACAACAAATGGTGTGACTTGCTGGAAAAGGAGTATGACTTCTAAGAAAATAAGTATGCCAAAAAATAATACAAATAATGACAATATTTTGGCACATTTTTTGATACCAACTAATATGAACTATAATGTTAGAGCAGATAGTTTTTATTATAGTCAAATTCAGGCTCGAACTGGCCTGAACACGGGCAAACAATTCCACAGGTTCATCCCTAAAGAAAGTGGCCCCCCAGGCCCCAGCTCCTGCATTGTTTAATGGTACATGGGAATTTTTCTGTTTTAGGAACTTTCAATTGGTGTCAGGTAATATTTGCATGTACTGTCGCTATGTTGTGGTAGATCAGAACAGCAACTCAGAGTATGCGAGCTTGCAAATAACGGTACACTAAAAACATAATATTTATTTGATATGCATTAAAAAATTACCCAAATATTGGGCAAAACATTACCAAAGTCTTATTAAAAATAACCAGCTGACAACCAGGAGTATCAGGGAAAAATTAGAAAAGTAAGGAAAAAGTGCATGTTACCGCACCTGATGATTCAGCATGTGTACAGGCGGGTAGTCAAAAAGCAGAATGCTCACAGGATATAAATTCTCAATTGATGACAGTCCTATTCAATGATACATGTCTCTGGTACACTGTCCCTAGTATCCCCAATTATTAGACTCCTGCCCTTACAAGGGCAGTTCCAAGTACTGACACCTATCCAAACCCTGCATCCCTTGTGGGAATGCATTTTATTGGAGATCCCTCGGCATCCCAGTCCCATGCAGCATCGGTCACTGTGATAAATCTGTCACACTGTCTAACTTTACACTCTTTGACTATGACCCAAATGCTTATGTTTGATAAGGAAACAGTAGGACACTATAATAATCAAAGCTAAGCACCCTTGTCGTGAGCTTAATATATAGGTACAGTGGGGGACATTTGTCAGGACTTTTGCATACCGGAACTGAAATAATCACAATTCCTTGAAAACCATCAGGAATTGCAATTATTTCCCCCTTTATGCCCCCTGCATGCCGGTTGGGGGGGCCTGGCCAGTGGCAGAATGCCCTGGTGCAGGGTATTTGGAGCGCTTGTTATAACCTTCATTAAAGCCTGATCAGAAGCTTGTATTGGCACAATTCTACATCAGATAGGGCCAGAGCAGAATTTAAGAAAGATGCATGATTATGGCCTAAATAGAGGTCTACAGCACCCAGCTGTGTCACACCGTGACCAAGCCAGGCAACCACTGTGCCTAATATTGGACATGTCCTATATTATGCTGTATTACGGTGAAAGTCACTTGGCTTTGAATGGAGAGGGGAGGTATGAGGAGAGCGTAGCCCTCCTCTCTGCTGCACCTGGATGTATGTTTACCTCGGTTATGGCATGGGCAGGCATACGTTTGCGTGCATGAGGCCATACACAGAGTTCATACCCAGCAGATAAATGAGGAAAGGAGGCTATAATAATTTACCTTTGTAAGGAGATATCCATGAAAAGACGGTGTGTAAGTACGGTAGTTAGGTCCTTAGACAGTCATCATCTTCTGCTCTTCTATTGGCACTTGTGTGAGTAAGGGAGGAGAATAGCTGATTTAAACATTGCTAAAAGCAGAAAGAAAAGGAAGGAAAAATACTATCATCTGCAGCATTGATTTTATTCTGTTTAGTTACACTTTACTCCCTAGTTCACTATCTATATATAAAATTGAAGGCATCAAGAAAGCATCTGGAGTCTTTCATATATACTGGCTCATGTTTAGCTGTCCACCCTCCAGGATCTGCTCTAAACAAGTATATCAGCAGAACTGCCAAGTTTGTAAGTGTCCACGTTAGGGGCTAATGCCAAAATGTTATCATATGGTGTTCATTACAATGACTGCACCATGATGTGGATTCCAGTGGGTGATATGTTTACAACATGTTAGATTAGGTAACAAATATAACCCGAAATCCATCCAAGTAACAAAAGAAAAAAAATAGTTTTCACATACGTTGGCATTTCTGCAACTACAACTTCCAGCAAATAAAACCAATAATCTGATATTCATTTGCTAAACATTTTATTACCTGTGTAGATCATTAGGAGAATCGCAGCTGGTGATTCTAATGATGATTTAACGTTTCTTTTTTTACACATGTATGTGTGTTGTACGGTATATGGTATAGCAAAAACAATCCTGCTCACATCCATGTAGGCAAAAATGTAATGCAAGACATAATCCGTCAGTTTAAGAAGAGCAAGCATCCAGCCCTGGACAACCCTCTAACGTGGAATAAGAACTTTCAACCCAGGTATCTTCTGCTCTGTAGTAAAGTTCTGATAACTGTGGCCCAGATTTATCAATAGTCTGGGAGTAAAGCTCGATGTGCAGTTTACCTCATGAATGTGCAGGGTGCACTAAATACTTCAATGCTGGCGCACAGTCTTTTAACCCCTTAAGCCACCTTGACGTTGGGGAACTTTGGTCAATGCTGGCAACAGGTTCTACTCATGGAGATTCCACCAACGCAAGGATACTTACAACAGCAACGTACTTATGAGACTGTATCCGTTCTCACATGTATTCTTCCATGTCTTCAGTTAGTTTTCCTCGCTCTTTTAACTCCCATAGGGTGTGGGCGCTGGCTCTCTTTGCCTCTGAACAGTAAGTGTGTTCAAGCCTATCAATCCTCACTTGGTGCTATATTGCCCAGTATGCCCTGCTCTCCAGCACCTAAGCAAAGGTTCCTAGTCCTCCTGTATGGTGTACCTGTTGCTGCTGACTGCTCATGTTTGACTTGGTTGGTTCTCTGGCTATGTTGCTGATCTGTGTTCTTCTGAGTATGACCCCGGCTTGTTTCTGTTCCTGTGCTGATCTGTGTGAAAGGGTGAAAACTAAACAGGCTCATTGATAACACTCTTAGTGATGGCCCAAAGTCAACTGGTAGTATAGCGCAGTAGGTACACAACCTGCTGCTTGTTACACATAAATTTTTTCGTACAGTCAGAGCCGAATTTATGACTAGGCACCGTGAACATGGGACCACAGAATCTAATTGAGCAGGTGCCATGTGCTCCCTGCCTGCTCCACAAACTACTCTAGGGGAATAACCAGGTGAATGTGTATTTTTTTAACTGTTATCTACTGGGGGCAGCACTGTGACTATTGTGGGAAAGCACTGTGACTCCTGGGGGCAACACTGATTAGTGGAGGCAGCACTGATTATTGGGGGCAGCCCTGTGACTACTGGGAGCAGCATTGGCTACTGGGGGCAGTACTGGCTACTGGTGGCAGTACTGTGACTATTGGGGGAAGTAATATGGCTACTGGGAACAGCAGTGACTACTGGGGGCAGCCCTATCTACTGGGGACTTGGTTACTGGGTGCAACAATAGCTATTACTGGGGGGAAGTACTGGCTACTAGGGGCAGCCTGGACTAATAGGGGTTGCACTGACTACTGGCAGCACTGTAAATACTGGGGCAGCCCTGGCTGCTTGGGGAACATTGTCTACTGGGGAGACTTGGCTACAAAGGGAAACACTGGGGCTCATTTACTAAGGGGCCGAATTGCCAGGTTTCCAGAATATTACGATTTTGCGCCGTTTGTCAATGAATTGCCCCGGGTTTTTGGCACACGCGATTGGATTGTGTCGCAGAGCGCCGGCTTGCATGCGACGGAAATCGGGGGCGTGGCCGTTGGAAAAGAAGAAGGGGAACTCCGGCGGACCTCAGCGCAGCAGCAACACCTACTGGATATAGGGTGCACGACCTTAGTGAATCCCGGCAGACCGGAATCCTCGTCGGAGAACATGCTGCTGGATCGCGAATGGACCGGGTAAGTAAAAGTAATTAACGGGCGCATCACTGTGACTACTTGAAGCAGCACTGGCTTCTCTGGGCTTCACTGTGACTATTGGTTACTATAGAGCATAGCTGTGACTATTGCCAATGTAGGGGCATAATCGTGATTTCTAGGGTAACAAAAGAACACTATAGAATTTTTAAATTTGTTTTATGAAGGTGATGAAGATGATGATAAAATGAGAAACCTAACTTTTTTTGTGTTGCTTAATCTTCGGAGCCACAATATTGTTGTGTGCAATACAAATGTGGCACAGGCACTTCTTAAATACCTGTGAAAGCAGTTTGCACCTAAAAGAATGTTCGAAGTCCACCAGAAAACTGGCACATGGCCCTTAGTTAAAGTGTAAAACATAGTAAATAGAGTGAAGTATCCTGAAGCAGTTTTTGAATCTAATACTAACAGTGGATCTTTGGAGAGACTCCTTCTAGGTACAGAGCTGCTCTCTTCTAGTAACATGCTGGGGGTTATGGGCAAAGATTGATGGCACCAATTATGGAGAGGGCCTAGGGCAGCATCAACACTAAATACTGCCCTGAGTGCAATTGACATAATGATAACATTTTTATTAATTCTTTCATACAGGGCTTTACTTTAAACCTTCCATCATACTGAAATTATTTCAAAATATGTCTCCATTTAAATGCCCCAGTTGCGTTTTTGAATGGTTCGATATTTACTATATATATGGTACCAACCAGAACCAAGCCGTAATCATCGTGTCTTTGATGAGGTATGGAACAGTCTCACAGGCTTCAGATGTCTCCCCCATAATGCAGTCTGGATTTTGCTATTGGTGTGCAGTATCCTATATAGATTCCTGAATACTACTGCGTTGCCCTTTCTTACTTCAGTCTGCATATGAATGTGGCAATGTGAGGCATTTATTTCACTTTATATTGCTGTCTTACACTTGGCAGTTGTTCTAGACGAGTCTCTATGGAAGGTGGTGATCCAAAGCACAGCATAAATAAGTTCTTAACTTAAAAGGCTGGAATCATACAAAATTGGTTCACAGATTTTATTGAAGTTGTTGGGCTGGTTGTGTTAATATAAAACTGTAAATGTGCTGGCATAAAAGCCTTTGGCAATATCAGGCAAATATAACATTGCAAGGTTTCAATTTTACACATAGAGACAGATATAACTCTGTAGTATGGCCAAGAGTAAGTTAATTATGGTAATTGAATTGGCGGCACTTTTGGAATTACTCAGCACCCTCCATTTTGCACCTGATAACCCGTTTCTTGTTGGGGTCTCATTTTGAGTTGATTCTAAAAGGTTGCTTCAGTAATGCCCTCTCCCCCTCCACTGCCCTGGTTCAGAGAGCTGTAGTGGGGCATATCCGTGACATATAGATATTTTTTCCTTATGAAATAAGGACAGGACTGGAACAAAGCAACTAAAAACCGGGAGCAGGATTCAGAGCACCAGGTATGTTGACAATAAATGCTTAATATATATTGGAAATTTGCCCCAGATGCTTGTCCAAAACCCCTTTCCAAAGCTCTATATGCAGAGGAGGGAAGCAAAGAATGGAAAAAGGCATCAGCAGGAAGGGGTTAATCTGGTGATTTTCATTTTGAATGTTTTTTTAAGTTGTTTGTTTTAGAAAGTTTTAGATACTGCATGTAATTCATTTGTTTTCTTTTGGCTTTTTCCAGATATTAGAGAAGTTACTATTTGTTCTTTTTTATCCACTTAAAATTCTCGGAGCCCTGCCTTTACATTGCATTTATCCAAACTTTTCAATAATTTACAAACTCTCACCCATAAACAATGTTTCACATAGTGTACAGATGGAGTATTTCTAGATGTTATTTTTAGAGCAGGACATGATAAAACGCTGTTTATTTTTGAAGATTAAAGTGAAATATTTTAAGTGAAATTCAATGCAAATTATTGATGAGGTTTAACATTATACTGGTGGCTAATACTGTATCGCTGTATGCCATAAATTTATATTTATTCTGTTTGATACAGACAGATTGCAATACAAATTGTGCAGTTCTCCATTACAAACTATCAAGCTTCTAGAGGCCCTCCTGAGGGATGCTCTATAAGGAGGAAGCATGCAAGGCATTACTGTATGCAGCTCCAACTTTCCACATCAAGGGACAACATATTGGGGCAGATTTACTTACCCGGTCCATTCCAGCGGCGCGTTCTCTGCGGTGGATTCGGGTCCGGCCGGGATTCATCAAGGTAGTTCCTCCGCCGTCCACCAGGTGGCGCTGCTGCGCTGAAAAGCATCTGAACGCACTCAACTTCACCGAGCCGGACCAAGTGAAGGTAAGCACGTCCCAAGCGACACTTTTATTGTTTTAAATGCGGCGGTTTTTCCGAATACGTCGGGTTTTCGCTCGGTCATGCCCCCCGATTTCGGTTGCGTGCATGCCGGCGCCGATACGACACAATCCGATCGCGTGCGCCAAAATCCCGGGGAAATACAGGGGAAATCGGCGCAAATCAGAAATATTCGGGTAACACATCGGGAAAATGCGAATCGGGCCCTTAGTAAATGACCCCCTGTATGTCGTTTTAACCCATTCATAAAACATCCTTGTTTAGGTAAATACATGTGTGTTCTAAAGCACACATGGACTGGAAAAGCTTCAATCTTGGGTATTTATCCCCTTTAGACACAGACTTCAAAGGGAGATGGCTTCCTCTGTCACAATCTAGCTATGTCCTAGCTTATGCAAAAAAAACTACAGGTCATGCAAAAAGGTTTTTTTTCCTAAAATGTTTTCACTGTGCAAAGTTAGGACATATGTGTTCATATTGTCCGAAAGAAAAAAAAGTTGAAATTATTTTAAAAAAACTATTTAATATGTTATTTATGTTGTATGATAAATGCAAAAATAGTTTAGTAAAAAAAAAAACAACAGTAGATTTGGGTAACTTTTCATCATAATATACAAAAAGAGTTAAAAAAAGCTAAGTAAAACCCCAAATTGTGCTCTTACCTAGTTAAAGGCATTGGCATTGAAATCATTCAAATAGCCTGGTCAAAACAGGTGCAAAACGGGGTTAATCACTTAATGACCAGGCCCTTTTTCGTTTTTGCATTTTCATTTTTCACTCCCCACCTTCAAAAATCCATAACTTTTTTATTTTTCCTTTTAAAGAGCTGTGTGAGGGCTTCTTTTCTGCATAACAAATTGTGCTTCGCAGTGATGGTATTTAATATTCCATGCCATATACTGGGAAGCAGGAAAAAAATACAAATGCAGTGAAACTGGTGAAAAAATGCATTTGCACCATATTGTGGGATTGGACTTTATGGCTTTCACTGTGCGCCCCAAATGACATGTCTACTTCATTCTTTGGGTCTGTACATTCACGGGGATACTAAATTTGTATTAAACCAAAAAAAACACAATAGCACTGAATAAGTAAAGTAAGCAACACTTCATATGGTACACATAATTAATCTTTATTAATCATATCAGTAATACACAATGACCAGAAAAAAGTATTTAAAAACACCCCATTAAAAGAGATACACATAAAAAACCAACAGACAGTGTGATAATATCTGGAGTGGGACTTATTGTAACGGTCACACAGACGACAGAACTAAAAGTCTCTATGGGAAGAGTCTGGAGGGAGGAGTCTGTGGACCAGTGGACCCGCTGGTCCACCGCAGGAGATGGTATGAGGCCCGCGGTGGCAGCCAAGGTACAGGATATGCAGGAAACACAGAGGAACACTGGTAACGCTGGCACGGACTGGAGACACCGCTGGACTGGAACCCTGGGAGGCATAGCAGGAAGCACGGAGTCAGACTGAAGGCTTGACACAGGATGGCAGGAGCACACGGAGGTACCCTGGTAACACTGGAGACAGGAATACGGAGGAACACTGGTAATGCTGGAGACAGGAACACCAGAAGCGTATGGGAACGCTGGAGACAGGAGACACAGAGGGGTCTGGAAACGCTGTAAGACAGGATGCACCAAGAGTGTATGGGAATGCTGGAGACACACAGGAACACAGGAAAGCATCTGGAAACGCTAATGGGCTTTCTCTTCCACAGGAACGGCTTAGGGAAACCTGGCATGGAAGCCAAAGGAGATCCTAGGAGAAGATCCGGTGGGGAGTGAAGGGAGGTGCCAGAATATAAGGGCGAGGCCGGATTAGCAGGAGCCAATCAGGAGGACGCTGGCCCTTTAAGCCTTATAGAGCTGGCGCGCGCGCCCTAGCAGTTGGAGCGTGCAGCCTAGCAGGAGTATAGCAAGGAGCATGGAGAGGAGAGTCCAGGCCGGGGAGCAGGACAGCGGCAGCGGGGATGGCGGCACATAGAGGGGCATGGGTGTGGCGCGACCTGCAACAAGGATAGCGGGTGCATCTTTGACAGTTATCATATACCAAATCTGTAAAAAGGTCCTGGTAACACATCATAAATAGCACAGCAATTACACATTTTAGGGGAACACAGAAGGTTAAACACACAAAGTCTAATCTAGATTTACGAAGCAGGGTTGTTCGGACAGTGTGGTACTGGACTTGTGGAGTATGGCCTCTGGTTGGTATTATGGTTTTGTCATAGCTGGCTTTAAATAATTGGGGGTGATTTAGAGTATTAGACTACACTTTGTGTACAGGCGGTCCCCTACTTAAGAACACTCGACTTACATACGACCCATAGTTACAAACGGACCTCTGGATATTGGTAATTTATTGTACTTTAGTCCTAGGCTACAATAAACAGCTGTAAAAGTTATCAAATGTGTCTGTAATGAAGCTTTATTGTTAATATTGATTCTTATGACAACCCAACATTTTTAAAATCCAATTGTCACAGAGACCAAAAAAGTTCTGGCTGGGATTACAATGATAAAATATACAGTTCCGACTTACATACAAACTCAACTTAAGAACAAACCTACAGACCCTATCTTGTATGTAACCCGGGGACTGCCTGTATTTAACTTTCTGTGTTTCCCTAAAATGTTTAATTGCTGCTGTGATATTTATGATGTGTTACCAGGACCTTGTTACAGATTTGGTATATGATAACTCCCAGTCCAGATATTATCACACTGTTTGTTGTTTTTTTTTATGTGTATCTCTTTTAATGGGGTATTTTTAAATACTTTCTTCTGGTCATTGTGTATGATTGATGTGATTAATTATGTCTACCATATGAAGTATTGGTTACTTTACTCATTCAGTGCTATTGAGGGTTTTTTTTTTTTTTGGTTAAATATTAGTTGAGTGGTCCTCTATTTAGCCCCTTAATATTTGTATTATCAAGTCCTTGTGGTTGATATATTTTTGGTGACATACTAAATTTATATGCGTTTTTTAATGTTTTCATACATTAACAAAAATTAAAACCTCCTGTACAAAAAAATTCTTCACTTTGCTTCTGGCGCTAATAACTTTTTCATTCTTCAGTATGTGGAGCTGTGGGTGGTGTCATTTTTTGCGACTTTTAATGATATTTAGATAACTTTTTATTGAATTTTTATATTTTTCAAAAAGGCAAAAAGGTGGCATTTTCAATTTGGGCGTTTTTTCTGTTACAGTGTTAAACGCCTGGAATAACCGTTATTATATTTAGTTTTTTTTTTATAGACATTTTGGGATTCAGCAATACCTTTATATTAGTTCTAGGGAAAGTGGAGTGATTTGAATTTTCATTTATTTATTGATTTTTTTTTTTTACTATTTTTCAGACCCCCTAGGGTACTTTAACCCTAGGTTGGCTGATTAATCATACCATATACTGCCATATTACAGTATGGCAGTATATGGGGATTTTCCGCATGATCTATTACATTGTAATAGATGATGTATAATGAGACAGCCTTGTTTGTGTGACCTGAGACTGTCATAGCAACAGATCACCACTCCCCAAAGACGTTTCGGGGAGTGACGTTCTGTGCGCTGCCAGTGGGAGTTGCAGGGTTAACGGTATAGCAGTATGCTGCAAATGCTCACAAACTATGGAGAGAGCTCAGCCCGTGTGCCCTCTCAAATCCCCCGCAGCCGACAGGTTAAGGGGTTGAACTACATCCATAAAATGATTTGCATTTTGACCTGTAATAGTCATGGCTAAGAGGAGGGCCTCAACCATGACATTTCTTATGGTGTCCAGCATTTCCTAAGTGAGTCCCTAGAAGAATGTGTAGTATGCAGGGGCATGACTACATGGGTAGTTGCCATAACAGCAGTGTCAGGGGGCCCCGTCTTCCAACCTGACACACTAAAGAATGGAGCATGTGTACCATTATACAGTATACACATTATGAGAGGGGAGAGGGAGAGGAGAGCAGAATGACAGTACTAGGGATCTCTCATCTCTAATTCCTGCCATGTACTTCCCCCACATGGTCCCCCACATCTTTGTAAATGTATAAATGTATGTATCAGTGCATAAATGTGTGAATGTGTGTAAGAGTGTATAATAAGTATACAAATATGTTTATTTACTGAGGGGGTAGGGGGTTCCCATGCAGAGGTCTGCTATGGGGACCCACCTCTCTTAGTTACATCAATGGTATTATGGGGTTTTGAAGGAGCTATCCAATATTGATGACCTTTCCTAGTGTATACATGAACCATATATAAAGATACGCTGTGATCTGAAAGGGATTTTCCCAGCCTATACTTAGTACAAGTTATGAATATCAAATTGGTGGGAATGTGAGACCAGGCACCCCAACATATCAGCATATGCAGCAGCGACTCTCAAACAGAGGAACTGATGTAGATAGCTCAGTACCATCTATGAGCTCTGTACCATGTATGGTGGCTTCAGGTATCTCATCTACACCGATCTGATATCGATAACTTGGCCTAAATATAGGCCATCAACAAAAAACTTGAACACCCTACAGTTTGTCTCTAAATAGTTTCCATGCATATGGAACAGCTCGGATTTATATAGCAAACAAGGGAGTCCTTAATAGCAGATCTGCAAAAACCCCTAACAGACTAAACTCAGTTCTACTTTCTATGATTCTACAGGGGTTAAATATTCCTGAGATGATCACACCACTCCTGGTAACTTGAAATAGTTTTATAATTCACTTTTTTTATTTTATTAGGTGAGAATTCTGAGTCTCAGTATCAGGTTTCAGCGCTAAGCCTCATTTTCCACACATTCAAAGCGTTTACACTATAAAAGCCCACCCCTGTGACATTTTTACTCCTCAGTTCTGAGTAACGCAAAGGCGATACTTCTTGTAAGCCATTTCTATGAGCTGTATTTTTTGGCTTGCCAATGCGACCATTATTTATCTCGTACATAACCGGCTTAAATGCATAATACAGTAAGATAAAAGGATGTTTTCAGCTGCGTTCTTTTATCTACTCCATTCATGTTCAAGTTACATTGAGTCCAGTACAGATCTGTCACTTATTAATTCACTTAAAACGACTGATAAAAATGAAAACAAAAGTTAAATAAGACAAATTCAGCAGAGCTAAGTTGGTAATTTATTCAGCTCATCTTTAAATAAGTGGTTTCACATATTACTGTCCGTCCCTCTAACTATCTTTACCTCGTAGGCATTAAAGGGGTTGTTCACTTTCAGCAAATAATTGATATGGTCTGTGTTAGGAAAAGTTTTCCAATATACTCTCTGTATCAGTTCGTCATGGTTTTGTAGATCTCTGCTTGTTGTCCTGCTATAAAAAACTTCTATGTTTACTTTCAGGAGATAAAAATCTGTCCATGATCGTGTGATGGACATGCAGGTACACGAGCCATTGGTATCACAAAATTCCTATTACTCTCTGTGACAGTAACAGCGAGTGCACCTGTGTGACATCACATGATCATCGACAGATTTATATCCACTGTAAGTAAACATAGAAGCTTTCTATAACAAGACAGCAAGCAGAGATCTAGAAAACTGCTAGGAAGAGATTCAGAAAATATATTGGAAAACTTTATAACCTTTCCTTACACAAACCATATCAATTAGCTTCTGAAAATAAATAACCCCTTTAATGCCTATGAGATAAAGATGAGCCTTTTAAAGGACAACCCCTTTAAAGAAAATCTCCCATCGAAAAAAAGCATGATAAACCAGAGACACTAAGTAACTAACTAACTGACACCCTTTTTTTAGCTAAAAATTTTACCTGGTATCCAGGGATGTCTATAGCGAGTCAAGGTGGGTTTGGCCTCCTCGGCTGAATCCAGCAACTCCTCCCCATGCTTTCTCTGCATGCAGCAGTAAGGTCATGTGACCAAGGTGACATCATTGCAGGTCCTTTAGCCTTCTAACATAAGCAAACTGTACACCAAGCATAATACTGATCACATAAAATCACAGTAGCCTACATGGAGAGAAGTAGAAGTCCATTCAGGCATGCTATGATTTTTTATGTGGTCAAATATATGCACTGGGTACAGTTTGCTAATGTTAAGAGTCTACATGACCTGTGATGATGTCACACTGGTTAAATGACAATAGGTCATGCCCGACCCACTCTATAGATCCCTAGACACCAGGCAAATCTATAAACTCATTATGTGGGGATCTGAGGGAAACAATATTTAGATTAAAGGAGGGTGCCAGGTTGTTACTAGGGCTCCATGGAAACCTGCTACTAGTTGTATTTGTGAAAAAGGTGCTGACAGTTTCCCTTTAACCATTTCATGACAAAGGATAATTGGTACTTGAATCTTCAGATCATGTTTTATAGTTGTGTTTGGATCTTCTTCGGATCTTCTTTAGAACAGCTGCACATTTCATATCAATTTTTTTTTATTTTGACATGTAAGGTTTTAACTTGATAGGATACTTGTATTAATTGAATGTTTTTTCTTTATAGAAGTAACAGACAAATATGATTTTTTTTCCCTTTAAAGTCCTTGAGTAGGTAGTAAAATTTACTAAACCTTTAAAAAATATGTACAGTGCCAATCTGTCACTCTCTCCATGTTTAGCTACAGATGCAGAGGGTGCATGTAATTCAGCTCCATCCTCCCTGCAGCTACTTCCCAATTCTGCCTTCAGCTGACAGACGGCAGGGGGCGGGACACACCCCAAGCGGTTATATTTTCATAACCGTGGAACCTAGAAACACAGTTCTGCTGTGTCAGTGTAAATAGAAAAATCTATAATACCACACCAGGTCTGTGTTTCTCTGTGCAATGAAATATAGAACATTTCTGTTAAATTCTTACATGTGTTTCTGAGAGCCACATTTCAGATGGTCTGACGATCATCACGTCTATATGCATGCTACCTAGGCGGGGTATGTGTAATAAGGATGTATACAGCCATATGGTAGTCCTAAAAAGGTTTAAGAACAATTGAACAGTTTTTTTTTTTAGGATATTATGCTGCTGTTCACTTTGAAGTCATAGGTATATATTAAATTTGGTGCTTTAGGATCATCCAACATAGACAAAAAATAAAATCTAAAAAATCTAACCTGCTGTAAATAACAAAGATATATGTATTGAACATAATAATTTGCACTTAAAGTTATTTTGGTTCCTAGTGCCTAAAAAGAATATTTTTGGTAGCCTATAATTTTGTCCCAACAAGGTCTGGCATTCTATGTTCCTCCACATTCCACATATGTACTGTACCGTTGAGTTCACACATTGAAATTGAGAATCATCTGTAAATCATAGAGCAGGAAGAACTCTTTCTGGGAATTGCCAGTTTACCTTAAGACATTCTCCCTTTTTATATTTTAGACCATTTGCAACCAAAAAAATATGTGTCCAACTGGATAAGGAATTTACTTCACAAGGCAGACAGTCAGAATCAACAACATTAACCTTACTACATTCCCCAAGGCAAATTGTGTACCTTTTGACTGTCTATCTATGTAAAATATACAGAATACAGTCTATCAGGGGTGTTGCTAGGGTCACAAAAGATCTGGGGCACAGGCCCCAATGCATAAGTTCCAAATTTCCAGTTGTCTTTTACTAGAACTTGAAGACTAAAGGCACTCAGGATTTTTCTCTGTTGCACCCCCCATACACTTGCAACTGTAACAACTGTACTTAAAAACAACTGTATAGCTACAGAAAACACAGTAGAAATGCCGACCTATTATATCCACAGACTGGAGTAGTTGTTCTTTATGTTCTCCATTAAGCCCCCCATCACCATTTATCTTCTTCCAGCCATGCGCTGTGCCTATGGAGATTACCACACAGAAATCTTATGTTCTGCACTTTTCCATTGTCCCTAAATCGTTGTCCCCTTATCATTCTTTTACCCCTAAAACTCTGCAAAAAATTAATGTTATACAGCTACACTCAAAGTCCTCCTAAAAATACTAGTAATGCCCCCCAGTGTAAAACATTATAAATTCCACCATTGTGAGCCACACATTTTATAAATACCATATACATTCGGGTATAAGCCTAGTTTTGCAGCACAAAAATGTGGCTTTTACTCAAGTCAAAAAAACAAACAAACTGAACTTCTGATGCTCCCGACATCCATCACGGCTCCGACATCGGGTCCAGGTCCGTCACAGTCTTCGTGACATCAGCCGCATCGGCACACACTATGATGTCAGCTTGCGGCTGATGTCATGGTGCCTGCGATGGACCGGGGGGGGCTTGCAGGCTATATACTTGAGGGGGCAGGCAGGCAGGCTATATACTCGAGGGGGCAGGCAGGCAGGCTATATACTCGAGGGGGCAGGCAGGCTATATACTCGACGGGGGCGGCAAGCAGGCTATATACTCGAGGGGGGCAGGCAAGCAGGCTATATACTCGAGGGGGCAGGCAGGCTATATACTCGAGTGGGGCAGGCAGGCAGGGTATATACTCGAGGGGGCAGGCAGGGAGGCTATATATTAGAGGGGGCAGGCAGGCTATATACTCGATGAGGCAGGCAAGATATATACCCGGGGGGCAGGCAGGCAGGCTATATACTCAAGGGGGCAGGCAGGCAGCCTATATACTTGATGGGGCTGGCTGGCTATATACTACAGGGGCTGGCTGGCTATATACTACAGGGGCTGGCTGGCAATATACTCCAGGGGGCTGGCTATATACTCCAAGGGGCTGGCAGGCTATATACTGGGGGGGGGGGCTGTGACCAATGCATTTCCACCCTCAGCTTATACTCAAGTCAATAGGTTTTTCCAGTTTTTTGTGTCAAAATTAGGGGTCTCGGCTTATACTTGGGTCGGCTTATACTCAAGTATATACGGTAAGCCACAATTATGGCCCCACACAGTGTAGGGCACCAAACTTTACACCATACCCCTTTCTTGTGGTCCTCATACTTAATACAGCCCCCACATTGTGCCACTCACCTTATAATGATCCCTAAATGTGGCCTGACATGAAACAATGCCACCTACACTCAGTAATAGACCCCCACACAGCAAGTGCCCCACATACTCACTAATAGCCCCCTACACACTTAGTAGTAGCGCCCACACTCACTCTCCCACATTTAGTAATTGCCCCCCACAGTTAATAATAGCCCTTCTGTGCTCACTAATAGCTCCCACATTCAGTAATATCCCCCCCACTAATAGCCAAACATCCACTTATAACCCTCACTTTCAGAATAGACCTTTCACACTCACTAATAGCCTTCACATTTAGTAATAGTCCACAAACTCAGTAGTAGCCCTCTACTTGCTAATAACCCCTTACACTCAAAAATAGTCTCCACACTCACTAATAGCCCCCACACTTAAATATAGCCCCCTAGACTCAGTTATAACCCCCACTTTCAGTGATAGTCCCTCACACTTACATGTAGCTCCCACAGTCAGTGATAGTCCCTTACACTCGCTAATTACCCCCACATTCAGTGATAGTCCCCTTACACATGCTAAAAGACCCCACATAGCCCCCGCACGCTAATTGCCACAAACAAAATCAGTAATATAATTTACTTATAGCCTCCTCCTACTCAGGGATAGCCCAACAACATAAAGTAATGACTCCAAAACCCCATATGCACACTTATTATACTTAACCCTCTTCACTCAGGATTTCCTGTTCTCCATCTGCAGGACGGGATGTGGCGATATCACTACACTGCCCCTCCTGCTCCAGGCAGCCAAGGCGCGGTACAGAGATGTTGAGCAGAATCGTAGTCGGTGACAGGCAGGAGGTCAGTACAGGCAGCACAGGATCAGAGTCAGGGACATAGCAATAGGTTAAGGCAGCAGAGGAGCATAGTCAGGTACGAACCCGGGGTCACAACGGGAATTCAGGACACGAGCATAGGGCATCAGGAACAAAGCTTTCTCAAAGGCACAAGGCACAAAGATCCGGCAAGGTGTGCAGGGAGAGGCTGGATTATAATGGAATCTGGGTATGGCCAGTGCCAATTAACAGTGCACTGACCCTTTAAATCTTCTGAAGCTGGCGCACGCCCTAGGAGAAAGGGACGGATGAGTGACGTGGGAGCCGCGCAGTAGCACGGAGAGGGGCATGGGTGAGCACCGGGAGCACCTGTGACATACAATATACGGCGCTTGGTAAGAAGTTAAAGGGGTATTTCCACAAAGACAAGATGCTTAAATATTTCCATTCCAAGATAGCTCACACACACATACTGTGTAAACATCACTAGGGGATTAAAATTTGAGAATTTGCTGTCATAGGCAAACCCCTTTAAGTGGTCACACTGTGGGTGAAAACAATACAGTCACTTCAAACTGCTGGTCAATTATGGTGTTGAGCCCTCACAAATCTGACATTAATGACCTGCTGGTGAAAGTCACGTCAGCGAACCTTTTTATGGTCAAATATCAGACTAATATATGATAGTGTCCTGGCTTTCAAGACCCTTACCAGTGCCTTCTATAATTATCAGTCATTGCTATCACTCAGACTACAAAACATCTACATTCCCACCTTTCAAGCCCACCACCCTCCTCCAGCCAACGCTCCGCTATACACCCCCTCCATGCCCAAATGGTGTGGAGGTGCCCAAATGGTGTGGAGGTGGCGCAAATTTTTGCACTATGCAAGAATTTTCGATTATTCCATTGCTTCTACACCAGAAAACTAGAGTTGAAGCAGCAATAAATCTCTCCCAATGTGTTTAAGAGCTATTGTGGAGGAACAAGAGATCCTGGAAATCCTATGTGTGGAAGAACAAGAAATCCTGGAAGTGATAATATGGCCTCCTGTGGTCTCCATATCCTCAAGTTTGTCTGGGATTATACAAAGAGGCAGAAGGGTTTAAGCAATCTTTCTCTGAAGAACTGAGTAAATTTCCAAAAGATGTTTAAAGCAACTTTTAAACATCTTAAGGCAAAGGTGACTATACCAAACATTTTATTTTGATTTTGCTTTGGTTCCTTTATTTTGTATATTGTTTATTAAAAAAACTGAAGTGTTAACAGTTACTTAAGTAAGCAGGCCCTAGTGCAGTGATGGCAAACCTTTTAGATGCTGAGTGCCCAAACTACAACCAAAACCCACATATTTTTTGCAAAGTGCCGATGTGACAGTATAAGCAGTAACTTATTACTCCCTGCTCTGTCACATGTTTGTATTATATAGGCACCTGAGGACACCAATACAGTAGAAGGAAGGAGAAGAAGTTTGGATTATCATTGTAGCTTCCTTCGAGGGTTCTGGGCTGCCTGGGACTGCAAGAGGCCTTGAGTCCTGTTTGGTGAACTCTGCGCTGGGGTGATGGCCTGGGTGCCCATAGAGAGGGCTCTGAGTGCCACCTCTGGCACCCATGCCATAGGCTCGCCACCACTGCCCTAGTGCCTTTTATATGGATGACAGGCCCTCTTTAAGTTAAAATCTTTTAAATAAGTTTAACGTAAAAACTTGGTAAAAAGATGTCATTTATGGTAATATTTAAAGAGACTTTTTAAAATGACTTTCCTTCCTCATTCCAGAAATGTAGACAGAATGTTGGAAATAGTAAGACTTCCTATAGTCCAAAGAGGTTAAGGGATTAACCTTCAATCATAGCTTGTTACTAAAAGTAGCATTTCAGGGGTAATCAGTTTTCAGCTAGCCGTCTGTACATTTTTCACCTGCCTTTTGAGAGTAACTTGGCAGATTAGATCACATTATTTTGCAATAATCCATCCTGCAGTGTTCAGCGTGCTATGTTACCATGTCCAGCACTGATGAAATGTGATGTAGTGAAGCGTTCCTATCTCTTATTTCTGCCAGTTTATAAATAATGATGGTTGTAGTGCGGCCTCTTTGTGTCATAACATTTTCTATATTTACATTCCAGGCTGCCTCAATAAATCTTTGTGAGTTAATCTAATATGCCAGAAAGTCTAGTCCTTGGTTGAGTTTTTCCCAGTTCTACGATTCCAGCTTGAATATTTGGGGCTCATGTATTTAGTCAGGGAAGATACAAATCATCATATTCATCTAGATTTTTCTTATCATTCTTTTATGTGACACATCTTCTTGTAGGTCACCTTTCCAGTGACTACTGAGGGAGCAGATTGGGAATACACACAAATAGAAGGAATTAATTAATGGTATTGTTTGTATAATGAAAAGTAATACAGTTTTCCAATAAATGTCCTGTATCAATTCCTCATGGTTTTCTAGATCTCCGCTTGCTGTCATTCTGTAGAAAGCTTCTATGCTACTTCCAGTGGTCAGAATCTGACCATGGTCACACAGGTGCACGGCTCGTTATACCACAGAGAGTAATCAGAGCTGTGTGTTATAAGGAGCTATGCACCTGTGTGACCATGGTCAGATGTCTGTCCACTAGAAGTAACATGGAAACTTTCAACAGAATGACATCAAGCAAAGATCTAGAAAAGTAATTGATACAGAAAGTATATTGTATAACTCTTCATTATACAAACAATAATGTATATTCGCTGAAATGGAACTTCCCCTTTAATGAACCTATGCATATTATTTAATGAGTGGAAAAATACAAATTCTACAGTATCTATAATCATTCTTACAGACAATATAAGAAATGTAAGAATATAAATCTTTAAAAAGCTTTAAAAAATTGGATTTGGCATTTAGGTTTCTCTGAGGCACAACAAGGTCTTGGAGCTTCTGTTATGAGCATCTCTGCTCCAAATGTCAGAGCATAGAGTCTTCTTTTACCTTCTGTGCTTTCAGCATTACTGTTGATACCATACTGGGGTATGCATGTTGGCTTTCTGCACCACCCCAGTATCTTGGATTGGACTTTTTTTTAGAGGTCCATGCAGTTGTTTTGGAAGCATTATGGATAAATAGTCCTATAATTCCTTAAATCAGGGGTGGCGAACCTAGGGCACGGGTGCCAGAGGTGGCACTCGGAGCAATATCTGTGGGCACCCAGGCCATCACCCCTGGATAGAGTTTCCAGACAGGACTCAAAGCCTCCTCCTGCAGTCTCTGGCCACTCAAGATGTGCTGTAATCACTGCTATTTTAAAGTTACACATAGTTAGCTGCCCAGGACTACAGGAGGAGCAAGGAGGTGCAGACAAGGCTGTGTTATTGTTGGAGCTCCTGCTATTGGCACCGCAATTCTTTCTCTTCAGGGTACCATGGAAGGAAGCAGAAAAAAATAAAAAAAATGCGGCACTCACCAGAGTAATGTAGGACAAACTTCTTTTTATTGTGGCAGAGGTAACAGGACAGAGTGAGGAGCTGCCTCGTCAAGGTGACGGGCTGTTTCACGTGTACACACACTTTCTCAAGCCTTTCTCACGCTTTCTCAAACCATGGAAGGAAGCTGCAATGATAATCTGAATTTCTCCTCTTTCTTTCAACTACATTGGTGTCTTTTAGGACACCAATACAATTAAAAACTGTGACAAAACAGGTTGTGACATGTAACTGCTTAAATTGCCACGTTGGCACTTTCTATTTAAATAAGTGGGTTTGGTTGTAGTTTGGGCACTCTGCCTCAAAAAGGTTCGCCATCACTGCCTTAAACAGAACCCAGAGTACAAGCATACTGAAATTACAGAGATATTACCGAATATGACGATCTATGGGCTAAGTCAATATATCTGAACTCAAAGTTCTGGGTTCACTGCACAAACCCACCCCAATTGTGCTTCTCTATACTACTTTGTATGTATTCACTTTCACTCCTTCTCTAAAGTTTAAATTGTGAAATCTTTTAAAGTTCTCCGCTATTTCTTTGTGGGTATAAAATATCAATCTGTTTTGCTGCTTTAGGCTTCATTTTGTCATAATTTGTTACCCTGTTAATATGCTCCTTCATTCTAGCTCTCAGTTCACATATTGTTTTGCCCACACTTACTTGTCCACTGTTAATGTATATATGACACCAATAGTTGTGATGTGATCTTTAATGGAATATTAATTCCCCTCTGAATCTTCCATGGAGGTCTTTTTAGTTAAGACTATGCAGGCCTTGGGATAAGCTGCAAGTTTAAGACATGACATGAATTCTTCTAACTTCTCCTTATCTCCTCTCCAGATGAAGACGACATCATCTACATAACCTTTTTAAGTGATGATGGAATTGGTATAATACTGCAGATCTCTGCAGAATACCTGCTCTTCCTCCCACCATCCAAGGAAGAGAATGCTGATGCTGAAGGTCAAATCTAAGTCCCTCCAATATGAACAGTTGTCTCATATGGCTTTTGTCACCAAATGTTTGAATGAAATACTTTACTGCTCTACAGCAACAATTAGCATTTTAGAGGTTTTAATTGTAAGAAATGGATGGTTTCCAGAGATGATCTGAGATGCATGCGTCAAGAGCGAGAGAGAGGGATTGAAAATACAAGCAAAGGAGAGATCGAAGTCCAGCACATCCCCAAGGCAGCGGGCCTGCTGTCTCAGGGTTATGGTGATTCCACAGACTAAGATGCAGAGGTCAGGATTGGGTCAGTTGGTAGATGGTGAAAAGGCAAGAAGTTCAGTCTTAGAAAGATTACGTTTCAAGAAGAGAGAGGACGTGATGTTAGCGACAGCAGAGAGACATTCACAGGTGTTCTGAAGTAAGGCAGGAGTGATGTTACATATAGAAGAATATAGCTGGGTATCATGAGCATAAAGATGATACTGAAAACCAAATCTGCTGATGGTTTGTCCAATGGCGGCAGTATAGAGGGAAAAGACCTAGGACTGAACCTTGAAAAACCCCGAAATGAGAGGAAGAAGAGAAGAGAGATATCAAGAAAAGGAGAAGCTGAAAGTGTGGTCATAGAGATAAGAAGAAAACCAAGAGAGTGCAGTGTCCTTCAGGCCAATAGAGCACAGCATCCTGTGGAGGTGCTGTTGGTCCACAGTATCAAATGCTGCCAAGAGATCCAGAAGAATGAAGAGAGAATAGTCACCTTTGGATTTAGCAGTAAGGAGATCATTGGAGACTTTAGAAAGAGCAGTTTCAGTGGATGGTGCATGGTATGAAAACCAGATTGTGGGAGGTCAAGGAGGGAGTTAGCTGAGAGATAATGGATTAGTTCGAGAAAAGACCAGGCGTTCCAGGAGTTTGGAGATGATAGGGAAATTAGAGACTGGTCAAGAGGTTAACAGCATTTGGGGGGGTCCATGCTTAAGAAGAGGGAACAACACCAGAATAGAGATCGGTGGCAGCATGATTCAGCCCGTGCCCACCATGTATGGAGTGGCCTCAACCTGTGAGCTCTCTCCATACTCCCTTATTGTCACCATGACATACTATTCCATCATAGGTTGTTAAGAGATTAACACGTTGCTGGGTCCAGGGCAAAAATTTAAAAAATGCACTTTCCGGAGAAATAAGTTATAGATTTATGCTGTGGCCATATATATGATAAAAGTAGTAATAACTTGATATACAGATACATACAAAGTTAGAATAGATATATTGTGCATTGCCCACATATACAGTAGAATTTTAAGATTAGTATTGCAAGGCCCCCATACTGTATATGCAAGACAGACAAACACACCAGAAGTGCAAAGAAACTGTAATAAAACAAATACATTGGGGCAGATTTATCAAGCTGTCTGAAAGTCAGAATATTTCTAGTTGCCCATGGCAACCAATCACAGCTCAGCTTTCAATTTGCCAGTGCTCATGAATATTTTAAAGGTAATGGTTGGTTGCCATGGGCAACTAGAAAAATTCTGACTTTCAGACAGTTTGATAAATCTGCCCCATTGTCTTATGCAATTGTAATTGTATTTTACCTGTGATTATTTTGGTTTTATCCTATTAAATTCACCTGATTGTATCCGGGGTAGAGTCAAATTTACTTGATGTAGACACTCCGTTGAGTCCTTAGTGCTTTTCTACAGTGCTTGTTTTTAGCGCCATTAGGACTGGCCTATAATTGCCAGTTCCTTGTTTGCCCATTTGTCTTGTCTTTAGTTAAAACAGTCCTGGCCATAATGCTGCAATATATTTTGATGCTCGCTGTCAACATGATTATATATAAATCCCATTAACCATTAAATATTTGCTTTTGTAGATTTCAATTGAAAATTTACTTAAAGGGGTATTCCAGGAATCAGCATAATTCATATACAAGTGGGCAGTCAAAATATAAGCTAATGTGTAATTAGTTGTTATTTAAAATTTTGCTCCCCTTAGCAAAAATTGCTGGTGACATAGACTGTAATGAAGAATTCAAATGCTACCGGCCCTTTAATCAGTCCGTTAATTTCCTCCGCGTGGTCCGTCGCAGAAAAGAAGATGGCCGCTGGTCACATGTCCACATCACATGTCCTGTACCTGCCTGGGCAGGTCATGTGATCGCCACTACGTTTGACTGTAGTCAGTTGGTTGCAGTGCATCCAGTATGGCCAGTGTTGTGGTGATGGCAGTTACACATCATTACTATGGTAACAGAGCAAGAAAACCTGTTACATCATCACTGTTGGCAGAGCATAAGTGGTAGGAGGAGTTACTGAGAACTAAAGGATCATGGAACTTGTAGTTTCCAGTGGCAGCCATCTTAGTGATAACTCCACCTACTTTAGAGAGGCCATAAATTTTGTAAATCATAAAATCAAACTATTTAAGCTCCATTTTGTGACTAATGACATTGAGTATTGTTGTATTCATTTATTTATATCATCAAGGGTTTTTGTGTCAGACGTTCATATTCCCGGAATACCCCTTTAAGTGAGGGCTTTAATTATAAGCTGCAAACATATGTTACACACCTTAAATCAACAAGCCATTTATGAAAAAGAAAGTAAAAATAGTCAAAGGAAGGGCAAAGTCATCTTTGACGTGAAATCATTACTTTTAAGAGGAACATTGTGTTCTTAAAAAGTATTTTATCTTGGAAAGGAAAATCTAACCATCAGTTATATAAAAAAGTAAATGTGTGTCAGAAATATCTTTGACGGTTCAATTACTTTAATTCAGTATTCCGAAATTAGACATTTAGGGCGTATCTACAATATAGGCCACCACTCTATCTACAACTGGGACTCATTAGATGTTGTTTCCACACAGAGACAACAAAAATGTGGGGTTCCCTTATGTATATTCATAAGTTACATAGAATACTGTATATCCAGCTGTAAGGATAAACATTAAGATTAAATAGTACAAACCTTGGATATGCCATTGTTTTAAAGAGGACCTATAAACATAACTTCTCCTAAATTGGCTGTTTTATTAACAATTCATTGCCTTCTCACATTCTCATATACTGTTGACCTAATGTCAATGGCATCTGTGAGAGTTCAAAAGCAGAAGTAATTCCTTTACTTTCCTCTACAAGAACCCTGACAGCATATAAAGATATAAAAATAGCTTAAAAAATAAATTTATTTACTTGTATAATCATTATATTTAGCCTATGTAATCTGTACTATACAAGAAATAAAAAAAAGAGGGCAAACACCTAAATGGCACCAATAAAGCTACATAGTTACTGCAATAAGGAAGAACCAACAAAGATC
Organism: Engystomops pustulosus; assembly: GCF_040894005.1. NCBI lineage: Eukaryota > Metazoa > Chordata > Amphibia > Anura > Leptodactylidae > Engystomops > Engystomops pustulosus. The sequence continues at coordinate 68,326,811 of NC_092414.1, forward strand.
CATTAGTGGAAAAATGATTGTGGTGACACAAAAACAATTCTCTCTCAGTAATGTGTTTTGTTGTGCAAACATATGGGGGCAGATTTAGCAAGCTGTCTGAAAGTCAGAATATTTCTAGTTGCCCATTGCAACCAATCACAGCTCAGCTTTCATTTTACCAGTGCTCATGAATATTTTAACCGGTTAAGGACCGGGCCCTTTCCTGTTTTTTCATGTCCATTTTTCACTCCCCACCTTCAAAAATCTATAACTTTTTTATTTTTACACGTAAAGAGATGTGTGACGGCTTGTTTTCTGCGTAACAAATTGCCCTTCATAATGATGGTATTAAATATTCCATGCCATGTACTCGGAAGCGGGAAAAAAATTCCAAATGCAATGAAAATGGTGAAAAAACGCATTTGCGCCATTTTCTTGTGGGCTTGGATATTACGTCTTTCATTGAGCGCCCCAAATGACATGTCTACTTTATTCTTTGGGTCGGTACGATTAAGGGGATACCAAATTTGTATAGGTTTTATAATGTTTTCATACATTTACAAAAATTAAAACCTCCTGTACAAAAATAATTTTTTTGATTTTGCCAAATTCTGGAGCTAATAACTTTTTTATACTATGGTGTAAGGAGCTGTGGGTGGTGTCATTTTTTGCGAAATTTGATAATATGTTCAATAATATAATTTTTAGGACTGTACGACCTTTTTATAGATTTTTTTAGATTTTTCAAAATGGCAAAAAAGTGCCATTTTCGACTTTGGGTGCTATTTTCTGTTACGGGGTTAAACGCAGTGAAAAACCGTTATCATATTTTGATAGATCGGGCATTTTCGGACGCGTCGATATCTGATGTGTTTATGATTTTTACTGTTTATTTATATTTATGTCAGTTCTAGGGAAAGGGGGGTGATTTGAAATTTTAGGTTTTTTTATTATAATTTTTTTTTTTACTTTTTTTAATTTTTATTTATACAATTTTTCAGACTCCCTAGGGTATTTTAACCCTAGGTTGTCTGATCGATCCTATCATATACTGCCATACTACAGTATGGCAGTATATGGGGATTTTCTTCCTCATTCATTACAATGTGCTATCAGCACATTGTAATGAAGGGGTTAAAACGAAATAAAACCATGGAGACGGATCGCCATGCGGCGCCATGAATACACGGCGGGCGGTCGCGAACCGGTTAAAGGGGAGCTGTGATTGGTTGCCTTGGGCAACTAGAAATATTCTGACTTTTAGACAGCTTGATAAATCTGCCCCATAAAGTCCAAACATATAAAAAGATATGGATTGTTTATACCACTTTGTGTACTCAATAAAGTTTGTTAATTGGTTTTATGTTCCCCAAAATGGTCACGACATAAAATGGAACTTCAAAGCAGGGTTTGAGGATTGACTAAAGACGCAGGCAGAGACAATGCAACCTTAGACTAAGTTCTTTCCCAGTTGTTCCTGCCTACAGCCTAGCCCAGTTTATAAAAAAAAAAACAAGCCCTCATACAGCAATGAAATTGCTTCTGGAGGTTGAAGATGAAATAACAATTGTGCAGTAATTTTTTTTAGAACTCTCTAAAGTGACCCTTAGTAATTACTATTCTACCCAGATATCAGATGGTCCATACTGAAGAACTCTCGACTTACAAACGGACCTCTGGTAATTTACTGTACTTTAGCCTTAAGCTACAATGATCAACTGTAACAGTTATCAAAGGTGTCTGCAATTAGTATTTATTGTTAATATTGGTTATGACAATCCAAAAGTTTTAAAATCCAGTTATCACAGATACCAAAAATTTTTGGCTGCGGTTTCAATTATTATTCATCCAATTGCAAATGATTTCTGCCAAACCAATAGCCCTAATTTTACCCATAGACTCCTGATGGGTAAAATTAGGGCTATTGGTTTGGCAGAAATCATTTGCAATTGGATTGAGAACTGGCTGAAGGATCGTATCCAGAGAGTTGTGGTCAATGATTCCTACTCGGAATGGTCACCAGTTATGAGTGGTGTACCTCAGGGTTCTGTGCTTGGCCCACTACTATTTAATATATTTATTAATGATATAGAGGTAGGAATTAATAGCACTGTGTCTATTTTTGCAGATGACACCAAACTGTGTAGTGTAATACAGTCTATGGAGGATGTTCATAGGCTGCAGGGTGACTTGGACAAACTGAATGTTTGGTCATCCACTTGGCAAATGAGGTTTAATGTGGATAAATGTAATGTTATGCACCTGGGGGCCAATAATCCAAAGGCAAAATATGTCCTTGGGGGAGTAAATCTGGGAGAGTCCCTTGTTGAGAAGGACCTGGGGGTACTAGTAGATCATAAATTGAATAACAGCATGCAATGTCAATCAGCTGCCTCTAAAGCTAGTAGGATCATGTCATGTATCAAAAGTGGAATGGACTCTCGTGATAGGGATGTAATATTACCACTATACAAAGCACTGGTTCGGCCACACCTGGAATATGCTGTCCAGGTCTGGGCACCGGTCCATAAAAAGGATGCCCTGGAGCTGTATGGAGGGTCTTAGTTATGAGTAAAGATTAAAACAATTAGATTTATTTAGTCTGGAAAAGAGACAACTACGAGGGGACATGATTAATTTATATAAATATATGAATGGTCCATACAAAAAATATGGTGGTAAGTAGAGATGAGCGAACATGCTCGTCCGAGCTTGATGCTCGGTCGAGCATTAGGGTACTCGAAACTGCTCGTTGCTCGGACGAATACTTCGCCCGCTCGAGAAAATGGCAGCTCCCGCCGTTTTGCTTTTTGGCGGCCAGAAACAGAGCCAATCACAAGCCAGGAGACTCTGCACTCCACCCAGCATGACGTGGTACCCTTACACGTCGATAGCAGTGGTTGGCTGGCCAGATCAGGTGACCCTGGGATAGACTAGCCGCTGCCCGCGCTGCTCGGATCATTCTGTGTCTGGATGCCGCTAGGGAGAGAGCTGCTGCTGGTCAGGGAAAGCGTTAGGGTGTTCTATTAGCTTACTGTTAGGCAGGAGTGATTCTCAAAGAACTCAACAGCCCTTCTTAGGGCTACAATAACGTTCTACTTTTTTTATTTTAATTTGCATCTAGTACCATTTTGTGAGGAATTAGCAGGGGGACTTGCTACCGTTGTGTTTAGCTCTTAGTGGCACACATATCCATAGCAAAGACCGAAGTGGGAAAATTTAGTAGGGGTTGGATTTCAATTAGGCACTAACTCAGTGTCATCTCATCTGGCATAGTAGTGTGCTTTGATACTTGGCTAGAAAATAGCCATAGGAGAATACAAAGAGCTTACTTACGCATACAGTAGCGTTCTATATATTTGATTTCTGGTTGATCTGCTGGTGGCTGTACTTTCTGCAGTGCATGTACTAGCCAATTCTGAGCAATTTGTAGTGAGACTTGCGACCGCTGTGTTCTGCGCTTAGTGACGCACATATCCATAGCAAAGACCGAAGTGGGAAAATTTAGTAGGGGTTGGATTTCAATTAGGCACTAACTCAGTGTCATCTCATCTGGCATAGTAGTGTGCTTTGATACTTGGCTAGAAAATAGCCATAGGAGAATACAAAGAGCTTACTTACGCATACAGTAGCGTTCTATATATTTGATTTCTGGTTGATCTGCTGGTGGCTGTACTTTCTGCAGTGCATGTACTAGCCAATTCTGAGCAATTTGTAGTGAGACTTGCGACCGCTGTGTTCTGCGCTTAGTGACGCACATATCCATAGCAAAGACCGAAGTGGGAAAATTTAGTAGGGGTTGGATTTCAATTAGGCACTAACTCAGTGTCATCTCATCTGGCATAGTAGTGTGCTTTGATACTTGGCTAGAAAATAGCCATAGGAGAATACAAAGAGCTTACTTACGCATACAGTAGCGTTCTATATATTTGATTTCTGGTTGATCTGCTGGTGGCTGTACTTTCTGCAGTGCATGTACTAGCCAATTCTGAGCAATTTGTAGTGAGACTTGCGACCGCTGTGTTCTGCGCTTAGTGACGCACATATCCATAGCAAAGACCGAAGTGGGAAAATTTAGTAGGGGTTGGATTTCAATTAGGCACTAACTCAGTGTCATCTCATCTGGCATAGTAGTGTGCTTTGATACTTGGCTAGAAAATAGCCATAGGAGAATACAAAGAGCTTACTTACGCATACAGTAGCGTTCTATATATTTGATTTCTGGTTGATCTGCTGGTGGCTGTACTTTCTGCAGTGCATGTACTAGCCAATTCTGAGCAATTTGTAGTGAGACTTGCGACCGCTGTGTTCTGCGCTTAGTGACGCACATATCCATAGCAAAGACCGAAGTGGGAAAATTTAGTAGGGGTTGGATTTCAATTAGGCACTAACTCAGTGTCATCTCATCTGGCATAGTAGTGTGCTTTGATACTTGGCTAGAAAATAGCCATAGGAGAATACAAAGAGCTTACTTACGCATACAGTAGCGTTCTATATATTTGATTTCTGGTTGATCTGCTGGTGGCTGTACTTTCTGCAGTGCATGTACTAGCCAATTCTGAGCAATTTGTAGTGAGACTTGCGACCGCTGTGTTCTGCGCTTAGTGACGCACATATCCATAGCAAAGACCGAAGTGGGAAAATTTAGTAGGGGTTGGATTTCAATTAGGCACTAACTCAGTGTCATCTCATCTGGCATAGTAGTGTGCTTTGATACTTGGCTAGAAAATAGCCATAGGAGAATACAAAGAGCTTACTTACGCATACAGTAGCGTTCTATATATTTGATTTCTGGTTGATCTGCTGGTGGCTGTACTTTCTGCAGTGCATGTACTAGCCAATTCTGAGCAATTTGTAGTGAGACTTGCGACCGCTGTGTTCTGCGCTTAGTGACGCACATATCCATAGCAAAGACCGAAGTGGGAAAATTTAGTAGGGGTTGGATTTCAATTAGGCACTAACTCAGTGTCATCTCATCTGGCATAGTAGTGTGCTTTGATACTTGGCTAGAAAATAGCCATAGCAATAGGATAGCATTGTTTGGTTTTAAAAACTCAAAAAAAAACAAAAAACACAAAAAAAAAAAAAAACACAAAAAAAAACAAAAAAAAGTAAAAAAAAAAATAAAGTTATAACTCTCATTTTAAAAATGTTTAACCCGAGGGCTAGGGGTAGAGGACGAGGGCGGGGACGTGGGCGTCCAACTACTGCAGGGGTCAGAGGCCGTGGTCCTGGGCGGGGTGAGACACCACCTGCTGATGAGGGAGCAGGGGAACGCCGCAGAGCTACACTCCCTAGGTTCATGTCTGAAGTTACTGGGACTCGTGGTAGAGCACTGTTGAGGCCAGAACAGTGCGAACAGGTGATGTCGTGGATTGCTGACAATGCTTCGAGCAATTTGTCCACCACCAGTCAGTCTTCCACGCAGTCCACCCATGTCACCGAAATCGCCACTCCTCCAGCTCCTGCACCTCAGCCTCCTCCCCCCCAGTCTGCCCCCTCCCAGGAAAATTTGGCATTTGAACCGGCATACTCTGAGGAACTGTTTTCTGGACCCTTCCCACAGTCACAAACCACTTGTCCGGTTGCTGCTGAGCAATTTTCCGATGCCCAGGTTTTCCAACAGTCACAGTCTGTGGGTGATGATGACCTTCTTGACGTAGTGGAAGTGTGTAAAGAGGTGTCCGACGATGAGGAGACACGGTTGTCAGACAGTGGGGAAGTTGTTGTCAGGGCAGGAAGTCCGAGGGGGGAGCAGACTGAGGGATCGGAGGATGATGAGGTGACAGACCCAAGCTGGGTTGAGAGGCCGGGTGAACACAGTGCTTCTGAGACGGAGGAGAGTCCTCGACCAGAACAGGTTGGAAGAGGCAGTGGTGGGGCCAGACGGAGAGGCAGGGCCAGAGCTGGTGCATCAGCGCCAAATGTGTCAACTAGTGAAGCTCCCGTGGCGAGGGCTCCTGCGGCGAGGGCTAGATCTTCAGAAGTCTGGAGGTTCTTTAAGGAAACACCGGATGACCGACGGACTGTGGTGTGCAACATTTGCCAAACCAGGCTCAGCAGGGGTTCCACCACTACTAGCTTAACTACCACCAGTATGCGCAGGCATATGAATGCTAAACACCCCACTCAGTGGCAACAAGCCCGTTCACCTCCGGCCGTGCACACCACTGCTCCTTCCCCTGTGTCAGCTGCTAGTCAGCCCCCTGCCCAGGACCCTGCCACAAAACCCCATCGTCGCCTCCACGATCCTCCACAGCATCCACCAGCGTTCAGCTCTCCATACCCCAGACGCTGGAGCGGAAACGCAAATATAGTGCAACCCACCCGCACGCCCAAGCCCTTAATGTGCACATCTCCAGATTGCTTAGCCTGGAGATGCTGCCCTATAGGCTAGTAGAGACCGAGGCCTTTCGCAACCTCATGGCGGCGGCCGCCCCTCGGTATTCGGTCCCCAGCCGCCACTACTTTTCCCGATGTGCCGTCCCAGCCCTGCACCAGCACGTGTCAGACAACATCATCCGTGCCCTGACCAACGCCGTTTCTGACAAGGTCCACCTGACCACGGACACGTGGACGAGTGCTGCCGGGCAGGGCCACTATATATCGCTGACGGCACATTGGGTTAACTTGGTGGAGGCTGGGACCGAGTCTGACACTGGGGCTGCTCATATACTGCCGACGCCGAGGATTGCGGGGCCTACCTCGGTCCAGGTGTTTCAGGCCTACTATGCCTCCTCCTCCTCCCACCCCTCCTCCACCTCCTCCTCCGAACTACCATCCGTGGGCACGGCGCCATCAGTCGGTAGCTCTAGGCACAGCAGCAGTGCCGTCGCTAAGCGACAGCAGGCGGTGCTCAAACTGCTGAGCCTAGGCGACAAAAGGCACACCGCCCAAGAGCTATTACAGGGCATCACGGCGCAGACTGATCTGTGGCTGGCACCGCTGAACCTCAAGCCGGGAATGGTTGTGTGTGACAACGGCCGTAACCTGGTGGCGGCTCTGCAACTCGGCAGACTGACACATGTGCCATGCCTGGCCCATGTGTTAAATCTGATAGTTCAGCGTTTCCTCAAGACATACCCCAATCTGTCTGATTTGCTCACGAAGGTGCGCCGCATCTGTGCGCATTTCAGGAAGTCCAGCCCAGATGCTGCCACTCTCAGGGCAGCGCAGCGCCGCCTCCAACTGCCCGCTCACCGACTGTTGTGCGACGTGCCCACGAGGTGGAATTCAACACTGACCATGTTATCCAGAGTTTACCAGCAGCGCAGAGCGATTGTAGACTGCCAGATGTCAACTTCCACCAGAACTGGTAGTCAGGTCAGTCAGCTTCCTCAAGTCTACAATGAGGAGTGGACGTGGATGTCTGATATCTGTCAGGTGCTGAGTAACTTTGAGGAGTCAACACAGATGGTCAGTGGCGATGCCGCCATCATCAGCCTCACCATCCCGCTGCTTGGCCTGTTGAAAAACTCTCTGGTCAGCATGAAGTCGGAAGCTTTGCGCTCGTCACAAGAGACAGGGGAAGAATATTCCCTTGTTGATAGCCAAAGCACCCTCAGGTCTGTTTCTCAGCGCATATCGGAGGAGGTGGAGGTGGAGGAGGATGAGGAGGAAGAGGAGGAGAATGTTGGTGAGACACAAGAGGGGACCATTGTTAAGTCCTTTACTGTTCAGCGTGTATGGGCAGAAGAAGAGGAGTTGGAGGAGTTGGAGGAGGAGGAAATGGACAGTCAGGCCAGTGAGGGGAGTGAATTCTTACGCGTTGGTACTCTGGCGCATATGGCAGATTTCATGCTAGGCTGCCTATCCCGTGACCCTCGCGTTCAAAGAATTTATTCCAGCACCGATTACTGGGTGTTCACTCTCCTGGACCCACGGTACAAGCAAAATCTTTCCACTCTCATCCCTGCAGAGGAAAGGAGTGTGAGAATGCATGAATACCAGCAGGCCCTGGTGCACAAGCTGAAACAGTATTTCCCTTCTGACAGCGCTAGCGGCAGAGTGCGTAGTTCTGCGGGACAAGTAGCGAGGGAGAGTAGGCGAGCAGGCAGCTTGTCCAGCACTGGCAAGGGTACGCTTTACAAGGCTTTTGCCAGCTTTATGTCACCCCAGCAAGACACTGTCACCTGTCCCCAGTCTCGGCAGAGTAGGGCTGATCTTTACAGAAAGATGGTGAGGGAGTACGTAGCTGACCATACCATCGTCCTAAATGATCACACAGCTCCCTACAACTACTGGGTTTCAAAGCTGGACATGTGGCACGAACTGGCGCTGTACGCCTTGGAGGTTCTTGCCTGCCCTGCCGCTAGCGTCTTGTCCGAGCGGGTTTTCAGTGCAGCTGGTGGCATCATCACCGATAAGCGTACACGCCTGTCGACTGACAGCGCTGACAGGCTGACGCTTATTAAAATGAATAAAGGCTGGATTTCTCAGAATTTCCAATCTCCACCAGGTGAAGGAAGCTCAACCTGAATAATTGATCCACTCCTCCTCCTCCTCATTTTCCTCCTTCTCCTCCTCTTTGTACAGTAAAGCAGAGGAAAATGGCTATTTTTTGACAGGGCCCACTGGCTCTTGCTATAGTACTTCATGCATTTAATTTTTCTGGAGGGCCACCTACCCGGTCCTCTGTTTGAAACAATTTTTGTGAGTGCCACATACAGGCACTCAATCTATTCCATTTTACTGCAGGGCCACCTACCTGCTCCTCTGGTTTGAAACATTTTTGGGACTGCCACATACAGGCACTCAATCTATTCCATTTTACTGGAGGGCCACCTACCTGCTCCTCTGGTTTGAAACATTTTTGGGACTGCCACATACAGGCACTCAATCTATTCCATTTTACTGCAGGGCCACCTACCTGCTCCTCTGGTTTGAAACATTTTTGGGACTGCCACATACAGGCACTCAATCTATTCCATTTTACTGCAGGGCCACCTACCTGCTCCTCTGGTTTGAAACATTTTTGGGACTGCCACATACAGGCACTCAATCTATTCCATTTTACTGCAGGGCCACCTACCTGCTCCTCTGGTTTGAAACATTTTTGGGACTGCCACATACAGGCACTCAATCTATTCCATTTTACTGGAGGGCCACCTACCTGCTCCTCTGGTTTGAAAAATTTTTGGGACTGCCACATACAGGCACTCAATCTATTCCATTTTACTGCAGGGCCACCTACCTGCTCCTCTGGTTTGAAACATTTTTGGGACTGCCACATACAGGCACTCAATCTATTCCATTTTACTGGAGGGCCACCTACCTGCTCCTCTGGTTTGAAAAATGTTTGGGACTGCCACATACAGGCACTATCCAAATTAAATTGTCTCCATAGCAGCCTCCACACGTTGTCTCCATTGCTACCTCCAAAAGTCGTCCATATAGCTGCCTCCATACATCGTCCCTTTATCAAACGAGGTGTGTCAGGCAGAAATTTGGGTTGTTTTCATGGATTCCACATCAAAGTTGTTAACTTTGTCGCCACCCTGCTGTGTTATCCACAAAATATACTGGCAAACTTTTACCATTTAGGGATATTATTTCAGCGCTTCTTGCGCATCTGTTTACATTCCCCTCACCCGGCATATCCTAAACTTATAAGAACGCTACTACACTTGATCTTATACAAAAGGTTCTTAGAAGTGCTGTTTGGGGAGTAGCCTAGAGACAGGGGCTTGAATTGGCGAAAGCTCGCCTGGCAGCGGAGCGCCAGCTCCATGCGCATCATGCGCTTCTTGCGCATCTGTTTACATTCCCCTCACCCGGCATATCCTAAACTTATAAGAACGCTACTACACTTGATCTTATACAAAAGGTTCTTAGAAGTGCTGTTTGGGGAGTAGCCTAGAGACAGGGGCTTGAATTGGCGAAAGCTCGCCTGGCAGCGGAGCGCCAGCTCCATGCGCATCATGCGCTTCTTGCGCATCTGTTTACATTCCCCTCACCCGGCATATCCTAAACTTATAAGAACGCTACTACACTTGATCTTATACAAAAGGTTCTTAGAAGTGCTGTTTGGGGAGTAGCCTAGAGACAGGGGCTTGAATTGGCGAAAGCTCGCCTGGCAGCGGAGCGCCAGCTCCATGCGCATCATGCGCTTCTTGCGCATCTGTTTACATTCCCCTCACCCGCCATATCCCAAACTTATAAGAACGCTACTACACTTAACTTGGTGCAGGCTGGGACCGAGTCTGACCCTGGGGCTGGTCATATACTGCCGACGCAGAGAATTGCGGGGCCTACCTCGGTCCAGGTCTCAAAGGCCTACTATACCTCCTCCCACCCCTCCTCCACCTCCTCCTCCTCCGAATTACCATCCGTGGGCATGGCGCCATCAGTCGGTAGCTCTAGGCACAGCAGCAGTGCCGTCGCTAAGCGACAGCAGGCGGTGCTGAAACTGCTGAGCCTAGGCGATAAAAGGCACACCGCCCAAGAGCTATTACAGGGCATTCCACATCAAAGTTGTTAACTTTGTCGCCACCCTGCTGTGTAATCCACAAAATATACTTGCAAACTTTTACCATTTAGGGATATTATTTCAGCGCTTCTTGCGCATCTGTTTACATTCCCCTCACCCGCCATATCCTAAACTTATAAGAACGCTACTACACTTGATCTTATACAAAAGGTTCTTAGAAGTGCTGTTTGGGGAGTAGCCTAGAGACAGGGGCTTGGATTGGCAAAAGCTCGCCTGGCTGCAGAGCGCCAGCTCCATCCCAAGATCCAACTAACATAGTTGCAGCACCTTTAATCTACTACTAGTTCACTGCCTCCATAATAATAATAATAATAATCTTTATTTATATAGCGTCATCATATTCTGTAGCGCTTTACAAATCATAGGAAACAAATACAAATGTAATGTAACAGAGCACAACATTTGTATGGAACAACAGGAGTGAGGTCCCTGCTCGCCAGAGCTTACGGTTTATGAAGATGATGGGGTAACACGAGGTAAAAGAATATTTAATGGTCAAGCCATTCTTCTTAGGGAATAGAAAAAAATATAATAAATGGAATTGCTGTCGCTTGAACCACTCAGCCGTCATCTTATATACCAGGTCCAGGGTGAATGGGACTGCAGAGAAGTCTGGTGCCTGTTGGTTGCTGGATAACAGATGGGAGGACGACACAGGACGGGTTAGTAGAAGAGTTAAAACTTCATGCAGTTAATGAGTGTTATAGGCTTGCCTAAAGAAATGGGTTTTAAGAGCACGTTTGAAACTTTGGAGGTTAGGTATTAGTCTGATAGTCCAGGGCAGAGCATTCCATAGAATTGGTGCAGCTCTAGAGAAGTCTTGGAGACGCGAGTGGGAGGTCCGCACTAGGGTAGAGGTTAATCTAAGATCACTGGCGGATCTAAGAGCACGGGTTGGGCGATAGACTGAGATAAGAGAGGAGAGGTAGGGGGGTGCAGCATTATACAGAGCTTTATGGATGAGGGTTATTATTATTTTAAACTGTATTCGAAAGGAGACTGGCAGCCAGTGCAGCGACTGGCATGAACTGTAAGCATACATGGTCCCCTTATCAAACGAGCTGTGTCAGGCAGAATTTTGGGTTGTTTTCATGGCTTCCATGTTAACTTTGTCGCCACCCTGCTGTGTAATCCACAAAATATACTGGCAAACTTTTATCATGTACCGATATTATTTGAGCGCTTCTTGCTCACCTCCTTTGGTTCCTCTCTGACACCCATTGGTTTGAAGCCTGAGTCCAATTAGGGTATGTCGCCATGCCACTCTCTAGCCTGCTGCCGCTGCCTCTGCCTCTGCATGCCGTCCCCTATAGTGTCAGGGTCAATTATTGGATGTTTTACATGCTATCTAGCTTCATTCTGTCACTCTGTCATGGCCATGCTGTTGCCCATAATTTCGGCATAATGGTGCGATTAAGCAGCCTCAGAGGCATCCATGCATGCTGCCCCTGCTGTTTCCTGTCCATTTCCGTGGTGTTTCCATCCTTTTCTGAGGTTCCCAGGTGTTTGGCCAAGCTTCCCTGTGCAGAGCCTTGGTCCCCTTGAAAAATGCTCGAGTCTCCCATTGACTTCAATGGGGTTCGTTATTCGAGACGAGCACTCGAGCATCGGGAAAAGTTCGTCTCGAATAACGAGTACCCGAGCATTTTAGTGTTCGCTCATCTCTAGTGGTAAGTTGTTCCAGATTAAATCAAATCAAAAGACGAGGGGGCACTGTCTCCGTTTGGAGAAACTAAGGTTTAATCACCGGAGGCGACAGGGCTTTTTTACTATGAGAACTGTCAATCTGTGGAATAGCCTGCCTCAGGCCCTGGTCACATCAGGGACAGCGGATAGCTTCAAGAAGGGTCTAGATGCCTTTTTACACCTAAATAACATTGATTGTTAGGCTATATAGGATTGTTTCCCCGAAATCCCTTCCTCATCCAATCCCTACCCTTCCTTGGTTGAACTTGATGGACAAGTGTCTTTTATCAACCGTATAAACTATGAAACTATGAATCTATAAAATATACAGTCCTGACTTACATACAAATTCGACTTAAGAACAGACCTATAGAACCTTGTAAGTAACCGGGGGGCTGCCTGTACTTTAGGAACTGCACAATATAGAGTTAAAAGAAAAACCCAGAATTTATAGGAAATACAACTATTTACTATTACGGCATGTCAGAAGAGACACAGGGTCCAGTTTATATGAGTTGAACTGCTTTGTTTACATTTCAAAACTTTTAAGGTTTTTAGCAAAGAGGCTAAAACTACTACAATGTACATGTATTACTAAACATTAAATACCAGACTTTTTTAAAAAGCCAGTGTCACGAACCCGACTCACCGGAGTTCACACACTGGGATAACTACTCTATGGAGTCCCAGAATTTAGCGCTTAAGCTCCGCCCACTTCCACAAAATGGCATCCTTAAGCCAAATTTACTCCACAGAATCCACACTGCCACCACCCAAGAGTTACTTACGCAAAGAAGGCCGTAGGCACCTCAACCACACAGACAATGCACCCTGATGATAACTCAGCACATGCACTCACTACTTACACGATATTACAATTATAAATTCACCCAGAACATGCAATCGCTTACTACATGGACTATGCTAATAATGACCTCTGGTAACGTGATTCCCTTCAGAGACTCAGATTCTTTAAGGCTACAAGCAGAGGCTTATTAAAAAGTTTTAATTTACATAAAAATGCAGTACACTCAAAGAATTAAATTGTCAGATAAAATGAAAAAAGGATTAAAAAAATACACATACAATACTTACAAACAGTTATGGAAGAAGAAACAAAAAATTCTTGCTAGTGGAATAGGAAGAAATTCTTTGGCCCGAGGACAGGGCATAAGCATCGATCCAGCCTTCTATTGTGATAGAATCCTCAGTCTGAACACTACTATGTGGCTGCTTCATTAATTTAAGCCCAGGTGATTTTTTGACCCCCACCCCTGGCTGTAATGTCACTGTGAGGGGGATTTTTCTATCCCCCTCCCATCAGTGAGCTACTTTTTGGGTCTGGGTTTTTATCAGAACCCCATAACTTTTGATTGGGAGATGGCACAATTGTGCCATGGCTTCCAACCAAACGGGTATGTTATTCCCATTAACCCCATACCAAACTCGGGGTGTCTTAGCCTAATATCAGGGGTGTTCTGCTATTGGCTGCTTTCCATTGCAGCTAACGTTCTGATTTTCGGTCCAGGGGTGTGTCTAGACCCCATAACTGTCCTGTGTAACTTGGGACCTATAATTATGAATTATGTCCCAGTTATGGACAGCTATTATAATCCCTTTGTCTGAATTTGGAGGGAAGAACATGCAGTCTGTGGCTTCTTTTCATCCCCCACTAGCTAGACTACTCTGGCCGAAAGGTCTTAGGAAGACCATGCTTCTCTGATCAAACATAGACTCCCTGGGGTGTTATAAACACCCTGCTAGGCTCATCTTCTGGCTGGTCTTAAACAAATGGAGCCTGATGATTCATAACAGGCAGAATGAAACACAAAGAAAAAAAAATAAAAAAAATATATATAACAGGAGGCCAATATGGAGACCAATATGATTGAAAGTTGTTGAAGAACAGGGAGCAATAAGTGACTGCTTTAATTTTTGGTTGGCACCTCGCAATAAATATGGGGGGTTTGGGGTTGCAGTTTGGGCACTCGGTCGCTAAAAGGTTTGCCATCACTGCCCTAGAGGGATCATAATGTCTCTGCTTAGAGAGTCCCCACCCACACTCTGGGATTTTACACTGACCATCACTGGTTATAGGATCTAAAACAGCAATACAACTAAGTAAAATTGTGAAGTAAAGGGGATAAAAGTTAGCTTTATTTTGTAAACATCACTAGAGGGTTGAAATTTGAGAATTTTCTTTCATGGACAAACCCCTGTAGGCAGGCCTTTGTGGATAGAATTGTTTTTAGAAAAAAAATACCTTACCATTTAGTTAAAATTTAAGCATTACATTGCATATATATTCATTGCAAATAACACAATACAACACTGGATAGATATTATTATTTGTCTGATTCCATTTCCCCCCTATACAGGCGTCTGCACATCCAGTGTGTGCTGAATGAGCCATGTATGCATTACATGTAACATGACATACTCTTCACTTTTCCAGGACTATTTCGTTTTTACTTTTGTTCATGTTGAAATATTATTCTAAACACATGTGATTTGAGTCTGTCCAAAGCGTTTTTCCTTTTTCTATAGTCTTCATCCAAGAACTGCTGGCCCCAATACTGGATCTTGCTGTTCCACCTTGAAGTGTCTTCTTAACTGTCTTTCAATTCATAACCTATCATTATAACAGGGAGTTTCTTGGTTATATGAAATTGGATAAAAGGGTATTTTTTGTCTCTGTAGAACATACTAAAAATGGGAGGAGTGCATAGTTTCCTAATAGACTTAATGATCTATGAAAGTTACAGGATGTTGAAGCCATTTATTTAAGTTTTCCATCAACATAGACATGGGTTGGCTAATAAGCTGGCATTTGTACCCAGCCTTAAATCAATTTTGTGCTTGATACTGGAAACCCATGTAATTCATGTTGTATTGTTGTACTAAAGACATTATTTCATGTTCTAGAAAATCAAGGTGTGCATTCCAATCCACGTCCAAGAAACTGTTATGACAATAATAGTGCTAGAAGCATAGTCTCTGACCTGGGGCGTCATTGCTTTCCATGCATTGAAGAGCAGCCATCCAGAGTCATGTATTTCATCTACTTTGAGTAGAAAATATAAAAGCACTGGTATAAATTAAGAAGTCATTGGAAGTTCCACTGAAGGATGGAGTTGAATTTACAAGAGCTTACATAAAAGTTACATCATGGCAACAGAATTGATTAACTAAAGAAGACATTCATTAGTTCATAAAACAATTCTCTTTCATAGTTGGTGTCTACCGTTCTAGCACATTAAATGAGGTGTAGCTCGTTTAGGAGATTCATGGCACTAAAACAATTCGACCATGCCAGGTAGAAGCCATCCTAGATAGAATCCCAGATACTGACATCATCATTCAGTATGTTGTGTAAACCACAAATTTATTAGAGGATGACTTTTTTCTGCAGCTTGTGCAGTGGGGAACAAAAATGATATGACTTCTTGGAAGCCATTGGGGCACATTTACTTAGAAAGTCGGAAACTGCACTAAAAGTGCTAATTCCTTGTATGATGCTGGGTGTGGCGATTCACTAAGATCATGCGCCAGAAATCATGAACCTGGCGCTTCCCTGCACTGGCCCGACTGAGTTCACCATCTTTTTTGTGGTGCACCTTTAACTTAAGGCGTGCAACACAATTTGAGTTGCATGGAGGTTAGCACAGCTGCACCCCAAAGGGGTGGCGTGTGACACACTAGTGGCACAGACACTTCTTAAATACCTGTGCAAGCAGTTTTTGCCTAGAAGAATGTGCACAGTCCAACAAAAGTGCTGCACAAAGCCCTTATTAAATGTGCCCCATTGTGTCCTTCTAATCTACATTTGTAGTTTATAAAATATACGTCATTCCTCTGTTGGTCTCTTGACCTGAGAGATTAGCCTGTCATTAACACGGCTTCTCGCTGGTCCCTTGTCACTCCATTCAGAGTACTTTTTACGGAACTAATGAAGGGGGTATACCACCCCCAAAACGCATAGTCCATTGCCTATATCAATAAATTCTCAACAAAAGAAAGTTGTGTGTCATCGACCTTAATACGGGCAGCGTGTCTTACACCAACCCAGTTATTTGCCAATATCTTCTCCATGAAAAGGTGAGAAGCTAGTTTTTTTTTTTTTATATAACCGAGTATAAGCCAAGTGGGGAATTTTCAGCACATAGAACAAACAAATGTGATGCTCCAGATTTTCAACCAGCTCAAAGGATTGTCAGTTTTACAGATTCTCTAATTACCCAAACTGTTTTCAGCTTTGCTAGCATACTTGAACAAGGGTTTTCTAAGGATCCATTAACCTTCTTACACAGTTAGAAAACACAATTACCATTAAACCACTGGAGTGTTGGTTGTTCGAAATGTGCCTATATACACCCATGTAGATATTGCATTAAAAACCAGACGTATTGCAGAATAAGAAAAAGGCCTTCCTGGGGCATCGGAAGGGTGAGGACTTTATTTTTTTTATTTACCCGAGAATAAGCTGAGTGGAGAATTTTTAGCACAAAAATTGTGCTGAAAAATTCTTCTTATACTCGAGTATATACTGTAGTCATGAATGGCTATAGTCAGTCCAGAACATTGATATGTCATGATGTACATGACTGTATGAGAAATCATGCTTTGTTATATTAGGCTTCATCCAATTCAGATGTGCTCATCGAGAACAATTTTGTGTTTTATAGGGAACAGCATGACATGAAAACATAATCTTGTTTTTTTTATGTTTGCTCATTTTCACTATTCATTTAGTGAACAACCATAACAACCTGACCATTTTTATTTTTTGTGTTTCTGTTTCCGATTTTTTTCATGTACAGAACTGTATGAGGGCTTGTTTCCTGTGTAACAAATTGTACTTCTTTGTTTATTATTTTATATTCCATGCCATGTACTGGGAACCAAAAAATTCCCAATGTGGTGAAATTGAAAAAATGTTTTGTTTTGGGCTCTTTTTTTCACTTTTTGGGCTCTTTCCTTGTGTGCTCCAAATGACATGCTTTCTTTTTATAGGGATACCAAATTTGTAAAGGTTTTATTAAGTTTAAGTAGATTTAAAAGATTACTACCTTTTTGTTCCAATTTTAATGAGTGGTAGATTAGGACATTTTGGCCCTATTTTCATTACATGGTCAATTGCCAAGGATAAATTTTTGATATTTTACTAGATCAGGACTTTTGGGCATGTTTATGATTTGTTTATTTTTATATCAGTTCTAGAGTAGGGGGGATGATTAAACTTAATTTTTTTTGTATTTTCTTCATTTTTTTAATACTTTTTTAGGGGTGCTTGAACACCAGGGGGTCTGATAGCTTCTGCCCCGTGAGGTCATGTGGGGGTGGAGAAAAAATCCAACATTCTTTGCATTTAAAAATAGTCAAAACCTTGAGTTCTCGCCATACAAATGGCCCAACACCTTGCCATAAAAGTACCCATGTGTCAGGAAAGAGATACCATAATTGATGGGATTTACATAAGGCCATTTCATACCCTACCTGAGGGGGCTGGTAGTTTAATGGGGAAAATCTGGTCACAAGGTCTCTTTAAGTAAAACACTCTAAAGTTTCAGAATATGAAGTCATCTTTGCACAGTGTATACAATGATACACTGTATGTACACTGGATGTTTTTAATTGCTGTTGTTATAGTACAAGTGATTTACATGGCTTTGTCTTGAATAATGTAGTAGGTAAATATATTACTCCACACAATGTGTATTTAGTGATATTTGCTTTATGACATATTATGTTGTGCAATGTGTCTTGAAAATATCTTCCTTCAGGCAATATGAAAACATGAAGAAACATAACTGACCCCAGTGGGTTGCTAAGGAAAGGAATCAAAACAGACAAAACGTAATGTAATATATGTAGAAGTGAAAAGTGACGTTAACGATAACAGTTGTAGAGCATTAGATGATTCAGACATGGTCCTTATTTCTCAACTGAAATGCTAAAGTCATTTGAATGAACCAGTTTAGCTGGACAGTAAGTGTTGGCAAAGCGTAATAAGAAAAACATTGCTTTATGAAGATAAATTGTGGAATTCTCCTAAATGCCTTGATAGATCTCCAACAAACTGTGTTTCAAACAAGGGAAGGGCACAGCTCACCATTACCTGTTCTCCCAGGTGCATGGTGTTGTTTTACGACGCTAAGTGCACAAAAAACAGAAGAAAAAATATTCAGTTACTCTAACTCCATCACATATCATCTTTCTTTATTGTAAGCGAAATACGTATTGGGGCCCATTTAGTAAGGGCTTTGCGCCGCACGTTATTCTAGGCTTAAAAGCGCTTGCACTGGTATTTGCGACCCTTTTGTGGCGCAGCTGCGTTTACCTCTATTCTGAACAAATTAGGGGGCGTGCCATCCATCGGTCCGACTTATTCTGACCGAGCGCCATATTTAATTTGCAAAGATAACATATTATTTTTATGATACAATTAATGCCCCCCCCCCCAAAAAAAATTAAGAAACCATCATTTATGATTTTCTTTTTCTCCATACATTCAAAATTATTGTTAATAAAATCTCATCAATAAGCTAGAGACTCATGAATATGAAGTATTTGTAAAGTACGTCTATTCTCGCAGAAAATAAGCCCTTATATGTCCAAATTGCCCAAAATATCCCTTAAAAAGTGACATTGCAAATCTGCTCTGAATGGTGCAGCCGTGGTGTGTGCACATATAGCAGTTTACCACCACATATGGGGTATTGTTATACTAGGGAGAGATTTCTGTATGAGCATTGAGAATGTGTACATTGTTTGAAAAATGCATTCATTCATTTAGCAAAAATTGCCAAAATTGCGCCCGATATTGTTTTAACCCCTGTAAATCAATTAAAGTTGTTTTACATACGTTGTTTCTAAAATGATGTATGAGGTTTTACTATAATTTAGGCCTCTCAAAGTGACTTGAAAGCTGAGCAGGTCTCAAGTATGATATTGCATTTGCGGACAAAAATGAGAGGACACATAAATAAACATGTTGACATAAAACAGACATTCGGTAAATGTTAGTTATCAAGTTGCTGTTATGACTATGTTTTGAAAATGTTTAAAATTGAAAACTTTTTGCCAAACATACCGTATATACTCGAGTATAAGCTGACCCGAGTATAAGCCGAGACCCCTAATTTTACCACCAAAAACTGGGAAAACCTATTTACTCGAGTATAAGCCGAGGGTGGGAAATGGATTGGTCACAGACCCCCCCAGTATATAGTTAGCCAGCCCCCTATAGTATACAGCCTGCCGCCAGTAGTATACAGCCACCCCAGCCTGCCCCCAGTAGTATACAGCCTGCCCCCAGTAGTATACAGCACTGCCCAGCCTGCCCCCAGTAGTATACAGCACTGCCCAGCCTGCCCCCAGTAGTATACAGCACTGCCCAGCCTGCCCCCAGTAGTATACAGCAGTACCCAGCCAGCCCCCAATAGTATACAGCACAGCCCAGCCAGCCCCCAGTAGTATACAGCACAGCCCAGCATTAAAAAAACAATAAACTTATATACTCACCCTCCGGTGGCCCCGATGTGCAGCGCTGCTCCCCCGATGTCCGCGTGGGTCCTCTTCTGGCTTCCACGCCCATCTTCTATCTTCTGTACATTGCGCTGGGCACCGGCGCCCAGCGCGATGTACAGAAGATAGAAGATGGGCGCGGGAGCCAGAAGAGGACCCGCGCGGACATCGGGGGAGCAGCGCTGCACATCAGCGCTGCACATCGGGAGCAGCGCTGCACATTGGTGTCAACAACATGAAAGCATGGATCCATCCTGCCTTGTATCAACGATTCAGGCTGGTGGTGGTGGTGTCATGGTGTGGGGAATATTTTCTTGGCACTCTTTGGGCCCCTTGGTACCAATTGAGCATTGTTGCAACGCCACAACCTACCTGAGTATTATTGCTGACCATGTCCATCCCTTTATGACCACAATGTACCCAACATCTGATGGCTACTTTCAGCAGGATAATGCGCCATGTCATAAAGCTGGAATCATCTCAGACTGGTTTCTTGAACATGACAATGAGTTCACTGTACTCAAATGCCTCCACAGTCACCAGATCTCAATCCAATAGAGCATCTTTGGGATGTGGTGGAACGGGAGATTCGTATCATGGATGTGCAGCCGACAAATCTGTGGCAACTGTGTGATGCCATCATGTCAATATGGACCAAAATCTCTGAGGAATGCTTCCAGCACCTTGTTGAATCTATGCCACGAAGAATTGAGGCAGTTCTGAAGGCAAAAGGGGTCCAACCTGTTACTAGCATGGTGTACCTAATAAAGTGGCCAGTGAGTGTAGATCACAGTAACCTGTGCAGAGGTATGGGAGGTATAGTCCTCAGAACTAGCCAAGATATTGGCAGATGGAGGCCTCCTTTTTGCCTCTGTCTACACAATATTCACTGCATCCAGCAGCAAACTGTACTATATCACCCTGCTTTCTACTGGAGGGAGCAGTATACGCTCAATAGGGGATGGATGTAACAGCACTGCATCTATCACCTCTGCTGAGTAAGGCCCAATGAGGTCCCCAGTGATGTAACTGTCCATAAAAGAAAAGTTACATCACTGGGAGAACACCCTAAACATTGGCACCAGCCAATCACTGGCTAATAACAATGTAGGAGCCGAACCAGAGGAGCATACAAAAGCCCTCCATTGTAAAGATGCGTCAGGAATCCTCCCCAACGTGTGTGGGGATGAGTGAATGTTGTGCTGCTTGTTGAAGAGGCATATGATGTCAGGGGATATGATATGCTGGGGTGTGGACAATTTGTAGCAGTGACATCTGCAAAGACAAGCACGAAGAGAAACGCATAGCTAGAAGCAATGTAGGTGGTTGAAAATTAGGTAGCAGGTGATCTGTGAGAGGTGGAAGACACTATTTGTTCTTTGGGGCTGCCATGTGGAGCTATGGAGAAAAATGTACAGAAAGATTTCTTACACATTAGCTGCTGCTTGGAGGACACAAATCCAGGTAGTAGCTACACATGCCCCTAGACATTGGGGCACATTTAGGGTTGCACACTGCATTTTTTTCGGACTGTGCACGTTCTTCATGGCTAAAACAGTTAGCACAGGTATTTAAGAAGTATCTTTGCTGGGACTGTGTTGCACGCGACCCTTTTGTGTCACAGCTGCGCTGGCTTCCATGCGACAAAAATTAGTGGGCATGATTCGGATCGAGTGCTGTATATAACTTTCAAATTGTGGCGCACGCCCTATGTTAAAGGTGCACCACAAAAAAGATGATGAACTCTGTCGGAAAAGTGCAGGGAAGCGACACATTCATGATTTCTAGCGCACGATCTTAGTGAATCGTTGCACCCAGAATTATACAGGGACAATTAACTTTTAGGGAACTCTTGTGGCTTTTTAAGTAGATGTGCCCCATTGTATGCCCCTCCCTACATGTAAGAGAAAGGCAAAACTTACAGTCGTAATGTATCCCTTTACTCACTGAGCACACACTGAAGATAGTAGGGCACATGTATCATAAGTCTAGGATTGTCACTCTGTTTTTTGGGACTTTGCTTGGCTTTTCTGCTGGTCAGATGTATCTTAATGGTTTTTCCTTATTGAACAGAGGTGCAAAAAAAGTCTCAAATGAGCACAAGCACCATGAAACGTCCCAAAAATTAAAGAAAAAGGCAAGCCAAAAGTTTGATACACGTGCCCCAATGTGTAGGTGTGACTATGTCTGTTCTTTACAGCTTGCTGTAACATGAGAAGGATGGAGGAGAGGGGGCAGATACTGACATGAACAGAAGACAGCGCCAGTTCTAGAAACAGGCGTTGGAATGATAGATCATCCACCATACATGAGAATCTGCTACTGGGTGCAAGTGGGAATACTGGAGGAGTTCCTCGAAAGTGCATTGTCTGATGATAATGCACAGTGGCCTGATTCACTAAGATTGTGCGCCCGATAAGTGCTTGATCTTGCGACACAGTTTGAAAGTTACGTCCCGCACTCAGTCCGAATCAGTCGGATCATCCCTGACGATCTGTCACATGAAAGCCAGCGCAGCTGTGCCAAAATCTGATCACGTACAAAGCAATCCCCTGTTAAATACACGTCACAGCCGTGCAAAACCTGAAAACGTTGGAAAATCCAATGAAGGTGGGGCTACGGACCCTTAGTAAATGTCAGAATTCAGGATGTGTGGATCCACTGTACCACTACGGGAGGTGGTACCAGCCAACACCTGAGACCAAAGTGGCACCTGGTCTTCACCAGAGCCCGCTGCAAAGCAGGTTGCACTTTCTGTGGCAGGGTACCACCAGGTCGTTCCACAGGTGTGACTAGCCCGCGGTGGCAGCCGAGGTTGAGGTACCTTAGCAGGAGACAGTCTCGTGGTCAGGTCCAGGCACAAGGTCAGGGCAGGCAGCAGAGATGCAACATCAAGTCCAATCCAAATTGAAGTAAAGCAAAATATCTGCCTGTGATAGGAACATCTAAAATTTATAAATCTTTATTTATTATTGCTATTAAAAATGGCCCATAGCCAAGAATCCTTGCATTTGTAACATGCATCAACAGGCTTGGGTACCTCAAATAGGGGCCAGACACCCAGAATTGTGTTATATCGAGGGAATTAGAGGGTATATGATTAAATATCCCCTCTATCTCGGATCCCCCTCGTAATGAAGCACAAAACTATGATGTCACCCAGTCTAGTTGAGTGTGGGCTATAATCCCCTAGAGGACCCACTAGCGTGCTTGGGTGATAGGTCACAGGTAGGGTTGATCTCACCACGATGTACACCTATAACTTAAACCCAATGCTCAAACATAAAAATAATGCAGCAGCAAAGACAGAGACAGCTGCACGATTAATTGGAAACACCTATGCACCTAACGCGTTTCCCTGCCACTGATTTCATGTGGCAGTTCATCAGAGGTGTGCAGAGTATTAGACGAAGATATAGCACGTGCAGAACGAGCAATGGCATGTAATCTCACGTCTTATTCACACCAAAGCTCTTCTGGATATAGTTATCGTGCTATATGTTTGTCAGGGTCAATGATTCTCACTGTGTCCTGCAACCCATTCATGCCAGTTCAACCTCCGAGTCATCTAGTTCACTCTCTATCTGGCTAATATTTGATTGCTTACAGCACTGACTGACTACCTGACAGAAACGCCGGCACTAGTTTGGCCGCCTACCTGACAGAAACGCCGGCACTAGTTTGGCCGCGCGTCGCACGTGCACGCGCGGCTATATATGGCCTAAGCTCCGCCTCTCGCCGGTGGGTCTCGGCCAATGAGATTGTGCTACATCACTATTGAAGCCCCGCCTTGTTATGACGGACCCCGGACGCCCCCAAGAGAGGTGCGGCCCGATCCGCCAATCAGCTGGACCGTGGTGGAGTCAAAACAATCCTTCACAATTACGGCCACTCCCACCTCAATACCGCAGAGGCGAAAATGAATAAACTTAGTTCATCAGGATGTTATAATCGCGGATATGCCTGGTAAGTATCCAGGAGATAACAGTCATGCCGATCTAGGCTTATATCGGACATAGGGTGGCTCCGCCAGAGAGGCATCCATCATTTATCGAGTCTGTCACTTAGAAATACGGAAGCCTTGAATATGGGAAGCCAAGTACAGGGAAAGGTATTAGTTATTTACAGGGACCATGATAGCTAGTTCAAAAGCTGCATAAACATATTGTGGAGATCACAGTGAGATCAATACACATGTTCATTTAGCCATAGTATAAGGTAAAATCCTAAACGGGAATAGTACCCTGCATATAGAGTGTTCGCATGAGTAAAGACCCGAAGTAAAAGTTCGGGCCCTTAAACCAGCAGGTATAGACTGTAAAGGAGGAGACATTAAGCTTCAGACCATTGTCAGAGGATCTATATATCTATTTGGTGGTCATATAAAACATGTATACACTAGTTGTTCATTAAGCCCATCAGGCTGTGCCGTTTTAAGCATAAAGATCCATCTGGCTTCATGCTGTAATAGTTTTTGTCTGAAGTCTCCCCCTCTTGGAGAGGGTCTCACCACCTCTATGGCTTGGAATTGAAGTGCTTTATGGTCACCCCCATGATGCTGCCATATGTGGCGTGCTACAGATGTGTCCTCACCATTTTTGCAGTCATTTATATGGTCCCTGATCCTTCTCCTAAATTCTCGGCTTGTCTGTCCTACATACTGCATTCCACAAGTGCAGGTTATAAGGTAAATAACCCCAGTGGTCCTACAGTTTGCAAAATCCCTTATCCAGAATGTTTTCCCAGTAGATGAACTAGGGAAAGATTTCCCCAAACAGATATATTTACACGCTTTGCACCCACTGCACCTAAAGGTGCCCTTTGGTTTCTCAGGTAACCATGTCCCTCTTCCCGATTGCGGTCCAAGATGACTGTGAATCAATGTGTCCTTAATGTTGCGCCCCCGTCTGTACGTGATTGAGGGGCAATCATCAATCGTATCACGGATATCTTTGTCCATCTTGAGGATGCCCCAATTATCCGATAAAATTTTTCGTACCATGTGATGACAGCCGTCAAACATGCCAATTACACGTACTTTCTGATTATCGGTTTCACGTTGTCTAGGGTTCAAGAGATCATTCCTCTGTTTAGTTAAAGCATGTTGATGTGCATCCCTCAGAATCCGTGAGGGATAACCCTTGGCGGTAAACCTCCTTTGGAGGTCTTTAGCTGCTACCAAGTAATCACCCATTCCCGAGCAATTCCTCCGCATCCTTAAATACTGGCCTTTTGGTATTCCCCTCTTAAGGGGTGTTGGATGCCAGCTTTGCCAGCGCAACAAGCTGTTCGTTGCCGTGGGTTTCCTAAAGACCTTCGTTTTAAGATCTCCCGCCGAGTTGATGGATATTGTGACATCCAGGAAAGTAATCTCAATGGGGCTAATCTCAAAGGTAAAGAATAGACCCAATTCATTCGAATTGAGTCTCTGAACGAATTTGACAAAAGACTCCTTGGTGTCATTCCAGAATATGAGGATATCATCAATGAACCTCAGCCATAGCAATATGGCCGAGGTCCAATCCTCCAAATCCTCCTGGAAGACCACCTCCCTCTCCCACCAGCCCAGGTAGAGGTTTGCATATGTGGGAGCACAAGGGCTCCCCATTGCAACCCCCCTGAGCTGGTGGAAGAATTTGCCCTCAAAGAGGAAATAATTCCTCCTGAGGACAAAGTCTAGTAGTCTCAAGACCAGAGCATTGTGTGCCATGTGGTGTACCCCTCTTGTTTTTAGGAATTCACCCACGGCCTCACACCCCCTCGAGTGCGGTATGGAGCTGTAGAGAGCCTCCACGTCCAGACTCGCCAGCAGGGTGCCCGTTGGAAGCGCTAGTCCATCAATCCTCCTCAGTACGTCCATGGTATCCCTCACGTACGAGGGGAGTGCAGTGACAAATGGGCGCAATAGTGTGTCCAGGTAGATACTAACATTTTGTGTAAGAGAATCTACCCCCGATACAATCGGTCTCCCTTTGAGGGGAGAGAGCCCCTTATGGACTTTAGGGAGGGCATAGAACGTGGCCGTGCTGGGATAATCTGGAAGCATAAACTCCAATTCGTTTTTGGAGATGAGCTTGTCCCTCAGGGCACCATGTAGAATCCCCGAAAGTTCCCGACGGAAGGCATCCAAGGGACTGCCGGATAGCGTATTATAACAGTGCTCATCTCTCAGGATCCCCAGACACATCTCAACATATTTCTCCCTTCCCAGCACGACCCAGCACGACCACGTTCCCACCTTTATCAGATGGTTTTATAACGATTGTAGAGTCACTACCCAGGTCTTTTAAAGCTCGCTGTTCACCAAAAGTCAAATTCGGTCGTTGTCCATCCCGTGTTTGCATGTTCATTAGTTGGTCAGTCACTAATTTAAGGAAGACATCAATGGGGGAATTATCCCCAAGGGGCGCCAACCTTCTTGATTTCGGTTTAAGATCTGTGAAAGGGCCTTCACCAGGCGGCCTTTCACCCTCTTCCGCCAAAGCCTGAAGGTTATGAAAATCCGCTATATCCTCTTCAGACAGGCCCAGCTCCATACATTGTCGTCTATTGTGGATTTTAAAAAACTTTTTCCACTTCAGACGTCTACAAAACAAATTCACATCCTTCACCCATCCAAAAATATCACATTGTGGGACCGGGACGAAAGATAGTCCTTTTGATAGGACATTGATCTCGTCCAAAGAGAGGGATCTTTCAGAAAGGTTGAGGATTTGCATGCTGTCTGAGGAGGGGTAGTCACTATGGGTCAAGGTTTCTGGGGTGCCTTCCTTCCTCTCAACAGATACTCTGTAATCGTGGGCTCCTGCCCTAAAAAACCTTCCCTATTCGGAATCCCTGATTGTGCTCCTCTTCCTCCCCTTTGGCCTCTGTTCCCTCTGTTGTTTTTCCCTCCTCTGGCTCTCCCCCTTGCTGTGTTAGGACTTTTTGAGCCTCTCTTTGATGACCCTCTACCACTCAGAGGTTGTGACCCCTCAGAGTCTGAAGGATCCCAATCAGATGATGATGGTTCTGTATCTCCTGCTGCTTGCGTTTTACCAATAAAATCCAAGATCTTGCCCTCTTTAAAATCGAGAGTATCTCTGCAGAACTGAAAATGTTTCCGTTCTTTAATATGAGAGATAAATCTCTCAATATTCTGCTGCAGGATACTCTCTTTTTTACTAAAGTCAGGGTGATTAGAGAACGTTTTTATATTCTCAATTCCCTCATCCAATGTTTTAATGTTTTCGCCTAGCAATGTTTGGCGGCCAAACTAGTGCCGGCGTTTCTGTCAGGTAGTCAGTCAGTGCTGTAAGCAATCAAATATTAGCCAGATAGAGAGTGAACTAGATGACTCGGAGGTTGAACTGGCATGAATGGGTTGCAGGACACAGTGAGAATCATTGACCCTGACAAACATATAGCACGATAACTATATCCAGAAGAGCTTTGGTGTGAATAAGACGTGAGATTACATGCCATTGCTCGTTCTGCACGTGCTATATCTTCGTCTAATACTCTGCACACCTCTGATGAACTGCCACATGAAATCAGTGGCAGGGAAACGCGTTAGGTGCATAGGTGTTTCCAATTAATCGTGCAGCTGTCTCTGTCTTTGCTGCTGCATTATTTTTATGTTTGAGCATTGGGTTTAAGTTATAGGTGTACATCGTGGTGAGATCAACCCTACCTGTGACCTATCACCCAAGCACGCTAGTGGGTCCTCTAGGGGATTATAGCCCACACTCAACTAGACTGGGTGACATCATAGTTTTGTGCTTCATTACGAGGGGGATCCGAGATAGAGGGGATATTTAATCATATACCCTCTAATTCCCTCGATATAACACAATTCTGGGTGTCTGGCCCCTATTTGAGGTACCCAAGCCTGTTGATGCATGTTACAAATGCAAGGATTCTTGGCTATGGGCCATTTTTAATAGCAATAATAAATAAAGATTTATAAATTTTAGATGTTCCTATCACAGGCAGATATTTTGCTTTACTTCAATTTCGATACTTTAGGGGGAACAATACTTTTTTGTATCTAAAGGCAGGTGTCCTTTATTACTGTTCATAATCAAGTCCAATCCAGGGTCAGCAACAGGAGGTCCAAGCAGATGGGGACGGGAACACAGACACACGGAACACAGGATACGGGAACTCAGGAGCAGGAACACGTGGGAATAGGAACGCAGGATACACAGGAACAGACAGGAACGCAGGGAAGATTCGCTAGGGAGCTTTATCTAAGGCTGTGAGGCACATAGATTCAGCAGGGAAGACAGGAAGGGACTGGGAACTTATAAAGAAGGGCATCTGGCGAGCGCCAATTATCGGCGTGCCGACACTTTAAATCTGACAGAGCCAGCGGGAGACGCCACTGGATCCCAGCGAGGTGAGTCATGTGCGAGCGCAGCGGCCCGCACAGAGGCACATGGGTGCGCCTGCAACCCGAGACAAGGGTCGCAGGGGTACCGGTGACAGTAAATAAGCCCCACTGTGTTTTCCTGGTACCCTCTTTCTGGCCTGACTGTAACAGGAGTCCCAGTATTCTCCTCTGATGGTGGCCTTAATATATATAATTATAAGAAATTACTGGGATTACAATTGTGTTGCATGGTGCCATTGTGTTTTTCTTGGCTTATTTGTCACTTTTGGGTCTCTGGATCCAATCCATTCTTTTTTTGCACTGAAATTTCCGGAATTTTCTTACACTGTTGGATTTAAACAATTGCACAAATTCTTGTGTCATTTTACTAAATGAACCTCAGGATCAAGATTTGTGAAGCCTACAGCCATTATATTAAAACTAAGCTTTCTAATGAATGTTCTAGATATACTTAATCCATTATTAAAGTACAGATGTGTGACTGAAAACTGGTCCTAAGAAAATAGGACCAGAAAACTAAGTCTGGAGAAATACTATACATGTTCGTAGTCAGATTAGATTGGGAAATATTAAAACGTTATATGAGCCCTCCATCATAGATTTTGATTTTACAATATAAAAACCTCTATGATGTGACAGTACACATTCATTTACTAAGGGCCCGATTCGCTTTTTCCCGACGTGTTACCCGAATATTTCCGATTTGCGGCAATTCCCCCTGGATTTTGGTGCACGCGATCGAATTGTGGCGCATTGGCCCCTGCATGCACGCGACGGAAAGCGGGGGTGTGGCCGAACGAAAACCCGATGGATTGGGAAAAAACGGCACATTTTAAAAAAAAATGTGTCGCGAAAATTGCACTTACCTTCACTCAGCCCGGCTCGGTGTATTCCAGTGCGTTCCGATGCTCTTCAGCACACCTGGTGGACGTCAGAGGAACTACCTTAATAAATCCCGGCCACACCTGAATCCACCGCAGAGAACGCGTTGCTGGATCGTGAATGGGCCGGGTAAGTAAATCTGCCCCAATCTGTCAGTCCATTGCTATGTCTTGCAATAACTATCTCTGTCAAATAGTATTGTGATAGTGATACTTTATTATTGTCTTTATTATTTAATGGAATATTTAATGGTACTCTTTTGAGGATATGTAAAAATTAGTTCCAGAAAATAACACTTCTTCATCATGTTCTGATATGGTAGTTTACCCCAAATATCTTTACTTGCTTTATGTCATGTGGAAGCATTAAGATGTAAGAGGAGCTTAGCCATGGACTTTAATAATGAAGGGCTTTTATCCTGGCCTATGACACAAAACTATGAATGTATTTTTTGCTATTGGTGTTATTGATGCATGTTTTTGTTTTGCATAAATTGTGACCTGTTTAGGTGCATTGTGTTAAGTATGTTCCTGTGCTCTGGTTTTCTTTTCTCTTTGTATTCAGCTATTGAAGCCGAAACCAGAAGTGGACTCAAAAAAAGTAACATCTGTCCTTCATATGTTCTCTCCTTTCATAATTCACAACTGTATTTTCTTTACACACATTAAAAAAGTGAATGTTGAAATACCTAATTCCTCCCTTTACTGTTTATGGTGTCCAATTCTGTGTGTAATGGAGTTCATCACTGCATAGCAGATTCAAGCTAGCAACCTCTTCAATTTCAAAATTAACATTACACTATGCATCCAAAACTTCTGACTGGGTGCCAGGAATGGTCTATGTCTAACAAGCTATTCTAATAATGTATGTCAGCCCACTGCCAATGGAACTTGATTCCAATCACATCTGACTATGAGAGCATTCAGCTGTCCTGATCGAGATCTGAAATAGAATTAAAGCACATAGTACCAATTTACCTAGGATATATCCAGTGTGATGGGAGGGGAGTGGAGGAACATCACTCGAATGCATAGCATGCGCTAACATGTGATAAATCCCCCCATTGAGTCTATGAAAAATACCAGACAGAACACTTATGCCATCTCTGTGCAGACCATGATCAACACAACACACATTTAGAAAGGGACACATGTTGTCTGTGTTCCACTTTAAGGCCCCTTGCTCATTGATCACCTAGGCAGTACCGGGGTGTAGCATACAGTCAGGTGGCCGTGCCGTAATTCTGGCAAGACATAGAACATGTCCTATCTTTGCTATTGTGGCTGCACAGCGCTGACGAGGTGTGGTGGGCAATATGGTTATTCAAATGCATAACTGTATTGCCTATTGAAGGGAATGTGCCCATATGCTACCTGTATTAATACAATACGGTGTGGGTAGCACATGGCTGTAAAAAAAGTTCACATGCATGGGGCATAAGAGTGACTACACAACTTGGATTCATAACTTCTATGCTATCTTCCTTTGCACCAACAATCATTGAATTCTATAAAAATTAGTTATAGTGTCCTTCTCATATTGTCATAGTACGGTAGATTAGGTTGGATAAAAGGTCCATCAAATCCAGCCTAACATCCTACAGTGTTAATCCTCAAAATTAGGAACGATCCATAGCTTGTATACAAAGAAAGTGATTTCTGGATGAGAAAATGCTACTTCAGGAAATAAGTTATTCAATGAAATAATAACCCCTTTTGCTATCCTAATTTGCATCCACAGTCATTAAATTCCAATGATAGAGTGATCAATTGGTTGCATACAAAGAAATCTATTTCTGGATAGGAAACTGTTACTTTTGTAACGACTAGACAAGTTATAAAAAATAATAACTCTTTCCTTATCCACCTTCACACCCACAATCGTAAAACTCCCAATAAAATGACTTACGACAGATGAAGCAATCCACTGGACATGTAAAAAACCGAATCTATGTCTATTTCTGGAAAGTAAATTGCTACTTCAGGAGTCACTACTATTAAACTCAACAATAACTTCTTCCCTTTCCTCCTTCACACTCACAGTCATAAAATTCTCATTGAACACTTTATAAAAATGTTTTTGGTTTGCGATTGTCTTCCCCTTAAAATTAGTTTTAAGCTTTTGCAGATGTGGAAATACTGTGCCCAAAGCTTTAGAGATACTTCCCACTCCTGCCGGTTGGACCTGTTAGGTACTACATTCTTTAATGTCTTTTGAAGACAGTATTTGCATATGTAAATGTCATTACTTTATTGGTTTTAATGCATTTATTTGTCCTTGTTAAATTCAATAAATATAAATCTTCAGATAAAAAGGCATTTATTTATAGATATATATATTGGCCATACTCTTCCAGTGTCATCATATACAAAGGTCTAGTATTGAGCGGACCCAAACTTTAGATTTGGGCTTACCTGAGAACCATCTAGCTTGCAGCCACTTAGCAACCACAACCATGCCAACATTTAGCATGGCTAGGTGGGACATGTGACCCTGCTGTATAACACAACGCATCACATGTCCTGGTGTCATTACAGATTGGAGACAGAGCTAAGGAGAGGTTGCTGCTCATGATAGGGACAGTCAGACAAGTAGGGATGCAGCTAAAATGACAGTTAGGCAGAGAAGGCTACAGTGATTAGGGATAGGAAATCTAAAATAATCACCCTTTTTAGGGCACTCTAAAGATCTGCATGTTACTACTCATAAACTGCTATAGTGCTGGGCCAGTGTTAGTACTTTTGGCAGTCTCAGCACCATATAGCAATATCTTAGGACCAGTGTTAGTACTATTTGCAATTTCAGCATTATGCTGTAATATCGTAAATTACCACTGTAAGTACTATTTGCAGTTCCTGCATCATACTTTAATATCGTAAAGAAGCAATGTTATCTTAGAGGACCAGTGTTAGTACTATTTGCATTTTGAACATCATACAGCAATATCTTAGAGGTCCAGTGTTAGTACTATTTGCATTTTGAACATCATACAGCAATATCTTAGAGGTCCAGTGTTAGTACTATTAGCAATTCCAGCATCATACAGCAATATCTCAGAGGTCCAGTGTTAGTACTATTTGCAATTCCAGCATCATACAGAAATATCTTAGAGGTCCAGTGTTAGTACTATTTGCATTTTGAACATCATACAGCAATATCTTAGAGGTCCAGTGTTAGTACTATTTGCATTTTGAACATCATACAGCAATATCTTAGAGGTCCAGTGTTAGTACTATTTGCAAATCCAGCATCATACAGCAATATCTCAGAGGTCCAGTGTTAGTACTATTTGCAATTCCAGCATCATACAGAAATATCTTAGAGGTCCAGTGTTAGTACTATTTGCAATTCCAGCATCATACAGAAATATCTTAGAGGTCCAGTGTTAGTACTATTTGCAATTCCAGCATCATACAGAAATATCTTAAAGGACCAGTGTTAGTACTATTTGCAATTCCATACAGCTATCATACAGCAATATCTTAAAGGACCAGTGTTAGTAATATTTGCAGTTCCAGCATCATATAGCAATATCTTAAATGATCAATGTCAGTACTATTTGCAGTTCCAACATCATAGAGGAACCCCTTAAAGGAGCCGTTTTAGTAATATATACATTTCTAGCATTATACGATGTTATGTTAAAAACAGCCTGAACTATTTGCATCAGTGTTACATTACAGTACGAGTCTTTATAGTATTTGCATCAGTCTTACCTTACACTACCAGTCGTCTTGGAACTATTTGCATTAGTGTTACCATGTAGTATACAAAAGATTTCACGTGGACCAACAAAAACCAGGAGGCAGTTTCATCTGTGTAATTCGGTGCACAGGTCATCAAGGGACGACTTGTCGGAAGCCTTGTATACAATCCAAAAAAAAAGTACGTAGAGACCGGCACTCCATGCTGCTAAAAAAATCTTAATCTTTTATTCCATATCCATTAAAAAGAGATGCATAATCCAGAGGACCTGGATTATTTGGAACGTAACAAATTTCGTTCTTACTCATTAAAATGGAGTTTACTCAAATACACCATTTTAAAAAGGTGAGTAATGGTGAATTTTTAGCTTGATAATTAGCGCACGCATATGATGTCTATTTATACAAAATTCCAGCGCATGCGGACATAGAGTGTTACCAAAATGTAAACATAATTTTTTTTAACCTCATATACCCTGTTTCCCCTAAAATAAGACATCCCCCGAAAATAAGACATACTACAATTTTGTTCAGGCTTAGAAATATAAGGCCTCCCCTAAAAAATAAGACCTAGCGGCCGTCATTGCAGCAGCTCCCCCCGTGCCACACATTAGTATTAGGAAATCTTTTAGCTGCTGCAGAAGGTTGTGACATGCGGAAGAATTCATGGAAGTAAATCACCGGCTCTTGTGCTGCAAATGTGATACCAGCAGCTACCAGGATAAGAAGGGTCATTTATGGAAAGTGCTTTTACTAAACATGAGAGACCGGGGCTAATGATTCTAATAGAAATGGAGTCACAGGAAATATAGCATCAAATTCAGAGTTTGGGGAGTCATAAGGAGGTTAGAGAAGTAGATTTTTTGTTCAATGATAAATGTAAATTCTTGTTCATCGAAAAATAAGACGTCCCCTGAAAATAAAACCTAGAGACTCTTTAGGAGGAAAAATTAATATAAGACACTGTCTTATTTTCAGGGAAACAGGGTAGCGCAGAAAAGCACATCTTATAAAGCATGGGTTTATAAACATTGGTACTATTTTAATATAAATACATTGTACCTGTTTTATTGTTTAATCCACTAGGCATATGAGTATTCAATTGTAGAAACCATAGCATTTACCTATTTGGTTACCGCTCCAAATAGGGGCGGGGATAGAACCCACAAGCTCCGTCATCAGGAAATGCTATGGGTCCTACAATTGGATAACCACTTTCTGGCAGGCTCTGGTGAAAACCGGGTGCCACTTTCACTCCAGTCCCAGGTGTCGGCTTACGTTATCGTCCACTACCACTGATCCAGGCAGCTATGTAACACTACCCCAGCAACTATTTGCATCAGTGTTACCTTACAGTACCAGTATTGGTACTATTTGCATCATATAGTACTACAGTGTTTGTCATAGTTCTAATTTCATTCATATCCTCACACAGTAGAATAGCTCAGCGGCAGCAGAAGGAGGACAAAGTTGCCAACACAGGAAGGGCATCAGAATCACCTTGGGAGGTAGAGCTAGCCATGTTCAGTTCTCCTCAACCTCCACCACCATCAGATATGGTACATAATCTCAGGAGGCAGACTGTGTCTCACATGGTGGAAGATTATCTAGATTAACCTAGTCTGTAGAAACCAACTGCTTGAACACTACAGTCGTATCCTAGGATGCAGCTTATAAATACCCCTCACTATGTCATGCACTCCAATTATTTCATTTGCATTCTGCCCACTTACTGAAATACAATTGTTCCACTTTAATTAAGAATATTTTTTGGAAAAACTGAAACTAATAATAAACTTCCAGGGTTAACCGATTAATCTTAATCCTTTGCTACAAACATTCAGTTAAATAACAGTGCAGCCAAAGGTCAAGGAAACTTACACGCAGAAAACATGTTGAGTAAGTGAATGGTAAGCGTACATTCCAGTCCAACATATCTGATGTACAGTCTACTTACGATTCATGCATTGAACCTCCCAGTGAGACTCTCTGGTTACTGACTAGAGAGTGTAGTGTGATGCAGTTTGTTTATTGGCCTTTCTCAGAATTCTAATGTGCTACGGATGCAATCTGTTGCAGTTGTTGTTTTTCCTGGCTGGTAGACATCAAACTGTCCACACAGAAGCAAGGTCTCAGAAGACACAATCTTGATATCTGGTCACCCCCTGCATTCCTCCTACTAACCATGCTAAGAGCAGATCCAGGAACAGATAAAAAGTAGAAATAACCAAATGTTTATGAAACTGGATAAAGTGTGATTACACATTATAAACGCAACATGTTTAAGCCGATTTTAAGCTAAATGAAAAGTTTAAATATTTTTACTATTAAGGTCAAAAGGTTTTCAAAATTCTATGAAAATGGAAGAAAATACCTTTCTTTTTAAAAGAAAACATTTTGTTATTTTACAACAATTACTGTAGTATCATAGTATGACCAAACAAAGAATAGGACAGGCACTACCAATGTATACAGATAACAAATAAGTCCACGTATCCTAGGAGAGCATGTAACCAACAAAAGAACAAAAGAGAGGATATGTATGTTGGACTAAGGTAATATCAAAAAAACTTTATTAATACATAAACACAGTAACAACAAAACCACATAATAAAAACACTTAAAAAGTGCACCATGCAAGGTGTACTTGACCTCCCAGGACCAGTGTGTCCTGGGCTCCCCAGCCCCAAGCCGACCAAGTCAAAACGACAAATGTGTGATGCAGGACAATGAGGGGAGTACTAAATACAGCTGAATGACATCAAATTGCAACAGGCAATATGTGCATACATAAAGTGACCGGTGCAAAAAGTAAATGAACCCAACAGTCCTGTATATAGTAGCCTAAATGCCTGAAGTATACGGTACCTAATGTGGATCCATATGGTAAGGTGAGAGAGGCAGAAAGGCAAGGTCGGAGTGGGGAGGAGGAGAGAGGAGCGAACCCAAAGTAGTATCATAGTAGTTACACTGTTGTTACAAGTAAAGAGAGTTCACGCAAGACCATAGAAGATCACAGAGATACAAGCAAAGCCATTTTGAGATGCATAACATGAGTCACCATTTAAGGGCGACCAATTTTGATACAGTGAAGACATATCAAAAACTGTAGTGATATCGATCATTGCAATCACAACATTTGTAGGTATATACTTTCCAAGCAAAGGGGACGGGGTACTAGAAAAATAGTCTACTATTGTAATCGTCACAAAACAAAGGAAATGGGAGAAAATTAGGTGAAAGGTTTAGGTCCGGCGGGGAAAGGGGTGAGGGGGGGGGGGCTTGCTGTAACTCATGACATCCAGAGGGAGCACACTTTAAGAAATTGATTGGTCCATTCATGTAAGGAGGCCGTTATATACTCCATTGCTCCCATATGCCTTATGTGTGAGTAGAGGTCTTGGGAGGAAGGGGAATGGGGGGGGGGGGCGCTACATGCTTCAAAAATAAAGAGTTTAAAGACTTAGCTCCTCACATAGACCAGCAGGGGCTATGAGACTTTTTAGTCATGAATCTGGCTTTGCACGGTGTTGTACTACCAGTAGTTTATGTTTAGGCCAGATTAATGAAGAGGTGTAAATAATTCCGTGAGACTTTTTAGCTGTGAAACGTCTCAAAAAACCTCAACCTTTGAGAGTTTTTACTCCAAAATACATACAAAATAAATTCTTTAGGTTTGTTCTTAAGTTGTATGTAAGTTGGAACTATATATTTTCTAATTATAGCTCACAATTGGATTTTCAAAATTTTTTGATGTAACGGGAACAAGGAATATCAATTAAATTTCATTACAGACACCTTACAGCTGATCAGCCTGGGACTAAAGCATCCAGAGAACTTCACCAGAGGTCAGAGTGGGCAGAGAGGACTGTCTGCAACTAAGGGTCTTCTATAAGTCGGGTGTCCTTAAGTAGGTGACCACCTATATTCATTGCAAGCATCCTGACATTTATCACAAGGTTTACCTGAGGAGAAGCATGGGGCTACCTTGTATTTCACGTGGATAAGACATTCAGTGTCTTTTAGTTAAGAGTAAATGTGAGCTAAGGTGGAGTCTTAACCCCTTATCACCGACACTAGTTTTCAGCTCAATGACCAGACTCGATTTTTCAAATCTGACATGTCTCACGATAATTGGTTATAACTTCGGAACGCTTTAACATATCCTGGTGATTTTGAGAATGTTTTCTCGTGACACATTGTACTTCATGTTAGTTATAAAATTTAAGTGATAAGTTTTGCGTTTCGTTCTGAAAAAAAGTGAAAATTTGGCAAAAGTTTGTAAAAATTCTTCACTTTCCAAGTTTGAAATGTTCTGGTTTCCAGACAGGAAGTAAAACTACCCAAAAAGTTTGATAATTAACATTTACAGAATATCTGCTTTATGTTGGGATGATATTTTATGCTTCCGGTCATTTTTCTAGGATGTTATGAGGTGCAGAACTTTAGGTGCGATTTTTCTTATTTTCATGAAAATTGCCAAAACTCACATTTTGAGGGACAACTCAGCTTTCAAGTGACTTTGAGAGGCCTAAATAATAGTAAAACCCCATAAATTACCCCACTATAGAAAGTTCACCCTTCAACATATGTAAAACAACTTCTATTAAGTCTATTAACCCTTTAAGTGTTTCACATGGGTTAAAAAATATGGACCTGCAATTTAGAAACTATGGAATTTTTTTGGAAAATACATTCATTTAGGCCAAAACTGACATTTTCAGAATAAATTAAATGATGAAACGCACTGCAACGCTTGATGCTCAATTCCTCCCGAGTGTACTGATATCCCATATGTGGTGGTGTCCTGCTGTACGGGCGCACGGCCGGGCATAGAATGAATGGAGGCGCCATTCACAGCAGATTTGTATTGTCACATTGTACTACCTATACATTTTTATTTTTTTTGGTAATGCGATCATATGAGGGCTTATTTTTTATGGGATGAGATACAATGTATAAATAATTTATTTTGGGAGTCTAAAGCTTATTCATGAGATTTTATTAACTATTTCAAGGGGGACACAAACAAAATCATCAATTTTTATTTTGGATTTTTAGCATTTTTTCCCCCCCGCTCACCGTAACGTAAAAATAATATTTAATCTTTATTCTCTGGTTCACTACGATTGCGGTGATACCTCATTTATATAGTTTTTCTTATTTTTGCTCAATTTTCCTGAGCAAAACCAATATTGGAGAAAATCGCATTGTTTTTACTATTGACAACTTTTCAGGGCCATAACTTCTGTATTTTTCTGTTGTCAGATCTGGTTGAGGGCTTATTTTTTGCGAAAACAGTTGTTCTTTTCAGTCGTATCATATTAGGTAACGTAACTTTTTTTGATCACTTTTTAGAACATTTTTTGTAATGGTGTTTGATGAAAAATTGTATATTATGGGAAGTTTTTCGAGTTTTTTTTTTACGTAGTTCACCGAGCGGGTTCAATATTGATTTAGATTTATTGTACAGATTAATACGGACGCGGTGATACCAAATATGTACGTGTTTTTGTGTTTTATTTACTTTATTTGCATTTTATGTGTTACTGGGGAGATTATGGGACTTTTATTTTATTTATTTATTTAATTATATTATAAAAAGATTAAATTTTTTTTTTTTACTTTTTTACATTTTCTACTTCTTGGCTTGAATAAGCGATTCAAGCCTTTACACTGCATGCTCAGTTACTTACAGCCGGGTCCTGCCAGGAAGGCAGGACCCGGTGAGAAGAGGAGCCGACAGCCCCCGGTCACTCGTCGGAACCCGGGGCAGCGGCAGGAGCGATCGGATCCCCCGGTAAGCACACCGGGGGGGTCCGATCCACGGGGGACACACTTGCACGCCGCGGTCATGCTTGACCGCGGCGTGCAAGGGGTTAAACACCCGGGATCGGAGTTTTTCCGATCCCGGGTGTTAGTGCCGGGTCTGGGTTGTGATATCACAGCCCGACACCGGCACCAGCGAGACCCGGTGTCCCGAAAACTTCTTCTGATGCGCCGCCGTAGAAAGGCGTCGCATCAGAAGAAGTACCCTTAATGACCGCCGTAAAAACCTGATAGGGCGGTCATTAAGGGGTTGAAGACTATAATCTATAAACACATATGGTACTAGGTTCCAGTAATAAAATAAGATGCACTTTGCTTTTTTTCATGCATTTACAAATCATCATTTCCAAATTGCAGCCATTTCTCTATCTGACTTCTGGCAGTGGGGTGTTTCATAGCACTGATTATATGTTATCTGCTGTCTGTTGCAGCTCACATGCATTTGGGGGACACAGCAGGAATGAGTTGAATCAAACTGAGCTGTCTTCTGTGAGATGGGAAGGGGAGTGGCTGAATTTAAGGACTTACAATAGCTCGTAACTGAGGCTCAAGCATGAGGGAAGAGATGTTGATCATCTGAATCCTACTTTTAAATAAGGAAGCTATGTTGTGTATAGCCGGGAGTTAGGAAATTGTTAATATCCCTATTGGCAAAATGATTTCAGTCTCTTTATAAATACAATAAGCAGTTAGCATGAAAGAGAAAAGTTAGCATGCGTATAACTATCGTCAAATACCATCATATTTGTAATGTATAGTAATGCTAATAAAGTAAAAAAAGGCAACGCAATAAATATCAGGTACAGAAGATCTCAGTTAAAAAGGTTGAGTAGGTTATCCAAACTATTTATTGTACAGACAAGAAAAAAACAGAGGAGGGATATTATGTCTTTATATACAAAGTTTAATGGATTTGGGGATTTTGACCCTGCAGAGGACAAGGGGGAATTTTTTCACATATACAGCTAATGACAGGTACCCATAGAACCGTATTAACTAAATGACACCCTTCTTTTAGCTAAAATTTGTTTCCCTCACATCCCCATAAAATCAACTTTATGGTATCCTAACTAGCACTAGTGGGGATGTGTTCTGCTCGGCTCGACCCTCCCATCTACTCTTCCCCATGCCCTATGTTTCCTTACCATTCAGCAATTTATGCAATGTGACACTTAATGGGGCTTATTTACTAAGGGTTGCGGATCACACTTTCGTCAGACAGTTCACGATTTTCGGGATTTGTGCAGCTTTGACAGGTATGTATTAGGGGTTTGCACTGGGATTGTGTCACACGCAATTGGATTGTGGTGCAGCTGCACTGGCTTTCATGCGTCGGGGCGGGCCATCGGAGCATCCAACGGATTCGGACTGACGGTGGGATTTAATTTCAGTTTCTGCCGCAAGACAATGCACTTACATGCAACAGGAAGAAGGTAAACTCCGGCGGATCTGAGCAGGGAAGTGACACATGCTGGATATTTTTTGGTTGTGCTGGGTCCACACTATAATTGACATGCAGGATATTAGACGCACGATCTTAGTGAATCGCAGCAGAGTGCATGATCGTCGACGGGTAAGTAAATATGCCCCAATTTGTTAAGGGCCTTAACATTTGCAAAGTCTACCGCATACATTTTCTACCAGCATTTGGTAATAGCTGAAAATGTGGATAGGTTTAGAAGAATTAAATAAAATAATCTGTTTCATAAAAACATACTTTTTCAAAGACATCTTTCAAAGCACCATTTGTACTCTTATTTTTAAACTAATATACTGTAGAATGCTCAACCTGATGGACTCTCACAAAATGTGCACCGTGTAATTTCATTACATGAATTAATACTGAATGCTTATTAGATTTCATTTGAGTTTTACTTTTTGAACCATTTTAACATGCAACGTCTTTTCGCATGTATTTAAATGTATACAATAATAAGTGCATTAGGATGTTTACTGACCAATACTAAAGAAGGTATAAAAGTTTAGTGAATTATTGTGAAAAATGCCAAATAATATTGAACTGCAGAAATGGAAAGAAAAGTAAAGTCAGAAATAACAGAGTACAAAGATTAAAAGTTTAAAGAGGCATTCCAGGAATCAGCATAATTCATATACAAATGGGTTCTTAAAATATAAGCTAATATGTAATTAGTTACTACTGGCCCTTTAATCAGACTGTTGATTTCCTCCGAACAGACACTGGACAGAAGATGGCTCTGCTTATGAAACACAATTTTTGGGACCGTGGGTGGGAAGCAGGAGTGGGGTGAGGTGAGCTACGCAAGTGCCTGCGAACACAAAGGGGCATGAGTGAGCCCGCAACCTGCGATATTGGTTGCGGGAGCACCCGTGACCCTCATCTCCTCAACTCATTCTGCAATTGCCCTCAACTTTTTTGCCACTAAAATGAATCAACAACTCTTAGTCTTCATGTATGTTTCCTTTATCAATGTAAAAAGCTTAAAAAGCTTTTTGGAACAAAGTAAACTCCAACCAATTATGTACATTTTATGGAGAGTTCATGTAAATTATGCTATGTAATACTGTTACCACAGTAACAGTGTACATACCTCTATGCAAATGGCAAGGATTGGGAATTCTACCTTTTAAATTATACAGTAGGTGTATATTATACAGATGGTGTTAAAAACGCTAAAATCAGGGTATTCTGAATACAACTCTGAAAAACTCTAACACTTACCATCTGTCTACTGCGGTAAAAAGTTGCAATGGCCAAAATGTTGAAAATCGGCAAGTGTGAATTTGGCATCAGAGCGGGCAAATGGAAACCGTTGCCTGGAATTCTGTAATATTGCATCTGACAGCGATAAACATTTTTAAAATAAGGCAAACACAGCTGCATGGATCAGTTTCAACACAGAGTCATTCAGTTTTCATTCTAAATTTATTCTAAAGCCTGGCAGTAGTGTTTTATGAATATGTTCTATGCTAACAGCAAACACAAAAATGGATAGATTTAAGAGGATCAGGAAATCTGTCATACAGGATCAGCTACTACATTCCATATTGTACATAGTATCCAGAATTAGACCCAGATCACACCTGTGTTCAGACCTCCATTATTATCTCCTGTCAACAAAACACTAATAATGGAATGGAATAATGATCCAACAGATCTGTTAAATTGCCATTGCTTTCAATAGACTTTTAATGGCTTCCATTGGTGTCCCTTAGCTTCTATCATTTGAGCTGAAAATTGGACGGGACCCGCAGCTATTTTTTTTGTACAGACCTGCGATTTTCCTTATATATATATCATACAATTATGTATTTGCTGGAATAGTACATTTTCTTAAACTTAACTCTGCTTTTCTTTACATTGAACCACTGTTATGGAATTCATTAGAGATTTGACAAAATGCTAATGATGATATGTGAATCTGTTTTGACATACAGTACTATGATATTCTCAGTAGATGTCTGCCCACATGCGAAATGACCAGCCCATAGACTAAGTCTTAGCAAAATGATGGTGATCCACAATGGATAACACAAAGAACCAGCCAGGTAATACATTGTTTTAAAGAATAAACGTCATTTCAGATGATTTTTGTTATTGTGCGAAAGAACTGTTTTTCTACTATACTTCATAAAGAAACTCTGCTTAGTTTCTAACTGCTTAGTGTTTGTAACACAGCTGTGAGTGTTAACCCTTTCTGCT
This sequence comes from Engystomops pustulosus, assembly GCF_040894005.1. Taxonomy (NCBI): domain Eukaryota; kingdom Metazoa; phylum Chordata; class Amphibia; order Anura; family Leptodactylidae; genus Engystomops; species Engystomops pustulosus. Next base: position 68,368,963 of record NC_092414.1, read on the forward strand.
CTCTCCCTGACTGTAGTATGCTATGAGCAGTACTTTCAAAGATCAAGCTGAATGTGCCTGTGCAGTTCCGGCTTCGGAGCAGTGACTGCGCAGGTGCGGGTCTGCTGTTCTGCACATGCGCAGACAGCAGATTCGTCGTAGACAGCAGACTCCTCGTAGCTGCGCGCCGAACATTTTCGGTAGGAGGAGAAAGGAGGCGTGGAGTAGTCGCCTTGTGTAACCTCAGATGCGGCTTCTCCACGCCCCAGTAGCCACATAAGGAAATTTGAATATTGGGGCAATAAAACTTTTCCAAACATTGCGGGGACGTGAGGATTAGCCCTTAAAAGGGCTATCCTCATGTCCTATTGATCCACCTACCACCTGATCTACCTTTATAGGTAGATTCGTGGTGGTAGGTTCCCTTTAACCAAACACAAGGAGATTAGATGTGAGTTTATGCAGCCTCCATAGACACACGCACACTATACAGGTTAGAATATGGATCTCTATGGGAGGAGGTAGCTTGATTTTTATTTACAAACTAAGCAGAATTTGTTCATGAAAACATTCACCACATCACACAATATAAAACATGATCTGAAATGACAGTTACGCTTTAAGCAAGTAAATAGGCTTCTATCCTCTTTTTCTCATTAAAGGGGTTTTCCAGAAATAACAAAGCCTTTAATAGGTGATTGGGGAACCAACACCAGAATAAGTTGGCTTTGTTTCCTTGTTGAGGAACTTCTGTGTCATGGCTCCATTTGAATGACACGGCCAATTTACTCATCTGAAGATAAAATTGAAAATAGAAACTGTAGAGTCCAGGGGAGACTATAGGTGTTGTAATATGACCTCTCTCGAGAAGGATCGCAGGATAACTATTAAATCATGAGATAAAGGGGGGAATATAGTGGTTATGTAAACAGAGGACTATCGAAATATGTGCTTCAATCTACTTAAAGATAGGGATAGCTATGCCATCTTGCCCAGCAATCCAACAGGTCACTTTCTGATGGAACTTAATAATATACTACAAACCGATTTAACCGACGAACTGATTAGTAAGGAAGAATTTGACTTTCTCTTACCAAAGTGCCCCAGAACAGCCACCTTCTATGGCCTCCCTAAAATTCATAAGGGACTGGTCCCTCTAAAAGGAAGACCAATCGTGTCAGGTGTTGGGTCACTTTGCCAAAATATAGGCATTTACATTGATAAAATCCTTGCCCCTTTTGTTTTAACGTTACCCTCTTACACTAGGGATACCACCGACTTACTTAAAAGATTAGACGGACTTTCGATAGGACCTAATACTTACCTAGCCAGCATAGACGTCGAGTCCCTTTATTCTTCCATCCCTCATAGGTTAGGACTCCAAGCGGTTAAATTCTACCTGAGCACTCGGGGTAATCAATGTAGGGCGCATAAAAATTTCATTCTTCAACTGTTAGTATTTTCCCTCACACATAACTTTTTGACTTTTGACGGCGCAGTGTACCACCAGCTCAGGGGCACTGCTATGGGGAGCTTTTGTGCCCCCACCTACGCCAACTTGTTCCTGGGATGGTGGGAACACTGCCACGTCTTCTGTGAAGAAAATGGTCCCCGTCACATCGGTATGGCGAGTCTTTGGGCTCGCTATATCGATGATATCTTCATCACCTGGGAGGGTTCAGAGGAGCAATTCTGTCACTTCCTTGAGGACCTCAACTGTAACACCCTGGGGCTCAAATTCACTCATGAAATACACAGTTCAAGTATCCCATTTTTAGACAATTCAATAAAAAAGAAACATAATGGGGAGGTGGACACTACAATATACAGAAAACCGACATCCACAAACTCCCTTTTACGATGGGAATCCTATCACTCACCAGCTCTCAAGAGAGGTATACCTTATGGGCAATACCTTAGAATACGTCGAAACTGTTCTTCCATAGAGGAATTTATTCTAAGATTGGCTTATCAAAGAGCATTGAAATCTGACAGGAAAGATTTACTCACTCCCCAGTGTAATCCTCCCTCTAAACCATTAATCAGATTGATAGGGACGTACGATGGGGGCTCCCAAAAAGTACGTCAGGTCCTTGCAAAATATTGGCATATAATTAAAATGGATCCTGATATTTCTATGGTATTACAGGACTATCCAACTATAACATTTAGAAGAGGTCGCAACATAAGAGATAAGCTGGTTCATAGCCATTTCACTAGACCGGAACCTGCAAGGCTTCAGTTGGAAATGAAAGGCTGTTACCGATGTAGTGGTTGTATTGCATGCAAAGTGGCAGTGAATTGCAAAACATTCTGTAGTTCGGTTACTTACACCATCAGACACTACATTAAACTAAAGGGTGTGATTTATTTATCTACCTGTGAGTGCGGGCTACAATATGTTGGTAAGACCTATCGTGAATTCCGGCGTCGGGTAGGGGACCACTTAGGGGACATTAAGCACAACCGTGACAACCTGTAATTCTACATTATTTTTCTTTTCCACTTTCATTTGGAACATAGCGTGATATAATACTTAAGAATTATCATAACAGTTTATCACTACTGATCTTGCTTCTTCTAGCTTCAACCATCTGATTTGCTCTATTTGGCCCTTTCTTAAATCCTTAAGTGTTATGGTGTTATGTATCCGGACAGGTCATAAGTTGTAATTTTACACTACACCTGTCCTGCTTCAATCTATTCCCCTATAAACACTGGGGCATCCATTTACTCACTCTTTTTTCTGTGTGCCGTCTCTTCCCCCAGAGACATCCGCTTATGTCTTGACAGGGCATACTTTGCCCTTTCTGTGGCGATCTCGGTGGGCGCCTCTGCACATGCGCAGGGTGCGCGCCTCTGCGACTCATCGCATCTTGCCTTTGGTATGCACGGTTTTGTCCGGGGGACGCGCACTTACATGGGGGCCTTGCTTAGCCCTATGTTTTCTGCGCATGCTCACGCCCGACCCTCCGCCAGCTGCACGGACTAACATGGTATGTGGCCGGAAGGTTGGGAGGAGCGTTGGGGGTGGAGTTCCGGACACACGGCGGGCTTATTTGTTTGTGTTGCATGCCATGTCTTTATTAGGGCATTCTAATGGCGGACCTATTTATCCTCTGATGAGCCCAAGTAGGGTGAAACAGGCCCTGTCGGGATTTGGTTACGCAAACCCTGTGACACATTATTATGTGGACATTATTATCTCTGTCTAAAATACTATGGTACTTACCAACCTTTCATTAGATACATGCCTACTTTTGACTGGGACTACACCTATAGATTAGGTCCAGTAACAGGGCCAGTTATCTAGGATGAGGTTCCAGTCGGGGCCGTGGCCATTTAGGGCCACAACTCCGAGGTTAGGTAATCAGGGTGTATTAGACGTTGGACATAGGGTATGTACAGGGAGAGTTCATGTTAAGTGATAAGTGTAAATGTCGCCATTCAATTAGGTTTTGGGCTTCACCAGGCTGAATGTTGGATAGATATAAATAGTTTTGCAGCGAAGTTAATGGGGTTTTCCCACGACCAATCCTGTGGATAGGGCCTAACTTGCTGATCGGTGGTGGTCTGAGTGATGAGACCCCCACAGATCACAAAAACTAGAGGTTTGATGGGTTCCCAATTATCTCAGTCGGACCCATTGTCGCTTCAGGAGACCTTTGAGCCTTGTTGTCTTTGAGAAATTGTGTTATTGTGACTCTTGTGATTACCTGTTGTGACTTCTGCTTCGTTTCCTGACCTTGATTCTCTGCCAGCTGTCTTAACCTTCTTCTATGTCCCTGACTCCGATCCTGTGCTGCCTGTCCTGACCATGACTCTGATTCTGCCTGCCATTTCTGTACTTCGCCTTGGCCACTACGGCAAGCAAGTCAGACCTGTGGAGCGACCTGGGGGTATCACGGCGCAACAAGTCCAACCAGCAGGCTCTGATGAATACCGGGTGCTACTTAGACTCCTCTCCCAGGTGTCTGCTTACGCCATCGCTCGCAGCGGTACAGTGGGTTCCCTACCACCGAGCCTGACAATAATAACTAGTGAGCCTACTTTTTACACTGGCATGAACTGGCCACAACAATATTGGGAACTAAATTGCGTATTTGTAGAAAGATTGAAAGTTTTACTTTGTACCAGCCCCTTCCCTGCAACACCCCCCTACTTATATTGCCCCAATGATGCAGAAGCCCCCTGTTAATACTTTCATGCAGCAGCCCCTGATTACATTGCTCCCTTTCCAGCAGCAGCACCTCTGCTTATATTGTCCCTATCCTGCAGCAACTCCCTTGAATTAATTGCCTTTTTTGCAGCAACAAGTCCCCCTTATAATACCCCCAACAACCCTCTTTTGCCTTTTGTATGTGAAAACAAAAAATCTGACTCACCATTCATGAAGGGGTGGGACCCAAGACTCTCCCAATCTAACCCAGCATCTGTGTTGTACCAGATTTATAATCAGTGCTTTTATCACCCTTAACTTCACAATGCCCCCATGGCATGGTGTGATTTGGGACTCTTTGTAATTAATTTTACTCAGTTTTGGAACAGTTTTTATGTACTAGGATAGGTTCTGGTGTTGTATTTATGAACAAAATTTGGTTCTGGTGTAATTTGCATTGTAAATTCTTGATCTGTGCAGTTGCCTACTTTATGTATTTGTGGGGTAATAAAGGGACTGCATTGGTCTATAAATGAGAGCATATAGATCTATAACTAAATTGTCTGTACAAGTAGATTATGTATGTAAACAATTTTTTCCAAGTTATCTTATAGTCTTAGAGTCAGAATGGCATTGAAACTTCATACCTTTCTCATGGGAGTGTCAGATATATATTAAAGTGGTACTCAACTATCTCAAACTATGCCATAGAGCAGTGATGGCTAACCTATGGCACTGGTGCCAGAGGTGGCACTTAGAACCCTTTCTGTGGGCACCCAGGCCATCACCAGAGATGACTCCAGGTATCTTCCTGCAGTCCCAGACAGCCCAGGACTTGCTGTGCACAGAGGTATTTTAAAGTGACAGCTCTACCTGGGACTATTTTCTGCTTTATTGCTGTCCTCAGAGTCCTGGTATCAATGAAAACTGTGACAGAGAAGGGAGTATAAATCACAAATTAAATTTCTGTGTTGGCACTTTCCGACAAATAAGCGGGTCTTTGTTGTAGTTTGGGCACTCGGCCTCTAAAAGGTTTGCCATCACTGCCATAGAGAATAAATGGAGCATAAGTATACATGTTCATATAGGGGTCCCAGTGGTTGGACCCTTCCAATCAGCTTAGGCCATATCCTCTGGAGGGTCATACTGTAACCACAGTCTATGATGTTAAAGTTTCTATTGAACCAAATAAATAGATAATGAGTATTCATGTTCCCTCTTGCACTTATTAAGTTTGATGTGTCTAATGTATGTATTAAAATAGTAAGTCCGCGAATACAACTTCCAGATGTTTAGTCACTTATAACCAATCCAAAGACAAGACTCATAACACTAGAATCCTTCAACTGAAATGATCTTGTTGGCTCCCTAGGCTTTGATAAGAAAACCTCTTATCTTTGTAGTGAGTGCCATGAAAAATGAAATATGGAACTAATCTAAGAATGTTGTGAGTACATAGGTCTTAATTTATAAAAGAAATGTTTAACCCCTTAAATACCAGGCCCTTTCCCATTTTTGTATTTCCAATTTATACTTTCTGCAATCTCAAACATTTACAACCCGTGGAAAAGGACCTGTATGTTGGGCCAATCCTGAGGACAATAAATACAGTACCACTGCTGCAGTTCCACTATTTCTGTATGCTGCAAGGACACCTATTCTGTACAACGTGTGCAGTCCATGGGATCGGGCCAACACACAGGCACATTTCCATGCACCACGTCATGTGTCAGCGGCCTAACTCAGTTCCTTGACTGCTTTCATGTTGATAGCATTTTGCTTCATTCCTTTATTTTATTGAAACATTAAAAACATAAGAATGATTAATAAAAGAGTCCCTTTTCTTTTAACCTATTTGTTTGTCACCATTACAAAAAAAACTGCCTGTCTGTGGTCTCTGTTCATAAGAACTAAATACCAATATAACAATAAGCACATATCATATTCATAAAACTATGAAACTTCTTTAACCCACTGTAAAAGTTTAAAGTAAAAACACCCCCTGCCTCTTCTCCAGTGGTATATGGGAGGAATGGGCAACTGCCCAGGGCCTTTGGCTCCCTGGGGGCCCTCAGCTGCCCAAACCCTCATAAAAATCTGTCCCTTTCTCTGTAGTGTTAAATCATTGCCACTTCTGACACTTGGCATTCCTGCAGGAGCGAACAGCCCTGTGTACACATCTGACACACTGCCGTGGACACCCTCTGTAAGCACGAAACAGAAGATAGTGCTGTGCATGCTGCAGCACAGAGAGTGTCCAATGCTTCCCAACTTCCAGTCTCTGCTGCTGCACATCACACTTCAGCAGATTGCAGACTCTTTATTAAAATTCAAAAGGTACCTGGTAGTCAGTATGGGGGGTAAGGGATGAAGTGAGGAATTAAAAATTCCACACCCTACAGCCCCCTCTCTTTGTTGTGTAGATGTGGTAGTCAGGATGTGGGGAGGGGGGCTGAGCAATATGGTTATAGCTGAAAGGGGGAGGTGTGTATGGGGCGGCTGTATATAATTAAATTGTGGTTGCTCTATATGGAGGCTTTATATAATCAAATGGGGTAGGAGCTGTATATGGGGGTAGTAAATAAATGAGGGGGTCTGTATTAAAAAGTATAAGCAAGCTATATATAAAGTAATTGGGGGTGCTTTTAATATTCATTAATTAGGGTGGCACTGTAAATAAAATCATTGGGTAGGTGAATATTACATGGGAGGGTACTGTACATAAAGTAATAATAATCGGGTGTCATATATGAATTAGAAGACACAAAATATTATTGAGTCTGCCCTCTAGAGATGAGCGAACATACTCGTCATTAGCGTACTCGAAACTGCTCGTTGGGACGAATACTAGCATGACGTGGTACCCTTACACGTCGATAGCAGTGGTTGGCTGGCCTGATCAGGTGACCCTGGAATAGACTAGTCCCTGCCCGCGCTGCTCAGATCATTCTCTGTCTGGATGCCGTTAGGGAGAGAGCTGCTGCTGGTCAGAGAAAGCGTTAGGGTGTTCTATTAGAATAGTGTTAGGCAGGAGTGATTCTACAAGAACCCAACAGCCATTCTTAGGGCTACAATAACGTTTTATTTTACTTTTTTTTGGTTTGCTTGTGGCTGGGCTTGCTGCCATTAGTAGTGCAGCTAGTACCATATTGTGAGGAATTTATTAGGGGTTTGATTTGAATTAGGCAGAGTCTGCTGATTTTTTTTTTTTACGTTTATTTCTTTTTATAACTCAAAGTAATCTGGCAAAGCAGTGTGCTTTCAGTGTAGGCTAGAAAATAGCCATAGGAGAACCCCAACGGCTTATTTAGGCCTACAATAGCGTTATATTTTCCTTTTTTTGTTTGCTTGTGGCTGGGCTTGCTGGCATTAGTAGTGCAGCTAGTACCATATTGTGAGGAATTTGCAGGGAGACTTGCGACCGTTGTGTTTAGCTGTTAGTGACACACATATCCACCTCAAACACCGAAGTGGGACAATTTATTAGGGGTTTGATTTGAATTAGGCAGAGTCTGCTGATTTTTTTTTTTTTACGTTTATTTCTTTTTATAACTCAAAGTAATCTGGCAAAGCAGTGTGCTTTCAGTGTAGGCTAGAAAATAGCCATACGAGAACCCCAATGGCTTATTTAGGCCTACAATAGCGTTATATTTTACTTTTTTTTGGTTTGCTTGTGGCTGGGCTTGCTGCCATTAGTAGTGCAGCTAGTACCATATTGTGAGGAATTTGCAGGGAGACTTGCGACTGTTGTGTTTAGCTGTTAGTGACACACATATCCACCTCAAACACCGAAGTGGGACAATTTATTAGGGGTTTGATTTGAATTAGGCACAGTCTGCTGATTTTTTTTTTACCTTTATTTCTTTTTATAACTCAAAGTCATCAGGCACAGCACAAAATCCAGTTGTGTGCTGTCAGTGTAGGTTAGAAACTAGCTATAGCAATAGGATAGCATCGTTTTGTTTAAAAAAAAACAAAAAAAAAAGTAAAGTTTACACTTTAATTTGGAAAATGTTTAACCCGAGGGCTAGGGGTAGAGGACGAGGGCGTGGACGTGGGCGTCCAACTACTGCAGGGGTCAGAGGCCGTGGTCCTGGGCGGGGTGAGACACCACCTGCTGATGAGGGAGCAGGGGAATGCCGCAGAGCTACACTCCCTAGGTTCATCATGTCTCAAGTTACTGGGACACGTGGTAGAGCACTGTTGAGGCCAGAACAGTGCGAAGAGGTGATGTCGTGGATTGCAGACAATGCTTCTAGCCATTTGTCCATCAGTCAGTCTTCCACGCAGACCACCCATGTCACTGAAATCAGCACTCCTCCAGCTCCTCCACCTCAGCCTCCTTCCCCCCAGTCTGTCCCCTTCCAGCAAAATTTGGAATTTGAACTGGCATACTCTGAGGAACTGTTTTCTGGACTCTTCCCACAGTCACAAACCACTTGTCCGGTTGCTGCTGAACTATTTTCCGATACCCAGGTTTTCCACAGGTCGCAGTCTGTGGGTGATGATGACATTATTGACGTAGTGGAAGAAGTGTGTAAAGAGCTGTCGGACGATGAGGAGACATGGTTGTCAGACAGTGGTGAAGTTGTTGTCAGGGCAGACTGAGGGACCGGAGGATGATGAGGTGACAGACCCAAGCTGGGTTGATAGGCCGGGTGAACACAGTGCTTCTGAGACGGAGGCGAGTCCTACAACAGAACAGGTTGGAAGAGGCAGTGGTGGGGACAGACGGAGAGGCAGGGCCAGAGCTGGTGCATCAGCGCCAAATGTTTCACGTAGTCAAGCTCCCGTGGCGAGGGCTAGATTTTCAGAAGTCTGGAGGTTCTTTAAAGAAACACCGGATGACCGACGGACTGTAGTGTGCAACCTGTGCCAAACCAGGATCAGCAGGGGTTCCACCACTACCAGCTTAACTACCACCAGTATGCGCAGGCATATGAATCCTAAACACCCCACTCAATGGCACCAAGCCCGTTCACCTCCGGCCAGGCACACCACTGCTCCTTCCCCTGTGTCATCTGCTAGTCAGCCCCCTGCCCAGGACCCCGGCCCAAACACCTTCCGTGCGAAAACCCCATCTTCGCCTCCACGATCCTCCACAGCATCCACCAGCGTTCAGCTCTCCATACCCCAGACGCTGGAGCTCAAAAGGAAGTATAGTGCAACCCACCCACATTCCCAAGCCCTCAACATCCACATCTCCAAACTGCTCAGCCTGGAGTTGCTGCCCTATAGGCTGGTAGAGACCAAGGCCTTTCGAAACCTCATGGCGGCGGCCGCCCCTCGGTATTCGGTCCCCAGCCGCCACTACTTTTCCCAATGTGCCGTCCCAGCCCTGCACAAGCACGTGTCAGAGTACATCATCCGTGCCCTGACCAACGCCGTTTCTGACAAGTTCCACCTGACCACGGGCACGTGGACGAGTGCTGCCGGGCAGGGCCACTATATATCGCTGACGGCACATTGGGTTAACTTGGTGGAGGCTGGGACCGAGTCTGACCCTGGGGCTGGTCATATACTGCCGACGCCGAGGATTGCGGGGCCTACCTCGGTCCAGGTCTCAAAGGCCTACTATGCCTCCTCCTCCTCCCACCCCTCCTCCACCTCCTCTTCCGAATTACCACCCGTGGGCATGGCGCCATCAGTCGGTAGCTCTAGGCACAGCAGCAGTGCCGTCGCTAAGCGACAGCAGGCGGTGCTCAAACTGCTGAGCCTAGGCGATAAAAGGCACACCGCCCAAGAGCTATTACAGGGCATCACGGCGCAGACTGATCTGTGGCTGGCACCGCTGAACCTGAAGCCAGGCATGGATGTGTGTGACAACGGCCGTAACCTGGTGGCGGCTCTGCAACTCGGCAGACTGACACATGTGCCATGCCTGGCCCATGTGTTAAATCTCATAGTTCAGCGTTTCCTCAAGACATACCCCAATCTGTCTGATTTGCTCACGAAGGTGCGCCGCATCTGTGCGCATTTCAGGAAGTCCAGCACAGATGCTGCCACTCTCAGGGCAGCGCAGCGCCGCCTCCAACTGCCCGCTCACCGACTGTTGTGCGACGTGCCCACGAGGTGGAATTCAACATTAACCATGTTATCCAGAGTTTACCAGCAGCGCAGAGCGATTGTAGACTGCCAGATGTCAACTGGCAGTTCAGTCAGCTTCCTCAAGTCTACAATGAGGAGTGGACATGGATGTCTGATATCTGTCAGGTGCTGAGTAACTTTGAGGAGTCAACACAGATGGTCAGTGGCGATGCCGCCATCATCAGCCTCACCATCCCGCTGCTTGGCCTGTTGAAAAACTCTCTGGTCAGCATGAAGTCGGAAGCTTTGCGCTCGTCACAAGAGACGGGGGAAGAAGATTCCCTTGTTGATAGCTAAAGCACCCTCAGGTCTGTTTCTCAGCGCATATCGGAGGAGGTGGAGGAGGATGAGGAGGAAGAGGAGGAGAATGTTGGCGAGACAGAAGAGGGTACCATTGTTCAGTCCTTCACTCTTCAGCGTGTATGGGCAGAAGAAGAGGAGTTGGAGGAGGAGGAAATGGAGAGTCAGGCCAGTGAGGGGAGTGAATTCTTGCGCGTTGGTACTCGCATATGGCAGATTTCATGCTAGGCTGCCTATCCCGTGACCCTCGCGTTCAAAGAATTTATTCCAGCACCGATTACTGGGTATTCACTCTCCTGGACCCACGGTACAAGCAAAATCTTTCCACTCTCATCCCTGGAGAGGAAAGGAGTGTGAGAATGCATGAATACCAGCAGGCCCTGGTGCACAAGCTGAAACAGTATTTCCCTTCTGACAGCGCTAGCAGCAGAGGGCGTACTTCTGCGGGACAAGTAGCGAGGGAGAGTAGGCGAGCAGGCAGCTTGTCCAGCACTGGCAGGGTTCGCTTTGCAAGGCCTTTGCCAGTTTTATGTCACCCCAGCAAGACACTGTCACCTGTCCCCAGTCTCGGCAGAGTAGGGCTGATCTTTACAGAAAGATGGTGAGGGAGTACGTAGATGACCATACCATCGTCCTAAATGATCACACAGCTCCCTACAACTACTGGGTTTCAAAGCTGGACATGTGGCACGAACTGGCGCTGTACGCCTTGGAGGTTCTTGCCTGCCTTGCCGCTAGCGTGTTGTCCGAGCGGGTTTTCAGTGCAGCTGGTGGCATCATCACCGATAAGCGTACACGCCTGTCGACTGACAGCGCTGACAGGCTGACGCTTATCAAGATGAATAAAGCCTAGATTTCTCCGGATTTTTATTCTCCACCAGGTGAAAGAAGCTCAACCTGAATAATGTATGCACTCCTCCTCCTCATTGTCCTCCTTCTCCTCCTCTTTGTACACTAAAGCAGAGGAAATTGGCTATTTTTTTCCAGGGCCAACTGGCTCTAGCTATAGTACTCTATGTATTTAATTTTTCTGGAGGGCCACCTACCCGGTCCTCTGTTTTAAGCAATTTTCGGGAGTGCCACATACAGGCACTCAATCTATTTAATTTTTCTGGAGGACCACCTACCTGCTCCTCTGGTTTGAAAACTTTTTTGTACTGCCACATACAGGCACTCAATCTATTTAATTTTTCTGGAGGACCACCTACCTGCTCCTCTGGTTTGAAAACTTTTTTGGACTGCCACATACAGGCACTCAATCTATTTAATTTTTCTGGAGGACCACCTACCTGCTCCTCTGATTTGAAAACTTTTTTGGACTGCCACATACAGGCACTCAATCTATTTAATTTTTCTGGAGGAACACCTACCTGCTCCTCTGGTTTGAAAAATGTTTTGGACTGCCACATACAGGCACTCAATCTATTTAATTTTTCCGGAGCACACTGGAGCACAAGAGGATATGCAGCACATCATCCCCTTATCAAACGAGCTGTGTCAGGCAGAATTTTCAGGTGTTTCACCAGATACATAGTGGAACTCGGCCCATCTCTCCCCATCATGCTGGAGACCTGAAGTTGCAATCATAGCAGCGCAATATGAATGCCCCATACTGTCGCTCCTAATCATGGAAGTCGTTTCCATGGCTGCCTCCACATGTCGTCCCCTTATCAAAAGAGCTGTGTCAGGCTCATTTTTCGGGTGTTTCACCAGATACATTATGGAACTTGGTCACTATGTCGCCACCATGCTGTGTTATCGACTAAATATACTGTCAACCTTTTGTTCACATAGGAAATCATTTCACCTCCTTTGGTGAAACCTGAGTCCATTTAGGGTATGTCGCCATGACACTCTCTAGCCTGCGCTGCTGCCGCTGCCTCTGCATACCGTCCCCTATAGTGTCAGGGTCAATTATTGCATGTTTTAGATGCTATCTGGCCTCATTCGGTCACTCTGTCATGGCCATGCTGTTGCCCATAATTTTGGCATAATGGTGCGATTAAGCATCCATGCATGCTGCCCCTGCTGTTTCCTGTCCATTTCCATGGCGTTTCCATCACATGAGTTTTGTATGTAGCAACATGTCCCATCTTTAATCATTATTACTGATGTTTAAAAAAGAAATCACATGTTGTTACATGATGTGTTTTGTCTGATGAATTTGCAATGCATTTTAAAATGCACCAGTGAGGGCAGCCTTAAGGGAGCTCTATTTTAATTAGCTAGGGGTTGCTTTATGTAATCAGATCAGGGGGTGCAGTAAATACTGTCATTTTATTAAGGGGGACTATATATAGAATAGGGAATCACTACATAAATATCAAATTAGTGGGGATACTATATGATATATTCAGGAGAATCTGGAATATATTATGACATACAAGGAGGGCCATGTAGTGAATGTTAGTGTGGGGTTGCGGCAGGCAGAGTTTTCAGTTGTGTTCTGTGGGTATATATTATATAGAACACTATTGTTATATTTATATTTATATATACTGTAAGTGAATGTGGTATTTTTTGGGGTCACAGTATGAGGATGTGGTGCACAGAGCTAGAGACAACTAGGGGCACATTAAGCTACAGGATTCACAGCCAGGAGAAGTCATAATGAAGATCTCCTCTGGTTAGAGAAAAGCGTCACTTGTTAGTTACTAGTCCGGTAGTCAGCAACTAACCTTATGTCAGTCACAGAGTGTCAGGGAGTCAGTGTCTACCTTTTGAATGTGGACCGACAAGAATGTGTGAAGGTGTTATTAATTGTTTTCAATGTTACCATTTTTTTGGATCAGACTGTGGGGTTTTTTAAGGACTTTCCTGTTAATTAAGTGAGCCGAATGTAGCAGGGGATGTGTTTGCGTACATAAAACTCAAGACCGGTTGGGGGTCCACAATCTTTATACCGCCCAGGGCCCATGGTTGTCTTATAGGAAACTCACCATGATGAATCTACCATCAGAAGTAGATGTGATTGTAATTTCCTCCTGACTTCCTCTGCCCTAATCTGTAATGTAATAATCCTGAAACCTAACCTAACGTTTTACAAAACTTTATTTTTGTAATATGTAAATTAACTGCAGAGGCTACTGGGACGTGTACTTGCCATAGCTCCTAGTGCCCGGCCAGACTAGTACACGTCCCAGTAGCCTCTGCAGTTAATTTACATATTACTAAAATAAAGTTTTTAACAGGTTAGGTTTGGTTCCAGGATTATAACATTACAGATTAGGGCAGAGGCAGGCAGGAGGAATCTACCATCAGATCTACTTCTGCGTACATTCCTCATTGTTTCCTTTAATCCTCCACTGCATATACAGAGAAGACCTTTTCAATGTTGCAGAATTTTGATGGCTCATCCTCATTTGTAATGCACGAATAGACATAATGGGGCAGATTTATCAAGCTGTCTGAAAGTCAGAATATTTTTAGTTGCCCATGGCAACCAATCACAGCTCCCCTTTAAAATATTCATGAGCACTGGCAAAATGAAAGCTGAGGTGTGATTGGTTGTCATGGGCAACTAGAAATATTCTGACTTTCAGACAGCTTGATAAATCTGCCCCAAATCTGCCCCAAATGGCTCACATTTATTAGCCTCTGCACCTGTTTTTGTGTCTGACTTTGCACATCTTTGCAATCTTTTCAGTGCAAACTGCTTCTATATGTATTTATTAAGTGTCCATGATGCATTTATGTCATGGCTGCACTATACCCATGTAAAGGGCGTTCCGGTGCACAGTTGGTCTGTGCATCACATTTATCATGCAGTGTCCGACATAATTGTGTTGCATGCTCTATGTTAAATGTGCACCAAAAAAAGGTGCTCTCTGTCGGGGGAGTGCAGGCGGCGACAAATTCATGAAAAATGTGTGACGCAATTCTTGAAACTCTTGAAAACTGCACCCTCTACAGGCAAACTGCACATATTGCAATTTGCATTATTTTTATAAATGTGGGCTGATATGTACAAGCAGCAGGTGACAGCATATTTTCGGAGAGACACAGAGAAGAACTCTGCTACATCTAGTTATTGGAGCCAATTTCAAAGGCTTTTCTCAGTTATTTTTTCCATGAATCCTTTCTACTACACACACAAGTGCTAGACATACTAGACACATACAATTGGTATGTGTTTTTCACTGATCAATTGCCATAGATGGATCGGACCCCTTCAGTGATTACCGAGGGCACTGCATGAGCCTTGAGTCCGGCGTGTGCCCAGAGGCTTCCAGATCCTCAGTTCCCTGTGTTCTTGCACGCTTTAGCACGCTCAGTTAGTTACACTACACACTGCAATCGGACGTATGCTTGTTCAAGCCCAAGTCTGTAAAGAATAAAAAAGGAAAAAAATTAAAAAAAATAGAAGAAAAAATAATTTTATAATAAAAAATAAATAAATAAAATAAAAGTTCCCTAATCACCACTCTGACATATAAAAAACAAATAAAGTATATGAAACACAGAAAAACCCTACATTTTGGTATCACTGCATCCATCAAACTTCAGGGCGCTCCCTGAACTGGCTCGATAGAGTGACCCCTTTATTTGGTCTATATTTAACATGAGGCGTGCGAGACACTTCTGTCGGACTTGTATGTTAAATTCTACACATGGTCCGACTGAGCACCAGAACGCCCCCTAATTTGTGTTGCATGATGCCTAGTGCAGCTGCGCCACAAAATGGTCGCGTGCAACACATTTGTGGTGCAGACACTTTTTAAATACCTGTGCAAACAGTTTACACTAGAAAGAACGTGCAAAGTTCTCCAAAAACTGGGGCACAGCTTCGATGTTAAAAAAGCGAGTCTGGTGATTAAACTGAAAACAAGTGTCGGTGATAAGTGGTTAAATCTCCCCCAACTTGATGTAGCAGAGAAGTACTTTGCACATCAGTCTGAATAAAGTACAAATACCCAAACAGAAATTGTGGGGAAACAAGTCATTCTGATGGTTACATTTGAGATTTAGTTAGCATCTCTTTTTCTATGTGCTATTGAGCCAGACATCTTTAAGGACCGTTCTAGAAAAGGAGATGTATTGCTTGTTTGACATGTAGGATTTATTATTTACATATATTAAATACAACTTTCTCACAAAACAAACTAAAACAGAACATGTGAGTTGGCAAATAGCTGAAGACTCTTATGCACTCTGTAGTCATGGTTAAAAATGTTTCAAACGTCAGCAATGACCCAATGTCATTCTTATATGACGTTCATTATGTAGCCCAGGTGGAATTGTGGTCAGAAGGCATGTCCAAGTTGGAAATCTTCCAGCTCCGTCGAGAGCTTCAACTGGTCATCCACTGGGTGGCATCTGAACAAACCATGTGAAAGCAAGCACTGACGCTGAATCACTGTGGGAAAAGCTTGTATGCCACCTGTTATAGTATTTTAGTTATAACCCATGGTACTTTAGTGGCAACTGAACAGATCCTTCTCTTTTTTAGTCATGTTTGTTTGTGCTCACATGGAAATCAGTGACAACACAATCAACCCAGAGAAATGTGTATAAATATAGCATCTATTAAGTATAGGAGTCTCAGGGAAAGAATGTGACTGTCTGTTGGCTGCCCAAATAACATACTTCCCGCCAACTCAGTAAGAGCTACCTCATGGTTTTTACCTACATTTTTATGATGTAGGCTGTTGCTCTTCCAGAGACTCCTTTATTGTGGTTATCCTTAAAGGGGTATTCACCCAAATACATCATTCTTAAAATATACTCAATAAAACAAAACAACACATTCCCCAATTCAGTGTTCTGTGGACTAGATCACAATTCAGGTGAGTATCGGGTAGCCTCTTAAAGGGCTTTGCCCATGAAAAAAAGTTCTCAAATTTGAATCCCCTAGTGATGTTTACACAATAAAGATTATTTTTAACCCCCTTGCTTTACAATTGCTGTTTTAGCCCCTATCAAAAAATACAGCATTTCACAGATATAATTCAGACCTGTCTCTATCAGTCCTTTTGGTTGTCCCTGGATACAACTGTAAATCTTATGACTGTTGTCGGATTCTTCTCATAAATAGCTTCCCTTGTTTGCACACTGCAGTGCTCAGTGCTTCCTGCCCCTCCCCCATGCATTACAAGAGCAGCTCAGACACTGGCACTTCCTGCCAGCAAGCAGAAGTGTGCAGAGACTTAATCTACAAGCTACAGACACATAAGTTCTTTATTACAGAGCTGACTATATGTTTTTTTGATTATTTTAGTGTCATTATGTGTAATATCCATCTCATGGATCTCATCATCTCTCATCTCTCTTTTTCTATCCGTGAAATGCTAATAGAATGTTCAGAAGCTAAATAAAAGTGTAGTTATACCCTGAACCATAATCATCTAAACACCTTGTCAGCACACAGAATCTCACAGCACAGAGGGATCAGAAAGTGTCTGCTCAAAGAGTCCCCAACCACAGTCTTGAATCTTACACTGACCATCACTAAGTGATAGGAGCTAAAACAGCAATTGTAAAGCAAGGGGGTTAAAAATTAACTTTATTGTGTAAACATCAGTAGGGGAATCAAATTTGAGAACTTTTTTTCATGGGTAAAGCCCATTAAGAGGCTACCCGATACTTACCTGTCCTCCAGAATTGTGATCTAGTCCACAGAACCAGGAAGTGTTTATATGGCTGCAGAGGTCAGGTATACTTTGATACTTTGGTGGGAAATTAATCACTATTTTTGGCTTGTTGAGTGATTTTATTTGGTTTGCCTGCTGTAATTATTTGCTTCCAATTTACCGTATTTTTTATCGACTTTTTTTCCGCCAAAAAGTTACATATCCCTATTGTAAATTGCTAATTTTTCCACAAAAATTTTAAGAAAAACCCTGCAGATTCAGCTGCACAATGCCCCAAATCATGTACTAAACCACCCATCAGTAAGTAATTATGACATATGAGTGCACTTCACTCAGATGCCGTATAAAAATCCATAAAACCCCAACAGTGAGCAAATAGTAAAAAAAAATCTCAGAAAACCAGCCAGACACACTGATAACTACCCTCTTTATTTTTTTACACATCACTGCTTCAGCAAATCACGGGCCTCAGTTGGCTGGAGTGGTGATTTGTATATATGGACTCCTCCCTCCGGTAAGTATATGCTGGTGGTCATAACTGGAAGCTGAAGCATAATATAGTTTTTAATTTTACTTAATTTGTGGAACATGGACCAATATCCCTTTCACTAATAAAGAATAGTATAGACTTAAGGCTATATTACTCTTTATTTATAATACTGTGTATTATAATGCTCACACAAATGCATTTTTGTCACCTTTCCATTGTTGTGAATAAAGGTGATTTTCAAAGAATTCGTTTATGCACACCAAAGTCTTAAAAGACATGTCCCATGTGGTTGAAGTAAGAAAACTGTATACAAGAAGCTTAAGCACCTGTCCCACATAAGTACATTGAGCAATGCAGTAGAGTTTTGAGATCTGCAGTAAAATGTGCTCCAAAGGCAATATTTTCCATATGTATGGTAGACTCTTGGCTGTTCCATGACACTGTACAGCCTCAACATTCACCGAAATATTTGGACATTTCAAAGCAGAATAAATAATTCCCCTCATTAGCAGAACTGAAAATCAATACAGGCAGTCCCCAGGTTACATACAAGATAGGTTCTGTAGGTTTGCTCTTAAGTTGAATTTGTATGTAAGTCGGAACTGTATATTTTATGATTGTAACCACAGCCAGAATTTTTTTGGTCTCTGTGACAATTGGATTTTAAAAATGTTGGGTTGTCATAAGGACCAGGATTAACACTAAAGCTTCATTACAGACACCTGTGATAACTGTTATAGCTGTTCATTGTAGCTCAAGCTAAAGTATAGTAAATTGCAAACATCTAGAGGTCCATTTGTAACGAGGGGTAGTCAGGTGTTCTTAAGAAGGGGACTGGCTGTAATATAACTCGGATGAAATTAGGCCTTTTCTAGTCTAAGCATTGTATTGCCCATAGTAAATACAAAGTGATTTAACTTTTTAAGGACAGAGGCCTTTTTTCATTTAGGAGTTTCCATTTTTAGTGTGATGGCTTGTTTTCCTTGCGAAATAATGTGGACTTCCTAGTGACACTGTTATATATTCTAGCCAACTTAATATTGTGTTCCGCGGAATTGACATCCCTGAAGAAGGGGGTGATCAAGGCCAAGATCAGTGCCATTAAAGGGTAGCAGTTACAAATGAGTCTTCTGCACGTGTCTTTACAGGGGAGTAAGGGCTCATTCGTTTTTGAGGTCTGTATGTTATCTGTGTTTATTTTATTGAGGATGGCATACTGACCTATTGATTCCTATGGGTCTGTTCACACATCCTTTTCTTTTCAGGGATGTGCAGACAGTGAGAAAAAAATAGCAGCATGCACTGTAAAAAAACGGATGGCACATGGGAGACATCCATTTGCAGTCCTTGTTTTGCTAGCTGGTCTGTGCCAAAATTACATAAAAAAAAACCATCAGTTTTTTTTGAGGATGTTAAAAAAAAATTATGACATGTGATGTGAAAAAAATGCAGACTGAACACAGACATCATATGTCCACATTTTTTGTGGATGCGCAGCAGACACACCCATCTGAATAAGCCCTATGCTTGGTCCCATAGTAAATTTCTATATGGGCCCCCCCTTAAAAAATATACATATTTGTATACTCACACATGTTACAATCACACACAGTGGGGCTTATTTACTAAGGGTCCGCGGATCGCATTTTCGTCGGAAAGTTCATGGTATTCGGGATTTGCACCGCCATGACAGGGATTTAGAAAGGGATTGTGTTGCACACGATCGGAATTTGGCGCAGCGGCACCAGCTGTCATGCAACAGAAATCAGGGGGTGGGCCTTAGGACGATCCGACTGATTCGAACTGAGCGCAGAATTTAAGATTAAAATTGTGTCGCATCCAATGCGCTTACATGCACCAGGAAGAAGATGGTGAACTCCGACGGACCTGAGCAGGGAAGCAACACATGCAGGATATCGGGCGGACAATATTAGTGAATCGCGGCAGAGTGCATTGTCGTTGGACAATGGACTTTCGGGAACTCCTCTAGACAGGTAAGAAAATATGCCCCAGTATATAGCGTACACACCATGTATACATACAGACAGCATTTACACACATACAGTACCATACATACCCATTCTTCATAAACACAGACATACAGCATATACACATGAAATGCACATGCAGCATTATGTGCACACATATACTGAGCATATAAAGTGCCACAGGGGTCAGTATAGAGCCCCCTTATTTTAATACTTGCAGAGGGTCAAGTCAAGTTTCAATATTTGTAGCTGATACTAAGCAGTGTAAAGTAATTAATACTGAGGCCGATAGTATAAAATTACAGAGGGATTTGTGGAAGCTGTAGCAATGGCTGATGAGGTTTAATGTAGATAAATGTAAGATTACGCACTTGGCCATGGAAAAAAGTACAATTATATTCAATTACCTGGTAAATCTGCAGCTGAAAAAGACTAGGATACAATGGGGGGACTAGGATCCAGGGACAGATTTGGGGAGACCGCATTACAATGTACATATACCTGAACAGTCAGTAAAAGGATATCACAGGTTAATTGGTCATTGGTTTAATTCTTAAAGGTTGGACTTGATGGAGTTTTTTCTTTTTCAAGCCTTATATACTATGATATACACATCACATATACACACACATACTGTGGGCCCCATAGAAGCTGCCATTGCTGCTACTCCTGTATTTGTGGTTTTGTATTATTAAAAAGTTAAAGTCTAGGCTTGCTTATTGATATCAGACATTAGGGGTGAAATTTATCAATCGTTGGCACCCATGTGTCGGTGTATGATAGCGGCCACGACCCCCCTTCCCGTGTCCCTCCAGATACATCAAGAGGCTTAGGCCTCTTGATGTATCCGTAAGGTGGTACAACCATTTTTGTGTAAAGAGCATAGTTGCTATTGTAATCACAATTTCTTACACTGCACAACAATTTGCGATTATTTCACAGATTCTCTGTCAAAAAACTTGCATAGGAGCAGTGATGTAAACATGCATCTGTATTGTAAAAAGAACATCATCCTGCAATTTCACTCTGTACCTAACCTTATAATTGACTTGCTAACTCTGCAGTGGGTTTCTTTGCAAAACTCACCTACTTCACAGACCAGCTTATAATAGAATAAAAGACCTCTATAGAAAACCTCATTACATCCACTACTGATAATAGATAAAACCACAGCTTATTTTCACCTCCCAACTGAAAAGAGCATGCCTTGAAAGTGCTCTCATAGACCCCCATGGGTCAGCGCAAGACTGCTGCTGTCTATGACAATGAGGCTGCTGTAAAGTATACCAGTAATGACGTTGCTAGGGCTAAGGCAAAACAGCAGCACCCATTTACATGTACAGAATAAAATAATGAAGCTTTCCCTTTCAGTGCCCATCCAAATGTAGCACAAACCCCTCTTTTGTATCTAACACCCAGTAGTGAATCATAATATTCAGGAGCCCGGTGCTCAAGTGTTCTAGGGGCCCATGGCCACCCAAACCCCCCAGCAAATCCTCATACATCTGTTCCTGCTCTCAATAGACATGTACACAAGCCATTTCAGAAACTTTTAAGGTCCTCTTGAAACCGCAGGCAGAAGCAGGCATCTGCTACTCCCCAAAAAGCTTCATTCTAGTATAATAGGAAGTGACTTCCAGAATCGTAGGGGCTATGATATTCATACACTCCAGTGTCTATGGTTATCTTGATTTGACACTGCTAACATCCCATTCACTTTATAATATGTAGCATTAAAAAAAAAATACTGTGTTAGTCAGCATAAAGCAGAAAAATACTTTGTATATTTAGGTGATGGGGGTGGTTAGGTTGTGTTGAAAAAACAGTTGCATTATTGGGGGCTATACTACTTTTTTTTTACTTTTATCTGGGAAATTCCCATAATAACATTTGAAACCATTGGCAACCTGCCTAATGTAGAGCAATTTTCTATTCACCAACCTATTAGATATGATGTACATTATAGTGAAGGTGATTTGTGAATTATCTGCTCCCCTCTGGTCCTCAGCTCTGTCATGTAACCATCAATCAGACTCACCAACAGCGTCATGTCTGTTCTCTATTCATTCCTAGGCTGTCACAGGAATAACTAGAGAACTTGACGTTAGATGCTTTGTTATTTGGAGGTTCGGATTGCTGATCATATGACACAAGGCTAGCGAAAATAAAATTATATCACTGTAATTTTATAGCAATGTAATTAAATAATGTGGAAATTCCAGCATCTTTAAAACTTCCATATTCTGTATTGAAATTCCATGAAAAATCCATAAAATCATGTGTGGGTACAACAAACGGGGTGAAGGCTAGCACTTGGTGTATGTACACGACCATATGAAGGACGTGTATCAGGCTACAAATTTGTGGTCAGATATAAGTCTCCTATAGCCGCAAAATAGATGGAACATGCTCTATCTTTGGCCATAAGAACGGTCATGTGGCTCTGTTTTCTATGGAGAGGGGAGGGGTGAGCAGCACTCAACACTCCTCTTCAGTGTGGCTCATATATGCCATATGCTGGGCATACATTTATGTGAATGCACCCTTAGGAAGAGCCAATGCAACCTTGCTATGTGTTTTTAACCAACAAAAAGTTCCGTCGTTTTCTTTACTTGACAAAGAACTTATTGCTAGTTCGAAACAAGTCTCTTGATTTCCTCTTCCAAAGTGCTAGAATTCATTCCATTTTTTGTACCCCCACTTCATTTTATGGATTTTGAATGGATTTTCAATAAAGAATATGAAAGTTTTAGGGACTCTAGGATACTAATATTGTCTAGCCGGTTATCATTTGGATTTTCCGATCAGTCAATGACAGACTGTGTGAACCCGTTTGATATTAAAGTAATCATGGATAAAAGATAAGATAGTTTTGGTTTGAAAAAAGTTAATATTCTTAATAGGGTATCACAGTATTATGCCTAACAGATAAATAGAAAGATAATGAAAACTAACAGCGTTTATTTCTCAAATGTTCATTCCTCCTGAATATTTGGCCAGACTCTGACTGTTAATGGCTGTGCCAAAACAGGAATCAAAAATAGCAAGAGTTCTTGGCTCGTCTAGCAGAGAAATGTTCTTCGTGTTAAGTGGCTGAATCGATGGTTGCATAATTAGTACATACATTACACTTCTTTATAGACGCATTACACATTGAAACATTGAAACCAGCAAATAGACCCTTTTTTATAAATCTGGCTGGGGTACATTGCACTGGTAACTTGCAGCAGTTCAGAATGTTCTAAAGAGAGAATAGTGACAAATAAAACTCTGTAGACTGCAACTTGGATATTCAATTTCGAAAAGCGTAGACCATAGGAAGAATAAAATGACATAGTAAATCGTTTAGAGGGGTTGAGTCAGTGTAGATCAATCACTAATTGTCAGTATGACTTTAATGAAGGTCCCTACATCTCCTCTCTAATATTAGTCTATTGCCTAAATTGTGTTCTTCGATCTGCCAGTGATCTTAGATTATTCTCTTTATTTATTCAGTGCTCAAACTACCATTTCTAGGACTTTTCCAGAGCTGCACCAATTCTCTGGAATGCCATACCCTAGACTATCAGACTAATACCCAAAGTCCAAATCTTAAAGCATACTCTTAAAACCCATCTCTTTAGACAAGCCTATCCCATTCCCTAACTGCATGAAACTCTCTTTACTAACCCATCCGGTGCACTCCTCTCTTGTGTTATCCAGGATACACTATGGAATATGCTACAGCATATTGCTATATCAATAAAGATTATTATTATTATTATTATTATTATTATTATTATTATTATTATACTGATTGAATACTACTGATCAAACATTGCTATAGGCATAGCGTGAGGTTGCCACGCCTTAGTACAAAATATGTACCAGGCTACTCAATTACAACATTTTATTTAGAGTGCTAATCTGGCTTTAGGTGCATCTTCCCCCCCATCCCCACACTGGCACATGCTATCAATATGTCATCAAAAGTTATACTGAGGCAACCACATTAACAATTATAAAAAATATATGCTGATATAGTTCTCATCCATCCATTTTGTATCTATCACACCTGCCTCTATTCCATATACAATGGATATCAGGGCTATAACTAGAATAGGTGCAGAGGGTTCTCGCGCATATAGCGCAAGAGTTTTAAAAGTGTCTCTTTCGTGTACTAGTGTTATAAGCAATAGATTATAATTCGAGGCATGGTTGGGATTATGCACTGAACAACATCTTAAAGTTATACCCTGTGGGATATAATGACTGATAATTTAGATTGATGTGCAGCTTAGCCCTATTGTTAACACATACTATACTACCTTACCCTTTAATAGGTAATATAAACACCTAAAAGGCACCCTTTATACATTCAGCTAAGGCTAAATTCACACGACCGTCGGGGGACATATATACGGCCGCCATATATATAAATTCCCCATAGACTGGCAATGGGCGCACAGAGCCGTACAGAGCGGTACAGTGCTGCACATGTGTGGCACTGTACAGTTCTGTACCCGGGAAAAGATAGAACATGTCATATCTTTCCCGGTATTATGGCTCCATGCACCATGTATCTCTATGAAGAGGGGTGTAGGCGAGCAGCGCTTACCCTCTCCTAATCTCCCGTGTGTCGACGTTCATGTGAATTCACCCTTATATTATGTAAAAATAAGGTAAATAAATGTATAAGACTAGGAATATTTTTCCTCTTTTTAATGTCAACTCCAATATTCAGAACCGTCAACAAATAATAGTGAGATCAATTATCTCCAAATAGAAAAAAGTTGTAACTCAGGTGAATCTTCCTAGGAGTGTCAAACTTGCCAAAATGACTCAGAGAACACAACAACAACTCACTCAGTAACATCCCAAAACAACATCCTCAGAGAACTCCTGCTATCTTTATTCTCACCTAAGATGACATTTGTAATGACTCCACAGCAAAAATGAGGTTGGACACAAATGGGATTTATGGGAGAGTAGCAACGAGCCACGGACATTGTGGCTTTCCTCTGCATTACATAAAAACATACTGGGAGGTTTAACGACGACGTGTGTGTCTGTTTGAGAAAGCTATTGTCGACTACACTAGGGACAAAGAATGATGTAAATTAAGCATATCTTACAGCATAACAAAGTATGTTGGTGCTATGATGGTATACTTGGAAAATATGCAAACTTTTCCAGGATGGGATAAGGAAAACCACGCCTCTTTTAGCTACCTTGTAAGGAAGCTTCCTTGACATCAAGCATGACCTACAAGAGGCTTTATGACATGAAGCAGGATTAAAATCAAACCGGTATATACCGTATATACTCGAGTATAAGCCGACCCGAGTATAAGCCGAGGCCCCTAATTTTACCACCAAAAACTGGGAAAACCTATTGACTCGAGTATAAGCCAAGGGTGGGAAATGCATTGGTCACAGACCCCCCCAGTATACAGCCAACCAGCCCCCTATAGTATACAGCCTGCCCCCAGTAGTATACAGCCAGCCCAGCTTGCCCCCAGTAGTATATAGCCAGCCCATATTGCCCCCAGTAGTATACAGCAAGCCCCATGTAGTATACAGCAAGCCCCATGTAGTATACAGCATCCCCCAGTAGTATACAGCATCCCCCAGTAGTATACAGCTTGCCCCCGGTAGTATACAGCCTGCCCCCGGTAGTATACAGCTTGCCCCCAGTAGTATACAGCTTGCCCCCAGTAGTATACAGCTTGCCCCAGTAGTATACAGCTTGCCCCCGGTAGTATACAGCCTGCCCCCAGTAGTATACAGCTTGCCCCCAGTAGTATACAGCTTGCCCCCAGTAGTATACAGCTTGCCCCCAGTAGTATACAGCACCCCAGCCTGCCCCGTGTAGTATACAGCCCAGCCCAGCCTGCCCCAGTAGTATACAGCCTGCCCCAGTAGTATACAGCCTGCCCCGTGTAGTATACAGCCTGCCCCATGTAGTATACAGCCTGCCCCGTGTAGCATACAGCCACCCCAGCATAAAAAAAAAAAATAAACTTATATACTCACCCTCCGTTGGCCCCGATGTGAAGCGCTGCTCCCCCGATGTCCGCGCCGCTTGTCTTCAGGCTTCTGCGCCTGTCTTCCTTCTTCTGCGGGGCGCCGCCATTGCTCTCTCCCGGGCCGGTGCCTAGTATGACGCGCCGCTGCTGACGTCATGCTAGGCGCCGCCCGGGGGAAAAACAATGGCGGCGCCCTGCAGAAGACAGAAGACGGGCGCGAATGCCTGAAGACGAGCCGTGCGGATATTGGGGGAGGAGCTCTGCGCATCGGGGCCACCGGAGGGTGAGTATATAAGTTTATTTTTTTTTAAAGTAATTTTGACTGACTGACTCGTGTATAAGCCGAGGGGACGTTTTTCAGCACATTTTTTGTGCTGAAAAACTCGGCTTATACACGAGTATATACGGTAACTATTCCAGAAGGAACAGACCCCCAACTGTAGACAGCACTGTTTCAACCTGATTGGGTCTCCTCAGTGCAGTGTAGGAAACTGGTTTGGCTGGGTGAGAGGCTTGTGACTAGGGTCAGGAAGAAAGAGTTCTCCTTACGGAGACTGACAATTATGGATGCCGTGTAGTCTATGATGGTATAAGCAGAGAGAGCATCCTCTAATATCATCAAGCCTTTGAAAATTCTATAGAAATCCTGTAAGTTATATATGTGTTTACGGTATTTATCTCTTTATTTTGTTACTATAACATTGGTTTTTTTTAAATTTTATCCACTTGATTTGTACAGCATGTGATAGGGTGTAAGTACGTTTGTAAAGGACGTTCATCTCACATTCCTAATACGCAGATTGTTAGTATATCTCCTCGTCCATAACTAATTACTGTATCTATAATATGTTTTGTGAAAGTGATTTATGTAATTGTATGATTTATGTAACATAAAGCACTCTATGAGAACTCCACTGCATTTGTACCTAATATAACTACATAGTGAGTATAATTATAAGGATGTAAGCTTTACAAATATTTTGCTGGGGTTATTCCAACATGATGCTCAGAATATTTGTAGTCAAGGAATTAGACAGGAAATCTCAGCTCTGGGGCCCATATGGAGAGGCAATATTTTCCCTTAGCGCAAATACTGTTCTTCCTGTTAAAAGTGTCATAAAATATTCTCTGAAAAGCGTATTTGTCATTCTATTTTGACATTTGAGGCCTGTCCAGAACTGATTGATTTTTTTTTTCAATGTGTAAATCTGAGTGCCTCTTCTCTCCTGGGTCAGTATGAGGCTCATCTTCAGAAAATGTACACAGACTGTGACCAAACATTTCTGGTGTGTCCTGAGATGGCCTCTTAGAGTGTATCTCCTGACAAAATGTTATCTCATGAAATATGCTAGCAAAGATCAAGTTTACATTCTGGTTAAAGTATTTCAAATGTTCCCAAGGGACTGAAGACTGTTGTTGATGAAAATAATAGATATAGATAGTTCATGAAGTGTCTCTGAACAGAATTTGGAAGAGTAAATAGATGAGTGAGTACACGACATGTGACTTTTAAAGTATTCATAAACAGGAACATCAATTAAGAAAACTGGGATCATAGAGAAGTTCCTTATAGACAGATCCCTGTCCTGCTACAGAGAATAATCTGTACCTTCAACTTTATTTGTTTGATGAACGTATTTGTTTTCTTGCTAAAAATATTTATTTAAAACAAGTGGTTTCCAACTCATTTTAAGAAAACCTCCTTGAATTAGAAGTAAAAGGAAATCTCCAACTTGTGTGGTAGTAATTTAAGCAAAATATCCTTACCTGTTGGCGTCTTCTCAACAATCCCGGCAAATATCTTAGTTAGTCTTGGCACATCGGCAACCCTGTAAAAAAAAAAAAGGATTTTAAAAATAGGCGTTTTCCACTAATAATTATCATCCGCTCCCCTGCTGGGTAGTTTTGTGACATCATCCAGGAGGCGTGCATAATTCTTATATGAGTGCAGGGGGCGGCCTGTGAGACATATATTTTGTGTGAATATTTTAAAAAGTCTTTTTTTTTTTTTTACCAGATTGCCAGTGTGTCAAGATTAACAAAGATATTTGCCAGGATTTGCCAGAAGGTACGTATGTATTGTTCAAATTACTACCACGCAAGTGATAAATTCCTTTTAACTCCATGAATGAGACTGAAGTCAAGTGTTCAGTCAAATTGTTTGTAGTCAGCTATCCTATGCTAATCAAAATGCCATAGAAGTATGTGTCTGGTATAGTCTGTGAAAAACAGAATATGGCTTGCTGACCCTGTTCTGACTTACACAACAGTTTGGAACTTCCACCTCTTATTAACACACTGGTTCACATTTACTAACGGTTTCCATCGGGTTTGCCAAATTTTTCCGTTTTGCGCTGAATTGCCACAGGTTTTTGGCGCACAAGATCAGATTGTGGCGCATCGGCGCTGGCTTTCATGCGACTCAAATCGAGGGGCATGGCCGTTGGACAACCCGACTGATTCGGACAAACCGAAGGAAATTGTGTCGCAAGATCAGCACTCACATGCACCGGGAAAAAGAAGGTGAACTCCGGCGGACCTCAGCGGGGGAAGTGATACATGCAGGAAATTGGACGCACGATCTTAGTGAATTGCGGCAGCTCCGAATCCTTGTCGGACATTCAGGATCCAGACCTATAAATATCTCTGACACTCCCCACTGGGGCCCGGACCCTTCTAGTGATGCAGTTCTAGAGCTGCAGTTGCCCCCTCACAATAGCAATCAGCGCTATGTGCATCTAAGATGCATTGTTATTGCATTTTGCACTTTATATTATGTGCACACCCTTAATTCATGAATTAGGGGGTGCAGTTTCTACAATAAATTGGGGGTCTTGCACTTATATGAAATGTGGCATAACTGTATAAGATAATAACTAAAGTGTGGGGGGGCAAAAATCTTGTCAATCAGTGCCCACAAAATTCCTAGTGCGGCCCTGCTCCCCTCATTTGGGTCTATTCGGATTCCAGTGTTGGCTGTGTCTTCTTTTCTGTTCCCAGTCCCTGTCAGCAGCTGATATCTCCATGTCAAGTGACCTCATCACAAACATCATGTGGCTCCCTGGCCTCAGGGGTAGCATGCAATTTTTGAAGAGTTGACCACTAAGGTCAGAGATTTGCCAGCAGCAGTCATCTGAAATGAATGGGACATGGGAAACTGACAACAGAACTGACAGATTGTAATGGAAATAGATCTAAATGAGATAACGTCTGTCTTTTATTGTATAATCTACAGTAAAGATTCTCGTAATGTGAGTTTGAGATGCCTTTAATACTGGATTGTCTTGTAATAATAGTTGAATCATCATTTCATTAATTGGTACAACAGATTTTCTGGGATTCTAATTTTGGATTCACATGATTTATGCAAAAAAAATCTAATACATGTGAATCTCCTCTGAATGTATGTCCATATGACAAATGTGCAGCATGGGAAGTTATCTAATACAGAACAACCACAAGATTTCCTGCTTCTGGTAGTTGCGTATTAAAGACATCTGCAAATGTTTATAAAAACTAACATCTTGGACCTGAACGCACAATGAATGGGGTTAATAAGTGCAAATCTACTGGATCTGGAAATTCTATATAGCAATGAACCAAAGCACCTTAGGAAAAGCCATAAATCCATCCATGTTAGTAAAGAATAGCATGTTACTGTAGGCTGGCCATTGGCAGATTCTCTCCTTCTGACTTCTTTATGCTGCTCCAGAAATGTGTAAATAAAAGGTCATTAAAATAGGGGAATGTGTCAAAGTGAAATTGTCATTTCACTGAACGGAAAAAGATTGTCTGAATTAAACTTCATAGATAATCGGATTCCCAAATATATTTTTGGGTGGCTGACTCATTAATGCATGTTTCAGAATGTTTGATAGTTGGCAGCATAGTGTCTGGTTTAACAAGGACAGTTCTGCTGATAAATGCAAACCATCAAAATCCACCATAATAAACCGGGGACACTTATATATGTGATTATGGTAATTGTCCTAAATTTGTTATCCATGGCCTCCTTCCTTCTAATATCAACTTTTAAAATCGAAGGGCTCTGGGGGTGTTTCTTTTCACTTGTTGTTACAATGAGCAGAGCAGGCGAGAGGAGAGCAGGTGAGTATTGTAGAAGGAAGGAGGACGTGGATAACAAATTACAAAAACAAGAAGATTACCACATTTATACCTCCAAACTGTCATAGCAGAGAAAGAATGACAAAATATGCAGCACTGCAGAAATACATTTTTCCCTAAGCCACGCCTTTTTCTCAGCCCCCAACTCCAACCCCACACAATATAATTCTTCCTTAGCTCCCTCTTATATTAAAACCCACTCTTATTGTGCCCTCCCTGCAGCTCACTCTCATTGTGCCTTCCCAGCAGTTCCCCCTTTAATCATGCCCTCCCAGAAGCTCCCCTCCTATTGTGTCCTATAAGCAGCTCCCATCAAATCTTGTCCCCTAGCAGCTAACCCTCTTTTTCTTTTCCCCAGCAGTTCCCCCTGTTATTTTGCCCCAGCAGCTCCCCCTTTATTTACCTCCCCAGCAGCACCACTCTTAATATGCCCCTCCAGCAGCTCCCCTCTTCTTTTTCCCTCTAGCGGCTCCCACTCTTATTCTGCCTCCCAGCAGCTCCCTTCCTTATTTTTCTCGGCTCAGCAGCTCCACCCTCTTTTTTGGCCTTAGCAGCACCCCTTCTTATTTTGCCCCTCCAGTATTTCCCCCCTCTTATTTTGCATCCCCAGCAGCTCCCCCTACTATATCGCCCCCTGATGTTCCCCCTCTTATTGTACCACCTAGCAGTTCCCATATTTTTTGCATCCCCAACAGCTACCCCTCTTATTTTTTACTTCTAGCAGCTCACCTCTAAGCACCCCCTCTTATTGTGCCCCCACAGTAAAATATAAACAGATACTCACCTTCTCCTGTTCCCCCACAGCTCCTCTCTTCTCTCCTTCCTTTGTGTGTAGCAGTAAAGCTAGCAGGCAGGGATGACATCATCATATAATGTCATCACCTGCTGGCTCAGTTACACACAGCAGAAGCAGAGTCACAGTGATAGTGCAGAGAGCCGGCACCCTCCTGCTCTATCACTGTAATCAACTCTGTCAGCGTCCAGAGGATGCCAGCGGAGTTGATGTCCGGCATTTACCCCCTGCCGAGAGGGACAAAGCTCAAAAATCACGACTATCCCCCTGGATCCAGGAGAGTTAGGAGCTAAGTGTAAGTGTCCCAGGTTTATCATGCTTGACTTTCATGGTTTATCATGCTTGAATTTGATGAGCCACTGCCCATCCTGGTTTATCGCCACATCAATATGATATGGTATTAAAAATCCCTATCAGCATGTCTTTAGAGTATCGAAGACAAACCCTACAAATATCATGAAAGCATCTTTACTTCACTGAGAATGAGCCCTTTCTCAGATTTGAACACCAGACCATGGCACTGAGCCATCATGCAGTGGATAAAACGTCCTGGTTTTTCTTATTTTATGTTTTACCTTTAAAGAATGTATGTGAGTACAGTGATGCAAACTGGCACAGAAATGTAGACAGTACGTTCTGTCTAGGTCATATAGGGAGAAAGAAGAAGTATTTTACAGCTGGGAGTAGTTATGATCTGACAAGTGAATGATGTTTAACAAATGGTCCATATAACGTTTCACATTACATAATATTTCTTTACCTCCCTCTGCTGTTTGTCTG
Source organism: Engystomops pustulosus (assembly GCF_040894005.1). NCBI lineage: Eukaryota > Metazoa > Chordata > Amphibia > Anura > Leptodactylidae > Engystomops > Engystomops pustulosus. Next base: position 68,400,261 of record NC_092414.1, read on the forward strand.
TATCACATTAGGATGCAGGACACATTACAGTCTGCATACATAGAAGAGGACAATACCATCTGCCATATTTACAGTAGATCTGTCACGGGTGTCCCTCTCGGTGCCGTGGTCCCCGCTGCTGCTGTCCCGTTCCCTGGCCTGGACTTACCTCTCCACGCTCCTGGCTATGCTCCTGCTTCCTAACTAGGCTGTGCGCTCCTGCTCCTCGGGTGCACTCGCTGACTCTTCAAGCTTTTAAGGGCCAGCGTCCACATGATTGGAGCTCATTAAACCTGGCTGCCCCTTATAATCCGGCACCTCCCTTCACTCCCCACCAGATCTTCACCAGCATTCTCTAGGAACTTCCAAGGTTTCCAGACTTTGCTTCCCAGAGTGTTTCCAGTTGAAGTGAAAGCCCTTCCAGCGTTCCCAGACACTCCTGTGTCTTCAAGCCATCCCCTGAATAGAAAGCTCACATGTGTATCCTGCCGTTCCTGTGTCCTGTTGTGCCTTCCAGGGTTCCTGTCCAGCGGAATCTTCAGTCCGTGCCAGCATTAGCAGTGTTCCTCTGTGTGCCAGCATTACCAGTGTTCCTCCGTGTTTCCTGCTGTCATCTCAGGTTTGGACTGTTTCCTGCATTTCCTGCCATACTACCTCTGCTGCCACCACAGGCCTAGTCGGCCCAATGGAACGACCTGATGGCACCCCGCCACAGCATGACCATCCCGCTTTGCGACCGGTCTTGGGTTGCAGCTAGCTTCATCTCCTCCCGCGGTGGTCCAGAGGGTCCACAGACTCTTCTCTAAGAGACTCTCAGACAGTTTGTCCCCTACGAACTGTGACAATAACCCAATAAAATGGTTTGAATATCCAAGAAAAAACATACACGCGTCACTGAATTATCCTGGTTCACTTCAGTCTGCAGTCTGAACAGTTTTAAAGTGGCTGGACTGCTGACTGAATCTACAACACCTGGCTCTCTGAAAGCTTGCCCCAGCAATGGTTAACATTCTCAGATTTTCAAAGCTCTAACCCTTTCACCTGGAGCAGATGTTCCATCTGATAAGTTGTAATAAATATTTGTGTGGTATCCTATTTGTTGGTTACATACTCTTGCCAGCTTTATTATCTGTGTTTCTTTGCCATACTTCCTGTTTCTGATATCTGGCTCTCATTCTATACTATTATTTGTGTATGTGATTTTGTACCTTTTGTGACCTGGATTGTTGACCAAAGTTATTGGGGCAGATTTACTTACCCGGTCCGTTCGCGATCCAGCAGCGCATTCTCTGCGGTGGATTCGGGTCCGGCCGGGATTCACTATGGTAGTTCCTCCGCTGTCCACCAGGTGGCGCTGCTGTGCGGAAGTTCTCTGGAGGCGCGCTGGAATGCCCTGAAATTCACCGGCCTATACCTCTTGAAGGTAAGTGTAATTTTCGCGACACATTTTTTGTCTTAAATGCGGCGGTTTTTCCGAATCCATCGGGTTTTCGTTCGGCCACGCCCCCGATTTCCGTCGCGTGCATGCCAGCGCCGATGCGCCACAATCCGATCGCATGCGCCAAAATCCCGGGGCAATTCAGGTACAATCGGCGCAAATCGGAAATATTCGGGTAACACGTCGGGAAAACGCGAATCGGGCCCTTAGTAAATGACCCCCATTGTGTTTATTTGTCTTGTTTCTTGTCTGTTCTTTGACATAGGGAGGGACTGTTTTTGTAATTGTTCTGTTACACCAAGGATACACAGAGGCAAGCTAAAAGGGATTTTGGGTGGCTGGAGTTTTAGGGTGCATCTGTTGTCCCTCAGTCAATATATTCAATACAATATCCTTCTGACGTAACATATTTTATTATTTTATTTTTAATTATATATATTTTACCCTTATAACATCAATTTTTATTACTATTGTGTTGGTTGCAGTTCTACATCTTTAGGTAAAAAATGTTAGTCATAATAGTGACACATGCTCTTCCAGTATAATGCTAAACTTACTTTTTCTAAGAAGGTTACTACTATTTTGCATATTTCTTGAAAGAGTTTAAAACATAACATTACCTAGGAGTAATCATTCCCTGCAATAACTTTATAACACTATTAGAATTTGAAATATGTGTCATATTTATGAGCCATGATAATTGGAATATGGATGATAACCAATTGGCCGTAAGTTTTTTTTAGACATTACAGGAACAGCCGCTCCAAAGGTTTGTTTATAGGATAAATGTTTCATGCAGAAAAGAGTGGTCACTTAGCTTTCAAATACTTTTGCCTTAATTGCTAAGGTATTTAGGCACTTAGACGAGGAACTATAGATTGCAAAAGTGATTTAAAATGCTTTTTTCTAGCAATTTATTACTAAAATATAGGTTTAGATTAATAAAACCTGTAGCTCTCTGATAAATCCTAACTAAAAGGAGTATCCAAACATAACACTTGGATGATAGACTTAGCACACAACAACAAAAAAATGAGGCTCTGTCTACTTAAAAAGTCTTTCATAAAGCCATATTGTTAAACCAATTGTCCAGGATAAGAAAAACAAGACCAATTGATTTAAAAACAGCTCAGTTGAACAAAGAGAAAGGAGTGAATGCCCTGAATTCATCCACAACCCCAAATCCTTACCTAATAGCTGTGCAAATCTTAGTTGTAAGGGAGTAGTTGTACTGGTCGACAATCTCTACTTCAGTATGTGCTCAGAACAGAAGTCAAATGAACAGAGGGTGATACAGATAGTTAAAGTGTAACCGTCATTTCAAAAAACTTTTGATATGTTGTAGGTCAGGTAATTTTAAGCCCTTTTGCAATTGGATTAGTTACCCGAATCTTGCTCCTTCCTCTTGTATTCTGCAGCCTTCCCCTAGATGTCAGCAATCTCACATATGTCTGTTCTATAAGACATTCCTTCTATAGAAGCTGAGACTATGGGCAGGAGACACGCCCCCATCCCCATGTGCAGGGAGAAGCCCTCAATAATGTAGTAACCAAGCACCTGAACTGATCTCTTCCTCAGCTTTCCCTACACTTGTGTATAAACACATAATCCACACAGACACAAACTGCAGCCCCCCTCCCCATCACCTCACACAAGGAAGTGGCAGGAGGCTCTCTCCAAGTCTTCATTCTGTCCTGTCATGTGCTGTGCTGGAGTGTTAATTAGATAGGTAGGTAGATAGATAGATAATTGATAGATAGATAGCTAGATAGATAAGTTGAGGAAAAGGCAGCACTCCGTGGTTGGTGTCAAATAAAGTGGGTGTCTTTATTCCATGAGCAACGTTTCAGCTCCTTGCGAGCCTTTGTCAAGCATGGTGAAAGTGGCCAGCACACAAACATATATAGGCTAACAATGCATTTCATTGGTTCACATAGATTGTGCATAAATCACAAATGGTTAATAATAATACAAGTGTCGGTTCAAAATGTATATACAAATGCCATAAGAAGACCAGTGTGGTCTAATTAAAGTGAAAATACATGGTGAGAGGTGAAAATAATACATGTGTATTTGTTACATAAAAACAAACATCCACCAATCGGCTTACAGATCCTCCCACGTCTCGGCACTTTCATTCATAAATCTTGATGTGGTTGAGGGCTAATGGGCTCCACCAAACCAAGTTCGATGCCGTTGACGTATATTAGGACATCTGGGGTGCCATGGATACCACAGCAACAGAGGTAAGTCACGTATCGCCTCTCCAAGATCCAGGTGTGCCGGTGGACCTAAGTGGTTAAGTTACCTCTCAAGTCCCCGTGCGCGGACTCACAAGCTCTGTCGCGGCGCTGTCCAAAAGGACTGTCACCCTCATTGCTCGGTGTCCTCCTGGTCCATACGGAGATATGGTTTCGCTCACTTGAACCTCCGCCCGTCCGGGCGGAGGTTCAAGTGAGCGAAGACATATCTCCGTATGGACCAGGAGGACACCGAGCAATGAGGGTGACAGTCCTTTTGGACAGCGCCGTGACAGATGGGCGGAGGTTCAAGTGAGCGAAGCCATATCTCCGTATGGGCCAAAAAAGGTACTATCTTGCTATGGGCCAAAAAAGGTACTAAATGAGGACCGAGAGGCAAAATATTTTGAGGAATGATTCCCAGGGACACCTGGAGCAGAATTATGTATTTTAGTTTTTTTTTTTTTCAGAATGACGGTTACACTTTAATGATAGACGTGACTCCAGACATATTTTATTTGTCCCTGTTACATATTTTATTTTCCCTGGATTTTCACAATTATGTGCTGTCACGCTACCAGGATCATCAATAAAGCTTCATTACACTGGTATCTGCATTATTTCATCTTTTTACTTTTAAGCAACATTTTTGCCTTGAAACTTATTTTTGTATGACCTTTAAATTAATATTGTGTATTTTAGGTATAGTTTTTGTTGGTTATATGGTCATTACAGCTAGTAAAATTTGAATAGTGTTTGGGATATCATATGGAATTATGTTTGACTTTTGAGGAAAACACATATTGGGATATTTTTGTTGTTTTTTTAAATTTTATCTTTACTTTCTGTCCCTCAACCCCTTCAGGACTTATCCTATTTTGGCCTCAAGGGCACAGCCCAATTTTTCGAATCTGCCCTGTGTCACTATAAATGGTTATAGCTTTGGAAAATGTTAACATATCCAGGAGATTTTGAGATTGTTTTCTCCTGATGCAATATACTTTGTGTACTTTGATGTACTATCTTTTGCGCTAGTTATATAAAAAGTGAAATTTTACAAAAATTTCAAAAGATTCTCAATTTCCCAAGTTGTAAATTTTGAAGCAAATAGTCATAACACCCAAATGAATTCATAACTTACATTTCCAAAATGTCTGCTTTAAGAATCCATAAATTATTCTAAAATGTTATGAGGCTTAGAATTTGGGTGAAATTTTTCAAATGTTTTTAAAAATTGCCAAAACTTGCATTTAGAGGGAGCTGCTCAAGTTTGAATGTCAGGCTTACGGGATGTGGATCCACTGGACCACTGCAGACGATGACTCAAGCCACTACCTGGGACCGGAATCTAAGTGGTACCCGGTTTTCACCAGAGCCCGCCGCAAAGCGGGTTAGACAAGCTGCGGCATGGTACCACCAGGTCGTTCCTCAGGCGTGACTTGTCTGCAGTGGCGGCCAAGGTTGAGGTACAGAAATCCGGGGTCAGCAACAGGAGGTCCAAGCAGAAGGGTACGGGAACACAGCACACACGACAGCGACACGGAGGAACACTGGTACACGGGAACACGGAGGAGGTCAGGTAACACAGGAACACGGAGGAAGTCAGGTAAGCAGGAGACACAGGAACGCATGAGACACTGGAATGCAGGCAAATCGCAACATAGCTTTCTCTAAGGTTGTGAGGCACAAAGATCCGGCAGGGTTAGTTGGGAGAGGCAGATATAAATAGCCTCATGGGAAATAACCAGCGCCAATCAATGACGCGCTGGCCCTTTAAATTTCCTAGAAGTGCTGCGCGCCCTAAGGCGCGGGACCACGCGCACACGGAGCGAGGCCGGGACTCGGGAGCGGGGAGAGGTGAGATGCGCTGGCGCGGCGTCTGCGGGGAGCGAGAGGCACGGGTGAGCCCGCGACCCGCAATGTGGGTCGCGGGTCCACCCATGACATTGAATTGACTGTAAGGCCTAAATAATATCAAGACTCATAAATTAACCCATTATGGAAACTACACCCCTTAGCTTATGAAAAACCCCTTTTAAGAAGGTATTTTATTTATATGGGTTAAAACAAAATGTAGGTGCAGTCTACAAATTGTAATAGTTTTAGAAAAAACATAGATTTTTATATATCTGGTGTTTGTTGAATAATGGATTTGTAAAGAGAGAGCTGACATTTCACGCAGTTAGCGAGTACGATAGGCTTGCCTAAAAGATGGGTTTTAAGAGCATGTTTAAAACTTTGGAGGTTGGGTATTAGTTAGTCTTGAGAAGATCATTCCAGAGAATTTGCGCAGATCGGAAAAAGTCTTGAAGATTTGCCTGAGAGGTTCGAATTAAGCTAGAGAAATAATCTAATATCACTGGCAAATCAAAGAGCACGGGTTGGACAATAGACTGAGATGAGAGACAAGGAGGTGCAGCATTATGCAGAGCTTTGTGGATGAGGGTTATTGTTTTAAACTGAATTCGGAAGGAGATGGGCAGCCAGTGCAGTGATTGGCACAAATTGGAGGCATCCGTGCAGCGTTTGGTCTGAAAGACGAGCCTGGCTGCTGCATTAAGAACAGATTGTAGAAGAGAGAGTTTAGTGAGTGGAAGACCAATTCGAAGGGAGTTAAAGTAGTCTATTCAAAAGTGAATCAGAGTCACAATTAGAATTTTAGGGGTTTCAATTGTCAAAAATTTACAGATACTGGAGATGTTTCTGAGATGCATGCAGAAAGACCCAGGAAGAGATTGAATATATGGTGTATAGGAGAGGTCGTTGTCCAGCACAACCCCAAGGCTGCGGCCTGCTGCCTCAGTGCTATAATGATCCCACAAATCGAGATGTCATGGTGGGGACAGTTGGTAGATGATGGAAAGATAACAAGCTTAGTTTTACATAGATTAAGTTTCAAGAAGAGAGAGGACATGATGTTAGAGACAGCAGAGAGACATTCACTTTTATTCTGGTTTAAGGCAGGGGTGATGTTACGTGCAGAAGTATACAGCTGGGTATCATCAGCATAGAGATGATACTGGAAACCAAATCTACTGATGGTTTGTCCAATGGGAGCAGTTTATAGGGAAAAGACAAGAGGACCTAGGACTGAGCCCTGAGGAACCCTGACAGTGAGAGGAAGATGAGGACAGAAAGATCCAGAAAAGGAGAAAGTGCAAGTCCAGTCAGAGAGATAGGAAGAAAACAAAGAGAGTGCAGTGTCCTTTAGGCCAATGGAGCAAAGCATCCTGAGGAGGAGCTGGTGTTCCACAGTATCGATTACTGCCAAGAGATCCAGAAGAACGAGTAGCGAATTGTCACCTCTGGATTTAGCAGGGGGGAGATCATTGGAGACTTTAGTAAGAGCAGTTTCAGTGAAGTGTATAGTACAAAAACCAGATAGTAGGGGGTCAAGGAGGGAGTTAGCTGAGACATAGCGGGTTAGTCGAGAATAGACCAGATGTTCCAGGAGTTTGGAGATAAAAGGGAAATTAGAAACTGGTCTGTAGTTAGTAGCACTAGATGGGTGCAGGGAAGGTTTCTTAAGTAATGGGGTAACAACTGCATGCTTGAAAGAAGAGGGGATGACACCAGTAGAGAGATAGAGGTTGAAGATTTTAGTGAGGTGAGAAGTGACTGCTGGGGAGAGAGACTGCACCAGATATGAGGGGATGGGGTCACTGAAACAGGTAGTGGGGCGAGCAGAGGAGAGGAGCCTGGACACTTCTTCCTTGTAAGGTACTGGAGGAAGGGGGATTAGTGGAGAGAGTGGATTGAGAAATGATTTAATAGTTAATGCAATCAATTTTATCTTCAAAATGGTGGCCAGATCTTCAGCCTCAAGGACTGTGACAGGTAGCTGCAACTTATCATGTTAGTGAGTAGATCAAAGAGCCTTTTGGGGTTGTTAGAGAGAGGGGTATTAGATTTATAGAGTTATAGGGTTTGAGCATAAATTTGAAGTGCAGAAAGTCTGCAGATGTGCATGATTTTCTCTACTCATGTTCAGCAATCCTGGAGCACTTGAAATTATATCTTCAGGATATCTACTGCTATACTGCTTATAAGGGTCATGTAGTATATTTTTCTTTTCTTCTCTAGATGTAGGCAGTTCTATTTGCAGGAAGTTGTATTAGTAATGGGTACTATATAGAAGAACCACACTACCTTTTTGTAGATCCCACGGATAATTTAGGAGCTTTTATAGTACTTTTCAATTTCTTTTATATTTGTGATGTCAGTTTTGTATTTTTGGGTAACAATTAAGCTTTTTCATTTTTATTCTTGCCTTTTGTCACATCTCTTTTTGTACATTTTGATTCATATATTGATTGTACGTCTATTGGTAATTTTGGGTAGTGCCAGCACTTTTTTTTCTTCGTTAAACACATTTCTCTATTAGGCATACACAGTGAAGAAAAGTGTTCCTTGTCCAAAATAAATTCTCCTACATTTTTTTCCTTACTTTGGCATAATTTCTTACATAATTTATTTTTCCAAATACTATTATTGTATTGATCCAATGAAATATTGCATATCAAGAATGATAGGATGACTTATAAATCTATAGCTAAAGGAAACCAACCACCTAAAAACATATTTTAACATATTTAGTAATCTCCCCCACTCCTCTTCACCTTGATCCTCGTGCTGTCTGTCGCTAATGTTGATACACCGGGGGTTACCAAGAAAACAAACTTATTATTAGCAGCACGGATCTCCAGCACACCCTTATACCTCCTTCTCTAATGCTGGGAGCATGAGAGACCTCCCTCTCCCAGCATGGGGAAGGGAAGTGCATGGGTATGCATAATTAGCAGTCTGGAGTGACGGACATCTTGTCCCTGTGCTTTTTGCTGCTAATTATAAGTTTGTTTTCTAGGTGATGTCAAGTATGTCAAGATTAGCAACCGCCAGTTTCGGGATCAAGGAGGAGAGAAGTGGGGGGTGTATTAATAGTTTTTTAATGTTTTTTTAGGTGGTTGGTTTCTTTAAATAAAGATTTTTAGCTTAAAGGCTAATTTCTCTCTTGAAATTCAATAGGTGCATTACTGAAGGTGAGCTCTACTTGAAGTGACATGAATGTCTAAATTTATTATCGAAAGATTAAGAGTCTGTGCACAGTAATCACAAGAGCAATGTATGAGTTAAGTTGTTCTAAACCTGCCAGAACTAGCCAGTAGCGCTTATTGCTTCTAAATAACAAGCACGTTGGGACTCACCCCTTCACTGCTGAAAGGATTAAGTTATATTTTCATCTTATCCCATGTGAGCAAATACCAAGCAATTATGGTGTTCTTATGTGACCTTATGGGGCATGTGCTTGTCTCTTCGGTCCCTCAGCCAGTGCTACTATAGTGGATACGAAGCCAAGACTTGGGAGAACCCTGGCTCTCATACAGTGTTTTTTTTGGCAGAGCTCTGTGGATTCTCAGCCTGGCAAGAAAGCACCATTTTGAAAGTACTGGCGACCATCATGCGGTTTGTCACAGCATTGCTTATGATTTAGATTCCTGATTTAGGCTCAACACTGTGCACTTTTGTTTGTCCATGTTTGTACATCATTTGTGAGTTTGTATTAGTTAATAAACGTCCTAAGAGTGGAGCATGTCTTACACTGTGGTATGAGACATAGGTCTATATCATGGAAGCCATAATAAGAACTATGGAATGCTTCCATAATAACTGTATAATGCTCTAAGTTATGATTAAGTCATATGTAAATCATCTGGAGCCCAGTTAATATTGTTTTCTACTCTTTGGTTAATATTTTAGGTTTCCTTTAGAAGGTCTGCTACTGTGAGAGGTACTATTTCACTAATGTTATTGCTAAGATAGAACTACACATTTGGCCACATTTATTAAAGTGTTTGCACCAGTTTTCTGTCTGATGTACAAACTACTTGTTTTGTGTCCCGGCTCCACTTTGTCTGACAGGTAAGAAAAATTGTGCACCAAAAAGGCCTTGTTAGTGCTAAGTCGGATCATGTGCCACAATTCTGTCCGACGCGCACCACATTTCTGCAGCATGAACACGGTGCACCCAAAAAAAAGTGATGCACACTTTCTGAGCAATACAAGGGGCACCAGATTTTTGAAGAACGTGTACCACAATTCATGAATCAGGTATACTGCACATAGTGCAGTTTGCACTGTTTCTGATATATGTGGGCCTTGGATTTATTGGTACACATATGTACAACAAGGTACGCTAGTAAATAATTTGCTTAAAGGTAATTTACCATCAGGATCAGGGATTGTAAACCAAGCACATGTACATGCTGGTGCGTTGCCCTTTGTCAGGATATGTTCTTCTTTGAGCCCCTTATGCCCTTGTTTTTACCAAAAAATGCTTTACATTTATGAAAATGAGCCTGAGGGGCTCTTGGCTCTATAGATGTTAATGGACCCTGGAGCCCCTCACATGTAGTAGCATAAATGAAAGCCTTTTTTCATGAAAACATGGATATTTGAAGCTTCAAGAAAAGTGGATCCTGACAGAGGAGATCATAAGGTCTGATGAGGACTCCCAGGGCTGCCTGCAGGCAGTGTCTGTAAGATGGCGTCTATGACATCATCTTAAAGGCACAGTGTCAGCCTATGCATGTACATAGGCTGAAACAGCTAATATCCTGCAATACATCAGTATTGCAGAGTATTATCATGAACAAGCAATCAGATGATTGCATGTTCATGTGCCATGGTGGAACCAATAAAAAAAATGTTATTCAATTAAAAATGAATAAGTAAAATTGCACATAAGCCCCATAATATATAAAGAGACATAACAGCTAATATCCTGCAATACATCAGTATTGCAGAGTATTATCATGAACAAGCAATCAGATGATTGCATGTTCATGTGCCATGGTGGAACCAATAAAAAAAATGTTATTCAATTAAAAATGAATAAGTAAAATTGCACATAAGCCCCATAATATATAAAGAGACATATTATGCACAAAAAGTCAAAATCATTACTGAAACCCCACATATATAGCAATACCTCATATGTAACAACCCATAGAATAAAAGTAAATAATTATTGGACCCACACGATGAACTCTGTAAAAAAAACTGTTAATATCTTGCCAAAAAATTATGATTTGTACCTATTTAACCCTTTCAGGACCTGGCCCTTTTTTGTTTTTTCATTTTCATTTTTTACTCCCCATGATCAAAAATCCATAACTTTTTTATTTTTCCATGTACAGAGCTGTGTGATGGCTTATTTTCTGCGTAACAAATTGCACTTCATAGAGATGGTATTGAATATTCCATGCCGTGTACTAGGAAGCGGGAAAAAAATTCCAAATGCAGTGAAATTGGTAAAAAACGCATTTGTGCCGTATTCTTGTGGGCTTGAATCTTACGGATTTCACTGTGCACCCCAAATGACATGTCTACTTTATTCTTTGGGTCTGTGCGATTACGGGGATACCAAATTTGTATAGGTTTTATAATGTTTTCATACATTTAAAAAAATTAAAACCTCCTGTACAATAATTTTTTGGGGGATTTTGCCATTGTAATGCATGGGTTAACCCGAAGTAGCCTCGGGTCTACGTGAGACCCGAGGTTACCATGGCGATCCTCGAAAAGATGGCGGCGCCCACGCGCCGCAATCCTTTTGAAGCCGCCGGCAGCGTTGCCGACGGCAACGATCGCGGGTGTTACCGGTAAGCCTTTGCTGCAATATGCAGCAAAGACTTACCGGCTATGGAGAGGGCTCAGCGCGTGAGCCCTCTCCATGCACCCGCGGCCGACCCGTGACGTGCTATTACGTCACGGGTCGTGAAAGGGTTAATCCCACAATGCCATAAAAAGTGATCAAAAAAACATATGTACTCCAGAATGATACTGTTTCAAAGTACAACATGTCCTGAAAAAAAACAAGCCATCAACCAGATCCGTAGCCAAAAAGTTGAAAATGTTAGGCTATTCGGTAGACGGCAAAGCAAAAGATAGATTTTTTTCCCACATTAGGGTTTTATTTGGCAAATTTAGTAAAACATAAGAAAAAATATTCAAGTATGGTATCACAGTAATTGTATTAACCCATAGAATAAGGATAACATGATTATTAGGCTATATGGTAAACACCAACAAAATAAAGTAAAAAATCCAGTAGAGAATTGATGCTTTTCTACTCCTGCCCTCAAAAAAAGTTCATAAATTTTCAACAATACGGGATACCAACCCCAAAATGGTAACACTGGAAAAAGCGTCTCATCCCGCAAAAAAAATGTCATCACTTGGCCCCAATAACGAAAAAGCTTAAATTTTATAGCCTACAAAAGGAGCCAATGAGGAAACTAAAATCCTGGCAGCTGCAGGGTGCTCCTTCCCTTCTGCGCCTTGCTGTGCACCTATAAAACAAGTAACGTCCACATGTGGGGGGTCTCTGTACTTCGGAGAAATTTCTTAACAAATTTTAGGTTGGATTTTCTCTTTTTATCTTTTGGAAATGTATAAATACTAGGGCTAAATGAACATATAACCGTCAAAATTTGACCATTCTAAATTTCACCTCTGTTTGATTGAATTACTATGAAGATCTCAAGGGGTTAACAATCTTCCTAAAAGTTGTTTCTAATAGTTTGAGGGGTGCAGATTTAAAAATGGGTTGATTATATAGGGTTTTTAATGCAAAATATTTAAAATTTCATTCAAAACAGTATTTTATACCCAAATTAGTCAATTCTGAAAATATGGAAAATCGATATTCAATTTGTAAGCCGCGTGACATAAAAATAAATTATACAGACATTTCAAAAATAATGAAAATGTTATTCAGCAACTTATTTGGCTGGTAAACCTATCTGCCAGAAAATGCAATGATTTCGAATTTCGAAAATAATTGCAAAACTTGTCAGCCAAAATTTACCATTTAAATAAAGTATGTGTGAAGAAAAGTAAGTGATCAAAAGTTATAACCATATAAAGCGATGCAAGTCAGAATACAAAAAATGGGTCTGAGCCTTAAGCTACAAAATGGCTGCGTCCTTAAGGGGTTAATGATGATACAAAAGATTGGATTTATGTTTCTTTTCCTGTAAAAGTCACTATGCAATGTATTGTACAGTTAGTTTTAGTGCAAATACAGTATATACTGGCGTATAAGACTACTTTTTAACCCCTTAAAATAATGGCTACAGTGGGGGGTCGTCTTATACGCCGGATATACGGGGGCCGCACTGTGTGAGGTGTTTTTTTTCCCCGTCAGCGCACAGAGAGCCGCTTCCTGGGACCACCGCGCATGCGCGGCAGTCCGCCTCTCACAGTCATTAGAAGAGGCTTAGTACGCGCTGATGGGGCGGCGCGCTGTATGCTAATGCAGCCGCCCTGTCACAGCGGTCGGCGTCACAGAGCTGGGGGTCACAGGCGGCACTTACAGAAGCATGTCGGATCTTCATTAATATCGCAGCTTACAGTTATGATCATCAGGCACTTGCTCTCTTGTTTGTTTTGCAAAGTTTTAAGCAGACTTTTTTTCATTTGGGAGAGGGGTAGTCTTATACAGTGAGTATATACCAAATTCTATATTTTTAGGGCAGAAGTTGGGGGTCGTCTTATACGCCCAGTCGTCTTATACGCCGGCATATACGGTAATTTTTAGAAATCATATGCCAACTGACAGAGAATGTGGACTTCCACTTTAAATAAGTTGAGGTTTATTGTCAATAAATATCAGGTTATACATCTGGAAACTAATAATCTGCATGTATTATGGTCTCTATGTGTATTAAAACTAGGATACTCACTATTGGAGAAAAACCTGGGTAAACTGGGAATGGTATTAGCTGCTGCAAAGGCCAGCAGGTCAAGGCATAATTTATATTGTTTAGACAAATTTGTCTAAATTTGTGTTGGTGAGCACTTCTCCTTTTTTGGGAAAATCCTAACCCACTTCTCATGTGTGAAACATCAAGATGTGGATTAGTGAATATATAGAAAGAAAAAAATCCCAGCTGGCACCAAATGGTGTAGTGAAGAATGGGATTTTTCTGGAAAAGCTAAAGCTTAGCTTGTGTGGGCGGTTCTTCACTTCAATATGTGTGGTCACCTCTAGGATGCAGCAACAACCCTGTTGTTGAAAGAACATATAGATAGTGGCACGAAAAAAGTTACAGAAAGTTGGGTGCGCTTACAGGTGAAAAATGGATATAGGAAAGGTGAGTTGAACTTTTTAATATTTATTAGCTAAAATAGTTTGGCAATGCTTTTCAACACTGGTCTGGCATCTTCATCAGGTCAAAGTACTGCAGAGCTGGAGGATGCAAGAGTGCCAAACTACTTGAGTGAGCAGAGGAGGGTATCTATGGCTGGTGCCTATGTAGAAGCTCTGTAGTGGCCACTACAGATGAAATATTAAACAATTTCAGCTAATAAATACTCAGAAGTTCAACATTTCGTAAATCCATATTTTACCTGGAAGCGTGCCACACACTGTGTACATTTTTTTCTCGCCACAATCAAGATGTGGATTAGACACTACTTTTGCATAGATGTGCCTTATGCTAGGTAGAATAAAAGGCCACAATTAAATGTGCAGTTTTATTAAATAGCACAATACCACAGATGTCACAAATTTTGTGAGAGCGTTCCATTGGTATTGGATGTTCACTACAGCTGTTGCCCATGAAGTGAATGTTGGTTTCTGTACCATAAGTCATCTCCAAAGGCGTCAGAGAAATTGCCAGTCCATCCAACAGGGCTCACAACCTCATACCAAGTGACACAGCTCCCAACTCTCCCAGATCCGGTGGAATAGTCCTGGATTTCCACATTGTTAAGACAGAGGAGCCACAGGGTGTGAGGACGAGAAAAGGAGGAAATTTTTTTTCCAATGTTCATATAGACACCCCACTCTCTGCCTCTATATAATTTTTCTCCTAAACACTTTGGAAAGCAGTATAGCAGATCCAACAACTGCAGCACAAATGTTGAACTTGTTTTGCTTCAAATGCATTTGCTGGGATCTGTCCAGTGTGTGACCGGTCCTACTAGCGCTGTCTTAACTACAATAGGCAATTCTATTTTGACCACATGTTAACAGCAAGCATTGTCGTGCCTCCAATGGCAATGGCACTGTCCAAAAAATAGGAATCAATGGTATCTGCACAGCCTATGCCCTTCCACAGAAGTTTGGGCAGAACAGATCAGTGTTGCCGTCAGTGCTGTGGAATTGCCACAAAAATGTGACTATACTCTTTAGGCACCTTTGGGTGTCAAGACACTTAATCCAGTTTTGGCTTAGACTTACAGTATATTTTTCTCATTGTAGATGGGTGACCTGTTTGCATTTGTTTGAATACAAAAACATTTTGTTTGAGTCTCTTGCTTGTATTTTCATTAGCTAATTCACCATGACCTGTTCTTAGCATTTTGCCAAAAAAGCTCCATTAGATCTATTGTCTGCCATTTGTTTGTTTGCTTCTGAACAGTTCACCTAATTCCTTTTAGGTGATTTATAATGTGGAAAATCTTACAGAGCATCGGTGTTATGTGTTCTGTAATTAGTGTGAACTGCCATTATACACTTCTCTGACTCATGTCTTGAACATTTATAAGGAGACTTTTAATTGAGCTTAATGCAAACAACTTTTGTTTTATATAAATTTCTCCATATAATTTATGTGCTTAAAGCATTTATTTGTCTTAAAATGATGAGTGACAAGATCTCATTGAAAGTGAAAAATGTTACGTGAAGTGGATACTATGACACATTTGGAAATTTGCATTGTCAACGCGGTCATTTTGGCTGCGTTCCTGTACACAGGCAATTTAGTTGTATATTTTAAAAGCAATTTGTTGACCATTTAAGGAACTAAGAAAAGTACAAAATGTTTATGTAGGGGGATTCACTCTTAATGTGCCACTTTATATTAAGACTCTGTGTTCCTAGAAAGACAAGGATTAAGTGGTATCTTGGCAAAGGACACAAGAAAAAAATGTACCAACATGGGCTCTTTGCTAGTTAGGTCAACTGAAAGAATATGGATTTTGTTGCAAAACAAGAACAAATGTAATAAGATCTACAATATGTAATCGTTAAAAAACAGAAATATTTATTGCCTCATATTGAAAAACTGATATATGCTCTTCCCATGAAGTCTAGTGAAGTTAAAGAAAAAGCTAAGCAAGCAGTGCTACATAGACTTCAATGAGAAAAACCTAAAATGGCCATCATTACACTAATGCCTACATAATATTTTAACATATTGCTTTAGAAATATGGGGTCATAGGTATGAATCCCATAAATTTTGGAACAAGACCCCAGTGGGCCCTAGTGCAAACTTAGGATCAGGACCCCATATACCTAAGCCCTCATCACTGTCTCCAAACATGACACTTGACAACACACATATATTATTTAAACATTACATAGACATATACACACATGTATTATATACTCTAAGCACAATGGAGGAGATGTATCAATGTGCCACTCTTTAGACCAGTGCAGAGTACAACTAGACAGGTCTCTTAATCCCTGCGTCGGATGTTGGATGATTAATCTGGTGCACTACAAGACTAGCTAGTCATATTTTGAACCTCCTATAATTTGGTCTAGTTTGCTGCACCACAATGTTGAATTTTCTAGAAACAGACTATTTTCCGTCCTGTCACACCCCCTAGTTACCGAGGACACACCCCTAGTTTTTTGGCAGTGACAGATTGATACAATGTTTACAGAGCACGGGAGGGGGACACATGTTCTGCTCATTTTAACAGCCTTTGAATCTTCCTTACTGAGGGGCTAGGATAATGCCCCCAGAGCCCTTCAGATCATTAGCATTATGTTAATTTATATATATTTTACTCACTAAATTATTAATATATAAAGTGTGACCATTATTGCATTACACATAGTCCCCTCTAACTAAATGCATACAATTACCCATCAGATGAATTATATACACTATCCCTCTGATTTATAAACAGTAACCTCTTAAATATTTTAAATACAATGCCCACTAATTTAAATGCAGCAAAGACATCCCCTTATTAGCTTATGTATAGGCCCAGCACCCCCTCATAAGCTCATTTGCCCCACCAGAACCCTCTCATTTATATGAAGCAATGCAGTGACCCAGTCTTATGACGTGGTTATAGAAAATGTGCAGGCAGAGAAATCTTTGGGGGAAGGCTCCCCCTATCTCCAGCCTTATGACTGTGATCATTCCGCCCCTGACTGCAGTGCCACCCATAAGGCACTTGTGCATATCCTATGTAAGTGACATAAATGCTCAGTGCTCATAATACACTGACTTAATCATGTCATACAGTTGATAATAAACCAGTAGTTGCTATAATAAAAAAATAAAGCATACCTCTAGTTTCATTAGAAAAATTATTGTAGTTCTGCACCTTTCACTATAATGATTGCTTAATATCACTGTTATCGGAAATACTGCCGAACATCTTTACTCAACTGGCAAGAGGGTAACATAACAACAGAGAACAACAAGACCCTTTCTAGTCAAATGGATTTTGGCTTATGCGGGCTGCAGCAGAACACGGGTATTGCAGTGATTTAAGAGGAAAAATCCTAGCAACGAGCATTGCAGTCCAAAAAATATTTCTGATAAAACTGAAAGTATGGTTACATTTCTGAAAAGTCTTTTAGCTTTTATCAAATATCTAGTGTAGAGGAGGTTGGAAAACAGCTCAGTGGCCTTTAGAAGAGGAAGTTTCCATGGAGAAATCCTCTTACTTTCCATCATAAATCTCCTGCAGTTTCCTGCAACGACCACTAGAGAAGCCAAGTGCTGCTTCCTTTGAGCTTAAAGTAAATCAAACATTATACAATAGCTATTTAGACTTTTAAAATATGCTAATTACCCTGGAACACTCTGTCTACGTCACACAGGGCCTCCAGGCTAATATTTATGCACGCCTCCCACGCAAAACTTGCCTCCGTTTACCTGTTGGATCGCAGTAAAGACACGCAGGAGGCGTGCATAATTGTTAATCTTTGTGATTAACATATTTTTTCAATAGTCTTTTTTGACAGGTATCAAGCGTGTCAAGCTGTATTAAGAGCTGAGAAGACGCCCACAGGTAAGTATGTTTAGTCTAAATGACTGAATTTATAGTGGTTGATTTTTTTTAATGGTTGCTGCATTCATTCTTATGTAATGAGCTACAGAACTAACCGAACAAATGGTGGCTGTAGGCAGCACATTTTATCAATTACCAAGTTAAAAGCAGATTTGCAGTTGTGTAAAAAACTATCAATGTATTTATGTCATATCTGAGGTGTAAATACATTGAATAATATGCTGCTCAGTTTCAACACCTTCTCACTTTTCCCGCAGTTCCAAACAGCCAATGAAGTGTCGTTTTAAAATAGCGTTGATTACAGCAACTCTTAAATTGCTTGGGTCTGCAGGAAGATTTCATGAATTTGGTCCTGTTTGGTGAGCTCTGTCTTAGGATCAATGGCCTGAGTGCCTATAGGTTCGCCACCACTAGCTTAAAGGGAACCTACCACCACGAATCTACCTATAAAGGTAGAACGGGCAGTAGGTGCATGTATTAGACATGAGGATAGCACTTTTTAGAGCTAATCCTCACGTTCCCGCTATCTTTTGAAAATCTTTATTTCCCTAATATGTAAATTTTCTAAAGAGGCTACTGGGGTGTGTAGTAGCCGGACATGAGGCTGCACGTCGCGGCTACTCCACACCCCAGTAGCCTCTTTGTTCCACCTACCCTGATATCTTCGGCCCGCAGCTCCTTGTATCTGCGCGCCCTCATCAGAGAAGCCACCATTCTGCGCATGTGCAGAACGCAGGCCCGCGGCTGCACGGCCACTGCAGCTACAAGGAGCTGCTTGCCGAAGATGTCAGGGTAGGAGCAAAAAAGAGGCTACTGGGGCATGGAATAGCCGCAACGTATAGCCTCATGTCCGGCTACTCCAAGAGTAGCCTCTTTAGAAAATTTACATATTAGGGCAATAAAGATTTTAAAAAGATAGAGGGGACTTGAAGATTAGCTCTAAAAAGGGCTTTATAGGTAGATTTGTGGTGATAGGTTCCCTTTAAGGCTCAACCCCATTTTATGTGTGTTTTTCAGCAGATAGATTTACCACCCAAATAAGTTGCTGAATAAAATTGCCCATATGTCTACCTTGCATTGTCATAATTTTTGAAATGTCTGGATAATTTATTTTGATGTCACGCGACTTACAAATCGAATATCGGTTTTCCATATTTTCAGTATTGTCTATTTTGGGGAAAATTACAGTTTTGTATAAATATTTAAATATTTAGCATTAAAAACCCCCTATATAATCAACCCATTTTCAAATCTGCACCCCACAAACTGTCAGAAAAAGCTTTTAAGAAGATTGTTAACCCCTTGAGATCTTCATAGTAATTAAATGAAGATGGAGGTGAAATTTTAAATGGTAAAATTTTGTCAGTTAAATGTTCATTTAGCCCTAAAATTAACAAATTTTCAAAAGAAAAAAAGAGAAAACTAATCTTAAAATTTGTTATGTGATTTCTCCCAAATACAGAAACCCCCCGCATGTGTCCATTACTTGTTTTATGGGCGCACAGCGAGACGCAGAAGGAAAGGAGTGCCCTGCAGCTGCCAGGATTTTAGTTTCCTCATTGACTCCTTTTGCAGGCTATAAAATTTTAGCTTTTTCGTTATTGGGACCATGTGATGGAATTTTTATTGCGGGATGAGATGCTTTTTCCAGTGTTACCATTTTGGGGTTGGTATCCCCTATTGTTGAAAATTTCTGAACTTTTTTTTGAGGGCAGGAGTAGAAAAGCATCAATTCTGTAATGGATTTTTACTTTTTTTTTTGGTGTTCACTGTATAGCCTAATAATCATGTTATCTTTATTCTGTGGGTCAACACGATTACGGGGATACCATACTTGAATATCATTTCTTATGTTTTAGTTAATTTGCCAAATAAAACCCTAATGTGGGGGAAAATTTTTTTTAAATTTTTGGCTACAGAGCTGGTTGATGTTTTTTTTTTGTTGGGACACGTTGTACTTTGCCACAGTATCATTTTGGAATATATATGTTTATTTTATCACTTTTTATTGCATTTTATGTAGGATTAAATAGGTAAAAATCATAACTTTTGGCAGATTTTGAACAGTTTTTTTACGGCGTTCATTGTATGGGTCCAATAATTATTTACTTTTATTCCATAAAAGTATTTATTCCATATGATAAGAATGATCGGCACCCCCAGAAAAGGGCACAGGGGGACCGATCGTGGCGGAAAGTCCCCCAAAAAGGAATTTAAATGGTGCGGTTGCACCGTCTGTGGCATTTAACGGGTAGTTCAAATTTGCAGCATTTAACAGGTAGCCGGAGCTGCACAGACGCACATGCACATGACGGCAGGTTCGCCAGACGAGGGCGCGCAGCTATGAGGAGCTGCACGCCGAAGATTGTGAGTAGGAGGAGTAAAGAGGCTACTGGGGCGTGAAGTAGCCGCGCTGTGTAGCCTCAGCTGCGGCTACTCCACGCCCCACATAACAAAATTTACATATAGAGATAATAAAAGTTAGCAAAACAGTGTGGGGACGTGAGGATTAGCCCTTAAAAAGGGCTTTCCTCACATTCTATTGATCCACCTACCACCCGATCTACCTTTATAGGTAGATTCGTGGTGGTAGGTTCCCTTTAAATAAACTGAAAAAAAGTATGACATGGCAGGACATTACAAAACACACTAAGGATTACAAGTATACAAATCTAATATAAAAAATTGAGGGTCTGTGTGTGTGTGTGTGTATGTATGTATGTCGGCTATAGGAATCTGCACTGATGCATTTAATATGAACTCTGAGTTTTGATTGGTTACTATAGGCAAACAGTGTAAGATGCTTATGTGTGAGGTAAGATGGATAGGCATACAGAGATAGGGGGAGATTTATCAGAAATGTCTGCGATAAAACTGTTCCAGCTGCCCATGGAAACCAATCAGAGATCAGATGTAATTTTATAAACGGCTGTGGGAAAATGAAACTTGACCTCTGATTGGTTGCCAACTAGGTGGGCAACTAGAACAGTTCTGCTTTCAGACACTTCTAATAAATCTCCCCATAGACAAAGTGACAGTCAGAGATTTGTCACTGAAAGAGACAGTCAGAGATTGTCACTGAAATAGACGGTCAGAAACGGTCACTGAAAGAGACGGTCAGAAACGGTCACTGAAAGAGACGGTCAGAGACAGTCACTAAAAAAGATGGTCATAGATGGTCCCTGAAAGAGACAGTCAGTGACAGTAACTGAAAAAGGTATAAACTGTTATTCCTGTGGCACCACCATTTGACGTTTTTAGGTTTTTGTAAAATAATTTGTCAATCAACAATATGTTTAATATTACGTGGAGTATTGTATACGTTAGAGAAAAGTACATGCATTGTATTGTATTGTTTTTTTAACAACCCATTGGCGAGCTGGTTAGTAACAAGTGACATCAAATAAGCACCTCACCTTTACTTACATTTAGAAAGATCAGACCTTGTTTGTTGTTAGACATGAATGTTTGAAGTGTTTACCGGGAAGATGCAGGACATCAGCCAGGATGTCTGGAAGTCTGAGTTACATCATGCAGTTAGAAAAATACTTTTGACCTGTAAATAACTTTTCTTGTATTATCGTAGTGTACAAAATACAGAACACAAAAGTGGTAAAAAAAAAGTAATAAAAATGTTCTTCACTTTCAACACATCTGAAACAGTCTAGCCTACTTTTTCCTGTGTATTAATTACAGCAAAGGCTTCTCTGTGTTATTATTGCTGCTATAAAATTATATAGTATAAGTAAGAATTTCTCATTAAAGCTGATGGTCCAGCTCACACAGGAATGTTTGTCTTGTTTTTGCATTGATTTGACTTCTATTCAAATGTAAGAACTTCTATTTCCATAGAACAATACATGTTTTAATTACTTGGGGAATGGAACAATTTTGAACTTATAGAGTCCAGTGTCATCCTCTGTCGGTAAAAAAGTTGTTCTGCTGAGTGCAATTTTGGGCTTGGTTTGCATTCTGTCCTGCATTAATCTGACCTCTGCCTTATTCCACTCCTGGCTTTCTTGATTGATTTCCACCACACCTGTCTGTCTCCTGTTGACTTTTTTTTTGGGCCAGCGGAAGTTAAATTAGCCGTGATGGGCAGATGCCTCCTCCAATCCAATTTTTGGCCAGGACTCTGATATCTCATAAGAGGTTTGTCTACCGACTTCCCAGTGTTTTCAATAAGTCTTCTTTGGAGCGTGTTTCTGTTTTCTGAACTTTGGTATTTTGGGATATGTTCTTAATTCTGTACTACATTGTTTCCTTTTTTTTACCTGTATTTGTACTTCTGTGTTTGTTTTGTCCTGTTTTTGTCTCTGTTTTCACTACCACTTAGGGTAGGATGGGCAATTAGGTAGGATCAGCTGGGGGGTTCGCTCACTGTTCATGTCTGTCCAACCTTTTCATCTGTATCCATTCCCATACAGCAGTATTGCAATTACAATTGTTTCTAAATTTTGGTAATAATTGTACTTTTTTGCTGTTGGTGCATTGAATCTTCCACATAAATTATGTTAAAAACAAAAGCTCATTTACCCCTTAATCTTGCAGCTCTTTCCCATTTTGTGTGTATGTTTTTAAACACATTTTTTTATTATTTCTCCATTTGAAGAGCTGTATGGGGGCTTGCTGTGAGCAAGATAATTTGTAACAATTTTATGTTATGGAACAATGCATGGTATTACAATTGTGCATTTATTACACAGTAGTAGTGATAAAGTAGTAGTGATGACTACATTAATAGTCTAATGATAACAAAAATAATTAAAAGAATAACTAAAATTCCCAAATTGAACACTATAAAATTCTATAAAATTTTGGGGCAGATTTACTTACCCTGTCCATTCGCGATCCAGCGGCGCGTTCTCTGCGGTGGCCACGCCCCCTATTTCCGTCACATGCATGCCAGCGCTGATTCGCCACAATCCGTTCGCGTGCAACAAAATCCCGGGGCAATTCAGGGGAAATTGGCGCAAATCGGAAATATTCAGGTAACACGTCGGGAAACCGCGAATCGGGCCCTTAGTAAATGACCCCCATTGTCTTGTTTGCTAAATACACAAAAGCTGATTGAGTAAGGTCTCCCTACACCAGATTATAGCGGATTCAGAGATAAGGCCGCAGAGATAACAGAAATGACTAATACTACAAGTCACATCATGACCAGAAATCCTGTTATGTTTTATGTATACACATTGGACTACTGATATCTTTATTTTATTGAAATGAAATAGATAGTACCTAATCATTTTTATTTAAGATCTTGTAAAACATTGAAAACATTAGCCTTTTTGCTCCTGGTTAAAATGCATGAAGCAGTGTCATATTGTTTCATAACTTTTTTATATTCCAGTCAACTGCATCATTCTATGGCCCCAGAGAAGAATTTATAATAATTTTGTATATAAGAAATTAATTATTTCTAAGAATAGAAGTGCGTTCATAATCATTACTCAAATATAAAAATGTAATGCAAAGTGAACATATCATTCTCTAACATTTCCATTTCCATCTGGAATTCTCAACTTCTAAATGTCAAGTAAGATCCCAATTATTCTTTTCAAAACTGACCTTTTGTTGGCCACATAATCAGCAACATCAGTGACAATGAAGCCAAATTGGACAGAAGCCACTGTACGTGGAAAAGGAAGAAAAAGAGAAAACAAGACAGCTAAGAAAGTATCTGTCGACTGTTAGCTCTTGTGAGCACAGCCCTCACTCCTATTCTTATGTTGATAAATGTCTGATTTGTCTCTACATGTGCTTGTAACGTGCTGCAGAACATGTTGGCGCTGTATAAATAAAAACTATTAGTATTATTATTTAAGTATTGTGATTCATTATGAGTGCACTAGAAACAGTGTATTAATCAAATCTGATCATCCATTACACATGGAGGCAATGAATTCTGGTATTGTCTGCCATGCTAAATAGAATGAAGAGAGTCAGTGGGTGGAATTCATTTGAGGATTATAGACATACTTTTGACAGTTTGGTGGCTCATCTTCATCTGGAACAACATTGCTAACATTTGCAACAAAAATGTGATGAAATGAAACGTTTTCAATAAGCACAGCCAATCCTCAACCAGGACCTGTAATGACATCATCACAGGTCCTGCTGCCTTGTCGGAAATAGCATACAAACACCTGTATTTAATATTTTCATTTGCCTTGTAAGATGCAGGGCCTGTAATACTGTTATCACTGATCAAGGAGGATGCTTCAGTGTTATTCTGTCACTGTGAGCAGGGCCGGTGCTATGGGTAGGCAAAGTGGGCAATTGCCCAGTGGAGTATCTCTGGAGAATCTCTTCTTTCAAATGAATCTTGAATTTTTTTTCTAGGTGCCAGGGATCCAGAGATATTCAGGTTTAAAGTGAGAATGTCAGGAGCCATTTTTATATAAAAAAATCACTCCAAACGGCAGATTAACAGTTAATATCTCCGTTTTCCTTACACTTAGAAACACAAATTTGGATTCATATAAAAGAGGAGACTCTCTTCTTTCATAGGAAAAAAGAAGTGATATTCTGTGTCACAAAGCCAAAGATACAGCCCCCTGAAGTCTCCCCCCCCTCCAGATTCTTAGCCATCAGGCTGCAGGGAGAATTTGCTGCACACAGGAGCTGCTGCTCCTCACAGATAATGGAATTTCTAGTTGAAAAGCAGATATCTAGTTATTACAGTTTTGGTGATATTGATGTGAAGGTAAATATTTTCTGTTTGGAGAACATTTTTTTGCCATCAAAGTCAAATTTTAACTATTTTGTTTTTATAAAATGTTTGAGTTTGAATCAAAATTGCATGAAGGCACCTATGTCTATAAACTCTTTAATGCAATTTTGAAAATGGGGCAAGTGTCTGCCCTCAGAAAATATGTGGGTTGTTGGGTTACTTTAATTATTTTTGCTGTTATTTCAATTTTAATTTTAAACACCAAAATTGTAAAAATTGCTCTGGTCAATAACGCAACAAACTATCCAGAAATACCTGACTGTTGAATTCCCGGTTGAAGATGCTTATCATCTCTCTCCTGTCTATATATCTATCTCCTATAATCTGAACATTTATATATCTCGCTTTTTCTCTATTTATCAATCAATCTTCTATTTCTGTTCTAGTGTATTTATCTCTCATATCCATCTACTGTATATATCATCTACTTTATAGTTCTGCATCTAGAAATCTCTATCATCTTTCATATTTATCTTCTATCATAATAATTAATAATTCTTTATATAGCGCACACAGATTACACAGCACTTGCCAAATCAGTCCCTGTCCCCATGGGGCTCACAATCTATTCAACCAACCAGTAATTTTTTGGAGTGTGAGAGGAAACCGGAGGACCCAGAGGAAAACCACACAAACATACAAACTCTTTGCCGATGATGACCAGCGCTGCAAGGCTGTAGTGCTAACCACGGAACCACTGTGCTGCCTATCATCTCCCTATCATCTGTTTATCGACTTCCATATTACAGTTTGTTTTACCATACTAAAAGGAGCCACTTACTGACATAAAATTGTTTTATTTTGGGGCCCCACTTTTAGTTTTGCCCAGGGCCCCAATTTGTCTAGAACCAGCCCTGACTGTGAGCAGGGGCACAAGGGTCTATATGATCTAGGAAAGAACATGGGGTGGGTCTGAGTATGCAGGCTATCTATAGAAGAGGAAATAATGGGGATAATGCCTATATGCGATGGATAGAAAACTGGATGTGCAGACTGTGTAAGAAGTAGAGGGACACTGGAGGGAAGCCACTTCTGGACTCTTTTTCTTGTCCCTGGCTTTTACATTACTATGATTTTGCTGAAATATGGCACATACTGTAGTTGTATTTTATTCTTTCAGTCATTAAATCACTATGAATCTGCCAACTGGTTCCTTTTAACCTCTTCTCTACCAATGACTTTAGTGGGATTTGATTTTATGGCTTATTTATGGACACATCATCAACATGTATCACAGTTTTTTTTCTTTGGTGTATAATTGAGACATTTGGAAGGTCTTTTTTGCATGTATGAGCTATGACATAATAAGGGGGTCTGCATATAATGTAATAAGGGTATGTTGTGTCGTGAGAGGTTTATATGATTTAGGAACACTGTTATTTAGTTGACTTCATACTGTAAGTGACTGTGGTATTTTATGGGCGCAGTGTGGAAATGTGATGCCAGGAGCTAAAAACATCTGGCAGCAAATTCAACAGTCATGGTCGAGAGAAGATGTGATGATGTCCTCTTCATGATGGAGCGGATGGAGCTGCTCGTCACCTGTGAGGAACCAGATGCCACTATTGTCTGTGTCACTGAATGACTTCTAGCTCTTAGCACATGTAGGTTGTAGTTGAACCAAGACTAGATGCAACGAGCATATATGATCATAAAACATTATGTTTTTACGAATGGCCACCACAGAGGTACTGAATGATGATATAGAAGTGTTCCTTAAACATAGCCACAGCTTGAGCTAGAAGTAACTCAACGTGAGGATAGTAGATACAGTAGAAACTAGTCCCTTATTACTCACCAAATAGGTCAAATTAGTCCATCTGAAAATGTATGTAAATGGAACTATATGCAATTTAATGGAAGCATTTTTTTTCATTCTACTCTGGCTATCAAGTTTATTAAAAAATTCAAACATTTAGAATAGTGCCTTCATATTTCACATTTTAGATACTTTTTGTAACATGACTTAGCTGATATGGGCCAGGATGCTGACAGCTGTGAAGTCATCAGAGAAACATGTTATGCTACAGGGATGTGTACTACAGCTTGCAGCCCTAAGACGCCGGCTTTTCCATGGGCTTCAGCCCATTTATGACTCATGAAGCATAATGGTGTATTGTTGAATGCTTTGGGAATCTGAGAATGTCTGCAGTACTCCGAATGGGAAACACTACGATTTGTGAGGATACTAGAGCTGCACGTTTCTATATAGGGTACAAATGCATATAAGACATTAAACATTAAACCGGAGTAGTATTTCATGACAATATTCCACTACTCAGTGGTCAGATATTTATACATAAACTATAAACATTTTTGGTGGTTTTAACTGTTCAGCATGCATTGATAGTGTTAAATTGTGTATTTACCCTTTGAACTTTTCAGAATTGGTTTACCACAATTTACACTTATATTTGCATACATTCCATACATGATTTTCTTTTCAGGCACTTTGAAAGCTGAAAAATAAACCAGATATATTAGGAGTAGTACATGCCTTAAAATGTACCACATCACCACTTAAAGGGAACCTGTCAGATCAACACCTTCCATATCATCTTTCTTTTATGGTTCACTGCAGTGACACCATCCAGAAAATCATCATTGAAGTGAGATGTAAATTGATTATATAAAGTCAAGGAGGCGGAGAGTTTAACACTGAAGTCAAGCTCTCTTTTCCTCAGCAAACCTCTTCATCTTCATCCAGCGACATCACTAACCAGATCTCCTGAAGAATGGTGCATGATGTCAATCACAGGAAGAGGTGTTTATAGGTGTTGAGTGCCTGACTCCAGTGTTAGCCCCCCTGACTTCTAGATTTTATACAACCAAATTACATCTTACTTTAAAGTTGATTTTCTGGATGCCACCATACTAAACGATGAAAGGAACATCATCCGGTAGGTGTTAAGCTGCTTCACAACATACCGGTAGTTAGTTACTGTGCCAATTTCTGACTACAGGTTCCCTTTAGGTTTCACATTGGTATCAGCAAATTAGCCCCCAAGTTATTTTCTTTGCCAGATTCTGTTGGTCATAGATAATGGAAGAATCCACTTACCAATACCATCTTCATCTGGCAAAATTATACCAAAATCCTGATAAAAACATCTGTTGCTTTGTAAACTATCTAATGTATCAACATATTAGAATAGGCGCCAAATGTATCAATTAGCATCTGCCAATGTGCTAAATCTGAAGCAAATTTAAAAACTGCAAAAATAGAAATAATTGGGGTTACTCAACAAACACTTCCCACCTGCAGATGATTTCTGAAAGCTGTGCTGTTGGGTAGTTTAGAGTATCGCTAAAGAAGAAAAAATGGAAAATTCCAAAAAGTATCCAAAGCACCAGCGTTCAGCACATCCTATTGGAGCTATATACAATATGAGGAAAGATATGTCTAAAATACTTTATCTTTAATACAAATCATAGAAATCATAAAAATGTAAACAAAACCAGTATATGTAGCTACATACAGATGATAAATGAAACAATAAAAAGGAATATGCAGTCTAAGATATTACTTATGAGATCTTATTTCGTTGTAGGTAACTGTTCACATTCCAACCATCAAAAATTCATAGCGTTTTTTTAAAAATCACATAGCATAAAATAAACAATGTTCTCCACTTATTGCACTGATAGTGTTTTCAAGTAATTTGCACTCTGGATAATGTATTCACACTTGTAGTAAAACGTTCCTGTAAGCCGTATTATAACACGTTTTATTGACTTTTTGAAAAAATGTTGTAGTGTACAATCTGCACTTTCAACACAATACTCTGTGTTGAGATATGGTGCAATATGTTGTTGTATGTAGTTAGTGCATCAAACACCACGAGATCAGTGATACATTCTCATATCTTATGCCAGCAACATGTTTCTTTTACGTGAAAAATGAAGAATAAATGTGGTAACGTTACTCACGGCCCCTGCTAAGCGCTTTGTGTAAACGTGTATCTCCTTCGGCTTTGTATCTGCTTGACTGCGCATGCGTGGAAGCCGATTAAATGGTTACGGAGCTCCGTTTCTTATAACATGCGGTTTCCCCTGAGAGTAATTCCAACTCAAAAGCTCTCCTGGTTTGGAGATCACGCTGTGTTTCCTCTTTTCAAAGAGATTTCCTTTTCTATGAAACACAGGTGCTGTGCATGGGGAATAAAATGAATAAAAGTGGATTCAATGGAGACGTGCACTTGCTGCCAAACGCGTTTCGGAGGTTCTCCCTCCTTCCTCAGAGGCCATTGAGGAAGGAGGGAGAACCTCCTAAACGCGTTTGGAGCCATTCATTGTGAACTACAACTAAGAGGACTAAGAAAATGTAGAGAAGCAATATTATTAATATTAGTATCCACCACAAAACTGACAGAAAAGTGTCTTTATTGGTATTGTATGCCATAAAGCCAATGAATGCCATAAAATTGCGTCAAATATTTCCATATTTCAAATTTTCTTACTGAATTCCTGCAGGTTTATAAGCTAGGCTTCGGAACGGTTTGTCTGCATTGCATATCCAAACCCAACCAAGAGGCGTTTCACACGTGCTCAGGAGCTGGTGCTGTAAATTAATATGTGAGGAAGCAATTAAAGCAGTCAATGGACAAGTTGCCAGCATTTCCAGCCTACCGGATCCGTCTGAGAGAGCTTATTTTTTTTTTCCCAGCTGCTTAAGATATGCCATTGTAGCGTCTTTTACATTTCTAGTCTAAGATGCAGAAAATAAGCTGAAAGCAACACTTCATAAAATATTTTGGGCAATAGAGATCATGGGCCAGCTGTTGGAAAATGAGCTTTTAATCTTTTAAATAAATGTGTTATCTGAGAATATTTAAGAAGTTCTATACTGGAAATATCTGTAACAAAAAAAAAATCACTGCATAATATACATGAAAAATAAATTCAGATTACAGAATACAGGCTTAGGCTCTTTTTCACACTTTACTTGTGAACTGCCCATGACCTCAGCCAAGAAAGCTTCCAAACACATCAGTAAAGCCACAGTGTACTGCATTGGTACACCTTTTTTTTCAATATTATAGTGTATTATACAATTCTATGCAGTGGAATGCAATTTAAACTTATATTGTTTTTTAAGTAAAAGGTCCGGTACTTCAGTTTTCATTAACACTATGCTAAACATAGCATAGAGAGAGCATTTTTAGTTTGGGATACACAGGGCGTCATTGGTGTGGGGGAGCTGCACCATAATATATGTGGCAAACCCATATTTAGCCTATTTAGCATATTTGGCTATTGATGTTTTTGTAAATCCAAGTACGTGTCATAAGCTTAGAAGGATTGTCAATATTTGTCTTATCATATCTATATCTGAGGCTCCATTCACAGCCTACATTACAAATTTTATTATTATTACGTAGCCCCTGAGAGGAGCACAATATGAATACCATACAATGAAGTTAATGTGAGACAGGGGATCAGACCAGCAGTCACCACCCCTTACTCTCCAGGAGTAGAGACTGGGCTACATTTCCCAGCACTACCTGCTGCTCTATGCCCCTGCCATCTAGAGAAGAAGTGGCATAGAAAATGACTGATTGGCTGAGAAGAACATTGTGGGTCTCGGTTTAGCAAGAAGAAGACAGGGGGACTACCGGTCCAGCAGAGGGTGAGACCGAAAGTACTTGGTAGAGAAGAGAGAATCCTGCACTGAGGCAGACACAGAGAAAGTCAAGAGACAGTTATGTAAGTCCAGCACCTCGGCCCAAAGGAGAGTAAGTTATGATGGAGAAGCTTTACCACTAGCCTGATTCCCATGAGGTTTGTCTAAAAACAGCCAGAGATCTGAATTCTGTAGCCCCAATCTGAATCCTAGAGTGGTGGCAGCTTTGATGCAAGTAGTTATGTGTAGACATCACTGCTATTGAGAGATAGAATTCTCACATCTTGAGAATAGTAAGGCCCGGGCGGGCATACAGCTGGGTATAGGTGGGAAGAGGGGTGAGTGCTCCATACCTCTCCCCTATCTATTGAAAGCCAAGCATGATACATGTTATGACATGTCCTACATTTTTCTGTGCAGCCACTAGGCTTTGTCACCATGTGGTAAGACAGCATGTATTTACCGCATTGTGACCGGGGGTCAAAGATGTCCATGGGGGCCGTGACGCGGCCGCAAATTCTCCAGTCATTTCAAAGCAGCCCATGCGTTCCCGAGCATGGGGCCTAAGAATATAAAGTGCACAACAATAATAGAAAGTACGCCAGCACCGGCATCAACAGCGCCTAATTGTTACTTGCATTGTTGCAGCACTAGTGATTGCCTATTGTTCCCTAAATTTATTTTCAATAAGTTAACTAAACACAACAGGTCTCATGAGTAGCCATATCTACTACGTCTTTCAGCAAGAGGGAAGGGAACTGGTATAGGAAAATTACTGCATGTGAAAAGAATGTAAAATGTAGTGATTATGCAACTAAAGGACAAATTTATAAGAAGAAAATTGAGACTAAAATGGTTTTCTTACTAAATACATTTATATCCTTTACACAAAAATATAAGTCCCTCTGAGCTCCCTTATCCTGATGGAACAATATGCAATCAGACATGTTATCCCTATCCACATACATACATTTACATGTATTTAAAATTCAATCCATCAGAAAACTAATGTGAATAAGCCAACTTTGTAAAATGGCCAATACACATAACATCTGTATTAGATGAACCAATACATTTACTGGTTTGTCTTATTAGTTATGTATTAAGACCCTAACTCTTCCCTTAGGACACATGTTGTTTAATGTAATTTTTTTTTTTCAAAATACCCAATTTTGTATGATGTTACTGTATGTCATAGCCAGAGAGGTCTGGCAGTAACTTTTACCCTTCTTCCAGTTTAGTACGCATGAACTGTTTGGCTGAGCTAACTGTGCTTGTATATGGAGGAATCAGCCTAAATAGCAGTAGATAAAATAGCATTCAGCTGACAGCTATCTAACTTGTGGCCAGCCTTATATATAAGATAAATAGCTGCTGGCAGCAGTAAAACACTTTCTGTTGTTAGGACAGGAACTTCTTCAGGGTGGTGTAAAGTACACACTGTCTACCAGATAAAAAAATGTGGAGTCTTCCACATCTGGTGTCCAGAGGGGTAGCTCATCCTGGGACCAGGGACTCTATAGAACATGTAGAACTATACTGTAGGAAGCTGATAATTTAGTAATACAAATTAAATGACCCTGCTGATTGGCCGGTTCTTTCAGCCTATCACATTAATATTTGAGAAATGTTATGCAAAGGGTGGTTTTAAATTGTGGTGGCCAAAGAAAGACCAGTTACAGAACAATTATATACCACCAGTCATGCATGCACTATTGAGCGCTGTCTGACAACCTGGATTCAGTGTTTATTACCACAGGATGGCAGAAGGACATGCAGCAACTCCAGGCCATTTCATATGTAATCACTCTTGCAGAGGTGGTCGTATCCAAGGACAACAATCTCATTTCTAAGGGACCATATGGAGACATTAATGGGAAATTGTCCTCACACCAGTAAAATTTTTTAATTGAACAAATGTACGTATATGGGAGATGTGAATGCTGCGATGGGAATACCCCTTTAATATATAAAGACATTTTTGACTAAAATTAAATTATGCAACAGTAATAGAAATAATTATGTAGTCAGTGAAAAGCTCTCCGAAAAAATGAATAGCCAGAT
The DNA here is from genome assembly GCF_040894005.1 of Engystomops pustulosus. Taxonomy (NCBI): domain Eukaryota; kingdom Metazoa; phylum Chordata; class Amphibia; order Anura; family Leptodactylidae; genus Engystomops; species Engystomops pustulosus. The sequence goes on from NC_092414.1 coordinate 68,432,391, forward strand.
TTATATATATATGTCCTTTAAAAAAATGTTTGACATTAATCCGAAATGAAAAAACTTAAAATAAAATAAAAAGCAATTAAAAAAACATATTTCATACAAACCATACACAGACACAAAATACAGAAAGATAACTACTAAGTGCACTTTTTATCATGAACTTTAAGGTGACCCTAAGCAGAGTAGACCCGACTTTGTATGACATGATTCAGAAAATGTAGAAGCAGCAAACATACTAATGGATGTTTATTTTACCATAAAAATACAAAAATCCATTAGGAACATTAAGATAGTCTTTTTAAGTACAAGAAGACCTATAGAAATAAATGTACAATTATTTGGGGTTTTAAGAGTTTGGAATGTGTCCTTAAGAATACTTCACGTTATAGCATAAATCATTCAAGGACACAAGGATTTGGAACTGGCAGCAAAATATATATATGGTCATATAGGGATTGAAATATTTCATAAATCAGACAAATGGACAGACTGGGTGGGCCAGGGATTACTTGCACCAGTGTACGCTTTGTGAAATTGTGTGAGGTACATAATAGATATGATGACAATGTTACAGTGTCAACATTTTCATTGCATGGCTTATTGAATGTAAGGTATGCATGTAACGAATTATTCCTTAGGCACAGCCGAGATATATGTTTTATGTAAGGGACATATAAGGACAAGCACACACTCACACAATCCAACCTTATACTCCCCCACATAAAACAGCCAAAGGCTTCAGTGTATTTTTATACTTTGCTTTCAATGACTAACTCAATTAACTGGAAGATTAGTCAGAGATCTAAAGGTATATTACCCTGCATAGAACTGTCAAGGATCTTGATTAGAGATGAAAGAACCTTTCTATGGGGTCTTGGCAGGCAATGAGATGACCAATATGACTCACGTTAATAGAGGAGACAGGGCATCCATCTTGCTGCTCTGGAACTTTGTAACTACTGAAACAGATGGATTTTACAACATAATCTTCTATTTCTAGGAATAATAAACATCCCCATTTGGCCACAGCAGGAAATTTAAGGGACCCTCTTTACTGCAGTCCTTGCTTTACCCAAGAACTTTTGCAATTCTGCTACTTTATATTTATTGACTTGGAACTCTCCGTTTGGAAAATAAAAATAAAAGGACTACCCATCAAGTCAAAATAAGTCATTAATCCTCCACTTTGTGGCTCTTTGAAACAATGGACAGGCATAAATTCTACTTGGCTTGTGATTTAATGTGCAGCATTTTGATTTATACATTTTGGCCTTCATTGGATTTATCTATTTTAACCCTTGTAAGGATTGGATGAAATCCCCTGCTTTTTCTATAGCTTCCTTTTCTAAGCTATTTGGAGTCCTTGAAAGTTTGTGCTAGTTCAACCCTGATGTTTCACGGCTGAGAAAGTTTGTAGAAAACATTTAACTTTTGTTAAATTTGGAAAAGACACCGAGCTTGTTATTACTGTATTCAGTACCATGACTTGCATCAAACCGTGAGTGGTGACAGCATGACAGGTCCCTCAACTTAGCTATGGAAATGGCCGAGAAACTTTGAAATCAAGGCTGCTGCAGCAAAGAGAGCCATTTATCAAGGGCCAAGGCATGATTTAAACATTAATCTGACGCAGTACATAGTACAGTACCCAGACCTGTCAAAGGAACTCTGAAGGCTGTGGGAATATAAAAGACTTATTATTAAGAAGGGAAGACTTTTATCTTTCTTCTATGCTACACACTTTCTGAAGGCATAGAGAGTCTTACAGTAAAATGCAAAATAAAAAAAAAATAATAAAAAGAATTTATTTATAGACTATAAAATATTTATAATGGGTACATATCCATTTTTACTATATGCATAGGTTTTCTTTTATGACTGCCATATACTCTTGTTCCTATATTTCTCTGGTTATTATGGCCTCAATGGCCGCAATATTCCTAAATGTTAATGGACTTTCCTTTGCTATTATTTCCGCAGTGAAAGGCACAGATCCGCCAATGACTATCATACTGGGGGCAAGCAGTATTACTGAAATACTAGTAGCGCCCCTGTATTTTACATATGCCTCATGTTTTCTACCTGTATCTGTGTCAGAAAACGCCACAGCTATGGATGCCAGATCAGAGTGACTCAATTCTTTACAATCCTGTTTATGTACTCTTCATAGGTCATATAAAATAACTCTGGATTTGTTAAATGATTCTCTATTGTCAGGTTGTACTTTCAAGTTGCATAGTATTCAGTACTCAGAACAAATGTACAGGCAGTCCCTGGGTTACATAAAAGATAGGTTCTGTAGGTTAGTTCTTAAGTTGAATTTGTATGTAAGTCGGAACTGTATATTTTATCATTGTAACCCCAGAGAAATTTTAACTGTTTTTTGATAACTGTTTTAGCTCTTTATTGTAGCCCGAGGCTAATGTGCAGTAAATTAGCAATATCGAGAGGTCCGTTTGTAACTAGGGGTCGTATGTAAGTCGGGTGTTCTTAATTAGGGGACCGCCTGTATATGGCAAATAGATGGTACATAAATAGTCTTAAATTAAATGTTTATTTCTATAGCGGCAACATATTCGGAAGCGTTTAACAAATCATGGGGGAGTTTACAATCTATAAGGATGAAGGGGCGCCAAGGAGATATCTGCTTGTACAATAGTCCAGTCATTCTTAAAGGGGATCAGAATAAATAGAAAAATAAATGTAATAAAAAAATAATACTGCTTTATGAATCAGTCATCAGCCGCCATCTTATATACAGAGCCTACGGTAAATCAGAAGGGCACCAGATATTATAATTTAAGATGGTATATATAAATATTCTCATAGCCAGATTCAGCTGTTTCTTTAGAAGAATTCTCCGAATTACAGAATTCCAATCTGCTATTGCCCACTTACCACACTATTTGCAAACTTGAGCAGATGTTTCTTATGACAATATTAATGTCTTCATCTAGAGACCTGGTATCAGATTTTGGTCAAGACATGCTTCAATCTGATCAAGACTATGCATTGAAAGATTTTTATATATACAGTTATCTCTGCACTAACCTTGAAAGATTTGGCTGAATCAATAGCCAAAGGTGGATTTACAAAATACTAGCAAAATAATAAAAAATAAGTAACTTAGGTCTCTGTTCTTCTATATAATGTATAGACGCAACCAAGCACCAGAACAGTTTCTAAGGTGTTTTGCATCTGATGGAGAAATGGAAAAGCTCCTCAACAAACTTCTGTAACTATTGGTTTAATCCCATTGATCTGTAAACCCTACAGTCACACTAACTTATCAGCAACAGGTGCTGTGACAAGAAAGATATCAATTAGAATGAAGAATGCCACACATGTACTACAACCTCTGTGTCAAGGAACCTATATTCCCTAGTCCAGGAAACTCTCTTGCTATAATGACCTTGCAAATCAACTCACTTTAATCCAATAGATAATCTATGGAAGGAACTAAAGTTTAGAGTTCATATAAGAAGTTCCCAGAACAGACAATTTGGAAAGCTTGTAGCAGAATCCAGCAAGCAAAGTGCCAGAGATGGTACTGTATCACATCCCTGCACCTTTCAGAGCAGCAGCAGTAAAACCGTGTGCCACTGTGCCAGCCTTACAGGTTCTTGGCTTCCACAGTCTCTTCCCCAGCGCTACAGCTCATTTCCTTGGAATACTAATTATTTGTTGAGTAGAAGGATAAATCAATGAAAATGGCAGGCCAGTAGGATCACATAAGCAAGGAAAAAATATTACAAGGTTCGGCCACCAAATTAATAACTGCCTGGTCACATTTTTACATAGGTTTTCCCAGGACTGTTCCTAAGGCAGCCTGGTTAGTAGGTATACACTAATCTCAATGTAGAAAACAAAGGACACTTTAGTGATTTCCTATTTGATTAGGGTACTACACTTCAGGCAGCTAAATATTAATCACTTAAAGGGTAGGGTCATTCTGAGCAAAACCAAAAAAAAATTCAGCTCCAGGCGTCCCTGGGAATCATTCCTCAAAGTTTATGCCCCACAGACCCCATTTAGCCTATAGCAACCATGGTTTCCAGCTCTATAAAGAGCTACAATCAGCATAATGGAGGGGCAGGACCTGCCTCCTGTGACATCATCAAAAAGAATGGACTGCTGACCAATGAGATCATAGCTTGTGCATTTTAGACACACCAACAGAGGGGAGCGTGGAGCTTGTAGCTAAGAGGCGGAAAAATATACATAAGTGAAAATGTAAAGGTTTGTTCAATGACAAGATCACCTATACAAGTAATAGAGGCATGGACACAATGTACCCCCACCAGATTAAATAGATTGTTCCTAAAAAAAGAAAATAGAAACAAAAAGTAAAAAACATAAAATAACACTTTATTAGATTGATTAAAACAAATTCATTTCCATACTCTAATGGGTGATACATTTTTTTATCCTCACTGTCATATGCATCGACCGTTTAGGAAAATCAGAGATAAATATCATTTGCATATAAATTCAGAAAGTGGTGTATATTAGTTCTGGTGCATAAATTTCAACAAAATTGAGTGATGGCTGACGCTGGAAATGGGAGCTGGAGAAGGCAAAGTATACTGGGGGAGGTGTATCAACCTGCCTAGAATACCAGAATAATTTGCACTTGAAATACTGCGTCACAATTATTGACTTTAGACCATATTTATTCCGTTTTCTGAATTGACCGGAAAGGGGGAAGTGTCCTATGTAAGAGGGGTCATGACCTAGTAGGAAATATTCAATATTGACAATTCAATATAATAGGAGGTGGAAAGTACGACTCTCCAGTCTTATACTGCACCAGATTAACCATCCAGCATCAGATTAATCTGGTGCAGCAGAGACCTGTCTAGTTCTGCTCTGCACTGGTCTACAGACTTACACATTGACACATCTCAACCACTGGGGCACATTTACTTACCCGTCCGCGGAGTTCCCGAAAGTGCATTGTCCAACGAGAATGCACTGTGTCGCGATTAACTAAGATGGTGTGCCAGATATCCTGAATGTGTCGCTTCCCCTATCAGGTCCGCCAGAGTTTACCTTCTTCTTCCTGGTGCATGTAAGTGCATTGTCTTGCGTCGCAATTTTAAAAGTTAAATCCCGCGCTCAGTATGAATCAGTCCGATTGTCCCACGGCACACCCCTCCCAATTTCTGTCACATGGAAACCAGCGCAGTTTTTTGTTTACCCCTTCCCTTGCCCCCATGGGATTTTCGAGGATTGCTCTAGGATGTCCAGGATTGCAGAAGAGAAGGCAGTGGTCTTTATAAAACAGTCATAGAGGCAAACTATACTAAGTGCAGGGTACGCCAGATAATTGAATCCTGTCACACGGTCTTCAATAATCTGGTGCCCCCTGCACTGATCTGGAATTGTGCACCATCTTTTTTATGGTGCACCTTTAATATACAGCATGTAATACAATTCTGTCAAATCCCTGTATTCAATGGGGCAAATGTATTATCGTACTTGAGCGTAAATTGTGTCGGGTTGATTTTTTTGTTGCAAAGTTACTGCAGATCATTTATCTGATATTTATCAGTTTGCTCCAAAAAGAATGGTCACTTCCGACAAAGCCGACATGGCGATATTTTTAAGGCTCAAATGGGCGTGGCTTTAACTTTTCACATTTGTCGACACATTTATATGTCAATTTAAGGTATTTTTTGGTGGAAATTTAGGCGCATAACAGACAAGAAAAAAATGGTCCAAAATGAAAAAAAAAACACAAAAACAAAAAAAAAAGGATTATGGAGAAGGACATCACACTTATGTTTGATAAGCACAGTATGATAAACACACATAATAAGGGGACAGTGAATAATAAAAAAATTAAGATTTTTTTTAAAAAAAGGGAGGATAGGGAAAAAAAGGAAGATTACCACTTCAACAAGGATCTTTTTCTCAACAGAGGTAAATCTTTTTTTGGCCATCAACTTGACATCATCCGAATCTGAGGAGAAATTGGAAAATTCATACTCAGCAGGAGACTGTGGTTTTGAAATTGATGTACGAGGTACAGGTGGTTTTGGAACGGGTAGTTGGAGCAATGCTTGATGTTTGATATGGCAGATTGGGAAAAGGGTTTGCAATGCCTTGTTCTTGCAATTGATTCATGTGTTGGAGCATGAATATTTTGACCATTTTCTCTATGGTAGTAGCGTTTGAGGCTGAAGATCCAACATTAGCTGTACGCTCTATTTCCTTGGTTGTTATGTGATTGTGGCGCACAACTCATTTGTGTCGGCATTTGAATGTCTCTCAACTGATTAGTTCAGTCTGTGCATTAATTACTTATAGCTGTGCGCTACTTTAATACATCGGTCTATTCTTTCCGCGGTCAGTTCTCTGATGCCGTCTTTCGTTGTTGCGACACTATTAGTAAATCCCCCCCCCCAATGTGTTGAGAACTCCAACTAAGCACTAACACAACCCCTTTTGGTGCACATTTTATCTTTCTTGTGGGACACAGTGCAGCTGCAATCCAAAACGGGTGTACACACATCTTAAAGGGAACCTGTCATCAGAAATTGACCTAGTAATGACCAGTATGTTGCCAAGCAGCTGAACACCTTCCAGGTCATGTTTCTTTCATTACTCATGGCCCAGTGTGGTGGCATCATTCAGAAAATCATCTTTGAAGTGAGATGTAAATAGTTCTAGAAAGTCAAGGAGGTGGAGATCTTAACACTGAAGTCAAGTTCTCTTCTGCAGAAAGTCCCTTTACTGTAATTGATGGTCCTACATCCAGAGACATCATTAACCAGATCTCCTGAAGTCCAATGAACAATGTCAATGACAAAGGTAAATACATGTGCAAACCTTTTTCTTTTACCTAGAAATATATTTATTTTAATATATAATATGTAATTTTGAAGTTAGCCATGAAATCAAAAGAAGGATAACACATGCTAATACATTTATGTTTATGTTACAAAAAATGTTGTTTCTTTTAAAAGGGTTAAAAAGTATGGTTGTTATCTTTTAGTATGACAAATATTTGTGTGACCCTGAACAAGGAGTCACAGCTGCTTATTCTGAACAGATTTGACATGGGGTCCCCATTGGGATTGCAGTGAATTGGTCTTCACCAGCAGCTGCTTTACATAAGGCAAAGTAATACATCTAATATGCTAACAGAAAATATACCAGAAGGGAAAGAATAATGGCACATGGCTCTGCTGATTTTCAACTACAGGGGCACAAAACACTAAATTTATAATTTTCAAATCAAAATCTGTGATTTCAAACTAGTTAAAAGGTAGGAAGATAAATAACACACAACTTCCAAATGCCCTTATGGGTGTGCCTGAATAAGCTGGACCCATGGATGAATCTAAATTCTATGCAGCCAGAGGCGAGCTATAAAACAGCACCCCCTGCGTCCTATCCAAAAGTAATATATCAGATTATGATATATCAGTGAATTCTCAAAGGCATGCTGACAATGGGTGTGAAGTGACACAATTTGTAAATGTCAAGTCCTGCTTTATAGCAGGTGACTGCGCTCCTGATGCTGACCTCCATGTTGCTGCAGTTTGAGCTGCCTGAAGCAAGAAGCTCAACTCACCTCATGCATGTTGCACCACTAAGTAACCAAATCAAAATGTCTTAAACCAAATTCTATTTATTTCTGTGGGAATTTTTTATAATAAAAATAATATATATTCTCTGTCTTTTCAGTTTTTGCATTAGGTCACATAAAATACATTCCTTCACTATGGTTCAGAAACCTGAGGCAATTTTCATGAGGTCTTGTCCTAAACCTAATTTATTACACTTTGTCTTATGATTCCAATCCATCTCTCATCTAAAGTAAAACTATTATAATCATACCAAATATACTATAGAATAAGCTGAGGTACCTAATTTTACTACAAGAAAACTGGGAAAACCAATTGACTCAAGTATAAGCCTAGGGTGGGAAATGCATTTGTCGTCTATCCAGTATATAGCTAGCTAGCCCCTGCCCCCCTCCATGTGTAACCAGCCAACCCCTGTCCCCAGTATAAAGCCAGTTGCACTGGCTTTCATGCGTGAGATATGGGGGAGGGCGTGCCGTCGGCGTGATTTAAGCGTGATTGGCACATGCAGGGTGCGCCAGGTTATTGAAGACTGTGCACCAGTATTCAGTAATCTGGTGCACTCTGCACATAAGTGAGGCAAACTGCACTTTTAATAAATGTGACCAAATGTCTTTTACAAGCCTTAACTTTTTTATTTTTTTGCCATTATCATTTTTAGTGGCCTTGTTTTTTTTCAGGACAAAAGAGCAGTAGTTTTTTGTAGTTTTTAAGAGCACAATTGTGGGCTTCATGTATGCCACTGGTGTACATTTATTATATGTGTAGTATATTTAAAAAAAATAATGTAAAAAACATTTTTTTCCTGTCTTTATCATTGAACCTACATAACAGGAAAACAACGTTTATAGGGTTTTTTTTTTTAATTAACTTGCTTTGCGTAATCAAATACTTTTGGGGGAGAAAAAACACATTTTGCATCATCACCTTCCAAGCACCAAAACTTTTGAATTTTTTTTTTGTCAATTTGGTTGTTATTTTAGAAAAAAGACTTGTAGATTTTATTTGTACACACTTGGGGTTTATAAAGTTTTTTGATTGTGATTCATATAATTGTTTATGTGATAGATAGAGATGAGCGAGCACTAAAATGCTCGGGTACTCGTTATTCGAGACGAACTTTTCCCGATGCTCGAGTGCTCGTCTCGAATAACGAGCCCCATTGAAGTCAATGGGAGACTCGAGCATTTTTCAAGGGGACCAAGGCTCTGCACAGGGAAGCTTGGCCAAACACCTGGGAACCTCAGAAAAGGATGGAAACACCACGGAAATGGACAGGAAACAGCAGGGGCAGCATGCATGGATGCCTCTGAGGCTGCTTAATCGCACCATTATGCCAAAATTATGGGCAACAGCATGGCCATGACAGAGTGACAGAATGAAGCTAGATAGCATCTAAAACATCCAATAATTGACCCTGACACTATAGGGGACGGCATGCAGAGGCAGCGGCAGCAGCGGCAGGCTAGAGAGTGGCATGGCGACATACCCTAAATGGACTCAGGCTTCAAACCAATGGGTGGCAGAGAGGAACCAAAGGAGGTGAGCAAGAAGCGCTCAAATAATATCGGTACATGATAAAAGTTTGCCAGTATATTTTGTGGATTACACAGCAGGGTGGCGACAAAGTTAACATGGAAGCCATGAAAACAACCCAAAATTCTGCCTGACACAGCTCGTTTGATAAGGGGACCATGTATGGAGGCAGTGAACTAGTAGTAGATTAAAGGTGCTGCAGTTAAAACTATGTTAGTTGGACCTTGTCATGGAGCTGGCGCTCCGCTGCCAGGCGAGCTTTCGCCAATCCAAGCCCGTGTCTCTAGGCTACTCCCCAAACAGCACTTCTAAGAACCTTTTGTATAAGATCAAGTGTAGTAGCGTTCTTATAAGTTTAGGATATGGCGGGTGAGGGGAATGTAAACAGAAGCGCAAGAAGCGCTGAAATAATATTGGTAAATGATAAAAGTTTGCCAGTATATTTTGTGGATAACACAGCTGGGTGGCGACAAAGTTAACATGGAAGCCATGAAAACAACCCAAAATTCTGCCTGACACAGCTCGTTTGATAAGGGGACCATGTATGGAGGCAGTGAACTAGTAGTAGATTAAAGGTGCTGCAGTTAAAACTATGTTAGTTGGATCTTGTCATGGAGCTGGCGCTCCGCTGCCAGGCGAGCTTTCGCCAATCCAAGCCCGTGTCTCTAGGCTACTCTCCAAACAGCACTTCTAAGAACCTTTTGTATAAGATCAAGTGTAGTAGCGTTCTTATAAGTTTAGGATATGGCGGGTGAGGGGAATGTAAACAGAAGCGCAAGAAGCGCTGAAATAATATTGGTAAATGATAAAAGTTTGCCAGTATATTTTGTGGATAACACAGCTGGGTGGCGACAAAGTTAACAACTTTGATGTGGAATCCATGAAAACAACCCAAATCTCTGCCTGACACACCTCGTTTGATAAAGGGACGATGTATGGAGGCAGCTATATGGACGACTTTTGGAGGTAGCAATGGAGACAACGTGTGGAGGCTGCTATGGAGACAATTTAATTTGGATAGTGCCTGTATGTGGCAGTCCAAAAAAGTTTTCAAACCAGAGGAGCAGGTAGGTGGCCCTCCAGAAAAATGGAATAGATTGAGTGCCTGTATGTGGCAGTCCAAAAAAGTTTTCAAACCAGAGGAGCAGGTAGGTGGCCCTCCAGAAAAATGGAATAGATTGAGTGCCTGTATGTGGCAGTCCAAAAAAGTTTTCAAACCAGAGGAGCAGGTAGGTGGCCCTCCAGAAAAATGGAATAGATTGAGTGCCTGTATGTGGCAGTCCAAAAATGTTTTCAAACCAGAGGAGCAGGTAGGTGGCCCTCCAGAAAAATGGAATAGATTGAGTGCCTGTATGTGGCAGTCCAAAAAAGTTTTCAAACCAGAGGAGCAGGTAGGTGGCCCTCCAGAAAAATGGAATAGATTGAGTGCCTGTATGTGGCAGTCCAAAAAAGTTTTCAAACCAGAGGAGCAGGTAGGTGGCCCTCCAGAAAAATGGAATAGATTGAGTGCCTGTATGTGGCAGTCCAAAAAAGTTTTCAAACCAGAGGAGCAGGTAGGTGGCCCTCCAGAAAAATGGAATAGATTGAGTGCCTGTATGTGGCAGTCCAAAAAAGTTTTCAAACCAGAGGAGCAGGTAGGTGGCCCTCCAGAAAAATGGAATAGATTGAGTGCCTGTATGTGGCAGTCCAAAAAAGTTTTCAAACCAGAGGAGCAGGTAGGTGGCCCTCCAGAAAAATGGAATAGATTGAGTGCCTGTATGTGGCAGTCCAAAAAAGTTTTCAAACCAGAGGAGCAGGTAGGTGGCCCTCCAGAAAAATGGAATAGATTGAGTGCCTGTATGTGGCAGTCCAAAAATGTTTTCAAACCAGAGGAGCAGGTAGGTGGCCCTCCAGAAAAATTGAATAGATTGAGTGCCTGTATGTGGCACTCCCAAAAATTGTTTAAAACAGAGGACCGGGTCGGTGGCCCTCCAGAAAAATTAAATGCATAAAGTACTATAGCTAGAGCCAGTGGGCCCTGTCAAAAAATAGCCAGTTTCCTCTGCTTTACTGTACAAAGAGGAGGAGAAGGAGGAAAATGAGGAGGAGGAGGAGTGGATAAATTATTCAGGTTGAGCTTCCTTCACCTGGTGGAGATTGGAAATTATGAGAAATCCAGGCTTTATTCATCTTAATAAGCGTCAGCCTGTCAGCGCTGTCAGTCGACAGGCGTGTATGCTTATCGGTGATGATGCCACCAGCTGCACTGAAAACTCGCTCGGACAAGACGCTAGCGGCAGGGCAGGCAAGAACCTCCAAGGCGTACAGCGCCAGTTCGTGCCACATGTCCAGCTTTGAAACCCAGTAGTTGTAGGGAGCTGTGTGATCATTTAGGACGATGGTATGGTCAGCTACGTACTCCCTCACCATCTTTCTGTAAAGATCAGCCCTACTCTGCCGAGACTGGGGACAGGTGACAGTGTCTTGCTGGGGTGACATAAAGCTGGCAAAAGCCTTGTAAAGCGTACCCTTGCCAGTGCTGGACAAGCTGCCTGCTTGCCTACTCTCCCTCGCTACTTGTCCCGCAGAACTACGCACTCTGCCGCTAGCGCTGTCAGAAGGGAAATACTGTTTCAGCTTGTGCACCAGGGCCTGCTGGTATTCATGCATTCTCACACTCCTTTCCTCTCCAGGGATGAGAGTGGAAAGATTTTGCTTGTACCGTGGGTCCAGGAGAGTGAACACCCAGTAATCGGTGCTGGAATAAATTCTTTGAATGCGAGGGTCACGGGATAGGCAGCCTAGCATGAAATCTGCCATATGCGCCAGAGTACCAACGCGTAAGAATTCACTCCCCTCACTGGCCTGACTGTCCATTTCCTCCTCCTCCAACTCCTCTTCTTCTGCCCATACACGCTGAACAGTGAAGGACTCAACAATGGTCCCCTCTTGTGTCTCGCCAACATTCTCCTCCTCTTCCTCCTCATCCTCCTCCACCTCCTCCGATATGCGCTGATAAACAGACCTAAGGGTGCTTTGGCTATCAACAAGGGAATCTTCTTCCCCCGTCTCTTGTGACGAGCGCAAAGCTTCCGACTTCATGCTGATCAGAGATTTTTTCAACAGGCCAAGCAGCGGGATGGTGAGGCTGATGATGGCGGCATCGCCACTGACCATCTGTGTTGACTCCTCAAAGTTACTCAGCACCTGACAGATATCAGACATCCACGTCCACTCCTCATTGTAGACTTGAGGAAGCTGACTGACCTGACTACCAGTTCTGGTGGAAGTTGACATCTGGCAGTCTTCAATCGCTCGGCGCTGCTGGTAAACTCTGGATAACATGGTCAGTGTTGAATTCCACCTCGTGGGCACGTCGCACAACAGTCGGTGAGCGGGCAGTTGGAGGCGGCGCTGCGCTGCCCTGAGAGTGGCAGCATCTGTGCTGGACTTCCTGAAATGCGCACAGATGCGGCGCACCTTCGTGAGAAAATCAGACAGATTGGGGTATGTCTTGAGGAAACGCTGAACTATCAGATTTAACACATGGGCCAGGCATGGCACATGTGTCAGTCTGCCGAGTTGCAGAGCCGCCACCAGGTTACGGCCGTTGTCACACACAACCATGCCTGGCTTCAGGTTCAGCGGTGCCAGCCACAGATCAGTCTGCGCCGTGATGCCCTGTAATAGTTCTTTGGCGGTGTGCCTTTTATCGCCTAGGCTCAGCAGTTTGAGCACCGCCTGCTGTCGCTTAGCGACGGCACTGCTGCTGTGCCTAGAGCTAGCGACTGATGGCGCCATGCCCACGGATGGTAGTTCGGAGGAGGAGGTGGAGGAGGGGTGGGAGGAGGAGGAGGCATAGTAGGCCTGAAACACCTGGACCGAGGTAGGCCCCGCAATCCTTGGCGTCGGCAGTATATGACCAGCCGCAGGGTCAGACTCGGTCCCAGCCTCCACCAAGTTAACCCAATGTGCCGTCAGCGATATATAGTGGCCCTGCCCGGCAGCACTCGTCCACGTGTCCGTGGTCAGGTGGACCTTGTCAGAAACGGCGTTGGTCAGGGCACGGATGATGTTGTCTGACACGTGCTGGTGCAGGGCTGGGACGGCACATCGGGAAAAGTAGTGGCGGCTGGGGACCGAATACCGAGGGGCGGCCGCCGCCATGAGGTTGCGAAAGGCCTCGGTCTCTACTAGCCTATAGGGCAGCATCTCCAGGCTGAGCAATCTGGAGATGTGGACATTAAGGGCTTGGGCGTGCGGGTGGGTTGCACTATATTTGCGTTTCCGCTCCAGCGTCTGGGGTATGGAGAGCTGAACGCTGGTGGATGCTGTGGAGGATCGTGGAGGCGACAATGGGGTTTTTGTGGCAGGGTCCTGGGCAGGGGGCTGACTATCAGCTGACACAGGGGAAGGAGCAGTGGTGTGCACGGCCGGAGGTGAACGGGCTTGTTGCCACTGAGTGGGGTGTTTAGCATTCATATGCCTGCGCATACTGCTGGTAGTTAAGCTATTAGTGGTGGAACCCCTGCTGATCCTGGTTTGGCAAATGTTGCACACCACAGTCCGTCGGTCATCCGGTGTTTCCTTAAAGAACCTCCAGACTTCTGAAAATCTAGCCCTCGCCGCAGGAGCCCTCGCCACGGGAGCTTCACTAGTTGACACATTTGGCGCTGATGCACCAGCTCTGGCCCTGCCTCTCCGTCTGGCCCCACCACTGCCTCTTCCAACCTGTTCTGGTCGAGGACTCTCCTCCGTCTCAGAAGCACTGTGTTCACCCGGCCTATCAACCCAGCTTGGGTCTGTCACCTCATCATCCTCCGATCCCTCAGTCTGCTCCCCCCTCGGACTTCCTGCCCTGACAACAACTTCCCCACTGTCTGACAACCGTGTCTCCTCATCGTCTTTACACACTTCTTCCACTACGTCAAGAAGGTCATCATCACCCACAGACTGCGACTGGTGGAAAACCTGGGCATCGGAAAATTGCTCAGCAGCAACCGGACAAGTGGTTTGTGACTGTGGGAAGGGTCCAGAAAACAGTTCCTCAGAGTATGCCGGTTCAAATTCCAAATTTTCCTGGGAGGGGGCAGACTGGGGGGGAGGAGGCTGAGGTGCAGGAGCTGGAGGAGTGCCGATTTCGGTGACATGGGTGGACTGCGTGGAAGACTGACTGGTGGACAAATTGCTCGAAGCATTGTCGGCAATCCACGACATCACCTGTTCGCACTGTTCTGGCCTCAACAGTGCTCTACCACGAGTCCCAGTAACTTCAGACATGAACCTAGGGAGTGTAGCTCTGCGGCGTTCCCCTGCTCCCTCATCAGCAGGTGGTGTCTCACCCCGCCCAGGACCACGGCCTCTGATTCCTGCAGTAGTTGGACGCCCACGTCCCCGCCCTCGTCCTCTACCCCTAGCCCTCGGGTTAAACATTTTGAAAATGAAAGTTATAACTTTAATTT